>NW_027361691.1:6066000-6733000 GCF_039654945.1 Dendrobates tinctorius
GTTTGACCCTGGCCTTAAACGCAATATCTGTTTAATTTAAAAAATAATTGAAAAAAAAATGGCGCGGGCTCACGCACAATTTTCTGAGCCAGAGAGGGAAAGCCGTTGACTGGGGGCCGATGTTAATAGCCTAGGGGTTAATACCCATGGCTCTTCCCAGGCTATTAATATCAGCCCACAGCTGTATATTTAGCCTTTACTGGCTATTAAAATAGGGGGACCCCCAAAAAAGAATTACGTGGGGTCCCCCTATAATTAATAGCCAGAAAAGGCTATGCAGACAGCTGTGAGCTGATATTCATAGCCTAGAAAGGGGCCATGGATATTGCACCCCTCCGGCTACAAACACCAGCTCACAGCCGCCCCCGAAATGGCGCATTTTTAAGATGCGCCAATTCCAGCACTTGGCCTCTCTCTTCCCACTGCGATGTAGTGGTGGAATATAGGGTAATATTTGTGTGGCTGATATCACCTTTGTATTGTAAGGTGACATCAAGCCTGGATTAGTAATGAAGAGGCGTCAATAAGATACCTGTCACGCCGTTCCGACATACTCTCCCGGCCTCTGCTCCCACACTGTCTCTGCATACTCACCCGGCCATCGCTCCCACGCCGCAGCCCCTCACCGCCACGACAGCCACGGCTGTCACCTCTGACAGGCGCACGGCTGACGGCGTCTTTGCATGCAATGCGCATGCGCCATAGTCTGCGGCCGCGCCTCCCTTCTGCTTCTTGTGCTCCGGCTATGCCCTGACCCGGAAGCACCCCCTGACTAATGGAGGACCAGACAGGGGCATATCAGGCCCTTCCCCCTGAGGGAGGCGCCAGATTGTTGTGTTTCCTAGCACACTGGGCCTCACTTCTTCGTGTGCTCTCTGCAGTCTCACAGTCCCGTTCTCGTGTGCTCCCTGCAGCAGCCTCGCAGTCCGGCTATCCGTGTTCCCCCCTGCTCCAGTCCTGCCATCCTACTCCAGTCCTGCCTCCGGTGTTCCTGTTCCATCCTGCTCCAGTCCTGCGGTCCTACTCCAGTCCTGCCTCCGGTGTTCCTGTTCCATCCTGCTCCAGTCCTTCTGTCTTACTCCAGTCCTGCCTCCGGTGTTCCTGTTCCATCCTGCTCCAGTCCTTCCGTCCTACTCCAGTCCTGCCTCCGGTGTTCCTGTTCCATCCTGCTCCAGTCCTTCCGTTCTCCTCTAATCCTGCCTCCGGTGTTCCAGTTCCATCCTGCTCCAGTCCTTCCGTCCTCCTCTAATCCTTTCTCCTGTGTTCCTGCTCCAGCCATCCCTCCACGTTCCAGTCTACTGTCTTACTCTACTCCTGTGTCCTGTGTTCCAGCTCTGTTCTGTCATCTACACTTCAGTCCCACACTCCTACTCCAGTCCATCCTGAGCTGCCCCTCTCGGTACCGGCTACCGTGGTACTCGAACCCCTGGGCCTGCTCCTAACGGTCCCTGTATAGGGGTCGGTTCCACCTGGCAGCTCGCCCGGGGCCCCTCGGTGCCACGGCCCAGAGGGTCCACTCCTGGAGATTCCGGCTCCAGACCAGCCACGCTAACAATACCTACCATTACTAATCCTATAGTTGTGAAAGGGTTAAATAAACACACAGCCAGAATAAAGTATTTTAATGAAATAAAACACTAAACACAGTTTTCCATCTTTATTGTTCTGCTAATCCATGCAGCGCCCTTGATCACCTGTAAAAAAATAAAATAAACCAATAGTATACTCCCTGTTCTGACCTAATCCATTTAATAATGAGTGTCCCATCAGGAGATGTGACATCTCTGCAGGGACTCCAGTGACACACTGACAGGAGTCATTGACTCCTGCAGTGATATCACTGAGGGTTCACTGGAGTTCATGCTCTCACTCTACGGCACTGCTGCATGAGAATTTTCCCACGCAGCGGTGCCGCAAGTGAAAGCATGATGTGACAGCTCTACACGGGTGACCGTCACGGGACAATCGTTATTACATGGATTACATCGGAACAGGGAGTATACTATTGTTTTATTATTTTATTTTTTTGCAGGTGATTGAGGGCTTCAGGGATTAGCTTTATGATGAGTATGTATATGTGTGTATGTGTTTTTGTTTTTTTTTTTACACTTGAACACACTAGCCGGATGATGGGAATACTACTGTCCCATCATCGACTAGCTGTCACTGTAGCAGGCATAGCCAGATGGGACTAGTAGTCCCATCGGACCATGCCTGCCTATACACAGACCCACACACATACACACAGTCCTGCACACAGACCCACACACAGCCCCGCCGACACCGACACACACACACACACACACACACACAGAACAGCAGACCCCCGCTGACACCGGCACACATACACACAGCCCTGCACACAGCCCCGCACACAGCACACATACACACAGACACCTGCATATTCACTGCATGCACAGTCTCCGCCCACACATTCTTCCTCCTCCCTATCTTGAGAGTTTCTCGCACGCAACTCCGCAGCAAAACCGCAGAAATTTTTAAAACTGCGGTTTTGCTGCAGATTTGCCTGACTCAATGGAAGTCAATGCGTGCAGAAACGCTGCAGACCGCAAAAACAATTGACATGCTGCGGAAAATAAAACAATGCAAATCTGAGCAGATTTTTCCGCAGCATGTGAACATCAATTCTTAATTTCCCATTGACTTACATTGCTTGTGCACTACACTGCGGATTTGATGCAATTCCGCGCGTCCAAAAAACGCTGTGATTCTGCATTAAAATCTGCAACGTGTGCACATAGCCTAAACTCACTGCGCTAAAAAAAGGTCGATTATATGGCTTCAGTGGTGCGGTTTACAGAAAAAAAGGAATAAAACTATTACATTTTATATTTAATCCAGAAAGATAGGCAGTGTTTATAAAAAAAAAATACATGATTCAAAATGGGAACAAAACAATGCAATATACAATTACATAAAATAAAAAAGAATAATGAAAGAAAATTATGGTCACACAAATGGATCAAAATTTAGTGAAGGGAAACACTTTGATTCATAAAAATGATCAGAACCTCCACAGAGAACTATGTCTTCCGAGTACTGACAATTGATTCAAAGCCCAGTTTCTTCTTTTTACTAGCTCTGAAGTTATGCCCACACACCTCCCCTTGATGACCTTATGTGGGGTCTGTTTGTGGGATGTTTGTAGCCTTTCAGGATTTAATGAGATCCCCAACTTACAAGATATCTTCGCCTCTGAAGGTCTCTAGCATTAGACATTGCTGTCATTTTTTTAATCATATTTTTACCATTAAATCGAGAACAAATATGACGGGTATAACATCATTTATCAGATGGTTATTCAAGTGGAGGGACTCTTGTGGTCTTACAGGGATGTGAGTAAATGCGTCATGTCCGTCCCTTCGCTACAACGCTGAAAATCTATATACCATAAATATTGGATAGGTACAAACTCCAATATTCCGATATGGACCCCGGAGCCAGGCTGTATAGAACAAGTTCCGAAAAAGTCCTTTCAACCCAGGATATCCTTCCAGGAAATAAAAGGAAACTTCTGCACTTCTCTGTCTATGTGTAAACACATGTCCTTTTGGTACCTGGTCCTCAGAAAAGATCTTCTCTATTTTATTACCTGTACACTGCAGGGGTTCTGTGGTTCAAAAGAGGTTAAAGCGTTTTCCCTCTCACTCTTTCCCTGGTTTTAGGCACTTTCTCTTATGCTTATTTTTACAGCCTTCTTTTAGGTGGAGCGATAATTTAAAAATTCTTTTCATAGGCATCATCTAGACCTCCTATGATCTAGTGAGAATATAATCCCCAAATTTCTTACTCTTTCATTCCGAGTGACTATCATCGTGTTTTTCTTTCTCCAAAAAGCATCTTCAGATGAACATTTATATCTTGGGCATTGTGCAATATATTTTTCTTGACACACATATATAAGCATAAGGTGTTTTTTTCCTTAAGTATTTTTAGATGAGCCTTCACATCATTGTGCAATATATACATGCATAGTATATCGCCAAAACCGATAGAGGGTGAGTAATCTTGTGGGTAGTGTGCCTCTTTTCCCAGTAGACACCTGGGCATTGTGCAAACCGAATTTATGTATATTTTATTCTATTTTTTATTTTTTATTTTTCCGTGATAATAATACATTTCTGATAATCAAACCTACAGTTTAGTGAGGTTTTTGTGAGCGAAATTACTTTTATTCTATTTATCTTATTTTAACAAAATAGTGGTTTTGTGTCTATTTTTGCTGTACTATATACTCTAAGCGCCACTGAAAGCATTTTCTATTGATGTGCTGAAATCTAATCACAATAAAACGTCCCTCTATATACATGAATATAACTAACAAAATACTACCCCCTATGTACAAGAATATGACTACTATAATACTGCCCCTATATACAAGAATATAACTACTAAAATACTGCCCCTATGTACAAGAATATAACTACTATAATACTGCTCCCTATGTACAAGAATATACCTACTATAATACTGCCTCTTTGTACAAGAATATATCTATTATAATACTGTCCCTATGTACAAGAATATAACTACTATAATACTGCCCCTATATACAAGAATATAACTACTATAATACTGTCCCCTATGTACAAGAATATAACTACTATAATACTGTCCCCTATGTACAAGAATATAACTACTATAATACTGCCCCTATGTACAAGAATATAACTACTATAATACTGCCCCCATGTACAAGAATATAACTACTATAATACTGCTCCTATGTACAAGAATATAGCTACTATAATACTGCCCCTATGTACAAGAATATAACTACTATAATACTGCCCCCTATGTACAAGAATATAACTACTACAATACTACCCCTATGTGCAAGAATATAACTACTATAATACTGCCCCATATACAAGAATATAACTACTATAATACTGCTCCTATGTACAAGAATATAACTACTATAATACTGCCCCCTATATACAAGAATATAACTACTATAATACTGCCCCTATGTACAAGAATATAACTACTATAATACTGCCCCTATATACAAGAATATAACTACTATAATACTGCCCCTATGTACAAGAATATAACTACTATAATACTGCCCCTATGTACAAGAATATAACTACTATAATACTGCCCCTATATACAAGAATATAACTACTATAATACTGCCCCTATATACAAGAATATAACTACTATAATACTGCCCCTATGTACAAGAATATAACTACTATAATACTGCCCCTATGTACAAGAATATAACTACTATAATACTGCCCCTATATACAAGAATATAACTACTATAATACTGCCCCTATATACAAGAATATAACTACTATAATACTGCCCCTATGTACAAGAATATAACTACTATAATACTGCCCCTATGTACAAGAATATAACTACTATAATACTGCCCCTATGTACAAGAATATAACTACTATAATACTGCCCCATGTACAAGAATATAACTACTATAATACTGCCACCTATGTACAAGAATATAACTACTATAATACTGCCCTTATGTACAAGAATATAACTACTATAATACTGCCCCTATATACAAGAATATAACTACTATAATACTGCCCCTATATACAAGAATATAACTACTATTATACTGCCCCTATGTACAAGAATATAACTACTATAATACTGCCACCTATGTACAAGAATATAACTACTATAATACTGCCCTTATGTTCAAGAATATAACTACTATAATACTGCCCCTATATACAAGAATATAACTACTATAATACTGCCCCTATATACAAGAATATAACTACTATAATACTGCCCCTATATACAAGAATATAACTACTATAATACTGCCCCTATATACAAGAATATAACTACTATAATACTGCCCCTATGTACAAGAATATAACTACTATAATACTGCCCCTATGTACAAGAATATAACTACTATAATACTGCCCCCTATGTACCAGAATATAACTACTATAATACTGCCCTTATGTACAAGAATATAACTACTATAATACTGCCTCCTAGCTGTGAGGTTGTGTGTCTGTGGTTCTCCTCATGTCTGGAGCAAGCCCAGGGAGGGGCCACCCTGGGCGGGGAAGCACCCCAAGCAAGGCCCTGGCTTCCAGGCTTACACTGGGAGGAAACTCCCAACCTTCTCATGTGGATGGAAATCCCAGAGTTGCCTCTGGGGAAATTAAACCTCAGAATGGAAGTCCCAGCAGCATGGAGAAAGATCCTGTGTTGAAGCTCAGTACGGGAAAGAAACAGGAGAAAGCTTTGTCTGTGTGCAAGGATGTTTCTGTTAAACAGTCGGCCAGTCAAGGCAAACAGTGTCCAGAGCCTGGAAGGAAATCCCAGAAGGCATCTTCTGCTGAGAACCTGAGTGCTGGAGGGCAGGTGGCTGCACAGAAGGTGAGGCAGAGTCCATCACCAGCTTCAGGTGTGCAGCTCACTCCAGGCAGACACAGACGGACATCTCTGGAGAAGCAAACACTCCAGGAGAACCTTCAGCTGGGACATGTGGTGACCAGCATGGCGAGCTCTGGACGCACGAGATTGCAGGCTGGTGGCAGCGGTAAAAGTGTTGCGGAGGCTGGAGTCACAAAACCAGCGACATTAAAAACTAATGTGTCAACCCCTAAAGCAAGACCCCAGAAGGAGCCGCCGCGTGCCCCAGAGCTACAGCTGGCAGAGGAGATACCAGGACTGGTCAGGAGGATGGGTGAGTTGCAGCAGCAGAGGAATCTTCTGCAAATGGAAATTGACTGCATTTACAAGGTGAAGGCTGCTAATCCTGGGGATCACTCTGTATATGACCAGAGACTGAATGCACTGGGGGTAGAGCTGGCAACTGTGGTGCGGGACATAGACTGTGTGCTGGCGAGGATGGGGCCCCTGGCAGAGACATATAGGAACCAGGAGCGGTTTAGGTCCTGCGCGCAGGACTGTGCTGGTTCCCGCACAGACATTGTCCCAGGGGGGACCCGGCAGCAGGTACGGCCGGTGCTGCAGCCCGCTAGCTTCTGTTTTAAGGAGGGTCAGATACTACACCAGCAGCCGCAACTACCTGCGGCAGACCCCAAGCAGGAGCAAGAGGCTCAGATCCCAGCGGTACCACAAGTCCCAGCATGCCCAGCACAACAGCAAGACAGTGGACATGAGACTGCATCTACTGTTGGTGTCCAGGAGAGCACTAATTCTGGGGATATTGATACTGTTCATGTGGGGTTGGGGGATGAAGGGGGTACAGAGACTGTGGTGGACATTGCGCATCCTGATGATGCTATTGAGATTGATGATGATGATGTTGATATAAATGTGCAAAATGTCTGTGATTTCCCCCCTTTGGTTTCCAGCACACAAGGTGCAACAGGCCCCTCCGCTGCAGACCCTCGCCCTGTCAGTCAGCCCAGTGTGGCCCCACAGGTCCCTCCCAGTAATGTTTGGAGCCGCGGCGCTCCGTCCTTTACCTCCGGCACCAATTACACCGGGCAGGCTTTCAAAAGGAGGAATGTGGTGCGGTGCAGGCACAGAGGTGCCAAGGAGGATCTGCCGGAGAGGAGGCTGGTGGTCAGGGAGCTTCTGTGCCGCCAGATGGGGTTTGCGCCGGTTAATATCTTGGCGGTCATAAATCTGCCAGACAGACAGGGCTATGATATCAGCTTTAAGCTTATGTCTGATCTGGACAGATTCTGGGCCAATTTCCCCAAGTTCAGGGATGCTGATGGCTGGAATAAGTTCAGCTTCATTCCAATATCTAAGCCGGATACCGCCACGGTTAACATCATCTTTTGGAATGAGGCTGTTCCCCCGCAGGACATTGTGGTGTGGCTCCGGAGGCATTGTGACCTTGTCTCCGACCTCACCAAAAACAGGGATGAGGACGGTATATGGACCGGTGGATGGAAGGTGCTGGTGAAATTGCGCCAGCATAACAACATCACGGCTCACTTACCCAACTCCTTCTTTATCGGGAGGGAGAAGGGGGTTTGCTTCTACCCTGGGCAGCCACGAAAGTGTTTTAAGTGTGGTAAAGTGGGTCACCTGGCAAACACCTGTACCGTGGTAAAGTGCAGCCTGTGCGGGGAAGTCGGCCACTTAGTGGCAGATTGCCAGAACATCAAGTGCAATCTCCGTGGGGAGATCGGCCACCCTCACAGGGACTGTCCAGATGCCTGGCACAATATATGCAAGCTCCTTCCTGATGAGGAGTTAGTGACAGGGACAGAGGCTCAGGAGGAGGCTTTAATGTCAGGGACAATACTGACCAGGTCAGAGGTCCACCAGGGGTCCGCTCAGGTAACATCAGAGCAGCTTTGCACAGAGGGTACAGAGGGGAGAATGAAGGTCGTCCCTCAGGTCCAGCAGCCACATGTAGCCACCACTTCAGTATCACCATCTCTAGCTGAAGAAAGTGGCTGTAATCAGGTAAAAAGGAAAAAAAAGGACAAGGCCTCCCGTAAACCTGAGGAGGAGTATGTCACTAGCCAGGGTGGCAGGAAAAAAGTCCAGAGTTCGGCAGGTGTGATGGTCATGTCCAATAAGTTTGATGTTTTGTCTGAGTCTGATGGGGACTTGAGGAAGAGATAAAAAGAATAGAGACTGAGTATGACAGGGACGTAGCGGACCATCCCCCTACAAAACGGAAGCCCGTACTTGCTGACACTGAGATACAGTCTGACATGGAGACCGGTGGTAGTCAGAACATCTGTGACCCAGACTTATGATGGCGGCTTTTACATCTCTGCTCCTCTGTTGTGGTATTGTGATGGCAGACTTCTCATTAAAAGTAACATCCAGTAATGTGAACAGCATTAAGGTGAGGAGGACGAGGCACGCTGTCTATGACCATCTCCGATACCTGGACGCAGATGTCATCTTTCTGCAGGAGACGCGGCTGACGACTCAGGGGCTCATGAGGGAGGCTGAGAGGGAATGGCTGTCTGGTCCCTCTTTTTGGTCACTGGCTGTGGAGCCGTACGCCGGGGTCGCCATTCTGTTTAACACCAGGGATGTGACAGTACATAGGATGACGGAGGTGGTTATGGGAAGGTGTCTGGTCCTGGAAGTCACTGTCCATGGGAGGCGACTCCGGCTTATTAACATCTATGGGCCACAGACGGTGACTGACAGGATACAGTTATTTAATGATGTCAAGCCTTATCTGTTCACCTCTCTTCCAGTGATAATGGTGGGGGACTTTAATGCCATACTGACATCTGGTGACAGCTCCTCAGGTAGAACCGTGACGAGGGATGGTAGGATCTTGAATAACATAGTCCTGCAGGCTGGATTAGGTGACGTCTTTAAACGGGGAGGACGAAAGCCAAAATTAACCTATTCCTGCTCCAATAGAGGCAGTAGAATAGATCTGGCTTTTGTAAGTCCCATGGAAGTCATTGGTGCCATGAGTGAGAGAGTCGTCCCATACTCAGACCATCTTGCCCTATATTTCTGCCTAGGGGCCACTAAGCGAGCTGATGTTGGTAGGGGGTTATGGAGACTCAATTCTAGCCTCCTCCATGATGTCTCTGTCCAGAGTTGTGTCCACTTCCTTTTGCAGGGTCATCTACAGAGAGTGGACTTCTATGACAACATGGCCGTCTGGTGGGAGGACGTCAAGGATGATATCAGATACCTCTTGAAGAGACTGTCAGTTAAGAAAGGCAGGAGTAAGTATAGCCAGTACCTAAGGCTGCGCAAAGAATTGGAGTCACTGTATTCGGAGGGCGGGGGTAACCAAGAGAAGATCGACCGGCTGAAATCTGAGATAAGGCAGTATCAGTACAGCAGGTATACCTCCTTGGTTCTTGAACGGGATTATGGGGTCTTAGGGGCACCTGATCCCTTTGAGAATTGCCGGGAGCGGGTGGCCAATAAATTGGTCACAGGTCTCATTGACTCCCAGGGTGTATTGCAGGAATCTCGGGAGGGTATCCTGGGGGTTGTGAAATCTTATTATACTGACTTGTTTCAGAGGAAGGCTTTGGATAAACATAAAATGACTCAGTTCTTGGAGGCAACTCCAGCGCCTGATACTAATGATCTGGACTTTTCTCCTTTGACAGCAGAATTAACGGTGGAGGAGGTTAAGGAGGCCATTGATAAGTTACATCTGAAGAAGGCACCAGGTCCGGATGGTATAACAGCAGAATTTTATAAGAAATTCAGAGACCTCCTGGCTCCAATTCTTGTGAATGTTTACAAAAATTGTCTAGAAAATCACCTGATGCCCCCATCCATGAGAGTGTCCTCATTAATTCTGCTGTCTAAAGGTAAGGAGCCGAGCGACATCAAGAACTGGAGGCCAATTGCCCTCTTGAATGTTGACAGGAAGATTCTGGCAAAGATCCTGTTTTCTAGGTTAGTCTGTTTGTCCTCGGCACTGTTGGTAGGCTCTCAGTTTGGCATGGTAAAAGGGCGGAACATCTCTGGAGCGGTCATCTCGATACGGGAGATGTTTGAGAGATGTAAAGCTCTGCGGTGTGAGAGATATGTTGTCAGTCTGGACCAGGCTAAAGCCTTTGACAGAGTTGATCATGATTATCTGTGGGCCACTTTGTCAAAGTATGGTATTCCAGGACAATTTGTGGATTGGCTGAAGATTTTGTACAGAGAGGCGGTGAGCTTTCCTCTGATTAATGGTTGGCAGGGTGGCACTTTTGGAGTTGAGGCGGGGGTGAGACAGGGCTGCCCGCTGAGTCCACTCCTGTATGTTTTTGCCATAGACCCGTTTTTGAGGTCACTGCAGGAGTGTAACTTTTGGGGGGTGCCGATCCCCCACTACTTGCCTCTGAAGGTGGTTGCCTACGCGGATGATGTGACGCTGGTGATATCTAATCCTCATGAGGTGCAGATGTTGTCTGCGGCCATCAGAAGTTACTCAGAGGCCTCCGGGTCTCTGGTCAACCTTGAGAAGAGTCAAGCTCTGTGGACATTGCAATCTGACCCAGACTTTGATCTGCCGCAGTTTGTTAAGGCCTCCACCCATATTAAGATCTTAGGGGTTAAATTTGGGAGGGAAGATAATGCCAACCTAAATTGGGAGGAGAAATTGGAGACCGGAAATACAAAGGTTCAGCGATGGAAGAACTGGAGGCTGACTTACAGAGAAAGGGTTGCTATGTTGAAGACTTACCTGGTCCCCGTCTTCTTGTATGTCTCTGTCATTTTTCCTTTGCCAGAATCCTTCTCAGCGAGGCTCCTCAGCCTGTTCTTCCAGCTCTTGTGGGGGAACAGGATGAACCTGATAAAGAGGGGAATAACGTACCTACGGCGGAGTGAGGGCGGGCTGGATATGTTGAATCCAAGGGTTTTCTTTGACTCCTTGTTTCTGAAAGTAAATTTTGGGAGCATGGATTCAAACAGTAGCTCCCTGTGGGCGAATAGTATCAGGTATTGGATATTGCCTTTTGCGGAATCTTGGGTGCGAGGCGGCAGTCTCAAGAGGAGGAGATGGACAGGTGACCACCTCCCCCAGTATCTGGAATATGGTCTGAAGTGTGTCAGGAAGTGGGGACTGGAGAAGTCCTACATTGAGAGTAATACGAGGAAAGATCTGTGTGCTCATATATGTAGGACTTTCTTCCGCTCTCCACTGGCCCTAAGGGATTGTGCCACCAGGACCCTTCAGGACAGTCTCCGATTCCTCAATGGGAGGCGACTTCCAGCAAAGTTTTTTGACATTGCTTGGCTGTCGCTACATGGGAAGCTCTTTGTGAGGGGGAACTTAAAATATTTAAGTGTTTCGGATCGGAACTGTCCCCTTGGTTGTCAGCAGGAGGAAACCATGGAGCATTTTATTTGTGATTGCTGGGGAGGTAGGGAAATATGGACGGAAGTATCGACCAAGCTGAAAATCCCCAGACTGCTGTCCCTGAATTACCCTGACATTGTCTATGGTGTCCCATCCACTGACGGTAACATCGACAGGGGGACAATGTACCTGATCATTACCACCATTAAGTATTACCACTGGCACATGAGAACCCGAGTGTCCCTCCACAGCGAGCCCTTCCATCCCGTCACCGCAGCCTCAAAGATACTGTCAGAGCTCAGATGGATAAGAGCGATAGAGATAAAGAAAAGTCAGAGTAATGAGAAACTATGGAGGAATGTGTCTGTGGGATAATAACATGATCGTGTTACTAAAAGTGTTTATTTCATATTCTTCCTTCCACAGGAGTGAACTCTAAGTTACCTTTATTCCTAATGTATTAATTTAGTTCTGTAATTATTGTCTGATGCATTCATGAGAATTTATGTTTTGTATTAAGGAAGAATTCTGTTTATTTTAATTGTATTTGTGGGTTTTATACAATAAAAATTGCCCCCTATGTACAAGAATATAACTACTATAATACTGCCCCTATATACAAGAATATAACTACTATAATACTGCCCCTATGTACAAGAATATAACTACTATAATACTGCCTCTATGTACAAGAATATAACTACTATAATACTGCTCCTATGTACAAGAATATAACTACTATAATACTGCTCCTATGTACAATAATATAACTACTATAATACTGCCCCTATGTACAAGAATATAACTACTATAATACTGCCCCTATGTACAAGAATATAACTACTATAATACTGCTCCTATGTACAAGAATATAACTACTATAATACTGCCCCTATGTACAAGAATATAACTACTATAATACTGCCCCTATGTACAGGAATATAACTACTATAATACTGCTCATATGTACAAGAATATAACTACTATAATACTGCCCCTATGTACAGGAATATAACTACTATAATACTGCTCCTATGTACAAGAATATAACTACTATAATACTGCTCCTATGTACAAGAATATACTGTAACTACTATAATACTGCCCCTATGTACAGGAATATAACTACTATAATAATGCTCCTATGTACAAGAATATAACTACTATAATACTGCTCCTATGTACAAGAATATAACTACTATAATACTGCTCCTATATACAAGAATATAACTACTATAATACTGCTCCTATGTACAAGAATATAACTACTATAATACTGCTCCTATGTACAAGAATATAACTACTATAATACTGCTCCTATGTACAAGAATATAACTACTATAATACTGCTCCTATGTACAAGAATATAACTACTATAATACTGCTCCTATATACAAGAATATATAACTACTATAATACTGCACCTATGTAGAAGAATATAACTACTATAATACTGCCCCTATGTACAAGAATATAACTACTATAATACTGCTCCTATGTACAAGAATATAACTACTATAATACTGCCCCCTATGTACAAGAATATAACTACTATAATACTGTTCCTATATACAAGAATATAGCTACTATAATACTGCCCCTATGTAGAAGAATATAACTACTATAATACTGCTCCTATGTACAAGAATATATCTACTATAATACTGCTCCTATATACAAGAATATAACTACTATAATACTGTCCCTATGTACAGGAATATAACTACTATAATACTGCCCCTGTGTAGAAGAATATAACTACTATAATACTGCTCCTATATACAAGAATATAGCTACTATAATACTGCCCCTATGTAGAAGAATATAACTACTATAATACTGCTCCTATGTACAAGAATATAACTACTATAATACTGCCCCTATGTACAAGAATATAACTACTATGATACTGCCCCTATGTACAAGAATATAACTACTATAATACTGCTCCTATGTACAAGAATATAACTACTATAATACTGCCTCCTATATACAAGAATATAACTACTATAATACTGCTCCTATGTACAAGAATATAACTACTATAATACTGCTCCTATGTACAAGAATATAACTACTATAATACTGCCTCCTATGTACAAGAATATAACTACTATAATACTGCCCCTATATACAAGAATATAACTACTATAATACTGCCCCTATATACAAGAATATAACTACTATAATACTGCTCCTATGTACAAGAATATAACTACTATAATACTGTCCCTATGTACAAGAATATAACTACTATAATACTGCCCCTATGCACAAGAATATAACTACTATAATACTGCCTCCTATGTACAAGAATATAACTACTATAATACTGCCCCTATATACAAGAATATAACTACTATAATACTGCCCCTATATACAAGAATATAACTACTATAATACTGCCCCTATGTACAAGAATATAACTACTATAATACTGCTCCTATATACAAGAATATAACTACTATAATACTGCCCCTATATACAAGAATATAACTACTATAATACTGCCCCTATGTACAAGAATATAACTACTATAATACTGCTCCTATATACAAGAATATAACTACTATAATACTGCCTCCTATGTACAAGAATATAACTATTCCGCGGGCTCCAGGAGGATGTGAGCAGACATGTGTTTATGGGACAGTAGAAATACAGTAGAGCATTAAGTTTGTCGTGATTGGGGACAGAGAAACATCTATGCTCCAGGTAGAAACAATGTTCAGCATAATCCTTTAGTTGCTCCAACAAAAATCTTTCTTCCTCCACTACATATAAAGTTGGGATTGATTAAAAACGTTGTGAAAGCCATGGCAAAGACAAATTCATAAGGGTTCCAGTACATTTCACAGAAATTCTCCAGCATTTCACCACCAAAACTGAAGGAAGGGGTATGTGTGGGTCCTCAGATCAGAGCGCTTATGAGAGATGATGTGTTTGAAGGAACTCTAAATGATAAGATCTTGGAAAAGCTTCAAGAGGATCTGTGAAAACTTCTTAGTAAGAAAAAATCTCGAGAATATGTTGAAGGTGTTGAGGAACTGCTAAATGCATACCAATATCTTGGATGTCGCATGTCTCTGAAAATGCACTTTTTGCATTCACATTTAGATTTCTTCCCTCAAAATCTTGGGGATGTAAGCGATGAACAAGGCGAGCGGTTTCACCAGGACATTAAGGTAATGGAACACCGCTACCAGGGTTTTGGGAATGACTCAATGATGGCAGATTACTGTTGGGTGTTATATAGGGACAACCCTGAAAAATCGTAACGACAGTCTAATGTCAAGCACTTTTAATCTCTGCTCATATTTTGGTTTCTATTATGCATGTGAAATCATTTTGGTTCAATAAAAACTTTCCTATACCTTATAATAATGATGCTGCTCCATGGAAACTATACGTACTATAGACATTTTTGAAATCAGGACAAAAAGACGATTCAGAAAAGTACAATGTCACCTGCAATGATTACAAAAAATATTTTTTGTAGACCTGTGTTATTATCTTGATGGACATTTTATGACACAGAAATAAGGATAATCTGCTATATTTTATTACTATAATGAGGAAGGATGATGTGACTATAGTATATAGAGTTTCTTACCACGTTTTCATGGAATGGGGTGTAGCTAACATAAGGGATTGTATCCAGAGTATCCGTGTTCACAATGATGGGTGCAGGACTGGCCTAGAAATATAGAAAAATGCATTACATTAGATAAAGAGTCGTAGAATATATGGCAAAGAACATGATCACTTAGGCCATGTTCACATGTAGCGTTTAAGGCCATTTCCAAACAATTTGAACTCCAGCAATCTACAGTGAGAAAGATAATTATTCACAAGTGGAAAATGTTAAAGACAGATGAAAATGTCCCCAAGAGTGAAGGATTCACCCCAATGTTGTAAAGGAGATCAGACCACAGTTCCGCCAGAACCATGTGAAAGACTGTTAAAGTAATACAGAAAACCATCACTGCAAGTTACTGCTGCTAAAGGAGGTTCTTCCAGATTTCTGCCTACATTTGACCTAAAACTGCATCAGATTTTCACACAAGTCCCAAATATAAACAATGATCCCAAACAAAGAAATTAGTCCAAAATATTAGACTTTGTCATTTTATTTTGTTGCAGAAAATCATTGAATATCACCTTTAGGATTATGAGATAATTTGAAGGTAAAATTAGTCTTGTGTTTGCAATCAATGGGTTGACAATTATGTGTGAGTGAGCAACCTGTTTTATTTAAGGTAGTCTAATGGAAAATTAAAGAAAAGCAAAAAAACACATTCAACATCATCTCATCAGCCTGGAAATGCCTATAAACTCATCTCTAAAATGCTTGGACTCCACCTATCCACAGTCAGATTGTATACAAATGGAGAAAAGTCAAGGTGATCATTACTATTCCCAGGAGTTGTCGACCAACAAATATCACTCCAAATGCAAGACGAGGTCGCAAAGGGACCCAAGGTAAACCCTCAGCAACTAAAGGCCTTCTTCACATTTGCTAAAGCGAGTGACAGGCACTGACTGACAGCCAGCTCTGCAGTGTATTAGATACAGTATACATCTCCCAAGTGACGGTACGGCGTGCTTTGATTTTAGAAGCATAGCCATGTCGGAGGTCTGGTCCTGGAGTGAAGAGAATTGGGGTAAGAGGAAAAGAAGAGGTGTGGAGCACCGGACCGTGGAACAAGTGATCGGTAAGGCCCCAATTTTTTCTTTTTAAATCCTAAGTTTATTATGCACTGGGGTCGGGACAGAATAAAAAATTACAGAGATTAACTTAGCTGCATATTGAATTTCCCTGTAAAAAATCCACGGCATTTGACAAATACCAATCTCATCAGAGCCGCTCATCTCTGCTCAAAAATGTACTAAATAATCCTAACTTGAGATGAGTGGATCGATCTGTAATGAATCAGTGTCACTTTTCATTGTCAATTTCTCAAAATTTTCAGATTTTGTGAAATCCAAAATTTTGGGGAAATGATTTGCATGAATTCAGCAAAATGGCAGCTTTATCTTTTCCTTATGCTCCCCAGTACTCTTCTCTGGTCTTCAGTTCTGTCGGCCACTACCAGCACTAAGACCAATGATTCGAATGATCCAAGGTATGGTGAAATAAGTCAATGATCACCCCCACGGATTGCCAAAACCAAACACCAGCGCAGTAGCATGGGGAACTGCGGCAGTGGAGGAGACAAGTGAGGGCCAGGTGGGGGCCTAATGTATTTTGTTAGTTGAAGACCCTTCCCTCCCCTTTGGTTATTGCTCTTTGGTTTCAGAAGAGACCTCAGAGCATAATAAACTTTTTTTTTTTCCGGCAATCAGACTGACTTTATTTGGACTGAATTAAATCTTTCAGCCAAATTGAGTCAATCTGCCTGAAGCAAATTTTGGAAGATTTGCTCATCATTAGTCCTAGCGTACAGCACATATTTCAAAAGGGAGATGTCAAGACCACCGAGAGAGTTACCGTATACATCGACTCGATAGGGTATTGTATTAGTGCTATGGAGGTTTTCATCTTTCTTACAATGGAAAGCAATAAATATTTTTTTTATTATTATTATGCTTTGCTTATATCACGCTATCTTATTCCGTATCATCATCACTGTCCCCGATGGGGCTCACAATCTACATTCCCTATCAGTATGGGAGGAAACCGGAGAACCCGAAGAAAACCCACGCAAACACCGAGAGAACATACAAACTCCTTGCAGATGTCGTCCTTAATGGGAATTAATCCCAGGACCCCAGAACTTCAAAGCAATAGTGCTAACCACTAAGCCACCGTGCTGCCCACAGATAATGCATTATTATGAATCTGAATTTGCCCCAAGTATTCTAATATCACTACTGTATATAAAAAAGTCATCCAGGTTTCATCCAGAAAAAATGGCTGATTTTCAGCTCAATTGTCATCGCCTGGTGTTCGTTTGTTAAACTTTACAAGACCAAATACAGTTTCTTTATATGAGGACCCCTTCACACGTCCATATAATACCGGTACCGGAAAAAACGGTACTGGTGTCAGTGTTTTGGATCAGTGTGTCATTTGTTTTTTTCCAGTATGGGTTAAAACAAATTAATTCCAAAGCTTCTCCTATACTTTGTGATGTTAAACACATACGGTAGATGCCATCCGTGTGCTGTACATATTTTTCATGGACATAAAAACCTGTATTGGTCCTTGTCATCCTTGATAAAAAAACGGACCTGTCTCCATGTAGAGAATTATAATCTACGGTATCTGTAATCAGATGTTTACAGTTAGTCTGTACGAGATCTGACATTTTTGGCCCACCCGTAGACTTGAAGAATTCCAGTGTGTCATGCATTTTTTTTTTCATGTGCAGAATCCAAACAGCCCAACTGAATAACGTTGGCCCAAGGGCTATCAGTTTTCTCATGGACATCACTCGGACCGACAAAAAGGTTGCGTGAACTTGACCAAGACGCGGTGTAATAAATGGACATTTCAATGAAAAAAAAATAATTGAATGAGCTTGAGGAGTAAATCCTTAATTAGGTTGTATAAGCTGAATTTGCCTTCTCGAAGTGCACTACCAAAAAGTTATCAGTTTCACTATAAAAGTATTTCCCCTTTTTTCAGAAATCTTTGGAGCAGAAACTCGAAAATCCACAAGGAGTTAAAAAAAACAACAAATTTTGATTGGAGAATCCGAAACTCAGCAAAAAAAAAAAAAGACCCCAGTGTGAACGCACCCCAACTCTCCAATCAAAAGTCGTGGTTGTTGAACTTCTTGTGTTTTTTTTTTCAAAGTTTTTGTTCCTAAAATTTCTGACAAAAACTGAGACCATATCCTAATGGTATGGATCTGGTTTACAATCCACATCAGAAGTAGCTTCATATGCTCTTCCAATACTCTTTGACGTGGATTCTGAAGTGGATCCACTTCCAAAACCAAGTAAAAAAAAATTTGGAGTGAACGTATCCCACTGAGGAATCATAACCAAATCAGAAGGATTCACGCCGCAAGAAAAACCTCAAACTACTAAAACAGAAGACCGTAGTACTTACTTGGAGAGGGCTGAACCATCCTTGGGAATAAAGATACGGGGAGTAACAGTCCCTAGAAGAACCTGTCATTTTCTTCACTGGACTTTTTTGACCGTTGCCCCAACGAGCGGACAACCTTGGTTTGTTGTAGGACGATCCCATTGGTAAGTGGCTGGCAAGATTTGGAGAGTTTGTATAAAATCCCGATGGTGGTTTCTGCCAACCGCAAGCACAGTGAGGGTCGCACATAATTTTCTGCTGATTCGCCCTAAGAAGACGAGACCAGTGAGAGGGACATGATGGGCACCACAACCTGGACTCTATGAATGAAGAGTTGCTTGTTGTAGTTAAGGGTCCTTTTAGAGCAGTTGTTCCATGTAGAAAGCATGCACAGCAGCGTACGCCGGCTCACTCGTAGCTCATCATCAATACATGAGTCAACTCTTCAGACCAAGAACCAAGACAACAGAAATCCTGCTCAAGGATGCAGTGATCAATGCTCGGTACAGCTGCGAAACCAGACCATTCTATGTTTTACCAAGCACTTCTGCCAAAATGCAGGAGCACAAAAAGGATGGGGGGGGTGGTTAATTTTGTAGCCTTTTAAAAAAAAATAAAAAAAACTGCGGTCTGAGCAGTCGGCATGATCCAAGCTGCCTGAAATGAGCAGATTCCCAACGAGAAGATGAGTTTATGCAAAAAGAAGATTTGTTTCTGAAGGCTATGGAAAACATTTCTTACAGGCGAGACCTTAAAGATCACTGTGCCACGTGCGGCTCGGGAGCAGAATGACTGAGATACCAGTGTCACAATTAATAAATCACCAAAAATCACTGGACGCTAATTGCAAGGGGGAAGGGGGCGGCAAGGAAGGGGGCTTGTAGGAGAGAACTAGGATGGATCCTACATTCTCCGTGCACACACTTCCATAATGGCCACAGACAAGACTGTCACTCTAGCATAATGGAGTTATTTAGAGCTTTTGAATCTACTTACCAAGTACTAAGAATAATATTTAGGAGGCAAAATATGTGGAAAACAATCCCCATGACAACCCCTATAACCAGAACCAGTAGAATCATACGGTATCATACCAGCCAAGAGTCTCAAATTTTTCTGGACGGTCAGGATTTTTTTACGCAATCCCGTCTCAGTCCAAAAGGGGTAAAGTTTATTTAAATCCTGCCCTAAAAATGTCAGACCTCCTCAAGGGAGAGTCGTTGGTGGAATTGGGGTGGGACTAAAGAGGTTGTCCACCATTAGGGACATTTTTTTTTTTTACTTAAAATATTTTTCCAATTCAGTTTCCTTACAACTTTGCACGGTTTGGATTTTACAGGTGCTTTTTTTTTCCAGTCACATTTGACTTTGATGTGGTCTTTAGTCATAAATCACATGAGCTGAGCTCAGAAAAATACAGATGAAAGAGTAAGAATCTCTCCTATTCTGCAGCCAGAAAAAGGCAATACAGATGAAAGAGTAAGAATCTCTCCTATTCTGCAGCCAGAAAAAGGCTGTAAAAGGTAAACGGTGCAATATTTTTAAGTAAACCCAAGTACAAAAAATAGGTATTAGACCTACCGGTAATGATGTTTCCAGGAGTCCATCCTGACAGCACCATGGGAGGACGTCCTCCTCCTCCTTACAGGGACAGGAAAGCACACGAGAGGTTAAAAGGCCATGTCCCACCCCCTTTCCCTCAGTGATTTGACAAGTACCACAAGGTGGATGATACTAGAAACGGTTTAATGAAACGATCATATTACAGCATATGACATGACATAATACATTGCAGTATAACACAACTGGGAGGGAACTACCCGTGCTGTCAGGATGGACTCCTGGAAACATCATTACCGGTAGGTCTAATACCTATTTTCCAGGACGTCCACCTGACAGCACCATGGAGAGTACCAAAGCACCTCCTCAGGGTGGGATTACCGCCTGGAGAACTTTTCTCCCAAATGCGATTTGTTGACCAGCTAACACATCTAGTTTGTAGTGTTTGCAGAATGTATTAAGACTAGCCCAGGTTGCCGCTCGACAGATCTGATCAACTGACGCCCCCGCCCGCTCGGCCCATGAGGCCGATACCGCCCTCGTAGAGTGGGCTTTTAAGGAATCTGGCGGGCTGGCGCCTTCAGCTTGGTAGGCATCCGAGATTACTGAGGTAATCCAATGCGCGATGGACGCCTTAGAGGCCTTCTTCCCTTTATTCCTACCTCCAAAGAGGACAAACAGGTTCGGGTCGACACGCCAACTATTGGTGGCCTCTAGGTATTCTATAACTGCGCGCCTCACGCCTAGCGAGTGGAGCCGTCGCTCCTTCTCATTTCGGGGATTATCGCAGAAAGAGGGTAACACTACCTCCTGGTTCAGATTTCTTGTAGAGGCTACCTTCGGGGTAAATGCCGGGTCTAACCTTAGGATTATACGGTCCTCTCTTATCTGGAGGTATGGGTCCTTAGTGGATAGGGCCTGGATCTCCCCTATTCTTTTGGCCGTGGTAATGGCTACTAGGAAGGCCGTTTTACGAGTGAGAGCAGGGATGGCTATCTTCTCACTAAAGGCGAAAGTGTCCGAGCAGAGGAACCGAAGTACCAGGCCCAGGTCCCATGGCGGGGTGAGCTGCCTAATCGTGGGGCGCAGGCGCTGTGTGGCTTTTATAAACCTTATCACCCAGGGATGTGCAGCTAACTGGTAATCGAAGAAGGCGCTCAAGGCTGAAACCTGGACTTTTAGAGTGCTGGGCCTGAGGCCTTTATTAAAACCTGCCTGCAGGAACCCTAGTATGTTAGGGAGATCAGGGGTGCCTGCCACGAGCTCGGACCTGCCACCCTCCAGACAGAATCTTTTCCATATCTTCCGATAAATTGCCGACGTCACCGGCTTCCTACTGGCCTGTAGGGTGGATATGACCTGCTCCGACAATCCTTTTGCCTTCAGGATGTCCCTCTCAGGATCCAAGCCGATAGATGGAGTCTTGCTGGGTCCGGGTGGTGGATCGGGCCCTGGTGGATGATGTTCTCCCACAGGGGCAGTTCGACTGGATCTTCTACTGCCATGGCTCCTAGAAGGGGAAACCAGCTTCTCTTCGGCCAGTATGGCACTATCAATATCACTCTTGCGTGGTCCTCGCGAATCTTCCTGAGCACTGCCGGTATGAGGGCCAGTGGTGGGAACGCATAAGAGAGGGATTCTCCCCAAGTCTGACTCAGGGCGTCTACGCCTTCTGGGTGGTCCATCGGATTTAGGGAGTAGAATCTGGGAACCTTCGAGTTCTTCCGGCTTGCGAAGAGATCTATACTGGGGGTCCCCCAGCGCTGACAAAGCTGGTCGAAGATTTCTACGTTCAATTCCCACTCTGTCGGGTGGATCTGTTGTCTGCTCAGGTAGTCTGCCACTTCGTTTTGGGAACCCTCTAGATGTACCGCGGTTACGGATCGGACTGTTCGTTCTGCCACGTGAATATCTTTTCCGCCAGTGCCTGTAGTGGTTGATGTCTGGTTCCTCCCTGGTGTTTCAGGAATGCCATTGTCGTTGTATTGTCGGATAATATTGTATTGTCAGATAATATGCGGACATGACGACTCTTTAGTACCGACCGGTTTCTCCGCAACGCTTACCAGACCGCAAAGAGTTCCTTGAAATTGGAGGATCTGGCCTTGATGCTTGCTGGCCACTTCCCCTGGAAGATCTTCCCTTCTATGTGGGCTCCCCATCCCCACGCACTTGCGTCTGTGGTGACTACCACGTATGGAGAGGTTGTCCAATGCACGCCCACCTGAAGGTTCCTGGACTGTGACCACCAGCAAAGGGACTCCTTTACTCGTCCTGAGAGCCTTAGGGGTTTGTCTAGCGACGCCTGACTCCTGTCCCACCTCGCGAGGATTTCTCTTTGTAACAATCGCGAGTGGAATTGGGCCCATCGGACGCACTGGATGCAGGCCGTCATGAGGTCCAGGACCTCCATTGCTTCTCTTATGGAGCATTGACGCTTCAACAGGCCTCTGGTTCTGGCCTGAATGGTCTTCTGCTTCTGCTCGGGTAGCCAGGATATTCTGTCGGCTGAGTCTAGGAGGACTCCCAGGAATACCTTTCTGGTGTCTGGTGTGAGGTCCGACTTCTCCCAGTTGATCACCCAGCCCAGGAACTCCATTACGGTAGTTGTTCGGATCCTGTCTCGGATGAGCACTTCTTTGGATCTTGCCACCAGTAAGAAGTCGTCCAGGTACGGAACAACCACGATACCCTGACCTCTCAGGTAGGCCACCACCTCTACCACCAGTTTCGTAAAGATCCTGGGAGCTGAGGCCAACCCGAATGGAAGACCCTGGAACTGGAAATGGCAGGTCAGGGCTGGTAAGCTGATCGCGAACCTTAGTAGGCTTTGGGATGAGGATGGATAGGAACCTGATAGTATGCCTTTTTTAGGTCTAGGGTGCACATAACTGCCTCCCTGTCTATTAGGGGAATTGCGGATCGGATTGATTCCATCCGGAACCTCCTGTATCTGACCCAAGTATTTAGTGGCTTCAGGTTTATGATGGTGCGGGCCTCGCCGGATTTCTTTGTGATTGCAAACAGGGAAGAGTAGTGCCCTCTCCCTCTTTCTGACGGTGAAACTGGTATTATGACCCCTGAATCTAACATGTCCTGAAGATCCGACCACATTGCGGAGTCCTCCCGGACGACCGTGGGGGCAATATATCTGTCGGGGGGAGGAGAATAGAGCTCTATCCTGTAGCCTTCCCTGATGGTTCTGAGGACCCACTGATTGTTGGTGACTCGGGACCAGTTTGCTGCAAAGTGGCGAAGTCTCCCCCCAATGCCTATGGCGTCATTGTCTCCTCGATCTGTCGGGGTCGTAAACAACAATAAATCCTCATTCACCAGTCATTCCAAATCATTGTGCGAGCGCAAAACATCTGGTACCAATTAAGAATGACTCAGACACGCAGCTGATTCAGTCTTAGCTAATGTCCCGCATCCACACCTGTCAGGAGCAGTACAACAACTGGCTTTATTTACAAATACACAATACTATATTGAGTGTTAGGGGAAGGCGTGCATTAGACGGGGTTTATGCAGTATACATCTAGTGTCCAGTCTCTCTCTGATTCGTCAAAAAGTCTCCCGATGGTTACTTCTTCTTCACATTCCTGAGTTATCTTTTTTTAGGAGAAATGAAACTTAACTTAACTCTTTAGACACTGAATTTAAGTGAAAGTGAACACTGGCAGCCATCTTTAATACAGTTACATTTGCATTAGCAAGCAATTAGGAAAAACTTATTGTTTCACAGTATAAAAGTATAAAAGTTATATAAGAAAATATATTTTCACCTTGACAGATCTAGATGTTGATGCAAATGGGGGACCTCTGCTCTGTTCCTCCCACTTTGGCTGAAGGAGCCTTTGTAGGAGCTTCTATTAGACCTCACCCGACCCCTAAACTCCGTCTCCTCTGAAGAAGGAGCCTCTCCGAAAGGACTGGGGCCGCCTGGGTTTTCCTTCCGGGAATCCCTTATTCTTATCGGACACCAGCTCAAGGATATTATCAAGGGCTGGACCAAACACCCTCAGGCCCGAGAAAGGGATGGCACATAGCTTTGCTTTAGAAGGGTTATCCCCCGACCAGGATCTAAGCCAGACTGCTCTCCGGGCCGCATTAGAGAGGGAGCTGTTTCTGGCCGCAAACCTTACTGATTCCACCGACGTATGCGACAGGAACGCCGTGGCTGATTTCAAGAGAGGAAGAGATGCTAGTATCTCTGACCTCGGGGTCTTGTTGGTTAGGTGTTCCTCCAACTGCCCCAACCACAAGAACATAGACCTGGCCACCGAGGTGGCTGCTATGTTGGCTCTAATCAGGGCTGCCGACGTCTCCCATGCTCTTTTTAACAAGACGTCCGCCTTTCTATCCATCGGGTCTCGAAGACCTGATGAGTCCTCGGATGGGATAGTCGTCTTTTTAGTAACCTTGGCGACTGTGACGTCTATTTTAGGGACTTCTTCCCACGCCCGAGTTTCCTCGGGATCGAAGGGCAGTCTATTTTTAAAGTCTCGGGAGAGTGTCAACCGACGCTCTACTTCCTTCCACTCCTCCTGGATCATTGCTTTGATGTGTTCGCTTACAGGGAACACCACCTGTTTGCGGGACACCAGTCCTCCAAACATTAAGTCCTGTCTGGACTGTGGCTTAGGGACTTCTTCCATCTGCATGGTATTTCTGACCGCGTGTACCAGCTCGTCCGTATCCTCCAGTCTGATTAGGTACTTCCTGCTCTGATCCTGTCTATCCCCCAGGATCTCACCTTCTTCCTCCTGGTCTGAGTCCCGGAAATCGGATTCCTCGCTAGGGCTCGCTTCTGATACTGGGTCTGGTTCCCACCTTGGACGCTTGCGACTTGGCCCAGGGCTGGGGGACTGACGCCGGGCTGTAGAGGCCTGAATCTCTTCCCTTATCAGCGACCTCATTTCGGAAAGGAGAGATGGCTGTTCCTCGCCTATGACCCTGGAGGTACAGGGACCGCATAGGGTCTTGCTATAGGTGTCTGGCAGCTTTGCTCTGCACACCGGACATCTGACCGATTTGGAGGTGGCTTTTGCCGGGTCCTTCCCCGAGGGGGACTCTGCCGGAATTCCCTTTTCCTAATAACATAAGGGGCACCTATTCAGATCTGGGCTGTGGGGATGGGTGGGGAGGGTGGTCTGCGCTATGCGCACTTACCCCTCCACCAGCTGCAGCGTTGCCTTCCATCCTGCTCCAGGCTCGACCAATGCAGTCACACAGCCTAGAACGACCTGTGGCGACTCTGGAGAGCGCTGTGGTCCAGGAGCGCGCGCGCCCTGGATTTGAAACCGGCGTCTGACGTCACCGGATGTGACGCTGGTAAGCCGCGCCTCCATTTCCTGCCGGGCTTCTGCGCGCGACCGCGCTCGGTTCCCCGGTGCCGCCGCCTGCAGGGAACTGCCTCCCCACCTGCTATGGCGTTCCGCTGGAGGCCTCCCAGTGCTGACCTCGCCAACCGTCGGCGCCGTCCTGCGGGTACTCGGCCCACCGCGGGGCCCGGCCCGTCTGGCCTGGCAGCCCCAATTGCGCCCTCTTCTGTCGGTGCCCGTTCGGCCAGCCGCCTGCGGGGAGCCGACTCATCCTGGAGCCGAGAGCCTCCCACCGGGAGGAACGGCTCCCTCCAGGAGCGTCGTCCTGCTCCTGGCCTTTGGAGCCGAGGGACTCCCCATCGGGGAGTTTCGGCCCCGGGACCTCTTGACAGGGGAAGGATTGGACTGGCCGCACGATCCCCTGAGCCCCTCCGGTAAGCTCTCGTGTGTCCCTCCGTGCAGGGACAGGAAAAACACTGAGGGAAAGGGGGTGGGACATGGCCTTTTAACCTCTCGTGTGCTTTCCTGTCCCTGTAAGGAGGAGGAGGACGTCCTCCCATGGTGCTGTCAGGTGGACGTCCTGGAAATTATTTTTAGACAAAAATACATGCATTTGCATAAGAAGAAAAAAAATCATCCCCAACTGGTAGACAACCCCTTAAACCAGTTCAGGACTTGGCCATTTTCTACTCTTCTTGACCAGGCACATTTTTAGATTTTATGACACACATGGAATTTTAGTGGTTCTACAATTTTTTCTTGTTCAGATATTCAAATAATTTTTGCCTTTTTTCTGTGTTACATGAGGCTTAAAGGGAACCTGACAGCAGACACATCATGCACAAACTACAGGCAGCATGTATCAGCCACTGGCTGTATGATTAATACTGAAAAGATGAGGCATTTCAGAAAAAAAACATGCCGATGACTGACAGGTCTCTCTCTATACACACACACAGAAAGAGACCCGTCACTCATAATGGAGCGGGTAGGGAGAAGCATACAGGGACCCGCTTGTCTGACTAGTCTCCAGTGCGGCTTGGTCCCCATCTGGCATTTTGTAGTCAACCATACATAGCCGAAATCATAAAGGCAATGCCTGATACCTGCTGCCCGTGGATCTCTTTAATTTTTAAGTAATTTTTATATGAAAAATGGGGAAAATGTAAAGTAAAATATTAAATGTATCTATTTTTCACATTTTTTCATGAGCACAAAAGACTGCTAAAAACATTTTAAATTGCATTCCCATTTTCGTAGAAATTATTTTTATATATTGTTTTTATGGGGGTAGGTCTAAAAAAACAGCAATTCAACACTGGCGGTGTCTCATTTTTTTTTTTTTAAATCTTGCTTTTATGTATTTATTGTTTTTCATTTATTGCACACACTGTTCCCTCCGTAAGGCCATTACCCTTTGTGGGGCATATTAATATATTTATTTTTACTGCTGATTTCCCCTGTAACTAGGGCTTTTATATTAGCTGCAGTAACAGGAGAAATAGGAGGGGGAAGAAGTGTCAGTGTTTCCTAATCTGCATGTATTGTACCTGTTCAGTGTTGTGAATACAGCAATCAGGAAGACAGTAATAAACCACGCTTGCCTTTTCTATGAGGAGTCTGGACGTGTCTGGTGACTGAGAGCTGACTCCCATCTCACCAACTGCATGATGTCATGCAAGCATTTTACTCTGCCTTGACATTTTAGAATGTCAGTGCAAAGTAAATTGTGGACCACGCAGATGTTTAAAGTCTATGGTCAGTCACTATAGTAATAATACTTGATAAGCATAAAGTATAAGAGGGAGAACTGATACTGTAGCATAGCCAAGTGTGCTATCAGGGTATCCGTTTTGGAGGTATCAGAATCCCTTTTTTCAATGACAGATGGAACAGAAGGCACCCAAGTATGTGTAAAGCACTGGTTGGAAGTTCCCTGATGCGATGCACTCTAATCTCCTGTGTATGTCCCAATTATTACTTTGTGAAGGTATCAACCAATTGGTGAACATTGTTCAAAGTCTGTATACCCTACCATTGGTGGAAACCATTATTGATTGTCGCTCTTCAAATTAAGTTCCTGTAAAGTTTTCCAGAGTTTCTCACTTTGCATTAACTTAATAAAAGCTGCAGTAGAATGAATGCATAAATAGTGAATTAAATGAAAGTATTCTGTCTGCAAGCAGCCACCAGTAGGGGGAGCCATAGAGATTCCTGCATACTTATAAAGGATTTGTCCAGTGGCACTAAAATATATTATAATGTGTTTGAAGTGTTATGTTATTGCACTTATTCCACTGTTCAAAACTAGTCCCCTTCTCCGCTGACATTGGGTGCTGCATTGCAACAAGAGGGTTTGGGCAGCAACTCGCCTCTTCTCTCTCGAGACACGTAAGCTGTTTGTACTTGTCAATTTATTTGGATTACTGCCCAAGGGATTTTATTTACTGAATCGGAAATAAAGATGGAAAGTTTTTATCCTTATGCCGGACTTTACATTCTATCATTATAACAAGCGTGAATGCAAAGAGTCAAGATTATTATTATATTATAATTAAGGCCGGGTCGATAAAGGGTCAGACTTACTAAAGTTAAAATTTAAGTAACAAATCTGAAGTCTTAAGCATCACTTCTGCACCAAATTATGCAAATTTTGAGGATTTTCAAGTGCGGATTCCAAAACTTCATTCTCTAAAGTAAAAAAAAAAAAAATTGTACAGTATGGTATTCTTCAATCTATTGGCGCTTCCATGCAAGATTTCTTTTGGTATTTGATTGGTTTAAATGAAGAGATGATGGGCGCTCTCTATGTCGACGCCTATACTAATGACAGAAAGAGGTGAGTGCTGTTTCTGTGGATATATCATAAATGCTTAGGATGGAAATGGGATCTCTGTTACTTGTTATTACAATTAAAACTGAGAAATATCTAAATATACTTCTCTGTGTGTGGCTT
Organism: Dendrobates tinctorius; assembly: GCF_039654945.1. NCBI lineage: Eukaryota > Metazoa > Chordata > Amphibia > Anura > Dendrobatidae > Dendrobates > Dendrobates tinctorius. The sequence goes on from NW_027361691.1 coordinate 6,094,623, forward strand.
TAGGATATTTGTCTGCAGCAGGAGCCTCCCCCCACTGCTCTTCCTGTAGTAATACCAAAGATCAATAAGCCCCACCCATTAGGGAGTGGTGACTAGCCAAAGCTGTAACTGGTCAGCAGTAGACTAAAGTTCGTGTTGTTTGCAGGATCCTACCAGAGAGAGCGATATAGGATCACCCAGAAGATGCCGCGTAACAAACCACGAGGACGACTAGAATTCGTCTTCAACTGACTCATCCATTTATAGGTTGTGTTCCTTTAAAATCTCGGTCAAGAGACTGAACTGGAAGCAAGTAAAACTTTAAGAAAATCAATATATTCCCCAGCTTAGTAATTGTGATTTCTTTTCTATCATATTACAATGATGTCTTACAAATCATTCCGCTATGAATAATTGAACAGTACGCTATTAGGAACACAAATGATGTAATATCCTTGGCAGCGCAGTACAACTGACTTGGCAATAGAAAGTTTTCTATAATTGCATTGCAGAGGATGTGAATATAGCTCGGAAAAAAAAGATTCTCACTTGTGTTTATCAGCATCATCCCCCCCCCCCCCCACTGTTCATTTTCCTGGTAGCTGGGCAGTTTATACTTTCAATACTAAGGCAGGAAATGTTTGCGCGGAGGCCATCTTTCCTCCAAAACTACAGTTACCAACTTTTATAAATTGTTTTATGGAAGGATTTGATTTTGTAGCACTAATTTTTGGGGCATAACATCTATTTACAGACCATCCCCCTTTTCGGCCAAACATTTTCACACGTTGGTTTTAACCACCTGAATATACGTGGACTTAGCTTCCAGGACAAGAATATTTTGGTGCTGCTGCTAGAGGATGTCCTCGTGAGGTGGAATCTCAATGCTATAGGACAGGGCGAACAGCACTGTACAGTGAAATGGGTCTTCCTGGATGGCACAAGGATCAGCAAGTGTTAGGAAGGAAGGATACAGACAGACAAGCAAAGCAGAAAGCACCAGAAGAAACAGAGCCAAGTGTGAGTATAAACAGCAGAACAGAATACATGTTTAGGTAATCTGGTAACTTGCTTGTACTGCTTGTAGAGATACAGTAAGAGGCAGGAATATTAGTTGTATAGGCATTAAAAGTAACTTGCTTGCAGAGATACAGTCACACACACACCAAAATAGCAGAAGTGTAGGAAAATCTGGTAACTTTCTTGGAAAGACGCATGTCAGAGACACCGCACTACACTTGCTCATAGAGCCAGTGCGCGTGTCCTGAGTACAGAAACAGTGCTAAACGAGGTACAGGAGGGATAAACAGACGGGAGGTCAGACAAAGCCAAAGGTCATACACAGGATCACAGTACAGTACCAGGGAGGAGACAGAGCGGATAATCAGGGCCAAGCAGAGATCAAAACCAAACAGACATAGGAGGTACCAGGCAGAATCCAAAGCGATATCCAGGAAACAGACCGAGTCATACACAGAGAATCAAGTAACCAGAACACAGCACAAACACACTCAGGGGTCACCACACAATGCCAAGGGCGAAAGTATAACTGACAGGGATGGGAGCGTCCTGAGGCTATAAGAAGCCTCCCCCAGAACCAGGGAGAGGCCACAATCATAGCCCCAGATGTGCAGGTAAGCCTGCACCGGGATCACAACCTTTAACCCCAGAAATGCCAGTCATCAGTACTGGTTCCATACATTAACCCCATGTGTGCGAGTCAAACCCGCACTGAGATCATGACAGTACCCCCCTCTCAACGGGGGGCCTCTGGAACCCCAGGCTTGCCCGGGTACTTAGCATGGAAAGCCCGCACCAGGCGATCAGCATGCATCAACCGGGCCGGTACCCAGGACCTGTCCTCCGGTCCATACCCCTTCCAATGAACCAGGTACTGTACTGACCGCCGTACCAACCTGGAATCTACGATATGACCAACCTCGTACTCCACCTGCCCCTCGACCAAAACAGGAGGAGCAGCAGGCTCGGAGTCTCCCCGGACTGCTTCAAAAGGTTTCAGTAGAGATTTGTGGAAGACGTTAGGGATCTTGAAAGAGGGTGGAAGGCACAGCCTATACGCCACTGGATTGATTTTTTCCACAATCTTGTACGGGCCAATGAATTTGGGTCCCAACTTGGCTGACGGAATCTTTAACTTAATGTTTCGCGTGGAGAGCCAAACTTTCTCTCCCACCCGAAACATGGGACCAGGTGTTCGTTTCCTGTCTGCGAAAAACTTATACCTGCCTTGAGACCTAGATATACGCCACTGGACTTCTGCCCATGTATCTTTTAACCGCTGAACAGAGTCCTCAGCCCCGGGACACCCCGAATCCAGACGAGAAAACTCACCGAAATGAGGACTGAACCCATAATTGATCAAAAAAGGAGTCATACCGAAATGAGGACTGAAGCCATAATTGATCAAAAAAGAAGTCATACCCGTGGATTGACTCACCCGACTATTGAAGGCAAATTCAGCCAACGGCAGTGCATCGCACCAGTCATTCTGTCTAGCAGAGGTTAGACACCTGAGGATCTGTTCCAGGGACTGGTTAGTGCGCTCCGTCTGCCCATTGCTCTCAGGATGGTATGCAGACGAAAAGGACAGAGACATACCTAATTTTTTGCAGAAAGCACGCCAAAACTTAGCCACAAACTGCACACCACGATCAGACACCACATTCAGGGGTACCCCATGCAACCGGATCACATGCTGCACAAACAACCTGGACAACGTCTCAGCTGATGGTAGTGCGGACAGGGGTACGAAATGAGCCTGCTTAGTAAACCTGTCCACCGCTACCCATACCACTGTATTACCCTTAGATGGAGGGAGATTGGTAATAAAATCCATGGATAAGTGAGCCCATGGCCTTTCGGGCACTGCCAAGGGTATCAGCTCCCCTGCCGGCCGGCTATGAGAGCTTTTAGAACGAGCGCAGACGCCACAACCAGCAATGAATTTTTTTATGTCCGAACCAAGGGTAGGCCACCAAAAGATCCTAGCCACCGCCAGACGTGTGGCCGAAATACCAGGGTGAGCACTCAGCTTGGATTCATGGAACTCCTGCAAGAGTTTCAGGCGAAGTTGCTCTGGGACAAACAACTTCCCCTCCGGCTTGGCCGCCGGGGCCAGCGACTGGGCTCCCTGAATCTCCCTTTCCAATTCAGATGAGACCTCTGCTATCACAACCCCAGGGTGAAGAATGGAGGACGGTGGCTCAGGGGGCGACACCGGCTGAAAACTGCGTGATAAGGCGTCAGCCTTGACATTCTTAGACCCTGGACGAAACGTAATCGTAAACTGAAAACGGGAAAAAAAAAGTGACCAACGGGCCTGTCTGGGCGTTAGTCTTTTAGCAGAGTCAATGTACGACAAATTTTTGTGATCCGTGATCACCGTAACCGGGTGACTGGCCCCCTCCAAAAAGTGCCTCCATTCTTCAAATGCCAATTTGACCGCAAGAAGCTCTCTATTGCCTACGTCGTAATTTCTTTCTGCAGCAGAGAACTTCTTGGAAAAGAAAGCACATGGCCTGAGGTTGGTTAGAGTGGCAGGCCCTTGGGACAACACCACCCCCACCCCCACCTCAGAGGCGTCCACTTCCACGACGAATGGTTTGGACGGATCTGGCTGCACTAACACAGGAGCAGACATAAAACATTTTTTCAGTGTTGCAAAGGCCTCTTTTGCAAGCGAGGACCAATTTCTCACATCCGCACCTTTGCATGTAAGATCCGTGAGAGGTTTGACCACTTGCGAAAACCCCCGGATAAATTTGCGGTAATAATTGGCGAACCCCAAGAAGCGCTGAAGACCCTTAAGATCTCGGGGTTGCACCCAATCCGCAATGGCCTGCACCTTCTTGGGGTCCATGCGAAAACCCTCACCGGATACAATTAACCCCAAAAAGGACAACTCTTGTACACAGAATACACATTTCTCTAATTTGGCATACAAATGATTTTCTCTAAGCCTTTGGAGCACAGTTCGTACATGTTCCAAATGAGAATACTTGTCGGGGGAATATATCAAAATATCATCTAAGTAGATAACGACAAAACGACCAATGAGATCTGAGAATATCACGTTGATGAAATTCTGAAATATGGCAGGGGCGTTGGTAAGACCAAACGGCATGACTAAATTTTCAAATAGTCCCTCGGTCGTGAGGAACGCGGTTTTCCATTCACCCCCCTCCCGGACCCTTATCAAATTATATGCCCCCTGTAGGTCCAGTTTAGAAAACCACTTTGCACCTGATAGTTGATTACATAAATCGGGAATCAACGGAAGGGGGTATGTATTCCGTACAGTAATTTGATTAAGCTCCCGGAAGTCGAGACAGGGACGTAACCCGCCATCTTTTTTCTTTACAAAATAGAAACCTGCCGTCACAGGTGAGACTGAAGGACGTATGTGTCCTTTGCGCAAACTTTCAGTAATGTACTCCTTCATAGCCAAGCGCTCAGGACCAGACAAATTAAACAGACGGGCTTTGGGTAATTTAGCCCCCGGGACCAGCTCAATAGCGCAGTCAAAGGGTCTATGTGGCGGTAACGTCTCGGCCTTGCTTTCGGAGAATACATCTTTGAAGTCCTTCAGGCATTCCGGAATACCTTCCAGCTCGACAGATGATACAGACACAGATTTAACAGGTTCAACCAGCAGTGCGGATTTATCACATAACTCAAAATCATTAAACCCCCATTGAACAATCTCCCCCGTTTTCCAGTTAATAACTGGGTTATGACGTTGTAACCAGGGCATGCCCAACACCAACCCTACAGGTAGATTGTCCAGCACAAAACAACTTATGTTTTCCACATGAGTAGCGCCCACTCTGAGCGAAAACACATCAGACATAAAGCGAATTCCCTCCTTAATGAGGGGAGATGAGTCAATGGCCATCACCTTGATCGGAACCTTGAGCCTAACTGTCCCTATCTTGCAGTGTGTGACCAATTGGGAGTCAATGAGGTTAATAGATGATCCGCAGTCGACGAAGGCTGTAGAGGAAAAAGAACTACCATCCACAAACAGTTCCACAGGCAGTACTACTTTAGAAAACGAGGAAAATGGTACCTGAGGGTCTGAGCAGCCTCCCCGTTGACTACCCAGACCTAGTCATTTCCCGCCGACCGGGTTTGAAGATGGGCAATTCGGGCACTCCCTTTTCCAATGTCCCGTTTTACCGCAGTTAAAGCATAACTGCTTGTCCTTCTGGCGTTTCCTCTCCGTATCCTTCAAGGAGAGGGCGCCTACATCCATGGGCTCAGGGGCAGTCTCTTTTCCACTGGGGAATAATGGAGTATCCACCTGCATCACCCCTCTGGCCCGCAGCCTGCGGTCCATCCGGACGGCCTGGGTCATGGCGTGCTCGAGGGAGTTAGGTGGGGGATGTAACGCCAAGGCATCCTGCAGCCGCTCGGACAAGCCTCTGCGAAAGAGTCCTCGGAGTGCGGCGTCGCTCCAGGAGACCTCTGCCGCCCAGCGGCGGAACTCAGAACAAAACCACTCAGCTGAGTGTTTCCCCTGACAGACACTCATCAACATGTCCTCTGCCAATCGCACTCGGTCAGGTTCATCATAAATGTGCCCGAGGGCCTCAAAGAATGCGTTCACTGACATACATTCAGGAGCAGAGGAAGACAGAGAGAAAGCCCATGCTTGCGGAGCCCCCCGAAGTAGGGAAATAATGACCCCCACCCTCTGGAACTCATCCCCGGAGGAGCGGGGCCTTAGAGAAAAAAAAAGCTTGCATCCTTCTCTGAAAGACCTGAACTCCTTTTTATCCCCTGAGAAAAGGTCTGGCAATTTGACCGGAGATTCGGGGGACGCTAATGACACATCCCTACCCCCAGAACTAGAAGCTCCTGCATTGACAGCGCCCTGCACAGTAACCACCAACTGTTGCTGGGTCTGGGCCATCGTGCGTTGTTCCACATTGAGCTTATGGAACATTTGGGTCAGGTGCTTGACCTGATCAGCCAAGGCTTGTATGGGATGCATGAGGATAACACACACTTTTTTTTTTTTTTTTTCCTTTCAGAGAAAAAAAAAAACTGAAATGGTCAGTTATAATGTCAGAGACACCGCACTACACTTGCTCATAGAGCCAGTGCGCGTGTCCTGAGTACAGAAGCAGTGCTAAATGAGGTACAGGAGGGATAAACAGACGGGAGGTCAGACAAAGCCAAAGGTCATACACAGGATCACAGTACAGTACCAGGGAGGAGACAGAGCGAATAATCAGGGCCAAGCAGAGATCAAAACCAAACAGACATAGGAGGTACCAGGCAGAATCCACAGCGATATCCAGGAAACAGACCGAGTCATACACAGAGAATCAAGTAACCAGAACACAGCTCAAACACACTCAGGGGTCACCACACAATGCCAAGGGCGAAAGTATAACTGACAGGGATGGGAGCGTCCTGAGGCTATAAGAAGCCTCCCCCAGAACCAGGGAGAGGCCACAATCATAGCCCCAGGTGTGCAGGTAAGCCTGCACCGGGATCACAACCTTTAACCCCAGAAATGCCAGTCATCAGTACTGGTTCCATACATTAACCCCACGTGTGCGAGTCAAACCCGCACTGAGATCATGACAACGCAGTTACACACAGGAAAAGGTGCATTGCATAGGCAGCATGGTAACTTGCTTACATAAATGGAGTTACACCCAGGAATAGCAGATGTAGAGGCAATCTGGTAACTTTCTTGCAGAGATGCGTTTACACAGGAATAGGATGTAAAAGCAATGCGGTAACTTGCTTGCGGAGATGCAGTTACACACAGAAATGGCAGATATATAGACAATCTGGTAACTTGCTTGCATAAAAATGATTACATACATAAATAATTGAAGTATAGGCAATTCCAGTATCTTACGGCTCTTACTCACAGGACAGAAAAGCTGCAAGTTCAGTGGAACTTATTAAAGTCTGTTCCCCACATTCATTTTTAAAGGAGTAGTCCACAATCAATAGAGAAAGAGATGAGTGAACGGTCGCGAACCGAAAGGTAGGTAAAAAATCCCAGCACACAGCGCATAAACCAGTCCGAGATAAGAGTCACAATCACCCAGCAGTAGTTTCCAGGGTAATCGAGGTTTCTCCAAATCTCTCTGGGGTGTTGGCCTTAGCATCAACATCCCACAAAAGATCTATCTTACTGGCCTAGGCCTACCTGTCCTCCTCAGGCCTCCTTGTTATATCCAGGGGTAGGCAGATAGGTTGGAGGGATCTCAGGCCTCCTCATTATATCCAGGGGTAGGCAGATAGGTTGGAGGGATCTCAGGCCTCCTCATTATATCCAGGGGTAGGCAGATAGGTTGGAGGGATCTCAGGCCTCCTCATTATATCCAGGGGTAGGCAGATAGGTTGGAGGGATTTTAGCCCCCCAGACCTGGGAACGGTGCATCAGAGATCAAGGCAATACAGGGGGTGATTTGCAGCATTTGGAGAGCAGAGGGGTCATGAATGGACAGTCATGAAATGTCAGCAGGGGTTCATAAAGAGGCATGGACACATTCAGGCTACAGATAGTAATTGAGCTAATTCAATTATTGGACCTTTTGTAAGGTAAATAAGACTCTAGATACACAGGGGGTATACACAGAATGATGCAGAGCAACAAGACAATACTCCTAAAATCAGTAAAAATATGAACATAGACCGAATGATACCCAGCACACCATATCTTACCATCACACTATCAAAAACAGCACCACACCTATCCACAGGTGATGTCAGGTATTACAACTCAGTTCTACTCACTTTAAAAGTTCCAAGTTGCAATACCAAAGACAACAAAATAACATTAAGGCAACATTTTTGGAATAAAGCATCTATGCTTTTCCACCCATTTAATAAGGCACATTAATTTAGAAAGTACCGTTATGGACTTGTTGGGTGCCATGGGTGCTGACTTGTACTGACAAACCAATGAGAAGTTGGCACCACTGGGATATAGTCCTGTAGAAGTGGACGGACCAACAACCTCATACGACAATCATGATGTTTCCCCTTTAGGTGATTGATTTGTAATTTGTCTGGCCCTTCCTGATAATCGCAGAACCCAACTTTAAGTTGATGCATTAACGATGGTCTCCTGTATGTGGTCAATAATTGTCCATCACATTTTTCTTGAAAAGCTTGAGGCAACTTTACAGCCGTATTTCTTACTGATGTCAACATGAAATTCATCTCAAGATAAATTAGATGTGTCGCGGTGATGAAGACGACCAGGCTGAAACCATTCACATTGTAAAATGCAGGTTAGTAAAACCTCATCTACAAATCCACGATTGGTTTGGAAGTAGGAAATAGAATGGAAACCTGTAGAGATCAAGAAAAAAAAATCTAGGTCAAATCCCAAACAAACAAGAACAGCTTGAGTGATAACATCCACATAGTTGTTGGACCTCACAACCATCTCAACATTAGCGTGAAGATCACACAGCTTTGCTTTTGTAAGACTTTTCCATTGTGACCCTGCCCATGTCACATGCCGCCCCATTTTCAGGGATATTATGAGTGGAAAGGTTACTGCTACCCACAAGATGCAACACACTCTGCTCCTGCTGCTGCAATTATTCCACTGGTTGATTAAATGAGTTTAGTGGTGTTATTTTTCTGAGAGCTTCCAAACACTACTCCTGACATAGGTAACATTGATCCCCATTGCCATCATCACATCCCATAAGTAGGCAGGTCACTACTTCGGTCAAAATCATCACACTCATCTCCTGCAGCTATCATCAATCTCATGGTCATTCACGATGCAAAATGTTACATCCTCATTTCACTTCAAACTGCCCTTACCTCAAACAGAGAGCTCTTCACAACAAATATAGATATACCGTATATGAAAAATGGTCACTGTCCCTCTCAAAATCAAAACACCATTTTCCTTCTGTGACTAATCTAAATAAACTGCATGGATTTAAGTCATTATTGCCTTGTTGTCAATGTAATGCTACCACATTATATGTAATACTTATGTGAATAACATAATTGTATGACCATACAAGTCACTGACAACTACAAGATCAACTTACTCATCTCCTGCTGTCCAATATTCATATCAACTACTCGATGTTCCAAACCAACTTTATAGAACAGCCCATGGTACATGCTGCCCTGTCCTCTCTTACAATCACAATAATGTCACTGCATTCATTCAAAATCAGAACACCTCCTCTCTTGATGCCGACATTTTTCTTTCAGCTGATGGAAAAGACAAGCATAACCCTCTTCTGCTGTTGCTAAGACCAAAGTGGCTCCAGGATATTCTATTCTCACCCAATCTATAAAACTGTCCCATCACACATGGAGCATAATATAACAATATGAGTGGAAAGGTCACTGCTTCCCACAACATCAACACGCTCTTCCCCTGCTGCTGTCATTCTTCTATAATCTGATTCATCCAAATGGACCAGAAAAAGTGAAATATTTCTCTATTTCCAGGAAGTTTCTTACTCTGCATCCCAGCTGACACCGAGATAGGAACTTGGAACACAATATTTGGCAGCCTTTGTGACAAATCAACTAATAAGACTAAAAATATTCAATTGATGGACTATTTATGGGCTGAAGTGTCTTATATTTTTACATCCTTTTTATTACACTGCCACATAAACCTTCTATTTACTAACAAAACAAAAATAATGCTTAGGTCACTTTCTCCTACAAGATCAAAATACCCTTCCACTGCTGTTATCACCATTCTTCTTTTTTTTTGCTGACTACAGTAGGGTTTTTTTTTAGATTTCGCTATTCTGGATCCTCCCAAGTTAATTTCTGATTATTTTGAAAGGTAAGAAAACACACATTTAGGATGAATTTATCATTTAATTTAATATCATAATGAACTAGAATAACATCTTGTAAATGGGCATTCATACATATGAGCTGTGATCAGCATAATTACATCATTGAATCTATGCGTTTTCTACAGAGCTTGTCCAAAAATACTCTTTGTGCCCAAAGACAAAGCCCCTTATTGTGGTGGATCATTGGGCACGGTCACCTCCTGGCTAATGACTATATCCTGTGGCGGAGCTATGACTAACACTTTATTACCGGTCTACCAAGTGGATAGAGTAACGCCGCCGGCCCGTAAAGTGCCATTGTGATTGTGCAATGCAGCGGCTAAAGGTTTTTGCACAAAATGGAGCCGTTCATATCAGCTACAAAGAAGGACCAGAATTTAGGAAACACTTTCCTAAAATTCAGTGTGAACTTTAAGAACTTATTGGGGCAGACCAAAGGTATTGATTGCAGAGGATAGGAACCTCATCTTCCCATTACCATACCAGTAGACCCATATGGAAGTCATGCCTCCCCAGTGACCTAGATTCCAAAGGTCGGTTGCCCATAGACTCCTCATCTTGCCAATGTCCCAAACAGTCCAAACAATTAGCAGGACCTTTGGAATTCAGAAATTGCAATACACAGTTGACAGTTTCTGAGTTTGTGGACTTTTTTTTTTTTTGCAAAAAGCATGGCCCTCTATGTGCAAAATGAATGACGGATGTGTCGACCCTTACCTGTCCTCCAATTTCTCACAATACAAAATCTATGCAAAATTCCATTCAACTGACTGTAATACCAATTACAACCACTGGGTGGCCACATAGAGACAAAGCATAAATGTTCCACTACAGAGTACCAAAAAATCATTTTTTTTTTTTCAAAGCTGGTTGTTATGTGCTGACTATCTGGGGATTTGTCTAAAGCAAATGTAAGAAAGGACACCCATGTAATGTGTGGAAAAATATGGACATGTAAACACTATATGTGGCCAATATATGGTATTCTAGGCAGCCAATTCTTATTACTCCAAGCATGAAGTCAGCACTACTCACCGGGTGACACAACCCACATACAAAAAAATCTACTGCACCCAGTAAGTCTACTCAATATGACACTATTAAGATATTGAGTATATAAATAAAAATAAATCTTGTTTGGATGAAGACATAGTTGCTTCCTGCAGTTACCACTAGGGGGAGCTCACTGCATACATATGTATACAGCTTCCATTGAGATAAATACTAGCTGAACAAACTCATATGCATCCAGCTCCCTCTAGTGGTGGCTGCAGGCAGCCACATTATATCATTTATCAGGGTAGCCCTCAGCCATTCTGCAGATTACAGGACCACGTAAAAGATCACCAGCAAAAGCTTTATATGACAACCCGAAAACGAAGGCTCCACATGGATAAATGCATTCTCGGTTTATCACTTGTACAATATTTATACAATATGAGTACGAAAAGTGAATCGATCAGATATGTTTGCACCATTAGCCGCAACACATTAAATGTTTTCTTTTTTGGTGTAAAGATTAATAAAGTAATAATACTTCACATTTCTTACACCATGACAAACTGCTGTGCCGCTCAAGCGTACTAAACCGTTTAGCCTCTCATTAAAATAAATGACATCAAGAGATTGAGTTGTACTCAAATGAAATCAGCGAGACATCCTTAAAATGATGTTACACTGAGTTGTCGTTACTCATGTCACACAAATACAATCTAAATCAATTTCATGCCGACTAATAAGAGACAGACCACCTCATCCATATTTCATGTCAGGCCAGAAATCCAAGGAGATTTTACTATTTTATGAAAGAACAATGTGCAGAAAATATCTCTAACATATAACGTAATCATACTATATCGATTTTAATACTGCCCCTATGCGCAAGAATATAACTACTATAATACTGCCCCTAAGTACAAGAATGTAACCACTATAATACTGCCCCTATGTACAAGAATATAACTACTATAATACTGCCCCTATGTACAAGAATGTAACCACTATAATACTGCCCCTATGTACAAGAATATAACTACTATAATACTGCCCCCTATGTACAAGAATATAACTACTATAATACTGCCCCTATGTACAAGAATATAACTACTATAATACTGCCCCTATGTACAAGAATATAACTACTATAATACTGCCCCTATGTGCAAGAATATATTTACTATAATACTGCCCCTATGTGCAAGAATATAACTACTATAATACTGCTCCTATGTACAAGAATATAACTACTAAAATACTGCCCCTATGTACAAGAATATAACTACTATAATACTGCCCCTATGTGCAAGAATATATTTACTATAATACTGCCCCTATGTGCAAGAATATAACTACTATAATACTGCCCCTATGTACAAGAACATAACTACTATAATACTGCTCTTATATGCAAGAACGTAACTACTATAATACTGCTCCTATGTACAAGAACGTAACTACTATAATACTGTCCCCTATGTACAAGAATATAACTACTATAATACTGCCCCTATGTAAAAGAATATAACTACTGTAATACTGCCCCCTATGTACAAGAATATAACTACTATAATACTGCTCCTATGTACAGGAATATAACTACTATAATACTGCTCCCTATGTACAAGAATATAACTACTATAATACTGCTCCTATGTACAGGAATATAACTACTATAATACTGCCCCCTATGTACAAGAATATAACTACTATAATACTGCTCCTATGTACAGGAATATAACTACTATAATACTGCCCCTATGTACAAGAATATAACTACTATAATACTGCCCCCTATGTACAAGAATATAACTACTATAATACTGCCCCTATGTACAAGAATATAGCTACTATAATACTGCTCCTATATACAAGAATATAACTACTATAATACTGCCCCTATGTACAAGAATATAACTACTATAATACTGCTCCTATGTAGAAGAATATAGCTACTATAATACTGCTCCTATATACAAGAATATAACTACTATAATACTGCCCCTATGTACAAGAATATAACTACTATAATACTGCCCCCTATGTACAAGAATATAACTACTATAATACTGCCCCTATGTACAAGAATATAACTACTATAATACTGCTCCTATATACAAGAATATAACTACTATAATACTGCTGCTATGTACAAGAATATAACTACTATAATACTGCTCCATGTACAAGAATATAACTACTATAATACTGCCCCTATGTACAAGAATATAACTACTATAATGCTGCCCCCTATGTACAAGAATATAACTACGGTAAGTAAAAAAGCAAGTGCATTAAAATAATTAACATAGGGTACTTAGTAAACACTGTTTTTGATCAATAAAAGCATAAAGCTGTCTCACCGTGACAAGGTATACCCAATTGAGACAGTAACTACACTCTCTAATGTTTAAACCTACCTAGTGTGAACAGTGGCAGAAAGTCACCAGGTCCCAACCGAACACCCAGCTTTATGCTTATTTTGATCAAAAAACAGTGTTTACTAACTATCCTATGTTAATTATTTTAATGCACTTTCTTTTTTTCTTATTTATTTTCATTAGGGTATGTGCACACATTGTCTCTTCTTTGGCTTTGCTTGTTTTTATGGCCAGTGTGAACAGGCCTTTACATCATGCATGTTCTCAAGTCATACTCCGGCTCAGTTTTCTGTTTTTTCTTTTTTTTTGTTACTTGGGTGTGTATTTTTTACCTCTCCTGTATTTTCACCCTAGGGATAGGTAAAGCATTGTCATTAGTCCGCTGTCCTTGCGGGGCCTCTGTAGATTGATTTCTGCATCTATTGTGGGTGGATTGCAATGAACAGAAAAGTTAAAGAGCCAGAGCTCCTCTGGGAGTTTGCAGACCTGATTTTGAAGGGTGATGCTGGTTCATCCTTTCCCAGCAATGCAGCAATTTTTAAGGAGTTTTATCGTATTTTTTATTTCCATGTAAAGTTTCCTGCACTCAGGATCAGGCAAATGAAGCTTAACCTGTTAAATCCTGGATATTTTATACAATCGGCACTAACAGGGCTGCTAATTAATTACAAAGAAGAGTCTGTCTGACAGCTAATTACCATAAACATTACATATGCAAATAATAGTCCCCATCGGCATTCATGCTAATAAACTAATTTACAGAAATATTTGCATAGTCCCGTCCTGAGGCATTATAGATTGACAAGAGGAACGTGGGGCGGTATGGTGTATAGGGTGATACATGAAATATGCATTTGACTCTATGGTAAATACAGGCATACTTCTGAAATAATCTGAGTCTTAATTCCCTATCACTTTCAAAATCTCTGTTTGCTCTCAGTTTTCATTCAGAAATGGAAAATCAGTCCTGGCAGAGAGCCAGTTTGTTACAATGCACAATGCTTTGAACGCCAGACCTGTGAATACTATTCTTCAAAAATATCAACTAGTTAAATTCTATCTGTCTGATGACACTACGGCTGTATGGAATTGTTTGAACCTAAAAGTAATACCTAATATCAGACCCCCAGATAAAGTAGGATAGAAGCGCGCGTCGGGGTTCTGAGGTGGTGACACATTCGATTTTCATTCTTGTGCTTGACTATAATGCATCCTTTTACTATTGATTTAATTTTTGTATATTACATTGCACCAAATTTCTATAAATCTTGATCTTACTTTCAGAATTGCAATGTAATTAATTTTGTGGATATACATGTCCAGGTACACACCTGCTATCATCATTCTTTGGTCGTATTCTGCATCTGTTGGTTACCCCTTGTATTTTCTTATCTTCATTATTTTATGTTTCTCATCGACCTCCCCTTGCTTTCATTGCTTCTTGTTTTTATTGATTAACTATTACTTTTTACTGCACAGTTGTGTATGTCAATAAAATAGTATATAGTTATATATTTATAGTTAAATATATATATTATATATGTATATAATTTTGTTTTATTTCTGATAGTTATTGAGTAACATTTGTTTGAAAGTCTAATATTAAGACGGCAAACTCCCTCTATTGGTGGCAGCTGGTAAGAAGACTTTTTTTATTTTTGTTTTTACTTTATTGGCTTTGGATTTCGGGATTCATATTAAAAACCTCTGACATTAACAATACGGCGAGCCCGAAAAATATGTTTGAGACCCCGCACCTACATGTTTCGCGCCTGTTGGTTAGGCAATACCTGCATGTGTTGCGGCTGTCATGAGACATGCAGATGCGGGGGGCTCAAACATATTTTTTCGGGCACGCCAAAGACACTTGGTTAGCCTCTGAGCATGGAGGATAACATCTTATCCCAGCACATTCGCTCATTATTATTCATTACTTACAGGAGCTTCTCACAAAATTAGAATGTCATCAAAAAGTGAATTTATTTCAGTTCTTCAATACAAAGGTGAATCTCCTATATTATACAGAGTCATTACACACAGAGTGATCTATTTCATGTGTTTATTTCTGTTATTGTTGATGATTATGGCTTACAGCCAATGAAAACCCAGAAGTCATTATCTCAGTAAATTAGAATACTTTATAACACCAGCTTGAAAAATGATTTTAAAATCTGAAATGTTGGCCTACTGAAATGTATGATCAGTAAATGCACTGAATACTTGGTCGGGCTCTTTTGGCATCAATTACCTCATCAATGCGGCGTGGCATGGAGGCGATCAGCCTGTGGCACTGCTGAGGGGTTATGGAAGCCCAGGTTGCTTTGATAGCAGCCTTCAGCTCGTCTGCATTGTTGGGTCTGGTGTCTCTCATCTTCCTCTTGACAATACTCCATAGATTCGCTATGGAGTTAAGGTCAGGCGAGTTTGCTGCCAATCAAGCACAGTGATACTGTTGTGTGTACACCAGGTATTGGTACTTTTGGCAGTGTGGACAGGGGCCAAGTCCTGCTGGAGAATGACATTTCCATCTCCAAAAAGCTTGTCGGCAGAGGGAAGCATGAAGTGCTCTAATATTTCCTGGTAGACGGCTGCGCTGACTTTGGTCTTGATAAAACACAGTGGACCTACACCAGCAGATGACATGGCTCCCGAGACCATCACTGATTGTGGAAACTTCACCCTAGACCTCCAGCAGCTTGGATTGTCGCCTCCACTCTTCCTCCAGACTCTGGGACCTTGATTTCCAAATGAAATGCAAAATTTACTTTCATCTGAAAACCACACCTTGAACCACTGACGACAGTCCGATTCTTTTTCTCCTTGGCCCAGGTAAGACGCTTCTGGCGTTGTCTATTGGTCATGAGTGGCTGACACAAGGAATATGACACTTGTAGCCCATGTCTTGGATACGTCTGTGTGTGGTGGCTCTTGAAGCAATGACTCCAGCAGCAGTCCACTCCTTGTGAATCTCCCCCAAATTTTTGAATGACCTTTTCTTAACAATCCTTTCAGGGCTGTGGTTATCCCGGTTGGTTGTACACCTTTTTCTACCACACTTTTTCCTTTCACTCAACCCTCCATTAATATGTTCGGATACAGCACTCTGTGAACAGCCGGCTTCTTTAGCAATGGCCTTTTGTGGCTTCCCCTCCTTGTGGAGTGTGTCAGTGACTGCTTTCTGGATATCTGTCAGGTCAGCAGTCTTCCCCATGATTATGGAGCTACTGAAACAGACTAAGGGACCTTTGTAAACACTTAGGAGCCTTTACAGGTGGTTTTTTGGTAATTATTCTAATTTCCTGAGATAATGACTTTTGAGTTTTCATTGGCTGTAAGCCATAATCATCAACATTAACAGAAATAAACACGTGAAATAGATCACTCTGTGTGTAATGACTCTATAGAATATATTTGTGTCATGATCCCAGTGCGGGTTTTTGAGCTGCACACCGGGGGTTAATGTCTGGAGCTCTGTGCAGGTTTTGACCTGCACACTTGGGGTTAATGATTGTGGCCTCTTTCTGGTTCTGGGAGAGCTTCTTAAACCCCTGGGTAGCTTCAATCCCTGCCAGTTATACTTTTGCCATTGGCCTAGTGTGCTGACCCCCGTGTGCCTGTTTGTTGCTATAGCTTGTTTATATGGTTCTGACCCGATTCTGTTTCCCGTTGTGAGTTTGCCTGTTGTTTTTGTACTGCGTTATTATCTGTGTATGACTCATTGCCTGTGACTTGACTACTCTCTGCTCGCCCCTCTTGTACCTTGCAACTATCTGTGTATGACTCATTGCCTGTGATCTGACTACTCTCTGCTCGCCCCCTTTGGTACCCTACAGCTATATCTGTGTGTGACTCATTGGCTACGTCCTGACTATTCTCACTGTCTATGCCCCTTGGTAACTTTGTCTCGCAGTTACTCTGTTAGGAGTTCTCTTGCAGCTCCTAGCTCTGTGGAGTTTAGGCCACGCCTCTAGCAGTCACGTGCTTCAGGTCCTGCGGGTGTGAAGTACGCATCTATTCGGTTGCTGCCCGCTCCACAGGTAGCTTTGAGCACAGTTCGCTTTACTCAGGACACGCACACTGGCTCAGTGAGCAAGTTCAGTGCGGTGTCTCTGACATTATAACTGGCCTACAATTTTTTTTTTCTTCTCACTTCTGCAGCATGGACCCAATGTGTGCTTTATCTGAGCAGGTGAAATGCTTGACTCAGTCACTGCAGAAGCTTAGTTTGGAACACCAAGCTCTTGCCCAGTCCCAACGGCGGGTTGAGGACTCAGTTCAGGGGGTACTTTCCGCAGGCTTCCAGCAGGTGGGGAATAGAGATGTCATTTTAGTCCCACCTGAATCCCCGGTTAAATTGCCAGATATATTTTCTGGTAACAAGGATGATTTCAGGGCATTTAAGGAGGGCTGTAGGCTTTTTTTTTCTTTGAGACCCCGCTCCTCTGGGGATGAGAAACAGAGGGTGGGGGTGGTGATGTCCCTGCTTAGGGGGTCCCCACAAGCCTGGGCGTTCTCGCTTTCCTCTTCTGCCCCTGAGAGAATGTCTGTGGATGCATTTTTTGAAGCCTTAGGGCTTATTTATGATGAGCCTGATAGAGTGCGGTTGGCTGAGGACAAAGTAATGAGTGTCTGTCAGGGGGAGCACTCGGCCGAATGGTTCTGTACTGAATTCAGACGTTGGGCAGCAGAGATTTCCTGGAGTGATGCCGCTCTTCAGGGGCTGTTCCACAGAGGCCTGTGTGAACGTCTGAAGGATGCTTTGGCACTCCATCCTCCGCCTGACTCCCTGGAGGATGCCATGGTCCAAGCGGTTCGCATGGATCGCAGGCTGCGGGCTACAGGCATTATGCAACGGGAATCGCCCTTATTCTTCAGTGAAGATGAGACCCAGACTCTTCCTATGGCTATGGAGGTGAGCGCTGTCACCTGTGAGGGAAAAGAAAGAAGACGCCGCAGGGAAAAGCAGTTGTGCTTCTATTGTGGGAAATCTGGACATTGGAAGAAGGACTGCCCCTCCTGTCCGTCATCCTCCAAGATGGCGGGAAACGACTAGGTCTGGGTAGTAATCGAGGAGGCTACCCAGACCTTCAGGTACAATTTTCCTCATGTGCAAAAATGGTGCTGCAGGTGGAACTGGAACTTGGTTATGGTCCTGTTCAGACTACTGCTTTTATTGACTGCGGTCCGGCTGTGAACCTGATTGATACCAAGGTTATGACTCTTAATAAGATAGGGACAGTCAGGCTTCATGATCCTGTTAAACTTGTGGCAATTGACTCATCTCCTCTTAACCAAGACGGTATCTGTTGCAGGTCTGAACATTTTTCTCTAAAAGTGGGTTCCACTCATGTGGAGAAACTAAGTTGTCTGGTGCTAGATAACTTACCTGCAGGACTGGTACTGGGGATGCCTTGGCTTCAACGCCATAATCCTACCATTGATTGGGTTACAGGGGAGATCACTCAATGGGGATGCAATAATAAATGTGGTAACCGGGGACATCTTGTTAACGCTGTTAAATCCGTGTCTGTGTTGTCTGTCGATCTGGAAGGTATTCTGGAGTACCTGAAAGATTTCGAAGACGTTTTTTCCGAAAGTGAGGCTGAGGCGCTGCCACCACATAGACCCTATGATTGTGCCATTGATTTAGTACCCGGAGCCAAGTTACCTAAGGCTCGATTGTTCAATTTGTCTGGGCCTGAGCGCCAAGCCATGAAGGAGTACATAGCTGAGAGTCTCCGCAAAGGGCATATCAGGCCTTCTGTGTCACCTGTGGCAGCAGGGTTCTTCTTTGTGAAGAAAAAAGATGGTGGTTTGCGGCCGTGCCTCGACTTTCGGGAACTGAACAAGATAACGGTTAGGAACTCTTACCCGCTTCCCCTCATCCCAGACTTATGTAACCAGTTAGCTGGGGCCCAATGGTTCTCCAAGTTGGATCTGCGGGGGGCCTACAATCTGATAAGGGTTCGGGAAGGGGACGAGTGGAAAACGGCATTCCTCACATCAGAAGGACTCTTTGAGAACCTGGTAATGCCATTTGGGTTATCTAATGCACCCGCTATTTTCCAAAATTTCATCAATGTTGTGTTTTCTGATCTGATAGGCCGTTTTGTTATTATTTATTTGGATGATATTTTGGTGTATTCCCCGGACAGTCAATCTCACTTGCAACATCTAAAGACAGTTCTCCAGAGACTCAGGGAGAACCAATTGTTCGCCAAATTGGAAAAATGTTCGTTTTTTGTACAGGAGCTGTCTTTTTTGGGGTTGATTGTGTCCTGTGAGGGGTTTCGTATGGATCCTAAGAAGGTGCTGGCGATCGCTGACTGGGTTCAGCCTCGAGATCTCAAGGGGCTCCAGCGCTTCTTAGGATTTGCGAACTATTACCGGAGATTCATTAAAGGTTTCTCACAAGTGGTGAAACCACTCACGGATCTTACCCAGAAGGGAGCTGATGTAAAAAATTGGTCTGTACTCGCTAAGGAATCCTTCTCAGCGATTAAGAAATGTTTTATGTCTGCCCCGGTGTTGGTGCAACCTGACCCGTCCAAACCATTCATTGTGGAGGTGGATGCTTCTGAAGTGGGGGTGGGGGCTGTGCTGTCCCAGGGTCCGGCCACCCTTACCAATCTCAAACCCTGTGCCTTCTTCTCCAAGAAGTTCTCTTCAGCTTAGAAAAACTATGATGTAGGCAATAGAGAACTTCTTGCGGTCAAGCTGGCGTTTGAGGAATGGAGGCACTTTTTGGAAGGGGCGGCTCACCCTATCACGGTTGTCACGGATCACAAAAATTTGGCATACCTTGAATCTGCTAAGAGGCTTACTCCTAGACAGGCCCGTTGGTCACTTTTTTTTTCACGATTTCAGTTCTCAATTACTTTTCGACCGGGGTCCAAAAATGTTAAAGCGGTTGCCCTGTCCAGAAGTTTTGATCCAGTGTCTCCCCCTGAGCCGCCGTCCTCCATTCTTCCCCCAGGGGTGGTAGTGGCGGGGGTCTCAACTGAGTTGGAACAAGAAATCCTAAGGGCTCAGGCCCTAGCTCCGGCAACCAGGCCAAGCGATAAACTGTTTGTTCCAGATTCATTGCGGCCTAGACTTCTGCAGGAGTTTCATGATTCTAGGCTGAGTGCTCATCCAGGTATCACGGCCACTAGAGAGGCAGTAGCCAGGGGTTTTTGGTGGCCTTCGTTAAGGTCCGATGTCAAGGAATTTGTTTCTGCTTGTGGTATATGTGCCCATTCCAAAAGCTCGCATAACCGACCGGCTGGGGAACTCATACCTTTACCGGTTCCTGATAGGCCATGGACTCATCTTTCCATGGATTTTATTACCGGCCTTCCACCTTCCAGGGGCAATACCGTGATCTGGGTGGTGGTGGATAGGTTTTCTAAACAGGCCCATTTCATTCCCTTGGCAGCATTACCTTCAGCAGAAACGTTGTCAAGATTGTTTGTGCAGCATGTGGTCCGATTGCATGGGGTACCCCTGAATGTTGTGTCTGACAGAGGTGTGCAGTTTGTGGCCAAATTTTGGAGGGCGTTCTGTATGAAATTGGGCATCTCACTCTCCTTCTCGTCGGCATATCACCCAGAGAGTAATGGTCAGACAGAACGCACCAATCAATCCCTGGAGCAAATTCTCAGGTGTCTGACCTCCGCCAGACAGGAGGATTGGTGTGATGCTTTACCGTTGGCTGAATTCGCTTTTAACAACCGGGTGAGTCAGTCCACCAACATGTCCCCATTCCTGATTAACTATGGCTTTAATCCGCATTTTGGGGAGTTTTCTCGGGTGGATTCCGGTTGTCCGGGAGCAGAGGGGTCCGTTCAACGGTTAAAAGACCTCTGGGCTGAGGTCCAGCGTAATATCTCTCGAGCCCAGGGGAGATACAAATATTTTGCGGACAAAAAGAGAGCCTCGGGAGACATGTTTCAGGTGGGAGAGAAGGTTTGGCTCTCCACGCGTAACATCAACTTAAAGGTACCATCAGTTAAGTTGGGACCAAAGTTCATTGGTCCGTACGAGATTATGGAGATAGTCAACCCTGTGGCATATAGGTTGCGTCTCCCCGCCTCCTTAAAAATATCTAATGTGTTCCATAAGTCTCTGTTGAAACCAGCAGGATCTGTCAAAGAGAACTCTGAGACTGTTGTTCCTCCAGTGCTGGTGGAGGGTCAATTGGAGTATGAGGTCGGACATATTGTGGACTCTCGGCGGGTGCGCCGCTCTTTGCAGTACCTGGTCCACTGGAAGGGATATGGACCAGAAGAGCGCTCATGGGTCCCTGCTCGCTTGGTACATGCAGATTGCCTGGTTCAGGCGTTCCATGCCAAGTACCCGGGGAAGCCTGGGGGTCCGGAGGCCCCCCCGTTGAGAGGGGGGTACTGTCATGATCCCAGTGCGGGTTTTTGAGCTGCACACCGGGGGTTAATGTCTGGAGCTCTGTGCAGGTTTTGACCTGCACACTTGGGGTTAATGATTGTGGTCTCTTTCTGGTTCTGGGAGAGCTTCTTAAACCCCTGGGTAGCTTCAATCCCTGCCAGTTATACTTTTGCCATTGGCCGAGTGTACTGACCCCCGTGTGCCTGTTTGTTGCTATAGCTTGTTTATATGGTTCTGACCCGCCTCTGTTTCCCGTTGTGAGTTTGCCTGTTGATTTTGTACTGCGTTATTATCTGTGTATGACTCAATGCCTGTGACTTGACTACTCTCTGCTCGCCCCTCTTGTACCTTGCAACTATCTGTGTATGACTCATTGCCTGTGACCTGACTACTCTCTGCTCGCCCCTCTGGTACCTTACAGCTATCACTGTGTATGACTCATTGGCTACGTCCTGACTATTCTCACTGTCTATGCCCCTTGGTAACTTTGTCTCGCAGTTACTCTGCTAGGAATTGTCTTGCGGCTCCTAGCTCTGTGGAGTTTAGGCCACGCCTCTAGCAGTCACGTGCTTCAGGTCCTGCGGGTCTGAAGTACGCATCTATTCGGTTGCTGCCGCTCCACAGGTAGCTTTGAGCACAGTTCGCTTTACTCAGGGCACGCGCACTGGCTCAGTGAGCAAGTTCAGTGCGGTGTCTCTGACAATTTGTTTCACGTTTTGTATTGAACAACTGAAATAAATTAACTTTTTGATGATAATCTAATTTTGTGAGATGCCCCTGTATTTGCAAGCATGTACAGTGTATCGATTCCATCATAGTCCAATTATAATGTCCTCTACTTGCAGCCTAATAAAGGCGCTGCTGCGTTCAATGCTGGAGAACGTATACCGCATTCTCTGGAGGCTCTGATTGGCTGACGAGGCATCAATATAAAATTTAGAGCAGCGGTTGAGGCGGCCTATAGAAAAAGGATGCAGATAAGGGAGTTATTAAAATTAACTGTTCTGACTTTAATATATACCATAAAATTAGGATAATAACTCTTCAATGAATCTTACACCAGGACATGTCATGGGAGACACCATGTTTTATTTTTATTTCATTCTCTTTCCTCCCCTTCTTCCATAAGCAATAACTTTTTTATTATTCTGTCCATATTGCCATATAAGGGCTTTTTTCTTGCACTATTTTTATAGTGTACTGAAAATGGGAACAAAATTGGAAAGTTGTAAAAAAAAAAAACAACAACAGCGCTCTAGCTTTTCTTTTTTTTCATTGTTCTTTTTTCATTGTTCTTTTTTTTTTTAAATTAAAAGTAACCTGGTAACTTTGTTCTACAAGTCAGTTCAATTATGGCAATACCATTTTTTTAAGCTTTAAGTACGATACTTAAAAAATATTTTTAAAAAAGTACTAAAAAAAATAATTTCTGCGTTGCCATATTCCAAAAGTCAAACCTGTTTTCTTTTGGGTCGATAGAGTTGTATCGCGGCTTGTTTTTTAAGTTCGTCATTATTAGTTCATCTTTCTGATCACTTTTTATTCCATTTTTTTGCAGGTGAATTTGACTAAAAAAAAAACAGCAATTCTGATTTGATTTTGTTTTTTTCATTGTTTAGAATTCACCATATGAAAAAATATTGTGATGTTTTATTAGTTTAGACAATATTCTATGAGATATATTCATCATTTGCACGTTTTTTAGATTTCTTTACATTTATGTTTCTAGAAGGGGGGAGTGATTTGAACTTTATTTTATTTTTTTCTTAAATATTTTTAAAAAAGATAATCTTGAAGATGGGATCGCTTGAAGGCTTACACAATACACTGCAATCCTGTAGCGTTCATTGTAAAACTGATCATTTCCTATGAAGCCAAGCCACGGGCTGAGCTTCCTAGAGGTGCAAATATGGCAGACATATGAATCTTCAGTACGCCCCCAGCTACTGAGACAATGCCATCACCATACCAATATATCGTCACAAAGGGGGCTAGAAGATGTTTTCAACCGCTGAAATGACACGGTTGCAACGATATCAGCGTCTAAAGAGTTAAACCGCTCATGTTGAAGCTAGCTCCTAAACATGTCGTGAGCGCATACAAGCGTACGTGTTCGACAAATCTTGCCCAGGGGCTAATAATAATAATAGTAAAAAAAAAAAAGTAGACATGGGAAGAATCGTTAATATTGACATTAATCAGGTGTAATGACCGTCGCGGCCACTAGGAGGCTCATGTATATCGCTAGAATACAATGGACATCTCAGTAAGTAAGATAAATGTCCGCTGTTTCGCCTCGTTCTATCAGTATAAATTGGTCACTTATTTGGAAACTCTCGTAAGCAAAATACGGCTAAACGCTCTTTCGGGATTAATACTGGCCATTAGCGGGAGTCGACCAAAAGCCTCCCAAGAAAGTGGATGTTCTCTCAATGCATCATTTACTAAGACACGCCTGAGAAATTGCCGGTGTCGAAGAGCAAGGTGACTAATGTGAATGTTTAACAGCAAGAAGTACTACCGATTCCACTGGCATCCAGAAAATTGTAAATAATGGGACACCATCACGTGTCATTATTCAGCATTTATTTAATTCTTAACCTTAAAATACAAAAAAAAATTCAATACTCTTAATTATTCCCTATAATTGTAATAAAGATGATACTGCACTTTACACTGCTGCCACTAGGTGGCGCAATACAGTATTTACTACACATGTCTAGAAAAGAACGTGCTCCGAGTTCCTTATGGGCAGTGGTTTGGCAGAACAGCACACCAAGTGGTCAGGTGCACTATTGCAACATAGCTTTTTCTTTATGTTTTCAGTATAAGCTCAATTATATTTCTATGGCTTCCTTACACAGTCCTAGTGTTAAATAATAAAATAATATCAGCCTTCAGCAGTCACTAGATGGAAAACTGTACAGATTGGTCTGTCATCTATTTCAATAGGAGCTGTAGAAATCTAGTTTTAATGAGCTCCCCCTTGTGGTGGCTACAGGTAGCAAAAATCTCAATATGACTTAATGGATGTAAATTATTTATAGGATCTGTCTTTTGAATGTGGAGTCAGTGCTTTGCTTCTGACTTAATCAGTGGTCACCCTAGGAAGTCTGATCTAGAAAAAAGCAATGATCCCATGGAGTTGCTTTTATGGATGCATACAGCTGAGTTAGGAAGGTTCAGACTTCCTCAGGTCTGTGTACTAATGCTTACATTTATAAGATCTAGTTTCACATTCTAGGTCATTACTTAGCCAGCAGTGGATCTAAAAGTTGTAGTCGTCAATATAATGACATTCTATGGAGTTGTCCTGAAATGGTCCTTGTGATTTCACAAAATCTGAACCCATGTGATAAATAATATGAGAAATAGGCAATATGGAAATCCCTTTATTTCCCACTGACAAAATATCATTTTAAAATGCTGGCTACTAGGTGTCTCACTTGCAAGTAACTTACTGTCCTGGTCTTTTTCGCTCTACATGAAGTGGGGGGCAGATCACTATCTCTCTATAGGAAGTGGGGGCAGATCATAATCTTTCTATAGGAAGTGGGGGTGGATCGTTATCTTTCTATAGGAAGTGGGGGCAGATCGTTATCTTTCTACAGGAAGTGGGGGCAGCTCGTTATCTCTCTATAGGAAGTGGGGCAGATCGTTATCTTTCTATAGGAAGTGGGGGGAGATCATTATCTTTCTGTAGGAAGTGGGGGCAGATCGTTATCTTTCTATAGGAAGTGGGGGCAGATCATTATCTTTCTGTAGGAAGTGGGGGCGGATCGTTATCTTTCTATAGGAAGTGGGGCAGATCTTTATTTCTACACAGGAAGTGGGGGCGGAGCTTTATTTCTCTACAGGAAGTGGGGGTGGATCGTTATCTTTCTATAGGAAATGGGGGCAGATCGTTATCTTTCTATAGGAAGTGGGGGCGGCTCGTTATCTATCTGTAGGAAGTGGGGGCAGATCGTTATCTTTCTATAGGAAGTGGGGGCAGATCGTTATCTTTCTGTAGGAAGTGGGGAGGGATCGTTATCTTTCTATAGGAAGTGGGGGTGGATCATTATCTTTCTATAGGAAGTGGGGGCAGCTCGTTATCTCTCTATAGGAAGTGGGGCAGATCGTTATCTTTCTATAGGAAGTGGGGGAAGATCATTATCTTTCTGTAGGAAGTGGGGGCAGATTGTTATCTTTCTATAGGAAGTGGGGGCAGATCATTATCTTTCTGTAGGAAGTGGGGGCGGATCGTTATCTTTCTATAGGAAGTGGGGCAGATCTTTATTTCTACACAGGAAGTGGGGGCGGAGCTTTATTTCTCTACAGGAAGTGGGAGTGGATCGTTATCTTTCTATAGGAAATGGGGGCAGATCGTTATCTTTCTATAGGAAGTGGGGGCAGCTCGTTATCTCTCTATAGGAAGTGGGGCAGATCGTTATCTTTCTATAGGAAGTGGGGCAGATCATTATCTTTCTGTAGGAAGTGGGGAGGGATCGTTATCTTTCTATAGGAAGTGGGGGCAGATCTTTATTTCTACACAGGAAGTGGGGGCGGAGCTTTATTTCTCTACAGGAAGTGGGGGTGGATCGTTATCTTTCTATAGGAAGTGGGGGCAGATCGTTATCTTTCTATAGGAAGTGGGGGCGGATCGTTATCTTTCTATAGGAAGTGGGGGCAGCTCGTTATCTCTATAGGAAGTGGGGCAGATCGTTATCTTTCTATAGGAAGTGGGGGCAGATCGTTATCTTTCTGTAGGAAGTGGGGGCGGATTGTTATCTTTCTATAGGAAGTGGGGGCAGATCTTTATTTCTACACAGGAAGTGGGGGCGGAGCTTTATTTCTCTACAGGAAGTGGGGGTGGATCGTTATCTTTCTATAGGAAGTGGGGGTGGATCATTATCTTTCTATAGGAAGTGGGGGGCAGATCGTTATCTCTCTATAGGAAGTGGGGGCAGATCTTTATTTCTACACAGGAAGTGGGGACAGAGCTTTATTTCTCTACAGGAAGTGGGGTGGTTCTTTGTCTACACAGGAAGTGGATATAGGAAATGGGGGCATTGTTTCATTACAGGAAGTGAGCAGCTATTTGACTCTCTACAGGAAGTGGATGCAGGTTTTCGTTGATTTGCCGTAAATGAAAAAAATTAAGAAGTGGGATCATATTTTTGTGGGTCTTTGTCTCTCTACAGAAAGTGGAGTGGGTCTTTGTCTCTCTACAGAAAATGGAGTGGGTCTTTGTCTCTCTACAGAAAGTGGAGTGGGTCTTTGTCTCTACAGAAAGTAGAGTGGGTCTTTTTCTGTCTACAGAAAGTGGAGTGGGTCTTGGTCTCTCTATAGTAAGTGGAGTGTGTCTTTGTCTCTACAGGAAGTGGAGTGGGTCTTTGTCTCTACAGAAAGTGGAGTGTGTCTTTATCTCTACAGAAAGAGGAGTGGGTCTTAGTCTCTCTATAGAAAGTGGAGTGTGTCTTTATCTCTACAGAAAGTGGAGTGGGTCTTTGTCTCTACAGAAAGTGGAGTGTGTCTTTATCTCTACAGAAAGTGGAGTGGGTCTTTGTCTCTACAGGAAGTGGAGTGGGTCTTTATCTCTACAGAAATAGGAGTGGGTCTTGGTCTCTCTATAGAAAGTGGAGTGTGTCTTTATCTCTACGGAAAGTGGAGTGGGTCTTTGTCTCTACAGGAAGTGGAGTGGGTCTTTATCTCTACAGAAAGTGGAGTGTGTCTTTATCTCTACAGAAAGTGGAGTGGGTCTTTGTCTCTACAGGAAGTGGAGTGGGTCTTTATCTCTACAGAAAGAGGAGTGGGTCTTGGTCTCTCTATAGAAAGTGGAGTGTGTCTTTATCTCTATGGAAAGTGGAGTGGGTCTTTGTCTCTACAGGAAGTGGAGTGGGTCTTTATCTCTACAGAAAGTGGAGTGTGTCTTTATCTCTACAGAAAGTAGAGTGTGTCTTTATCTCTACAGAAAGTGGAGTGTGTCTTTATCTCTACGGAAAGTGGAGTGGGTCTTTGTCTCTACAGGAAGTGGAGTGGGTCTTTATCTCTACAGAAAGTGGAGTGTGTCTTTATCTCTACAGAAAGTAGAGTGTGTCTTTATCTCTACAGAAAGTGGAGTGTGTCTTTGTCTCTACAGAAAGTGGAGTGTGTCTTTGTCTCTACAGAAAGTGGAGTGGGTCTTTGTCTCTCTGCAGGAAGTGGAGGCGGGTCTTTGTCTCTCTACAGGAAGTGGAGTGTATGTTTATCTCTACAGGAAGTGGGGGCGGGTTTTTATCTCTTTACAGGAAATGTTTTTTTTTGTCTCTTTAGCACTGCTCTCCTGTCTGTCAAATTGAATGCAGCCATTATGGAAAGACGGGCTTTCATTTTAGAGCAGGAACTAATTTGACAATGGCAGGTGCAATGCATGCTGGGCAAAAAAGTTCAAACACATATAGTGCTGGCAGAATGCTAATGAACTCAAAAAGAGTAGATGGCAAGTTACAAATCGTGAGAATCAGGCCAGTTCATACAATGGTATGTCTCACAAAAGCAATTAAATTTTGTTGTGGGTGATGATCGCAACACGTCCATGTTTTCCTACCGGACAAAGTCTAAATAATGTCCTCATCCCATAACACTGAAGCTATAAATTTTTAGTTAATGCCAGAGAGCATGGCTGACGTAATGAAGAATGAGAATGGGACATCTCCTAGCATCATAAAGAGCGTACAGTCTGAATTATGTGACTGCCATTCATACTGGTGTACGAGAGATCATCAGAGGAAACATAAAACACAAACAGAACTGTCATAGGGCGAGCAAGAATGAGACCAAAGAGCAAACGCCGGCAATCAGATCAGTGACTCACAGAACAGATGGAAAGAGAAAAGAAAGAAAAAGATGACATACATAAATAGATAGCTGGATAGATTGATAATACATAGAAAATACATGATAGATAGATAGATAGATAGATACAGGGCTTTTTTTGTAAAAAAAAATATTTGCCGGTACGCATTTCTGATTAATTGATATTTATTTTTTATGAGTATGGATTAGAAATGACATCCATTTACTCTATAACTATAGATAAGCAGTAAGCACATTTTTCCGTCTAGGTGGAAGTCCCCTTTAAATCCACACCCCCGGAAGAAGCAGGCGGCGAAACGCGCGTCGGGGTGAGGGGACACTGGACTACACTCTCCCATAGAGGTAATTATACATCTTTTTTGCTCTGTGCACCGTGGCATTTTTATGATTAGGATTTTTTGCCTTACATGGTGACTGTGTTATTATACACGGCCTTGCAGCACTTATGCCTTTAGCTCACAGAGTGACTTTCCTTACTTTTGGGGAAGGACATCTTTTGAATATATTCATCTATTTTGGACATCACCCATGGTCTTTTATAGTATGGAATTAGGATAATTGACATGTATTGTTATGTGATTGGTTCACACATGTTTTAGTCCGGTTCATGTACATTTTCTCCTCATGATGATTTTTTGAGTGTTCACGGCGTCCCCTATACGGCATTATGCTTTTGTCATTTTAGAATTTTTTTTGAATAAAATGATTTTTTAACATTATTGGGATCTCTTCTTTGTTCCATGTTACATTTATGGGATTTGTGTTATATGATAGATAGATAGATAGATAGAAAATACATAATAGATAGATAGATAGATAGATAGATAGATAGATAGATAGATAGATAGATAGATAGATAGATACAGGGCTTTTTTTGTAAAAAAAAATATTTGCCAGTACGCATTTCTGATTAATTGATATTTATTTTTTATGGGTATGGATTAGAAATGACATCCATTTACTCTATAACTATAGATAAGCAGTAATACACATTTTTCCGTCTAGGTGGAAGTCCCCTTTAAATCCAATCTATCCTGATGCAGAAATTATTCCAGATTATTACATGAATGAATCAAGAATAGAAGTTTCTGTCTGGATTTCTCTGCGTCATAACAAACTGTGTCCATGACCGTCAGACCCGCCGGATGCTGGGCCTCAGTCTGGCCAATGTTCCTTCCAGGGTCAAGCAGTTAAAACTATTCCCCCGGACGGTGGCTCTGATGCTCCGGAGCTGTCAGCAACTTCAAGGAGGAGATAAATGCGTAATGCTACATAATGCTAATCGCCCGTCCATGCTCCTTGGTTACATTTAGGTCCAAATTTAGATTCCGACTGGTAAGGATAATGTTATGCTCCCTGAGGGGAACCTCACACGCCAGCTATCAATTAAGTAAAGAAGTAAAGCTTGTTACTCACATTCATGGAGTCACATTAATGATATCAAGGCGCAGTGACACTATGTGTTAGACCTTGAAGGAAAAGGTTATAATGCAAATGTGATCAAAAGAATAATGACTAACATAAGATATATTATGATAGAGCCTTGTAAACACTACATATACTCATCCTGCTTTACACCCAGAGCTGCACTCACTATTCTGCTGGTGCAGTCACTGTGTACATACATTACTGATCCTGAGTTACATCCTGTATTATACCCCAGAGCTGCACTCACTATTCTGCTGGTGCAGTCACTGTGTACATACAGTACATTACTGATCCTGAGTTGCATCCTGTATTATACTCCAGAGCTGCACTCACTATTCTACTGGTGCTGTCACTGTATATATACACTCACTGGCCACTTTATTAGGTACACCATGCTAGTAACGGGTTGGACCCCCTTTTGCCTTCAGAACTGCCTCAATTCTTCGTGGCAGAGATTCAACAAGGTGCTGGAAGCATTCCTCAGAGATTTTGGACCATATTGACATGATGGCATCACACAGTTGGCGCAGATTTGTCGGCTGCACATCCCTGATGCGAATCTCCCGTTCCACCACATCCCAAAGATGCTCTATTGGATTGAGATCTGGTGACTGAGGAGGCCATTTGAGTACAGTGAACTCATTGTCATGTTCAAGAAACCAATCTGAGATGATTCGAGCTTTATGACATGGCGCATTATCCTGCTGAAAGTAGCCATCAGATGTTGGGTACATTGTGGTCATAAAGGGATGGACATGGTCAGCAACAATACTCAGGTAGGCTGTGGCGTTGCAACGATGCTCAATTGGTACCAAGGGGCCCAAAGAGTGCCCAGAAAAAATTCCCCACACCATGACACCACCACCACCAGCCTGAACCGTTGATACAAGGCAGGATGGATCCATGCTTTCATGTTGTTTACGCCAAATTCTGACCCTACCATCCGAATGTCGCAGCAGAAATCGAGACTCATCAGACCAGGCAACGTTTTTCCAATCTTCTACTGTCCAATTTCGATGAGCTTGTGCAAATTGTAGCCTCAGTTTCCTGTTCTTAGCTGAGAGGAGTGGTACCCAGTGTGGTCTTCTGCTGCTGTAGCCCATCTGCCTCAAAGTTCGACGCACTGTGCGTTCAGAGATGCTCTTCTGCCTACCTTGGTTGTAACGGGTGGCAATTTGAGTCACTGTTGCCTTTCTATCAGCTCGAACCAGTCTGCCCATTCTCCTCTGACCTCTGGCATCAACATGGCATTTCCGGCCACAGAACTGCCGCTCACTGGATTTTTTTTCTTTTTCGGACCATTCTCTGTAAACCCTAGAGATGGTTGTGCGTGAAAATCCCAGTAGATCAGCAGTTTCTGAAATACTCAGACCAGCCCTTCTGGCACCAACAATCATGCCACGTTCAAAGGCACTCAAATCACCTTTCTTCCCCATACTGATGCTCGGTTTGAACTGCAGGAGATTGTCTTGACCATGTCTACATGCCTAAATGCACTGAGTTGCCGCCATGTGATTGGCTGATTAGAAATTAAGTCTTAACACACAGTTGGACAGGTGTACCTAATAAAGTGGCCAGTGAGTGTACATTACATTACTGATCCTGAGTTGCATCCTGTATTATACTCCAGAGCTGCACTCACTATTCTGCTGGTGCAGTCACTGTGTACATACATTACAGATCCTGAGTTACCTCCTGTATTATACCCCAGAGCTGCACTCACTATTCTGCTGGTGCAGGCACTGTGTACATACATTACATTACTGATCCTGAGTTACCTCCTGTATTATACCCCAGAGTTGCGCTCACTATTCTGCTGGTGCAGTCACTGTGTACATACATTACATTACTGATCCTGAGTTACATCCTGTATTATACTCCAGAGCTGCACTCACTATTCTGCTGGTGCAGTCACTGTGTACATACATTACATTACTGATCCTGAGTTACATTCTGTATTATACTCCAGAGCTGCACTCACTATTCTGCTGGTGCAGTCACTGTGTACATACATTACATTACTGATCCTGAGTTACATCCTGTATTATACCCCAGAGCTGCACTCACTATTCTGCTGGTGCAGTCACTGGGTACATACATTACATTACTGATCCTGAGTTACATTCTGTATTATACCCCAGAGCTGCACTCACTATTCTGCTGGTGCAGTCACTGTGTACATACATTACATTACTGATCCTGAGTTACATCCTGTATTATACCCCAGAGCTGCACTCACTATTCTGCTGGTACAGTCGCTGTGTACATACATTACATTACTGATCCTGAGTTACATCCTCTATTATACCCCAGAGCTGCACTCACTATTCTGCTGGTACAGTCGCTGTGTACATACATTACATTACTGATCCTGAGTTACATTCTGTATTATACTCCAGAGCTGCACTCACTATTCTGCTGGTGCAGTCACTGTGTACATACATTACATTACTGATCCTGAGTTACATCCTGTATTATATCCCAGAGCTGCACTCACTATTCTGCTGGTGCAGTCACTGGGTACATACATTACATTACTGATCCTGAGTTACATTCTGTATTATACCCCAGAGCTGCACTCACTATTCTGCTGGTGCAGTCACTGTGTACATACATTACATTACTGATCCTGAGTTACATCCTGTATTATACCCCAGAGCTGCACTCACTATTCTGCTGGTACAGTCGCTGTGTACATACATTACATTACTGATCCTGAGTTACATCCTCTATTATACCCCAGAGCTGCACTCACTATTCTGCTGGTACAGTCGCTGTGTACATACATTACATTACTGATCCTGAGTTACATCCTGTATTATACCCCAGAGCTGCACTCACTATTCTGCTGGTGCAGTCACTGTGTACATACATTACATTACTGATCCTGAGTTACATCCTGTATTATACCTCAGAGCTGCACTCACTATTCTGCTGGTGCAGTCACTGTGTGCAGACATTACATTACTGATCCTGAGTTACATCCTGTATTATACTCCAGAGCTGCACTCACTATTCTGCTGGTGCAGTCACTGTGTACATACATAACATTACTGATCCTGAGTTACATTCTGTATTATACCCCAGAGCTGCACTCACTATTCTGCTGGTGCAGTCACTGTGTACATACATTACATTACTGATCCTGAGTTACATCCTGTATTATACCCCAGAGCTGCACTCACTATTCTGCTGGTGCAGTCACTGTGTACATACATTACATGACTGATCCTGAGTCACATCCTGTATTATACTCCAGAGCTGCACTCACTATTCTGCTGGTGCAGTCACTGTGTACATACATTACATTACTGATCCTGAGTTACATCCTGTATTATACTCCAGAGCTGCACTCACTATTCTGCTGGTGCAGTCACTGTGTACATACATTACATTACTGATCCTGAGTTACATCCTGTATTATACTCCAGAGCTGCACTCACTGTTCTGCTGGTGCAGTCACTGTGTACATACATTACATTACTGATCCTGAGTTACATCCTGTATTATACTCCAGAGCTGCACTCACTATTCTGCTGGTGCAGTCACTGTGTACATACATTACACTACTGATCCTGCATTATGAGGGGTCCAGAATGGGGGACATTATAGTGGATATTATTACATTATGGGGGATATTGTTACATGTGAGGGCACACACATACTGTATGTCTTAACAGGATGTAGAACACTACAAGGGCCCATACATTATGGTTGTGGGGGCACAGGTCCCTATTCTGTCCCGGGGCCCATCGGACTCTAGTTACACCACTGGCTGTGACTTTCCTGACCGCTTTGTGTTGCATGACAATAGTCTGTATGGGAAATCTGCGTTTGCTCTTTTAACTCCTACATTGCTGGATAAGTATAACTACAACCCCCATTATAGAAAGGCTAAAGATATGTAATGACCGGTCAGCGCTGCCAAGTCCGCTCTTTCCAAAGACCAGATGTCGGTCTTGAGATCTTTACATAATTGTCAAAAAATGAACAAAACCCCTAAATCCTGTTTATTATCATCATAGGAAACCAATGAGTGGGTGTTTTATTGCCACATGCCAAGAAGTCCACCCCGCCGTCTAATCAGCACTTCTCCCGTATAATTTTGGGTCGTTGAGCCGACGCGTTCTCAGCCAAGTTACTGTATTTACGTCCTTTTTACAGATCCCACGCGCATCGCAAAAATGAGGCTAATTGCTCCACTTAATGCACAAAAGTCTCCGTTCCATTCACGGCCATCGATCTTCCGAGCCGATATATAATACAATTCCCGGCGTATTTTTGGCTTTTTTTAATCCACATCTGCTGCAGGCATAAAGCGTTTCGTAGCAACAGGAGACCCTCCGAGCCTCCTCGTATTCACAGCGCGCTACCGGATAAACCCACTACAACAATGACCTATACAATCTCACACATTCGCTCGCTCGTGAGCATTCCCGACCGAAAGAAGGTCAGGAGAGTGCAGCTCGTGGTCAGTCTCCTATAATCGCAGGGTAAACACAGCAACGAAAAAAATATAAAAGGAAAGAAATAAACCACACACAGCTCTGCTACATCAGATTAACTCTTTAGACTTAGACTTTTTTTCTTCTTTTTTTTTGGTGTAAAATTTTTTCCAAAAGTGACTTTTTAATTGCGCTTTATTCATTATCTAATTTGCGCCAGTTTTATAGCAACTTTACTTATTTTAGTTTTTGTTTTTTTTCCTCCCACCATTACGGGCGCAATTTTTGGTTATCCACAAGTTTTAACTTATTTTAGCAATTGCAACTTTTTTTTAAAAAAAAGTCTCAACATTTTTTGAGCAATTGCACTCCGGTACCCGGAATCTGTCCACTTTATTTTTCATGGTTGAACACTAATGTTTCTACACTTTAAAGAGTCGATTAACTTTTTGCTCTAGATAGGCGCAAAAAAAAGTAAAAGTCTAAAAAAAAAAAAAAAAAAAAAGAGTACCCTTAATTTTGCAGGAAATTCATCTTGCTGCATACCCGACTTTGAATAATTTAGGGCAAAAAGCGACAAAAAAAAATATAGCAAGACAAAAAAGAAAAATTCACATAAAAAACATGTTTCTGCCAAAAAAAATTGTTTTAAGCTATAAATATTTTTTGAAATTTTTTTACTGGCCAATACTATTCATGGGTCCCACATATTACCACCCACCTATTATTTTTCAGCTTGTGCTGTGTACACTGGGTGTAAGGTCAGAAGTCATCTTTTTATCATCTGGATAACTAGGGATCACACCATTGACAATCGATGATGAAGACGCTTCAGCTTCATCTCCCTCCTCCCTCTCTTAGCACAGCCATCGCTGTACATCGCAGAGCAAGCCCACTACACTCTCCCATGAAAACCAGTAGGTTATTTCGCAAAATGTTGTCATGCGATGTTTATGCTACAAGTGTGTACGTGGCCACCTATTGGTAATAAACTGATGGGTCAAGCCTGCAATATGCGTAGACCTGGTGCCCCGCCCTGGACTCTACACCTTTTGCTCTCTACAGAGAACAGACCGATGCCTTCGCCTCACTTGAAGCCAGCTTTAGATAATATCCGCCCCGAGTTCTCTTTCCGCGTCGCCTCTTCTAAATTACTGATGATCAGCTCAGATAAGGTCGACGATTTTACCGCTACCGTTCTGATCTTATTGACAAATCTCGGGATTCGATAGCTCGCGGCAACCATAATAGCAGGCGCTATAAAAAAAAAAAGATGCTATCTCTTAATGTCTTCTTCAGTTATTGCTTCCTTCTTGCTGCTCTCTCCTTTTAACTTCAGAACAATGAACACTTCTTTATAGATATTGGTTTTTATGTTTAGGCTTGTTTTTTAGTGAAGCAGAAAAACATGGCAGAAGTGTACATGAATCACCTAAATGGGGAGGGCAGGGGGTTCTCGTCTTAGCTTAAAGAGATAGAAAAGTAGGATTGAGATATATACAACTGTCCGGAGGGATTTAGCTACATGATTTGAGGTGTAGGATTTAGCTGCTTATTTCTGATTGATATGGTGCTGTGACTTCCTACTAAGAGAGGGGGAGAGAGAGCTGCTTAAGTCACAATTCTAATCTTACCCGTTACATTTAGCGATGCACCAGCGATCCCGACAACGTTACGACCCGGTCAGGATCGCTGGTGCATCGCTAAATGGTCGCTAGTGAGCTGCCAAACAGTGATGCAGCAGCGGTCGGCGGTCGTTACTTACCTGTCACACGCAGCTCTGGTGACGACTTCCGCCCGCGTCCATGCGTCGCTCGTTGGCGCCAGCAGGAAGCCGGCGATGAGAAATGGACCAGGACAATCTCGCGTGATCAGCGATATCCAGCGGGGGGGCTGGTCGGAGATAAGTGTCACATGTAGCGAGATCGCTAGCGATTTCACTTTTGCATCACAAAATCGGTGACGCTTTAGCGATATCGCTATGTGTAAAAGGCCCTTTATTAGGATTCCGATTCAGCCTGACCTCTCCGACTGACCTTGACTAGAATTACTATATTTACTTACTCCCAGAGGTACAATACAATGTTCTCAGTTACTAAAGCAAAATCTCAAATGGTTCTCATGATCTTTTTGTTTTGTAAAGTGACTGAAGATGGGAAATAAGGGCCCTGTTACACATAGCGACGCTCCAGCGATCCCGAGAACCATACGGCCTGGTAAGGATCGCTGGAGCGTCGCTACATAATCGCTACTAAGCTGATCTATTCAACGACGCAGCAACGATACGGCAATCCTCGGCGGTCGTTGGGACCTTGTCACACAGCAGCTATTCTGATGATACAGACCTCGTGTGATAAAACACTCCGGGATCGCCTTTGCTGGGGTCAAAGGTCACGTGCGTTCAGCATGAAACTCAGGCGCAGAGCTGGGATTCGGGTGTAACTGACCCTGAGTCAGGTTTATTAACGGTGAAAGCATTGCAAAAAGGAAATAAAACCTAAAACAAATCCTTGCCTGTCCAGCACTAACTAAACAATGGACAACCTAACTACCAACTGGCGGGCTTCTCCCGTCCAGCCAAACCACAAAACCACAGTTGCAGTGGGCACTGCTTCCACTCACGTGTGTCTCTCACACAGACAGGCTCTCTGTGTTCCCAGGCTGAGACACTCACACAACCACCTGGCATCCTTTTATATCCACCTCCCATTATTCATTAGCAAGCAGGTGCGATACTGACCAGACTAGGCCACATAGGAAAGGAATCTGGGCGAGATATACCTGCCCTCATCCACTATTCCCACATGATTCTCACATATCCCCCCCCCTCTGCTCAGACCACTCCGGTCGAGCAATGACACCCGCCAAACAGTGCACTCAGGACAGCGCATCTGCATTCCCCATCTGTACCCCTGGGCGGTGCTCCACCGTAAAAGTGTAGGCCTGCAGGGCAAGGAACCACCGGGTCACCCGGCTATTCCGGTCCTTGTTCAAGTGCATCCACTTGAGAGGGGCATGGTCAGTGATCAGCCTGAACTTTCGGCCCACCAGGTAATATTTGAGGGCCTCTAGAGCCCACTTAATGGCGAGGCACTCTTTCTCTACGACTGCATACCTTTGCTCGTGTTTATTCAGGTTCCTGCTGAGATAGAGGACTGGGTGTTGCACTCCGTCCCTCACTTGTGAGAGTACGGCCCCGATACCGGTATCAGAGGCATCCGTTTGTACCACAAACTCGCTGCGGAAGTCCGGAGTCACCAGTACGGGCTGAGAGCAAAGTGCCCGTTTTAGGCTATGGAAGGCTTCTTCAGCCGCTAAACTCCATTTAATCATGACGGAGTCTTTCCCTTTTGTAAGATCCATCAGGGGGGTAGCGATGGCTGCAAAATTGGGTATGAACCGGCGATAATAGCCGGCGATCCCCAGGAAGGCTTGCACCTGCTTCTTGTTGACAGGTTGTGGCCAGTCCTGAACCGCCTGAATCTTATCAACCTGGGGTTTAACAACACCCCTCCCAATTACATACCCCAAATACCGGGCTTCTTCTAGCCCGATGTGACATTTCTTGGGGTTCGCGGTTAGACCTGCCTCCCACAGGTCGTCAATCACAGCTTGTACTTTCTGGAGATGAGTCTCCCAGTCCAAGCTGTAAATGACAATGTCATCCAAATAGGCCGAAGCGTACCGCCTATGTGGCCTCAGG
Source organism: Dendrobates tinctorius (assembly GCF_039654945.1). Classification (NCBI taxonomy): domain Eukaryota; kingdom Metazoa; phylum Chordata; class Amphibia; order Anura; family Dendrobatidae; genus Dendrobates; species Dendrobates tinctorius. The sequence goes on from NW_027361691.1 coordinate 6,132,619, forward strand.
ACTCGATCCATCAGTCTCTGGAAGGTCGCCGGTGCCCCGTGCAGTCCAAATGGCATATACACATACTGAAATAAACCTTCCGGCGTAGCAAATGCCGTCTTTTCTCTGGCAGCCTCAGCCAGAGGGATCTGCCAATACCCCTTTGTTAGATCTAGGGTCGTAACATACCGGGCTTTTCCTAACCGATCTATTAACTCGTCGACCCGGGGCATAGGATAGGCATCAAATTTTGAGACCGCATTCAGTTTCCTGAAGTCATTGCAGAACCGGATGGTGCCGTCCGGTTTAGGAATTAGAACAATCGGGCTGGACCACGCACTGTGCGATTCCTCAATGACTCCTAACTCTAACATTGCCTTCACTTCTCGGGAAACGGCTTCACGGCGCGCTTCCGGGATTCGGTAGGGCTTTACGTGAACTGTGACACCAGGTTCCGTTACGATGTCATGTTTCATTAGCATAGTCTGCCTGGGTTTTTCTGAGAAAAACTTTTGGTTGTGAAGTAGAAACTGCCTGACCTCAGTCTTTTGCCGCTCCGAGAGAGTCTCTGCAACCCGTACCTCCGGTACGGTATGCGAGCAGACAGGACGGGCCAGCTCCGCTGACAAGGCAGACCGATCCTTCCAGGGCTTTATCAGATTTACATGATAAATCTGTTCAGGTTTCCGTTTACCTGCCTGGTATACTTTGTAGTTTACTTCACCAACTCTTTCCTTGATCTCAAAGGGGCCCTGCCACTTTGCCAGGAACTTACTGTCCACCGTGGGGACCAGGATCAACACCCTATCTCCGGGTGCAAACGTACGGATCTTGGCGCCCCTATCATAGATTCTTTTTTGGGCTCCTTGAGCCTATATCATGTGTTCTTTGACGATAGGCATAACAGCCGCAATATGGTCCTGCATTTGTGTGACGTGATCTATCACTGTTTTAAATGGAGTGACCTGACCCTCCCAGGTTTCTTTTGCAACGTCTAACAGTCCGCGAGGACGTCGGGCGTACAATAACTCGAAAGGCGAGAATCCCGTGGAAGACTGGGGTACTTCCCTGATGGCAAAAAGCAAATACGGAAGTAAATAGTCCCAGTTCTTCCCATCCTTGTCTATCACCTTTCTCAGCATCTGCTTCAGAGTTTTATTGAACCGTTCAACCAACCCGTCTGCTTGAGGGTGATACACGGATGTGCGTAACGGTTCGATTTGTAACAATCGGCAGAGCTCCTTCATTATCCTGGACATAAAGGGGGTCCCCTGGTCGGTGAGTATCTGTTTTGGTATACCGACCCAACTAAACACATGCACCAGCTCCTTGGCAATCGTCTTGGTGGCCGTGTTACGCAAAGGGATGGCCTCCGGGTAACGAGTGGCATAATCCAAGATGACCAGGATATGTTGGTGTCCACGTGCAGACCGTGGAAGGGGCCCAACTAAATCCATCCCAATACTCTCAAACGGGACTTCAATAATAGGTAGGGGTACCAAAGGGCTACAGAACCGGGGCTTAGGTGCAGAGGCTTGGCAGTCAGGACAAGACTCGCAATATACACGAATATCGTGATGCATGCCTGGCCAAACAAAACAGTGTAATATCCTTTCGGTGGTTTTCTGGACTCCCAGGTGACCTCCCATCACATGTCCGTGGGCCAGGTCCAGCACCTGCCGCCGGTAGGGTTTTGGCATGACTAATAGTTGCACCGTATCTTCCCCCTTTTTCTCTATCTGATAGAGTAAATCATTCTCCAGAACCATGTAAGGATATGCCAGCCTAGAGCCAGGTTCTACGGGTACCCCATTTATCACTTTTACATTTGTCCTAGCCTGAGAAAGGGTAGGATCCTTTATTTGCTCGCTTTGGAAGTCATCTTTCTGAACTTCTAAATCCGGCAAACGGGGAGGTGGACGGCTGTCAGCCTCCTCCTCTTCCCCGGTCTCCTCATTATCACCCGCCATGACTGAAAACGGGAACTGCAGGTCATTTCCCGCAGACTCTTACCCCGAGTCTTCCGGGGAGACCTCTTCCAGGGGTTCGGGACCCACACGCTCCCTGGGAGAAGAATCATGTACACTATTACCCGAGGGCATCAACTGATTCTCCCACAATTGCCAGAAGTGGGGAAAATCCCGGCCCAGGATAACATCATGCAATAACGCCGGGACGAGTCCCACTTTATGTTGCACAGACCCATAGGAAGTAGTAATGCATATGACCGTGGTGAGGTACGAACAGGTGTCTCCATGCACACACGTTACAGAAAATTTGTCTGATGGTCCAGTCGGGGCTGACACCAGACTGGCCTTCACCAGAGTCACCACACTTCCCGAGTCTAACAATGCCACCACATTTTTGCCATCAACAGTTAAATCACACAAGTGTTTTTCCACATCCTTTTGACCGGCATTCACACTCACTACCCGTGCAACCATAGACATGCGGTTTTTAGAGTCTGTGACGTCACACTGCATGGGTTCAGTAGTGACCGGACAGTTCGCAGCAATATGTCCCATCTCTTGGCAGCGGAAACATCTAACGGGCCCCTTGCTTAGACCATAGTTCGTTACTCTCGGCCTCGCAGTGCGGGCAGTCCCATTTTCCTCCCCCACTGTCTTAGGGATTTTTCCATCTCCCCTACTCCCTGGAACAGTCTTCACGGTTCCACGTGGAGATGATGAAGAACGAGGTGGGGTAGCGTCGTCTCAGAGTCCTTCCGCCACGGAGTAACGTTCAACCAGATCCACCAGTTGATCTGCCGTCGTAGGATTTCCATGGCTTATCCACTTCCTCAGGGCTGGCGGTAGAGCTCTCAGTTACTAGTCCATGACGACTCTCTGGATTATCTCTGGCGCTGTCAACACCTCGGGTTGTAGCCACTTCTTCGTCACGTGGATCAGGTCGAACATCTGGGACCGCGGTGGTTTATCCGGCTGATAAGTCCATTGATGCACTCTCTGTGCACGAACAGCGGTCGTCACTCCCAGCCGGGCCAAGATCTCGGCTTTCAGTTTGTCAAAGTCCTGCGCGGCTTCAGGCTCTAAGTCATAATAAGCCTTTTGGGCCTCACCGGAAAGAAACGGGGCAATCAGGCCGGCCCATCGTGCCTTCGGCCATTTTTCTCTCACCGCCGTCCGTTCAAACGTGGTCAGGTATGCCTCGACGTCATCTTCGGTCGTCATTTTCTGCCAGTACCGACTCACGTGAATCACTCTCGACTCGGCTTCCAAGTTAAGCTCAGGTAAGCTTGCCAAGCGCTGCGCCACCTGCTGGAGAAGCGAACGATCGGTAACTGTCATGTCCACCAACTCCTTCAGCTGGGCCATCATCACCCGATTAGCTTCTTGCTGGACGGCGGTGGACTGTACCAGCGCTTTCACCACGTCCTCCATGCTCATGCTTGCAACGTGATGCCCGCGTTCTCCACCACAATGTGATAAAACACTCCGGGATCGCCTTTGCTGGGGTCAAAGGTCACGTGCGTTCAGCATGAAACTCAGGCGCAGAGCTGGGATTCGGGTGTAACTGACCCTGAGTCAGGTTTATTAACGGTGAAAGCAATGCAAAAAGGAAATAAAACATAAAACAAATCCTTGCCTGTCCGGCACTAACTAAACAATGGACAACCTAACTACCAACTGGCGGGCTTCTCCCGTCCAGCCAAACCACAGTTGCAGTGGGCACTGCTTCCACTCACGTGTGTCTCTCACACAGACAGACTCTCTGTGTTCCCAGGCTGAGACACTCACACAACCACCTGGCATCCTTTTATATCCACCTCCCATTATTCATTAGCAAGCAGGTGCGATACTGACCAGACTAGGCCACATAGGAAAGGAATCAGGGCGAGATATACCTGCCCTCATCCACTATTCCCACATGATTCTCACACTCGATACACGTGCTTCAACGAGGTCGCTCATCGTTGTTACGGCGTCAAGCACAGCAAGCGTCGCTGGCCAGCGGGACACCAATGATCAAAAAATGGCCCAGGACATTCGAGCATGATCAGCGAGATCGCAGCGGGGGGGGCGGTCGCCGCTGCATGTCACACGTAGCGAGATCGCTGGCAAAGGCGATGTTGCGTCACAAAACCTGTGACGTATCAGTGATCTCGCTAACAGTCTCGTTATGTGAGACGAGGCTTTAAGTCCTTCACAGGTGGTTACACTAGTTACCCAATCTGGAGGTGTATATGCAACCCATTGGTCAGAGGGAATTGGTTACTTGATTTTCTGGGTATCATTCAGCTATTGTGCTGTGACTTCCGACTGAGAGAGAGGGATAGAGAGCTGCTTTAGTCAAATTTCCAAACTCAAGATTCTAGTTTTGCCAAACCTCTGCAACGGACCTTGGCTATGTTGTCTACATCTACTTACTCCCAGAGGCATAACCCAATGCTCCAATGTCCTAAAGCAAAATCAGCTGCCTATTGCCGATTGACATTGTGCTGTGATTTCCTACTGAGAGGGGGAGAAAGAGCTGCTTTAGTCACATTTCCAACCTCAGGATTCCAGTTTTGCCAAACCTCTGCAACTGACCCTGGCTAGACTGACTACATTTATTTATTCATACAGGGATAACTCAATGTTCCCAAGTAGAGTTGAGCGACTTTTGGTTTTTTAGGGTCGCGTTTCGTTTCGTGAAACCCGACTTTTCCAAAAGTCGGGTCGAGCAAGATCGTCCGATTATAGGGAAAAGTCGGGGTCGTCCCGAAACACGAAACCCAATGTAAGTCAATGGGGAATAAAAGTCGGCAGTGAGAGGAGGACAGGAAACACACCTACAGTGCCCATTTGAATGCCAAAAGCATCAATTCTTCTTACTTAAGCTTGTCAACCTTAATTAACTTCATAATACAAGTTACGCACTGAAAAATGGGGGTTATTTGGCTAAAGTTGTGGGGGGGAGGGCTGGCTGCAGGTTTTCATGTGCCCTGGGCGAAAGAGCGCCCCTTTAACACATACCACAACTCATCATGCTCCGATACGGCAGAGAAATAGCGGTATAGTACAATGAAAAATACCTCACTTTTTACATCTCATGAAGAGGCCCATCTATTTCTCCATACAGAATCATTGGTCCCATATAATGTTTGAAACAGTATATGATGAGCTCCACATAATGCTACAGTATATGTTGGTCCCCATGGATGAAGCTCCACTGTCTTATGGGCCCAAATAATGCTCCAAACATAATGGGCCCCATTTCTAATGCTCTAGTGTATAATGGGCCCTGTAAATGCTGCTCCAGTGTCTGATGTCCACCTTTGGAATGTTCCAGTGTATGGTGGGCCCCATCTATCATTCTCCAGAGTACAGTGCTCCCCAAAAATTGCTGTCCCAACATTGAAAACAATCAAATAAGTCTCCTCGCTAGGGAATCCCTGTACTTGTCTGGACTCCTTGTCGTCCCCATCTTCCATCTCACTGCACAGTATTTCAACTTTGCAAGTGCTGTGATTCTGAGCAAGCAGGGGGGGCCCACTCGTTGGCGATGGCACTGGCACAGGGCCCCTGATAGTACGGTGGTGTGTCTGATGGCGGGTGGGCCGAACCTGCACTTTCATCTGCAGCTTCCTCTTTGTCACCGTGTAAGATGGAACTGTATATGGGAAGGGTAACCTGAGTTTCATCAGGGTCAGATTCAGGTCGTGTAGCGTGCGAGGGGAATGTAGTGGTCTGGGTCAATGTACCAGCAGATTCATCGAGCAGTGGCTGGGCATCAGTGCACTTGTGTCGCCCCCAGGAGTACGGTCGCCATAGTGGCATTACCTTCTTCCTAGGGAGTGTGATGTCATGCTTGGGAGCAACGAAGGATCTCTCTAGCAGGTTAACTGATTGGGCGGCGTTATTCCCACGAGTCATGACCCTCCAAACAGCGTTCATGAAGGCAAAGTGTTTGTTTTACGTGGGCAGTATGGTTGCAAAGCTGAACCTTAAAGGAATGTCCAGAAGGGCACCACCAGGAGTGGAGCCTAAGGTTAAATTCGACTCCACCTGGGAAACCTCAACCATGCCAGCTACAGAACAGATGCACACATTGCAAGCTTAATTCCGTTAACGAACGAGACTCCGTCATGCCCCGCGGTCCGAGTCCGGCTTACTAGAGGGACACGTGAGGCTCTGGCACATGAGATTGGCCAATAACTGGTGTGTCATGCCCTTACATGTCCGTGGCTGCATGTGCACTACACTGAAAAGGCCAGCGTTTGTCGCTTACAGGTGCAGATAACCCGCTGAACAACGTTAGTGATGGGGATCACTGATTACAATTATTACCCGCGAACAATGATTTCCCAGTAAGTGCAGGTCAACCGCAGTTCCAGAATTAGGCCTAACCGTCATTCCTGAAAAAATGAAAAACTTACGTGTGCAAACCACAGGTGCTGTAGCTTGCTTAACAGCTCGCCAGCCGTTCTCACGCCCAGTATGGATTACACGTGATTGCACAAAGGTGAGAAAGGGTACCGTATCCCCAGATAACATGTATGGTGTCACGCTTACCGCCGGCTCCACGCTCGCCGCTCCCGCCGCGTCCTCGGCTCCTGCTGCCGCCTCTCCCCGCGCTGGGTGCGCCCGCCGCCTCCGGCGTGCTCCCGTGGCGGGCGCGCGCTCACCTGCACGCCTGTCCTCCACCCCGCGCTCTGTCCCGGCATTCGGCCCGGGGCGCATGCGCACCCTGCGCTCCAGGTCCCACTACAGGCCTAGCCAGGCCTTCTCCCCGCCCTCCTGACCCTGCTGACCTGACCCGGAAACTCCTGCCTCTATAAGAGGCAGCCTCTTCCTCCAGCTCACCGCCTGATCGTCACTTCCTCTCTCTGTGACTCTGGCTCCAGCCTGCCTGCCTTTTTCCCTGCTGCTCTTACCCTTTCCTCGTCCTCCCTGTCTAACCGTTCCTTGTGTTCCTCCCAGTGCCCGCCATCTCGTCTCCGTGTTCAGCCTGTGCCCTGCGTCTGACCCGTGTCTTGCCGTTCCAGCCTTGCCTGCCTGTATCCTTCAGCCTCCGTTCCTGGCCTCCAGTCCTGCCGGTTCCAGTCCAGCTCATCCTTCCGCCTGCCCGCTGCACCCTCTACTGTGCACCTCCGTCCTCGGGTACCAGTTGCCGTGGTGAGTAGTTTCCCCTGGGCCTGTCCCAAACGCTCCCTGTATAGGGGGTGGTCCACCTGGTCCGCTCGCCCAGGGGAGGTTCGCTTGCCGTGGTCCAGTGGGTTCACCCTTGGGAATCCTTACAGAACGATCAGGCCATGGACCCCGCTGGTACTTCTACCCCGACCCAAAAGGAACTTCTGTTCCTGCGGGAAAATCAAGCGAGGATCATGTCGTTCCTCAAATCCATGGAGTCTCGTCTCTCGTCACTACAGGCCTCGGATCCAGGGAGTACCACCCAGATCGCCGGCCTCCAACAGGAGCTAGCCCAGCAGCGCGACACTCAGGCTCATATCCTGAACTACATGGCCTCGGTGGACAACCGCCTGCTGGCCCTCCAGACCGCGGCCGCAGCCCCGGCACAGCCTGCGGTTCCGCTCCCCTCCCCTCGGCTGGCTAAACCCCCGCGTTATAGTGGCGACCCCAAGATGTGTAGAGGGTTTTTAAATCAATGCCAGTTACATTTTGAGTTGCTGCCACATCAGTACCCCACTGACCGTGCCAAGGTGGCCTTCATTGTGTCCCACTTAGAAGGAGAGGCTCTAGCGTGGGTTAACCCCCTCTGGGAGAAAGACGATCCCGTGGTCACTCAACTCTCCTTTTTTCTAGACACCTTTCGTAAGGTGTTTGATGAACCCGGTCGCCTTGCCTCCGCTACCGAGGCACTATTCAATCTGCATCAGGGCACGCTTTCAGTAGGTCAGTACGCCATTCGGTTTCGCACCCTGTCCTCAGAGTTGGGTTGGAACAATGAGGCCTTGGTGGGAGCCTTTTGGCGGGGCCTTTCGGGGCGGATCAAGGACGAGCTGGCGGGGCGGGATACCCCCACCTCCTTGGAGGATTTAATCTCTTTGGCCACCCGCATCGACCTCCGCTTTCAAGAACGTTCCCGAGAGCTCGCTAGGGACAGGAGACCTCTCCGCGCTCCTCCGGCCGCTCGGAGTCCACCTCGAGCCCGCTCGACTCCAGCCTCCATGCTCCCGCTACCGGAACCCATGCAAGTGGATCGCCTCAAACCGGTGGAGGAGCGTCGGAGAGAGAGGGTCGAACAGGGGCTCTGTTTCTACTGTGGGAGTGCGTCCCACTTTCTTCGTGCCTGCCCCACTCGTCCGGGAAACGCCTCCGCCTAGGAGAGGTAAGAGAGGTCTTCCTAGGTAATTTTGACTCCTCTCTACCCTTGACCCTATCTGTCCTTTTGCACCTGGATTCTAAACGTTTTTCAGAATGGGCCTATATAGATTCTGGGGCGGCCGGTAACTTCATCCAACTTGAGGCGGTTAGGAGACTTGGAATTCCTGTCAGATCCCTGGAGACCCCTCGGCAGATTGCTTCGGTCGACGGTCAACCCCTGCGGGAGTCCGTTACTCAGGTTACCGAAGAGGTGGAGCTTCAGGTCGGAGCCTTACACCGGGAGAAGATAGTATTCTATGTGCTACCTTCTTTGTCCCATGCCATCCTTCTGGGACTTCCCTGGCTAAGGACCCACGAGCCTATCCTGGACTGGCGCTCTGGTGACGTTCTGCGATGGGGTCGACTTTGTCAAGATAAGTGCTTACTCCCTGTACAGCCGCCGAAATTTCCACGTCCTATGTCGATGTCTACCGAATTACCCTCCGCCTACTGGGCCTTTTTGGATGTCTTCGACAAGAAGGAAGCAGAGGTCCTGCCTCCGCATCGTCCATATGACTGCCCCATCGATCTGCTCCCCGGTTCTACGCCGCCTCGTGGTCGCATCTACCCGCTGTCTCCCTCCGAGACCCAGGCCATGTCCGAATACGTTCAGGAAAACTTGGCCAAAGGCTTTATTCGTAAGTCTTCCTCTCCTGCAGGCGCTGGGTTCTTTTTTGTCAAGAAGAAGGACGGGTCCCTGCGTCCCTGTATTGATTATAGAGGGCTCAACGTTATCACCATCAAGAATAAATATCCTCTGCCCCTCATCCCGGAGTTATTTGACCGTCTACGGGGTGCACGGATCTTCACTAAATTGGATCTTCGAGGGGCCTACAATCTGGTCCGGATCCGCTCCGGTGACGAATGGAAGACCGCCTTCAACACTCGTGACGGCCATTATGAATACCTCGTCATGCCCTTCGGCCTATGCAATGCCCCCGCAGTGTTCCAAGAATTTGTCAATGATATTTTCAGAGATCTTCTTTACTCCTGCGTGGTGGTTTACTTGGACGACATTCTGGTGTTTTCTCCTGATTTGTCCACACATCGAAAAGACGTGCGTCAAGTTTTACATCGGTTGAGAACACATCGTCTCTACGCCAAGCTGGAAAAATGCGCCTTCGAACAGTCGTCTCTGCCGTTCTTGGGTTATATCATTTCCGATTCTGGCTTGCGCATGGATCCGGGAAAAGTGTCTGCGGTACTCAACTGGCCGCGTCCTCAGGGAATTAAGGCTATCCAACGGTTCCTGGGTTTCGCCAACTATTACCGGCAGTTTATTCCGCACTTTTCCTCTCTGACTGCTCCCATCTCTGCTCTGATCCGAAAGGGAGCCGATCCTCACCACTGGCCTCCTGAGGCCGAGAACGCCTTCCGAACCTTGAGGCAAGCCTTTGCCACAGCCCCGGTGCTACATCGTCCAGAGGCGAACAAACCATTCACCCTAGAGGTAGACGCTTCTGCCACCGGAGCCGGTGCGGTTCTCTCCCAGAGATCTCCTTCCGGTCGCTTGGTGTCCTGCGGCTTCTTCTCCAAGACTTTCTCCCCTGCGGAGAGAAACTATACCATCGGGGACAGAGAGCTGCTTGCCATTAAGTTAGCCTTGGAAGAGTGGCGGCATCTTCTGGAAGGAGCGGTACACCCACTCCACATCTTCACCGACCACAAGAATCTAGCCTACATTCAATCAGCACAAAGGCTTAATCCCCGGCAGGCCCGATGGTCATTATTCTTTAACCGGTTCGACTTTGAGCTCCATTTCCGTCCGGGTGAAAAGAATCTCAAAGCGGATGCCCTGTCTCGATACTTTCTGGTCACCGACAACGAGGAGGAGCTTTCACACATTGTGGAGCCAAGCAAGCTCATCGTAGTCGCGCCTGTTAACCTGACTTCCGTGCCCCCCGGCAAGACTTTTGTCCAAGATGATGACAGGAGGCGAGTTCTACATTGGGGTCATGCTACCAAGTTAGCGGGTCATGCCGGCCTCAAGAAGACATTCTCCCTCATCTCTCGTTTTTATTGGTGGCCTTCTTTGTCTCAAGATGTCCGAAGTTTCATCCTCTCCTGCCCATCGTGTGCCAAGAACAAGGTCCCACGTCAGCCACCCTCCGGTTTTCTGCATCCACTTCCGGTTCCCTCGGCTCCGTGGCAGCATATCGCGATGGATTTTATTACGGATCTACCGTGTTCCTCAGGTCACACGGTCATTCTGGTGGTCGTGGACCGCTTCTCCAAGATGGCCCACTTCATCCCTCTGCCCGGTCTTCCTTCCGCTCCTGACCTGGCGAGAATTTTTATATCTCATGTCTTCCGGATTCATGGCTTCCCCAAGCACATTGTCTCGGACAGAGGGGTTCAGTTTACCTCGCGTTTCTGGAGGGCTCTATGTAAGCTGATGGAGGTAACGTTGGACTTTTCCTCCGCTTATCACCCTCAGTCCAACGGTCAAACGGAACGCACGAACCAGATCCTCGTAGCATACCTCCAACATTTTTCCAACGGCCATCAAGACAATTGGTCCAACTTGCTTCCTTGGGCCGAATTCGCTTTCAACAACCATACCAGCGAATCCTCCGCCAAGTCGCCTTTCTTTACGGTCTACGGTCAACATCCTGGTATACCTCTGCCGGTACTCCCGACCTCGGGTGTGCCGGCGGCCGATCTTCTGACCAAGGAGTTCTCCAGGGTCTGGCAGGAGACCAAAACCGCACTTAAGCGAGCACGAGACGGGTTCAAGAAGCACGCCGATAAGAAACGCCTAGATTCTCCGCTGTACCACCCTGGGGATAAAGTTTGGCTATCCTCAAAATTTGTTCGTCTCAAAATTCCCTCCTACAAACTGGGTCCCCGCTACATCGGTCCCTTTGAGGTTCTAGGCCGTTGCCTACAAGCTAAAACTCCCCGCTTCACTGCGGATTCCTAATTCGTTTCACGTTTCCCTCTTAAAACCGATCATACTCAACCAGTTTCATGCTTCTACTGGCAGCGCTCCCGCGCCCGTTTCCGCAAAAGGATGTCTTTGAGGTTAAGGAAATTCTTGCTATGAAACGATCTAGAGGTAAAACTTTCTTTTTAATTGACTGGAAAGGTTTTGGCCCTGAGGAGAGATCCTGGGAACCCCGGGAGAACATTCAAGCTCCCCAGATTTTAGCTAAGTTTCTTTCCGGCCGTGGGAAGAGGGGGCGTAAAAGGGGGGGTACTGTCACGCTTACCGCCGGCTCCACGCTCGCCGCTCCCGCCGCGTCCTCGGCTCCTGCTGCCGCCTCTCCCCGCGCTGGGTGCGCCCGCCGCCTCCGGCGTGCTCCCGTGGCGGGCGCGCGCTCACCTGCACGCCTGTCCTCCACCCCGCGCTCTGTCCCGGCATTCGGCCCGGGGCGCATGCGCACCCTGCGCTCCAGGTCCCACTACAGGCCTAGCCAGGCCTTCTCCCCGCCCTCCTGACCCTGCTGACCTGACCCGGAAACTCCTGCCTCTATAAGAGGCAGCCTCTTCCTCCAGCTCACCGCCTGATCGTCACTTCCTCTCTCTGTGACTCTGGCTCCAGCCTGCCTGCCTTTTTCCCTGCTGCTCTTACCCTTTCCTCGTCCTCCCTGTCTAACCGTTCCTTGTGTTCCTCCCAGTGCCCGCCATCTCGTCTCCGTGTTCAGCCTGTGCCCTGCGTCTGACCCGTGTCTTGCCGTTCCAGCCTTGCCTGCCTGTATCCTTCAGCCTCCGTTCCTGGCCTCCAGTCCTGCCGGTTCCAGTCCAGCTCATCCTTCCGCCTGCCCGCTGCACCCTCTACTGTGCACCTCCGTCCTCGGGTACCAGCTGCCGTGGTGAGTAGTTTCCCCTGGGCCTGTCCCAAACGCTCCCTGTATAGGGGGTGGTCCACCTGGTCCGCTCGCCCAGGGGAGGTTCGCTTGCCGCGGTCCAGTGGGTTCACCCTTGGGAATCCTTACATATGGATAGCGTACACATTCAAAATATATGTCTCAGGAGGCAGGCTCAGACGGTGTCAGGCCCACTATGGATTGCACGTGATTGCACAAAGGTTACAAAGGGTACCGTTTCCCCAGATAACATGTATGGATAGCGTACACATTCAAAATATATGTCTCAGGAGGCAGGCTCAGACGGTGTCAGGCCCAGTATGGATTGCACGTGATTGCACAAAGGTTAGAAAGGGTACCGTTTCCCCGGATAACATGTATGGATAGCGTACACATTCAAAATATATGTCTCAGGAGGCAGGCTCAGACGGTGTTAGGCCCAGTATGGATTGCACGTGATTGCACAAAGGTTAGAAAGGGTACCGTATCCCCAGATAACATGTATGGATAGCGTACACATTCAAAATATATGTCTCAGGAGGCAGGCTCAGACGGTGTTAGGCCCAGTATGGATTGCACGTGATTGCACAAAGGTTAGAAAGGGTACCGTATCCCCAGATAACATGTATGGATATTTACACATTCAAAATATATGTCTCAGGAGGCAGGCTCAGACGGTGTCAGGCCCAGTATGGATTGCACGTGATTGCACAAAGGTTAGAAAGGGTACCGTTTCCCCAGATAACATGTATGGATAGCGTACACATTCAAAATATATGTCTCAGGAGGCAGGCTCAGACGGTGTTAGGCCCAGTATGGATTGCACGTGATTGCACAAAGGTTAGAAAGGGTACCGTATCCCCAGATAACATGTATGGATAGCGTACACATTCAAAATATATGTCTCAGGAGGCAGGCTCAGACGGTGTTAGGCCCAGTATGGATTGCACGTGATTGCACAAAGGTTAGAAAGGGTACCGTATCCCCAGATAACATGTATGGATAGCGTACACATTCAAAATATATGTCTCAGGAGGCAGGCTCAGACGGTGTCAGGCACAGTATGGATTTGACGGCCCAGATTACACAGCGGAGGAGCAGGGAGAGGTAAAGATTGCAAATGCTGGGGCCCTGCCCAAGCAAGGGGGGCCCACTCGTGGGCGTCGGTACTGGCACTGGGCCCCTCATAGTACAGCGGTGTGTCTGACGGTGGGTCTGCACCACCACCGTCAGAGACACTTGATTGCACTATGAGGGACCCTGTGCCAGTGCCCGCGCCCAAGAGTCGGCCTACCCACCTGTCCAGGGCAACGGCACTCGCACGGTGTCGTGCGCTAGGTGGTGACCCCGGCCATGGGGGGGAGGCAGCACAGTTAGGGAGTTTTAGAAAGTGGCATATGTTGATGTTGGACATTCAGCTGATGCAAAAGGCGAAATAGGTGAAGTCCCAGGAAGAGGTGGACCAAAGCAAGCCATTTTTCTGTCACCCTATGTGTCATCAGGGAAAGGTGGGACAAAATCCTTGGAAACCCATGCGTGGTTCATTTTAATGAAGGTTAGATCATCCACATTTTGGGTTGACAGACGGGTCCTTTTTTCTGTCAGGATTGATCCAGCTGCACTGAAGACTCTTTCCGATAGCACACTTGCAGCTGGGCAAGCGAGCTCCTGTAAGGCATATTGGGCCAGTTCAGGCCAGGTGTCCAGTTTAGCGGCCCAATAGTCAAAGGGGAATGACCTGTGTGGGAGAACATCGATATGGGAGGAAAAGTAGTTTGTAACCATAGTTGACAACTGCTGTCTCCTGTCACTTTCTATCGATGCAGTATTACCAGTTGTGTGAGCGGTATTTGAAAAATCAGTCCACAACATTGTCATGAAACCCCTGTCTCCAACGCCACTTCTGCTGTGTGCACCACGAACACCTCTGCCAAGCTGCCCCCGGCCCGTACGGCTCGTGTGAGAACCATCACCGCTGCTGTGTGCTGGGAATGCCTCAAGCAACCGATTTACCAGAGTTGCTTGTTTATTAGCCAATATTAGGTCAAGGTTCTCCTGTGGCATGATGTTTTGTAATTTGCCTTTATAGCGTGGATCCAGGATGCTGGCCAACCAGTAGTCGTCATCATTCATCATTTTGGCAATGCGGGGGTCCCTTTTTAGGATCCGCAAGGCATAATCTGACATGTGGGCCAATGTTCCCGGTGTCAATGATGCACTGCGAGTGCTGGGTGGAGGAGCACTTTCTGGCAAATCCACATCCCTCCAGTCAAGCACAAACCCTGTACCAGACCTTGCCACGCCAACATTTTCACTTGCCCCACGAGATGCATCCTCCTCCCCTAAGTAATCATCCCCATCATCATCCTCCTCCTCCTCTTCTTCCTCCACCTCGTCCAGGAGAGGTCCCTGAGCAGACAATGGCTGAATGTCATCAAGGATTCCCTCCTCCTCTTCCTCCTCATCAACATTGGCTACAGACGCCTGCTCCTGAAGGTGCGTCAAAGTTTGCATGAGCAGACGCATAAGTGGGATGCTCATGCTTAGGATGGCGTCGTCTGCGCTTACCAGCCGTGTGCATTCCTCAAAACACTGAAGGACTTTACAGAGGTCTTTCAGCTTCGACCACTGCACACCTGTCAACTCCATGTCTGCTCTCAAAGTGCCTGGCCGTGTATCCTCCCACAAATGCATTATGGCCTGCCTCTGCTCGCACAGCCGATCCACCATATGCAGGGTGGAGTTCCACCTTGTTGCAATGTCGATAATGAGGCGGTGGTTGGGAAGGTGGAGCAATCGCTGCAGCTTCTGCATACGAACGGAGTGTACAGGCGACCGGCGGATGTGCGCGCACAGTCTTCGCACCTTCTGGAGCAGGGCTGTTAACTCCGGATAATTTTTGAGGAAGCACTGCACCACCAGGTTCAAGGTGTGAGCCAAGCAAGGTATGTGGCTGAGTTTTGAAAGGGCTATGGCTGCCACAAAATTACGGCCGTTATCACTAACTACCTTGCCTGCCTCAAGATGTACACTGCCCAGCCATGACTCAGTTTGTCGCTTCAAGTACTCGGCCAGCACCTCGGCGGTGTGTCTGTCGCCCAAACACATCATCTGCAACACAGCCTGCTGACGCTTTCCACTAGCTGCTCGATAGGGGGACACATCGTGTGCAACAGTGGCAGCTGCAGATGGAGTGCTCGTACGACTGCGCTCTGTGGACGAGCTTTCGCTTCTGGAGGAGGAGGAGGAGGGTCGAACGCCTACAGCCAACTGTTTCCTATACCGTGGGCTAGGCAGCACTGTCCCACCACCGCTGTCCCCTGTGGACCCTGCATCCACCACATTAACCCAGTGCGCAGTGATGGACACGTAACGGCCCTGGCCATGCCGACTGGACCATGCATCAGTTGTGAGGTGCACCTTTCCGCTCACTGACTGCTTGAGTGCATGGACAATGCGGTCTTTCACATGATGGTGGAGGGCTGGGATGGCTTTGCGAGAGAAGAAGTGGCGACTGGGTAGGTCATAGCGTGGTACTGCATAGGCCATGAGTTCGCGGAAAGCTGTGCTTTCCACCAACCGAAAGGGCATCATCTCAAACGAGATTAGTTTGGCAATGTGGGCGTTCAAACCCAGTGTACGCGGATGAGAGACTGAGTACTTTCTTGACCTACTCATAGTGTCTGGGAGGGTGAGCTGGACTTGAGAGCTGCATATGGTGGAAGTAGCGGTGGACAGGGCGGACTGAGAGAGGGTTGATGATGGTGATGGAGTTGGTGTTCTTTCTGATGGCCTAGAATCAGTCTTTCGTTGATATAACAGTGGGATTCCCTGACTGCTGTGGCCTTGCAACGACACCTCAACATTTGCTGCTGTGCTAACCGGTGGGCTTACAGTGGGGGAAACAATGTAGCGTTGCTGACTACCTTCGTTGTGATCAGTTGCACATGTGGCACTTGAGGTTTGGTGTTGTGTCCACGCTTGCAAGTGCATGCTGGTTAAATGTCTAAGCATGCAACTGGTATTCAAATTTTTCAGATTTTTCCCTCGGCTAAAGGTCTTTGCGCACTTCTTACAGATAACCTTGGCCTGATCATGAGGATTTTGGTCAAAAAAGTGCCACATTGCACTCTTCCTACTTTGGCAGACATTTTGCGGCCTAGCACGCTGTGATCTTTTGACCCTCTGGACAAGCTGTCCAGCAACTCTTTTGATGTTTGGAACCTGTCTTTGGAGTGCTCCGGGCCTGCCAGATAACAGCTGTTGTGATGTCGATGTCTGCTGTGGATGCTCCTCATCTGAGCTATTGGAAGCAGCACCCTCTTCCCCCAATGGATGCCAATCTGGGTCAACAACTGGGTCATCCATCATCTCCTCTTCTATGTCATGTGCACCTTCCTCTGTGTCACCGTGTATGGTGGTATAGTGTGCGGGAAGGGGCACCTGAGTCTCATCAGGGTCAGAATCTGGCTCTGTACACTGCGAGGACAATGTAGTGCTCTGAGTGAATGTACCAGCAGAATCATCCATCAGCAGCTGTGCATCAGTGCACTCCATGTCAGATTCATCTTGGCCTGGGTAATTCACCATTTCACTTGATAATCCAGGCATGGTATGTGAAAACAGCTCCATGGAGTAATCAGTAGTATGGCCTGCGTCATCCTTCAATCTTGGTTGGGGTGAAGGACACAAGGAAAGGTGTGGTTCATGAACATGAGCCTCCAATGACGACTCAGTGCTTTTACTTTTTACAACTGAAGAAGAGGAGGCGATAGAGCTGGAGGCTGAGTCAGCAATGTAAGACAAAACTTTTTCCTGATGCTCTGGCTTTAAAAGCGGTTTGCCAACTCCTAGAAAACTAAGCGTTCGAGGCCTTATGTAGCCAGACGATGACGCAGGGTCAGCACCTCCTGCATTCGGTCCTATTTTGCTCTTGCCACTACCATCAGATCCACCACCAACACCATCATTACCAGCTGCCAACCCCCGCCCAATTCCACGGCCTCTTCCACCAGCCTTCCTCATTTTTGGTAGAAATATAGACAAAATCTAACAAACTATATAGTAATGTAAAACAAGGTACAAGGTGTCTATAGGACAGGGGAAATTTTGAATTTCTGCAGACACTTGTGGACACTGGACACTTTTGGATTGTGTGAGGCCCACTGATATCTGAGCGCTATGTGACAGGCTCGATGGCACAGCTGTGACCAAAGTGACTAGAGGATAAGGGAGATTTTGAATCTCTGCACACACTTTTGGACACTGGACACTTTTGGATTGTGTGAGGCCCACTGATATCTGAGCGCTATGTGACAGGCTCGATGGCACAGCTGTGACCAAAGTGACTAGAGGATAAGGGAGATTTTGAATCTCTGCACACACTTTTGGACACTGGACACTTTTGGATTGTGTGAGGCCCAATGAATATCTGAGCGCTATGTGACAGGCTCGATGGCACAGCTGTGACCAAAGTGACTAGAGGATAAGGGAGATTTTGAATCTCTGCACACACTTTTGGACACTGGACACTTTTGGATTGTGTGAGGCCCACTGATATCTGAGCGCTATGTGACAGGCTCGATGGCACAGCTGTGACCAAAGTGACTAGAGGATAAGGGAGATTTTGAATCTCTGCACACACTTTTGGACACTGGACACTTTTGGATTGTGTGAGGCCCAATGAATATCTGAGCGCTATGTGACAGGCTCGATGGCACAGCTGTGACCAAAGTGACTAGAGGATAAGGGAGATTTTGAATCTCTGCACACACTTTTGGACACTGGACACTTTTGGATTGTGTGAGGCCCACTGATATCTGAGCGCTATGTGACAGGCTCGATGGCACAGCTGTGACCAAAGTGACTAGAGGATAAGGGAGATTTTGAATCTCTGCACACACTTTTGGACACTGGACACTTTTGGATTGTGTGAGGCCCAATGAATATCTGAGCGCTATGTGACAGGCTCGATGGCACAGCTGTGACCAAAGTGACTAGAGGATAAGGGAGATTTTGAATCTCTGCTCACACTTTTGGACACTGGACACTTTTGGATTGTGTGAGGCCCACTGATATCTGAGCGCTATGTGACAGGCTCGATGGCACAGCTGTGACCAAAGTGACTAGAGGATAAGGGAGATTTTGAATCTCTGCACACACTTTTGGACACTGGACACTTTTGGATTGTGTGAGGCCCAATGAATATCTGAGCGCTATGTGACAGGCTCGATGGCACAGCTGTGACCAAAGTGACTAGAGGATAAGGGAGATTTTGAATCTCTGCACACACTTTTGGACACTGGACACTTTTGGATTGTGTGAGGCCCACTGATATCTGAGCACTATGTGACAGGCTCGATGGCACAGCTGTGACCAAAGTGACTAGAGGATAAGGGAGATTTTGAATCTCTGCACACACTTTTGGACACTGGACACTTTTGGATTGTGTGAGGCCCACTGATATCTGAGCGCTATGTGGCAGGCTCGATGGCACAGCTGTGACCAAAGTGACTAGAGGATAAGGGAGATTTTGAATCTCTGCACACACTTTTGGACACTGGACACTTTTGGATTGTGTGAGGCCCAATGAATATCTGAGCGCTATGTGACAGGCTCGATGGCACAGCTGTGACCAAAGTGACTAGAGGATAAGGGAGATTTTGAATCTCTGCACACACTTTTGGACACTGGACACTTTTGGATTGTGTGAGGCCCACTGATATCTGAGCGCTATGTCACAGGCTCGATGGCACAGCTGTGACAAAAGGGACTAGAGGATAAGGGAGAATGGATTGCTTTTAAAAAAGCAGTTTGCAGAGCAGTGGGTAAACAGAAATGCCAGCCTGTCAGGAAGCCTTAAAAGGCAGCCCAACAACCAACACCACTGATACACCACAATATAGCCTCCCCTTGCACTGCACACACAGTGACTGGTGTGTTGTGCAGGCCAAATTGCTAGCAGCAGAAGCAGGTTTTTTTTCTTCTCAGGACAAAAAAAAAAAATTGGGATTGCTTTTAAAAAAGCAGTTTGCGGAGCAGTGGGTAAACAGCAATGCAGGAATGTCAGGAAGCCTTAGAAGGCAGCCCAACAACCAACACCACTTATACACCACTATATAGCCTCCCCTTGCACTGCACACACAGTGACTGGTGTGTTGTGCAGGCCAAATCGCTAGCAGCAGAAGCAGTTTTTTTGTCTTCTTCCCTGCCTAACGCTCTCCCTACAGAATCAGCAGCAACCTCTCCCTATACTGAGATCGGCAGAAGTAAGATGGCGGTCGGCGTGCACGCCCTTTTATACCCCCTGTGACGCCCACCAAAGCAAGCCAATCACTTGCATGCCCTTCTGAAAGATGGTGGTGACCCCTGCCTATGTCATCACGTTGCCCACAGTGTCCGTGGATCCTGATTGGCTGAAAAAGAGCGCAAAACAAACTTTTGAAACGCGACTTTGGCGTGTAAGTCGCCGACCTCGTGGCCGACCTCATCCTAGGGTCGGGTTTCGTTTCATGAACCCCCGACTTTGCCAAAAGTCGGCGACTTTTGAAATTTTTCGACCCGTTTCGCTCAACTCTATTCCCAAGTTCTAAAGCAAAATCTAATGTACTCCTGCTTGTAATGTTGCTTTCTAAAGTGACGGGGGAGGGCTGGGGGGGCGGCATATTAGGCCCCTAGAGGCAACAGGGTTTGGTTACTCAGACAAATAAGCAGGGATCGGGTTTGATTATCCAAAGGGAAATAGTTAAATAATTTGCTGGATATTATTCAGCTTGTGATAGTTTTACTGTGAATTCCTGCTGAGAGAGAGGGAGATAGTGCTGCTTTAGTCAGAATTCCAACTTTAGCATTCTGCTTCTGACCGACTTCTGCAACTGACCCTGGCTAATTTGACTATATCAGCTTACTCCCAGAGGCATAACCAAAAGTTTCTTGGCCACAATTAAAACTTTATAAAAAGACATCCACCTCTCATGTGCCATTTATAATGGTGATTGTCTCCACTGTCTTCCAATATGGCAGAAGGAAAGTAAGTTCACCACAGTGGCTGGACTGCAAATGTTCCTTCACATCCATAAAGCCTAAGCCCACTGCTCTCTCTTAACCCCAGTTTATTGAACTACCCTCAATAGTATATGTCTAGCAATTATACCTCCTAATTATCCCTGTGTACTGGTTACTTTACCTACATAATCCATTTTTTAAGGCAGACCTGGGCAACGTGTGCCTGCGAGCCCCATCCGCTGGCTCCTTCTTCCAGTAAATCAGCATATGAAACAGCAGACACAATAACGTCACTACATCATGTCTGCTGTCCGGACAGTCTGTGCAGTAGAAACCAGAGCAGTGCACCGGGGGACGGGAACGAGGTGCATATGTGTTTTTATATGTGTATAGTTTGTGTGCATGTAAATAGGGGGCTATGTGAAGGCACATACTATATATAAGAGGCTATGTGAGGGTTCATATCCTATATACAGTGTAAGCCCCCACATAACCCCTATATAGAGGCAATGTGGGACTCACACTGTATATAGGGGCTATGTGGGGACTTACACTGTAAATAGAGGGCCATATGGGGCTCACACTGTATATAGGGGTCTATGTGGGCCTTACATTGTATATAGGTATAGGGGGAGATGTGAAGGCACATACTATACATAGAAGGCTATGTGAGCTGTAAACTCCCACATAGCCCCCTATACACAGTGTAAGCCCCACATAGCCGCTCCCTTTATATTGGGGGCTATGTGGGGATTAGACTGTATATAGAGGGCTATGTGGAAGTCTCATACTGTATATAATGGCTATTTCGGGGGCTCACACTGTATATAGGGGGTTATATGGGGGCTCATACTGTTTATAGGTGTAATAACCCTGCTGGCATCACTGCATGGCCTCCCATCCCCCGCACACCAACTTACTTTCTGCTTCAAGCCATTCTGTGAAATCTGTCTGTTGCCAGTCCTGTGCTCTGTGTCTCTGCTCTCCATGTTTCCTGACTGTGTGTATAGGGGGGCGGCGCCTGAACTCTCTGGTTTTTATGCAGTCAGGGTGCACCTGTGTAATATGTCCCTTACCAATCACCTAGAGCCCTTGACTATTTAGTTTCGCCACACCCACTGACCTTGGCCTGTGCAATGTCTAAACTCAGTTAGATCCTTGCTGCTGAGTCAGCCAGGCCCTGTCCTATGTCTTGCCTTCTCTGAAGGCTCTTACTGCGTATTCCTGTGTCTTGGTACCTTGCCTAGCATTTCTCTGTCCACCTGCCAGGAGGCAGAATATCCTGGCCCTTGAGTCTTGTTCCCAGTGCCTTGTCTATTTTCTGTTCGCCTGCCAGGAGGCAGAATATCCTGGTCCTTGTGTCTTTGTCCCTGTGTCTCTGTCTGAACTCAGTCTTACCTCTGTCTGTCAGTCTCCTTGTTTGTGGTTCCTTCTCTGCCGTGTCTTTCCTTGTGTTCTCCCTGTCTGTGCATCTGCACGGCCCCTTAGCCGCTCTGCCTGCACGGCTCCCTAGCCGCTCTGGCTGCACGGCTCTCTAGCCGCTCTGCCTGCACGGTTCCCTAGCCGCTCTGCCAACTCCACACTCCAGCCTATATCCGTACCTGCACCTCCTGTGTGAACAGGTCCAAATCCTGTTCCAACATACACCACTCCTTCCTGCCTACACCGGCTGTGTGAACAGGTCCTTACCTGGCCCTTCTCATACCACGCCCGCCTGTCCTGTGTCTCCAAGCCATACCTGCCTGTCCTGTGTCTCCAAGCCGTGCCCGCCTGTCCTGTCTCCAAGCCGTGCCCGCCTGTCCTGTGTCTCCAAGCCGTGCCCGCCTGTCCTGTGTCTCCAAGCCGTGCCCGCCTGTCCTGTGTCTCCAAGCCGTGCCTGCCTGTCCTGTGTCTCCAAGCCGTGCCCTCCTGTCCTGTGTCTCCAAACTGTGCCCGCCTGTCCTGTGTCTCCAAGCCGTGCCCGCTTGCCCTGTGTCCCAGCCGTGTCTGCTTGCCCTGTGTCTCAGCCTGCTTGTCACTCACACCTGTCCAGGTGTCCTGTTCCCAAGTGGGATCACCAGCCACAGCCAGACACCACCCTGGAGTGGCACCCGGCAGCTACCTGCCGCACAAGCCTGACCTCACCATCAGAGGCTCCAGCGAACACTAAGGTAGCTGCCGTAGTCACGCCCCTTCCAGGGTAGCCTGGTTTGTGGCACAGTGGGGCCACAACCCCCCGGCTCACGCCATTCAGCCAAGGCGTGAGCGTGACAGTTTGCACAGGCCATGGTCCCCGCTGGGTCCCATGTCCTTCCGCTCGCAGAGCATGATCTACTCTCTTCCTGCCAGTATGAGCCACCGGAAGAATTTGTTCCGCCTTGCGTGGTTCCAATGGTTGAGACGTCTGAACCACTCATTGTCTCCAGGGCTATGTATGAGCAACTTCTGGCCTATGAGGTGCACAACCCAGATGACCCGCCTAGGTTCTATGGGGACCCTAAAGAGTGCCAAGGGTTCCTGAAAAAGTGCCTGCACTACATCCTGCAGAATGCAGCTTGTTTCCCCTCTGACCGAGTCAAGGTAGGGTACATCATGTCCTACCTAGCTGGTGATGCCTTGATGTGGATCTGTCCCCTTTGGGAAGCAGGGGACCCTGTCGTCATTAGCCTGGGGGCCTTTCTGGTGGCCTTCCGTAAAGTGTTCGACATGCCTTGTCCAGCTGCTCGTGAAAAGTCTTCCCCTCCAAGCTTCCAGAGACAGACCAGACAAGAGGAACCTGTGGGTGAAACGTCTCAACCACCTATGACTGTCCAGCCATCACCTGTTCCACAGTCTGCCGATGCAGCCTCCCGTGCAAGGTCCAAGAGGTCTAAAAAGAAGAAGCGGGCAAAATTGCAGCTGGAATCTGGTCTCTGTCCTGTGAAGCCAATGACTGTTTCTCTGCCTTCAGGGAGCTTTGGTGTGTATAAACCACCAGCCATACGGAGTCAGTGTGTGATCTCTGTCGTACAGCTCCCGAAGCCGGCGTGGGCGTTGTCTCGTGGTGGCCGAGCCCTACTTGAGAACAGTCTAGTCCTGCAAGGATAACTACAGCTCCAGGTCGGAGCTTTGTATACGAAGAAGTTTGCCTTCCATTGGCTGTCTGGTATGCCCATGGGTCATTCTGAACCAGAGATCCTGGTGCCCATTTATGTTTGGAGACCCAGCAAGGTACCGCGCCTGAGACAACCAAGTGACAAGAGGTGTCTGGTTCCCTTGCGTCAGATTCGGTCAGCAAGGTCACCTTCTTCATCTGGTCTGCTAGTCGTCGAGTCAAGGGGTGATGACGTCTCCGAAGAAGGGGAGGCGGTGTCAGTCTCCCCACGTCTCCAGCGACTATACCAGTGGTCTGCTCCCAGGAGCATCCCTGTCTTTTGATTGTCCTCCCCTGGATTACGGGCTGAAGATGGGTCCTAAGTATTTGCCTTCAACCCCCATGTGGCCAGTGAGTGAAGATACTGAGACAGAGATTTCCTCACGCTCTAACCTGGAAGAGGAGGACCAGTTTTTTCAGGGTAACAGGCTGAAGTGGCTCCCTGTATGTATGCCTCCAGCTTCCATTTGGCTAGTTGGTGAAGATACCTGGGCAGAGAGGCTTCCTCCTGATCCTAAGGAGGAGGTCCAATTTTCTTGGGATATCGGGCTGAAGTTGGACTCAGTGAAGGTCTCTTGTTTCCAGCTGGCCGGCTGATGTAGGGGTCAAGTATGAGGCTTCCAGGTCCCTGCTTTCTGCTACCCAGGAGGAAGAAATCCAAGTCCTTATGTGTTGGAAGATAACTCCATCAGGCACCAAGAAGCTTGGCACTCTGGGATTCCTGATGGCACACATATTCCACCCTACCTGAAAGATGTCGTGTCAACCTGGACTGTGTGTGGTCTCGTACTCCTTCTTCTGGTCATTCTGGCAGGCTTGAGGAAGAGGGGCCATAAAGGGGGGGCTACTGTAACAACCCTGCTGGCATCACTGCATGGCCTCCCATCCCCCACACACCAACTTACTTTTTGCTTCAAGCCATGCTGTGAAATCTGTCTGTTGCCAGTCCTGTGCTCTGTGCCTCTGCTCTCCATGTTTCCTGACTGTGTGTATAGGGGGGGGTGGCGCCTGAACTCTCTGGTTCTTATGCAGTCAGGGTGCACCTGTGTAATATGTTCCTTACCAATCACCTAGTGGCCTTGACTATTTAGTTTTGCCACACCCACTGACCTTGACCTGTGCAATGTCTAAACTCAGTTAGCTCCTTGCTGCTGAGCCAGCCAGGCCCTGTCCTATGTCTTGCCTTCTCTGAAGGCTCTTACTGCGTATTCCTGTGTCTTGGTACCTTGCCTAGCATTTCTCTGTCCGCCTGCCAGGAGGCAGAATATCCTGACCCTTGAGTCTTGTTCCCAGTGCCTTGTCTGTTTTCTGTTCGCCTGCCAGGAGGCAGAATATCCTGGTCCTTGTGTCTTTGTCCCTGTGTCTCTGTCTGAACTCAGTCTTACCTCTGTCTGTCAGTCTCCTTGTTTGTGGTTCCTTCTCTGCCGTGTCTTTCCTTGTGTTCTCCCTGTCTGTGCATCTGCACGGCCCCTTAGCCGCTCTGCCTGCATGGCTCCCTAGCCGCTCTGCCTGCACGGCTCCCTAGCCGCTCTGCCTACTACACACTCCAGCCTATATCCGTACCTGCACCTCCTGTGTGAACAGGTCCAAATCCTGTTCCAACATACACCACTCCTTCCTGCCTACACCGGCTGTATGAACAGGTCCTTACCTGTCCCTTCTCATACCACGCCCGCCTGTCCTGTGTCTCCAAGCCGTGCCCGCCAGTCCTGTGTCTCCAAGCCGTGCCCGCCTGCCAGTGTATCAAGCCGTGCCTGCTTGCCCTGTGTCCCAGCCGTGTCCGCTTGCCCTGTGTCTCAGCCTGCTTGTCACTCACCTGTCCAGGGGTCCTGTTCCCGAGTGGGATCAGCAGCCACAGCCAGACACCACCCTGGTGTGGCACTCGGCAGCTACCTGCCGCACAAGCCTGACCTCACCATCAGAGGCTCCAGCGAAGACCGTGGTAGCTGCCGTAGTCACGCCCCTTCCAGGGTAGCCTGGTTTGTGGCACAGTGGGGCCACAACCCCCGGCTCACGCCATTCAGCCAAGGCGTGAGCGTGACAATAGGGGTACTGTGTGGGGGCTCATATTGTATACAGAGAGGTTATGTGTTGGCTCATACTGTATATAGGGGCTGTGTGAGGGCTCGTACTGTATGTAGGGGGCAATGTGGGAATAAATACTTTATATAGGGGGCTTATAGGGGGTGTCATACTGTACATAGAATTGCTATGTTGGGGCTTATACTGTATGTAGGGAGGCTGAGTATGGGCTTATGTGGTATATAGAGAGTGTCACTCAAAATACTTAATTCTGCCCAATATTAAGTGATACAATTGATCTAAAATTAAAAAATATGATAATATTAATATTGAGCAGAATTAATTTAAGCCTATTGGTTCATCCATCCACAACAGTCAAGGTCTCTCATATAGTTGCTCATCAAAATTAATTGACCACCCTTGGTCTAAAGGGCAGAGGGTCCTATATGTGAATTTTGTCATATGAATGGGTCCTTTTTCTCCGTATCTCAGTATGAGTTCTGTATCATTTCTCAATCACCATAACAAAATATTCATCCTCGGTATCTGATCCAGTGTTTTTTTTTTGTAGCATTTTAGAATGTCAACGTATTTCTATGCATCAATTTTTCTGAAAAGCATTTTCTAGTTCAATTGTGGAAATAAAAAAAGAAAAATTACCCCAATTTTTCTATTTTATGGCTGCCAACAGCGATCGCAACATTGGTGCAATCATGCAGCAGCCGAACATAATGAAAAACAAGTCCATTGACATAGATTCTGCTTCTCCGGTAGGAACGGCTCATCCTCTCCGATTAAATTATCTCTCGGAATGTAATATGCGCAGCTCCATAATTGAATGCTGGGGGGAGTCTGAAGTTTGAAGAGCGATACGAAGTAGATTAGAAAAATAAATCAATCAATTAATGTGCAAAGTCAGGCAGCTCCACCATAACCCTGACCTTCAAGGATCAACATAGGTTTCCATGTAGA
The DNA here is from genome assembly GCF_039654945.1 of Dendrobates tinctorius. Classification (NCBI taxonomy): domain Eukaryota; kingdom Metazoa; phylum Chordata; class Amphibia; order Anura; family Dendrobatidae; genus Dendrobates; species Dendrobates tinctorius. Next base: position 6,158,844 of record NW_027361691.1, read on the forward strand.
TCTTAACTGAACCAAATATTATTTTACATTCTGGTAATTGATTAATTACGGCGTCACATGAACTCATGCCAGGTTTTGATACCATATTCCAGAAGCCCCCCGATACACCCACCTTGCAGACAACTCAATAACCTTGGAGACTGAAGGTTTTATTTCCGTTAATTTTTTTTTGCGTTTTTTTAATTTGTTTTTTCTTTTTACATTTTCTTTTTTTTTTGAAAATTCGAAGTTTTTAGTTCCTGAAATTGTATTCATTGCCAACCAATGGAAATCATTTTTGTACACTAACATCAATTAATGGGCTCAAGGGAACACTATAGCCACCAATTTATCAAAATGATAATGCCGGAAATCTGGCCTAATAAAACGTTGAAAAAAATTGGAAAGCTTTGGTTCAACTCAACTTCACACAAAAATTTTGAGATTTTTTTGGAATTTTTTAACACCAGCTTCAGCCAGCTCTGCCGACATGGTCAGAGTCAGGGTGGGATGACGGTGTGGAGAAACCCGGTCGTCCAATTCATGATGAGTTGCTGCGTACCCTTACACCACAAATATTACTCTTGCGCTTGTGGCGAGGAGCACAGAGGCACACAATACTTTTAAGACCTGCCTCTTAATGAAACAGGTGCTTCCGACTCGTACATGCTCCCTCATCAAAGACTGGCAAGAACAGCGCCGGTCATGATCAATCGGGACCCCTTAGTTAGCTCATGTCACTTCCAGGTACCTTGAAGAACCTGCTATCTAGGCTCAGTTTCCTTCTCTTATGGCTTCCACCCTGTGCTCCATGCTGGGTTTTTACAATTGCCTGACGTGATACAATGACACCATCTCCCGAGGCCTCTTATGACCTAGTTAGAGACACACGTGTGTCTTGATATTGGAAATCAAGGAGTTCAGTTGATGTTTGATGCTCCACCAAACGTTCACAATGTGCAGTCATTTTGCGATACTCCTGTGATTCCCGCAAACCTATCGGTTGCAAGTTAGGATAAAGAACTGCTATTGTTCATAAATTAGATTGATCTTTGTAAAACTCCTGTGTTTCCTCTGCCGCCTACTCTGTGCTGCTTTGAAACTGCCGTTTCTCCCTTTGACTGGTTTTCTTGCTTACAGTGTGTCCAAGTCATGGCTGATCCACATGTCCTTCATCCAACTGCGCCAATGTCCTGAGTAGAGTTGAGCGATACCGTCCGATACTTCAAAGTATCGTATCGGATGGTATCGGCCGATCTTTAAAAAAAGTATCGGTATCGCCTATTCCGATACCGGAAGTCCCATTCAAGTCTATGGGACTTCCGGTATCGGAATAAGAAAAACCCTTTCCTGCCCTTGTACAGCCTCTCTGGGGTCTGTACGGGCCTTTCGGGGGGCTGTGCCGGCCTGCCAGGGGGTCTGTGCAGGCTCCGGTGGTCTGTGCCGGCCTGCCGGGGGGGCTGTGCCGGCCTGCCGGGGGGCTGTGCAGGCTCCGGGGGGCTGTGCCGGCCTGCCGGGGGGCTGTGCCGGCCTGCCGGGGGGCTGTGCAGGCTCCGGGGGGCTGTGCCGGCCTGCCGGGTGGCTGTGCCGGCCTGCCGGGGGGCTGTGCCGGCCTGCCGGTGGTCTGTGCAGGCTTCGGGGGTCTGTGCAGGCATCGTCCGATGGGACTACAAGTCCCATCGGGCGATGCCTGCTACCATGACAGTGATTGACACATTAGCCAATGATGGGACAGTAGTAGTCCCATCATCCGGCTAATGTGTTGAATGTAAAAAAAAAAAAAAAAAATTACATGCTACATACATACAACATGCATACTACATACATGCTACATTCATACTACATACTACATACATGCTACATTCATACTACATACTACATACATGCTACATTCATACTACATAAATACTACATGCAACATACATACTACATATATACTACATGCATGCTACATACATACTACATATATACTACATGCATGCTACATACATACTGCATGCTACATACATACTACATGCTACATACATACCACATATATACTACATACATACTACATACATACTACATGCATGCTACATGCTACATACATAACACATATATACTACATGCATGCTACATACATAGTACATGCTACATACATACCACATACATACTACATGCATGCTACATACATAGTACATGCTACATACATACCACATACATACTACATGCATGCTACATACATAGTACATGCTACATACATACCACATACATACTACATGCATGCTACATACATACTACATGCTACATACTACATATATACTACATGCATGCTACATACATACTACATGCTACATACTACATATATACTACATGCATGCTACATACATACTACATGCTACATACATACTACATATATACTACATGCATGCTACATACATACTACATGCTACATACATACTACATATATACTACATGCATGCTACATACATACTACATGCTACATACATACTACATATATACTACATGCATGCTACATACATACTACATACATACTACATATATACTACATGCATGCTACATACATACTACATACATACTACATATATACTACATGCATGCTACATACATACTACATACATACTACATATATACTACATGCATGCTACATACATACTACATGCTACATACATACCACATACATACTACATACATGCTACATGCTACATATATACTACATATATACTACATGCATGCTACATACATACTACATGCTACATACATACTACATATATACTACATACATACTACATACATACTACATGCATGCTACATACATACCACATACATACTACATGCTACATACATACCACATACATACTACATACATACTACATGCTACATACATTCATACATATATACTACATGCATGCTACATACATACTACATATATACTACATGCATGCTACATACATACTGCATGCTACATGCATGCTACATACATACTACATACATACTACATGCTACATACATACCACATATATACTACATACATACAATACATTCATACAATACATACATAGACATACAGTACATATAACATAGAGTAACATACTTACCAATACTTGTCACATTGTTCCCCGAAGCCATTGTCTTTTCCGGAATAAATATTAACATAACAAACCACAAAAATACTCACCCACGATCCGAAGCAGTCCACGAGTGTGTCCCACGACGATCTTGGGTAGAGAACTGCAGCATCAGCTGATGCTGCTGTTCTCTACGGGCTGCAGGAATCCAATGACGGAAGGTAGGTATCCTTCCGCACTGTATTCCTCCGCCACTTAAAAAAAAAAAAGTCCCTAGTCTCACTTTATGCCATTGCTGTGTGGGAAATTCCCACACAGCAATGGCATAAAGTGAGACTAGGGACTTTTTTTTTTTTAAGTGGCGGAGGAATACAGTGCGGAAGGATACCTACCTTCCGTCATTGGATTCCTGCAGCCCGTAGAGAACGGCAGCATCATCTGATGCTGCAGTTCTCTACCCAAGATCGTCGTGGGACACACTCGTGGACTGCTTCGGATCGTGGGTGAGTATTTTTGTGGTTTGTTATGTTAATATTTATTCCGGAAAAGACAATGGCTTCGGGGAACAATGTGACAAGTATTGGTAAGTATGTTACTCTATGTTATATGTACTGTATGTCTATGTATGTATTGTATGAATGTATTGTATGTATGTAGTATATATGTGGTATGTATGTAGCATGTAGTATGTATGTAGTATGTATGTAGCATGCATGTAGCATGCATGTAGTATGTATGTAGCATGCAGCATGTATGTAGCATGTATGTAGTATATATGTAGTATGTATGTAGCATGTAGTATGTATGTAGCATGCATGTAGTATGTATGTAGTATTTTTTTTTTTTTTTAACATTTAACACATTAGCCGGATGATGGGACTACTACTGTCCCATCATTGGCTAATGTGTCAATCACTGTCATGGTAGCAGGCATCGCCAGATGGGACTTGTAGTCCCATCGGACGATGCTTGCACAGACCCCCGGACATCAGCACAGCCCCCCGGCAGGCCGGCACAGCCCCCCGGCAGGCCGGTACAGACCCCCACAGGGTGCACAGAACACCGACAGGCCGGCACAGCCCCCCGGCAGGCCGGTACAGACCCCCACAGGGTGCACAGACCACCGGCAGGCCGGCACAGCCCCCCGGCAGGCCGGTACAGACCCCCACAGGGTGCACAGACCACCGGCAGGCCGGCACAGCCCCCCGGCAGGCCGGTACAGACCCCGGGCAGTCCACACAGCCCCCCGGCAGGCCGGCACAGCCCCCCGGCAGGCCGGCAGAGACCCCCGGAAGGCCCGAAATGACGGCGCATCATGATGCGCACACACCGCGCATCATGATGACGTCAGGCCGTCAATCAACTGAACTTCCGATTCCGATGCCGAATTCCGATATTGAAAAAATATCGGAAGTCGGTATCGGAATTCCGATACAGCAAGTATCGGCCGATACCCGATACTTGCGGTATCGGAATGCTCAACACTAGTCCTGAGTCCTAGTGTCTATGCTGACCCTCGGCTTTATGAGTCCACCCGATAAGGTGAACCTAACAGGACCTTTGTTCCAGTAGATATCACCTCTAATATGTTAGAACAACCGGCTCTCGATGTTGAAAAAATGTAGGTGTGGACCAGGCAAGAATTTTTTGATGTCTACGCCCCAAAAATAACAACCATTAAGGAAAGCTCTCCACTCTCCGTGCAAATTACAAAGTTCAACATTATTGGAACCCTTTTGAATGGAAATAATGGTATGGTTGTATAGGGGCTTGTCACCCCATAAAAATAATACCTTTTTTTTTTAGATCTGATGTGCCATTCATGAAAAATCTAAAATAGAAGTTCTATGCAAATCAAGCTGGAAGTATTCTGGGGGCGTGTCAAAGCAGTCCACATACACTGACACGCCCCCAGTGCATTTCCAGCCTGATTTACATAACCATGTTTATGAAATTCATACACATTACACTATGAGATGAACTCAGCCCTCTGTCCTGCTGGAAAAATTAATAGCCAACCCAATTTTTTTTTTTTTTTGCTCTGGGTAGGTGCAATGTGATGCGATTGCTCAGTTTTTGCTCGATCAATGTCCTGGGGGTTCCATTTTTAGTGTGATGGGTCTCCATAATGCACCATGTGGAAATCATAGGAATCATTACAATGGCAAACAAATATTTACCGCTAAGATAGCATCCTGGATGAAGAAGTCAGGCACTCCGAGGACATATTGTAGGTGCGAAAAAGGTGCAAATTTTTGCATTTTTTTTTACAAGGTTTTTTTTTTTTGCTTCTCAGAGATCTTTGAAAGTAAATTTAATCAGCGCAGCTTTTCAGTAAAAAAGAACATATTGCTTGCCTGGACTTCTCTTCCAGTTCCTTTACAGAGATAAAGTGCACACGCAGAAGCATTAAGAAACCTCATTTTTCAAGCGAGAGAGAATTTCTCGTTTTTTAAGAGGAAAAATGACTACTAGGAGGGATATTCTGACTGAATCATAGCCGCATGTATTCATGGTCATTATGTAATGGAGGAAAAAAAAGAAAATAATTCTGCTCTGACAGCAATGTCTAATAACGGAGTAAAAAAAAAACCAAAACAATATATGAAAACCGTCTTAGATTGATTCATGGGGCAAAAGAAGGAAGTAAAAGAAGTAACTTGAGTTAAGAGGGGAAAAAAAACAAGATTTTGGTTTCGATTGAAAAGAAAAATAAACATTAGTAAGTGTTGAATTCCCCTACAGTGCCTCCACAGGAAATATAAGGTATTACACCAGAAGACAGAGCAATGAAATATAATGACTGGACATGCCAGGTCCTCCAAAGTGAAGAATGCTGTCTGTAAGGGATAGTTATGAATGAGGAACCTCCTGCTTGTATAAAATCACAGAGGAGTGTTCTAATATTGAGGAGGCATTGACCTGCTTACTCACTGTCATGATCCAGTCCAGTTTGTTTTCTGCTGTCTTCTCTTTGGACTGGTCATGCGGGGGTTAATCCCCTCTGCCTTGTTCTGGAGCTGGCTGGGCTATTTCAGTCCTGTGCAGCCTGCGGGCCAGCGTCAGAAATACTCCAAGCTTCCAAGCTAGTGCCTCTGACCTGTATTCCTTTAGTGTTCCTTCTGCCCCTGATTACCTGGACTTGTGTATGACTCGGCTTGATCTCTGGACTCTGCTTCTGGTTTTTATATTTCTGATACCACGCTTTCCGACTGGCTTTTGACCCTCTAGTTTGTACCCTGACCATGTCTTATGTTTCTGATACCACATTCCTGGTAGGTCCTGACTTCTCGCTCGTCCCTGACTACGCATTTGCTGTCTCCCTTGGTACTTCTGCTCCTGACAGTTGCTGACTTTGGTTAGTCTGACCACTCTTTTGTTACCTGTGACACCTGTGCTGTTGCTCTGTGTTACTACTCTGTGTGTGTGCAACCTCTCTTCCCTCACAGCACCCCCCGGTGGAGGTTGCGCTTTACTTCACTGCAGCAGCATGTTACACTCACCTTCCCAGACCAAAGGCTAATCACAGGATAGCTATAACGAAACCCAGGCAGTAAGTATTTGATTTCCCTATACTGCCTCTGCAGGGGAAATGGAGTATTACATAATTCCATCACTAGGCTCTGTATAAAAAACAAGGATGTGCAGAGTTCTCCAGTGTGAGATAAGTTTTTTTGGAAATGAAAGTCATGAAATCGTGTGACCAATTTCCTAGTAGATTTAAAAAAATAAATAAATAAATCGGTTTTCCAAACCATTTAATGCTTCTCAGTGATGTAAAATGGGTATGAACATTTGTGAAGTTTTGTATGAACTGTTCATTGGAGAGTCCCTATAATACTTTCTTGGAGTTTGGTTTATGGACCTTCTGCAGTATTGTGGCTCCACTATTACTCCCCGGCAACATGCCCGCTGTCTTGGGGTCATACTTGATTCCGAGCTTTCCTTCGCCCCCCCCACATTCGATCACTGGCTCGCTCTTGTCATCTGACAAAAACATTTCTAGAATTCGACCTTTTCTTACTTTTGACTCTGCAAAAACTCTTACTGTTTCTCGTATTCATTCTCGTCTGGACTATTGTAACTCTCTTCTAATCGGTCTCCCTCTTACCAAACTCTCCCCTCTCCAATCTGTCTTGAATGCTGCTGCCAGGATCATATTCCTCACCAATTGTTACACCGATGCCTCTACCTCGTGCCAGTCATTACACTGGCTACCCATCCACTCCAGAATTCAGTATAAACTTATTACCCTCACCCACAAAGCCCTCCATGGCTCAGCACCACCCTACATCTCCTCCCTTGTTTCAGTATACCACCCTACCCGCACCCTCCATTCTGCTGATGACCTGAGGTTAGCATCCTCAATAGTCAGAACCTCCCACTCCCGTCTCCAAGACTTTACACGTGCTGCGCCAATTCTTTGGAATGCACTTCCCAGGTCAATACGAGTAGTCCCCAATCCCTACAATTTTAAGCGTGCCCTGAAAACGCATTTATTCAGACTGACCTATCGCCTCAACACATTAACCTAATCTATCTCTGTGTGGCACAGCCAAAAGTTTTACCATAACCAGATTCCCCGCATCATGTTCCCACATGCTTTATGCATCCATTAGCCCTCTGTGTCTGTACTGTTACACACTTAACATTATGGCTGGTCCATACAATCAGGGCAACTGTTACCACCCACCTTTCGTGTCTACCTCTTTCCTCATAGACTGTAAGCTTGCGAGCAGGGCCCTCATTCCTCTTGGTATCTGTTATGATCTATGTGATTATTGTTATGCTGTAATATCTATCATCTGTACAAGTCCCCTCTGAAATGTAAAGTGCTGCGGAATATGTCGGCGCTATAGAAATAAAATTTATTATTATTACTTTTGTAATTTCCATTATTTTTTTTTGTACGTTTCCCCTTGCTGCTTTACCGTAAGGAGTTAACGTTGCCGGTCGCTCTTGAAACGTAGGGTTTAATTGGCTCAGTGCACCGAATGACGTGATGGTCCTTGAGAAGAATGAGTTGACGCAGCTGGTACTTTACATTACTTGGAGGCGAAGTATATATATTTTTTTCAGGTTCTTTATGTTTTCTTAAGTGCGCTATGTACAGTACTAGGAAACACAACTTGACTCAGAATGCAGTCTAATTGATCCAACCTTCAAGAAGACGCTTATAATATAGTTTCAGAGAATACCTTTAAGAGTTCTACTGAATAAAAAGGGCCAGAGTAAACCATCTGCTCTATTACAATGGTCAGAAGTATGATAAAAAGAAAAGATCATTCCGCAGAGATGTATGGCCCTGAGGGTCGCAGGTTCCATACTGATTAGGATAACATGAGCTCGTATGTCCTATTTGATCAGGTTGTGTAATTTGTAATAGAATAACTATTAAATCTGTCACCAGATTTCATAATACAAATGGCATTAATATCTAGATCTCTTAGAACTGACGAGGCTGGTATACTTACTTTGATAATCCATATGAGAATGGCCATATAATCCAGCATATAGGAGAAAGTTCACGAGTCCAGGTGTATTCAGTTGCCCCAACCTGACTGACAGCTGCAGCTTGTACTGAGCAGTGTGAAATATAAGCAGCAGTAGGGAGGAAGGACAATGAGGACAAGTCAATCAGGTTAGATGGGCAGAGATTCAGCACCAGCAAGAAGAAGAGACAACAAGCTAGTGGGTAGATATTCAGCAGCAGCAGGGAGGAGGGACACTGAGGAACTTTCAATCTGGCTAGTGGGCAGAGATTCAGCAGCAACGGGGAGGAGCATTGAGGAGCTTTCAATCAGGCTAGTGGGCAGAGATTCGGCAGCAGCAGGAAGGAAGGACACTGAGGAGCTTCCAATCAGAATTGTGGACAAAGATTCAGCAGCAGTGAGGAGGAGGAACACTAAGGAGCTGCCAGCCAGGCTTTTGGGCAGAGATTCAGCAGCAGCGGGGAGGAGGGATACTGAGGATCTTCCAAACAGGCTGGTGGGCAGAGATTCAGCAGCAGCAAAGAGGAGGGACACTGAGGATCTTCCAAACAGGCTGGTGGGCAGAGATTCAGCAGCAGTGGGGAGGAGGGATACTGAGGAGCTTACAATCAGGCTAGTGGGTAGAGATTCAGCAGCAGTGAGGAGGAAGGACACTGAGAAGCATCCAAACAAGCTAGTGGGCAGAGATTCAGCAGCAGCGGGGAGGGAAGAAACTGAGGGGCTTCCAATCAGGTTAGTGGGCAGAGATTCAGCAGTGGTGAGGAGGGACACGCAGGAGATATTGACCAATACAATTCAAAGAAATTCTGAATGAAAAAAAATATAAAAGGAAAATTTAAATAAGAAAAAGAATGAAGACCTAACAGTTTATCTATGATTTTCCTTATGTGATTATATTGATAGGTTGCTATGGATACAGCCATAAATAGTAGAATGAGTAGGTTGATTCGACATCTCCTTGTTGTTTTTGATTTTCTTTTTTTTTCTAAAAATTAGTCATCTTCAGTTTTCTTATTCTACTATACTTTGCGAGCAAAAACTAATAGGTAAAAAAAAAAAAGATATATATATATACTGTATATATATACACACACACACACACACACACATCTCACAAAACTACTATATTATCAAAAAGTTAATTTACTTCAGTTCTTCAATGCAAAAAATGAAACTCAAATATTAAATATACAGTCATTACACACAGAGTGATCTATTTCACCTGTTTATTTCTGTTATTGTTGATGATTGTGGCTTACAGCCAATGAAAACCCAAAAGTCATTATCTCAGTAAATTAGAATACTTTATTATCTAGTTTGCGGGAGAATCCCAGGAAAATTTTAAAAAATGTTGGCAAGTACAACCCCAGTATAAAGGCAGTGTGACACTGATCATATCCTTTTACGCACTTATAATTTTTTTTTAAATTCCTCTTCGAGGAGAAATAACTAAGGCAGCTAAATGCAAAAAGACAACCCCTAATCTTCGGAGGATATATACAAATGTGGATCTATGAGCCCCTCTGTATTCTCTAGGGACCGAGAATACCAATGTGGAAGCTCATGCCAAGACTCTTCCCAAAATAATTGAGTCTGATTACAGAGAAGGAGCCATCACATTCTTTCATGCGTACGGTATACAGTTCAGTATCTTATCCCAATACCCAAAGGAAGATCTGTGTGCTTTTCCATTGTCTCCCATCTAACCCTAAAATAAAAAGTTTTGTCATGTTACAAATGACCATCGTCCTTGTACACAGAACTGTAGATAATATCTAGTCACAAGCCTCCTTTACCTTTCCTCACTAGAATTGACAAATCTTGAGATGAGTGATGTGAGATGACCAGTTTTGGAAAAAGAAAAAAAAAACACGATCTTGTGATATTCTGTCAGAAGAGGTTTATGCTGTATGTGACTACATGTAGTTATCTTTTGTTTGCGATGAGAACTGCAGCTTGTCAGTGTGGTGACAATGTACTGAACTTATATTGATATAAATTAGATAATTAGAGGCCTTCATGAAACTTGAGAAAAGGGTTCAGTTAAAAAAAAGTTAGACCCAGAACCCTTTCCCGTTACTAGTCAAATACAGTTGAATGGAGAACAATTCAAATTCTATATCTTATTTCTTAATGTTAAAGCTTCCAATTGGATGAGAGATGGTTGGTGAGCATGTATCCTGCCCAAAGATGCCAGATATCTCCAATCAAGCAAAGGAGGCAGTTACACCATGGAGCTTTATGGTGTCCTCCAGCAGAAATTTTGGGCAGCTTGCTATTAAGCACAATAGTTGTGGACCTCGACAACTTAAAGATGCCTGAAAATTCATTAAATAGGACTTAACCATCATGGAGCATTGAGCAAAAAGATACAGACCTTGGTCCAACGCCATTGTTGGTAGTTTGTGGCTGCCGTACCAGAGCTCTAAGGATTTCCTCCTATCTGTCGGCATCTCTGGTTCCCCTTCCGATTATTAGGTCCAGCTAAAGGACATCATGGCTTCATGCATGATTCCAGGTCTCCTAACCAGAAGAGGTGCCAGGGAGGTACATAGGGCGCTGGTCCTGCAGACTACCAATGTTGCCGTTGGACCAAGGTTCTGAAAATCATATTTGTTTGACTCTACCACGATGATGGTTTCATGAATGATTTCCAGGCAATGAGAGTTGATGTGGGAACCTCCCATTACTGGTTATCAAGACTAAATCATCACATAAGATCCACCAAAGAAATTCAGACATTTCTGTTGTCTGCAATGGTCATGGCTTCCTCAATAACAGCTACATGCAAGGAAACACAATACCAGTTGTGAACTGTTCCATAAACCAAGTCTATGACCTAAATCTAAGACCTCAGAAGTCTAAGCTCATGCTTTTCTTCTAAGAAGGATGCGGTGACCAAAGTCAGAACATCTGACATTAATAATGTAAAAATTACAGTGAGGAACATCATATCAGGAGAAAAAGAGGCTATTCTCAGCATATTAAAACGCAAAGCCAGCATTCTCTTCGGTAAGATGTTGGATAAAGCATACGGAACTGAAAACCCAGACTGAGTCCTACTAAATCCATGCTATTCCAAGGATCTGAGACATAAGTAGTAAAGGGAGACAATTGTGTCTCAGTTATGTCAATGTTACCTATAATTATTTCATATTATTTATAAAAGTTTATGCCATAGAGTTTTTCCACCAGACTACAGTGGCATAAACAGGACTTTACGGAGAAGGTCACTCGCAAGATAAATTCACCCCACAAACAGCATATATGCATCCATCAAACACAAAGCACCTAGCACTGCCACTAATAATATTGGCATTATTTGCCCAACTTCTACGAGTAAGAGTGACATCTTCACAATTGCTGTCATAGATTGAGGGTTGGAAGTGTCGGCTCTGATCCAGGACAAATATCGTCAAGGGTTTGTCTCACTTTCAGTCTTCGTGATGCCTCTACGCTTCTAGCGATACGAGGGGGGTGTGTTCCTGATGATTCACAATTCAGAACAGAGGTATCAGATCACTGATGGCCCCAAACCGTGCGATCTCCAATTCAGCATTGGAGTAGCATATCTGGCCAGCTTCATAGAAGCATGGAAGATGACGCTCCTTACTTAGGAAACTGTCCACTGTTCATAGACTGTCGAGGTGGCTGGTATCTTGTAACCTTGGCAATGAGCAATACACAATAAAATCAAAAATCAAAAAATTTATCTTCAGTCCGGCAATACGGGTAAAGCATAAACTCTTCTTAATTACATATTGACTAAAAACACTGTAACAGAGTAACATCCTAAAATGAGGTACGGATCCTACGCATTTCGAGAGGTTAACCTGCTCTTCAATAAAGAACATTGTATGCTTTATCCATGTGGCTGGACAAAAGATGCATTTTTAGATTTTCATTGCTACACAGGAGCATGGTCCGTGCCTTCTATTAAGCCTATCTACACCCTGTGAGCATGCACACTTTTTGCTTTTTAGACCCTATATAATTAAAATTCTCTCCTTTCTAGAGAACAAATATTTTTTTAATAATAGGAAAATTGTAAAGTTGCTAGTTTTGTCATCAACTTTGCAATTTTGCCCATTTGATGAAAATGAGAAAACCACTTTAAGTACATAGAACTGTTGATGGAACAGGGGCTTTACCTGAATAATCTTTCCTTTTCAAAGTATTAATGATATTCATAAAGGGTTAAAAGTATTTTTTTTTTCCATCTAGATAAACCTTCCTCTAACTGAGGACCTGCCAGTGATGATCCGATCACCAGACAGCTAAAATCCCTGGCGATCAGCTGTGATTGCCAGAGAAAGCAGTCACACAATTCTCCTACAGCAGCCACTACAGGAGAAGTGTAGTATTACAATATACCTGTTTCAAACAAATAGGCAACTATATAAAGCATATTTTTACAAAACTTTTCCTTTAAAGAGGACTGATTCAGAGATATGATCTACTATTATCCTGTACAATTTCTCAAATATATCTAAAATGAAATAAACTGCAATTTTGCAAACAGTCTTAAGAACCTTTTACCAGTTTGTGTCTTCAGTTTCTATGCAAAGATAATCTGCATAGGAGCTTTAGACAAATTGTAAAATTTGAGATTTTTAAAGAAGACTTTTTGCTTTATTTTGGCCATAATTTCCAGATTATACACATAGCTGCCATTAGGGTGATTTTATTTTTGGAGAAAAATAGAGTTTTAATTATAGTTAGAGAATTTAGAGCCACCAGAAAATGTTCACTTAAAAAAATGATGCTGAGGTCCTATTACTGTTAAAAGGTGCATTCAGCTGACAAAACAATTTAAAAAGCACTTCAGGTAATTGACTTCTTGGAACAGAGTCCGAGAAGAAAATTAGTCCATAAAGGGTATATGCAAAAAACACAATCAGAAGGAAAATACTACTGAACACCCGACGGAATACAATACGTGGCATCTTATGGGGGCTCTTCACTCCACAACTGTGTAATTGGCAAAATGCAGTAACAGTAAATTAGTAACTGAAGTAGCAGCAGCAACATTCTGGAATGGTTTTCTCATCACTTACAGAGATATTGGAATTTTTCAGTTTAGACGCAGCGGCCGTTTATTTAAAATTCTGAATTCGATTGTAAGGAACTGATGAATAAAAATGTCACTTCCTTATTGATAAAACGGCTGTATATAGATCTTTCCCAACTTGCCATGCTTGGCCAAATGTTCCTATGTTCACTATGAGTCCCCGCCAAATATTAGACTGGTGGCAGATCCCACCCATGTCTGGTTTAGCAGGCCTTAAATCTAACATGTATGGGGGTCTTAATACTAGTGGCTTATTCCTTTGCCTAACTCTATGTCCAGCTATAGCTCCATATCACTATTCCATTTCGTATAAAAACTCCTTGAGCTGCAGGTTCACATTCAACTTTCCTCCCACCTCTCATTCAATTCACTCTTCAAGAACCTACAATTTGACTTCCATCCCCTATACTCTGCTGGAACTGCTCTAACCAAAACTACCAACATACCGTACTTACCATCAATGCCAACAGACAATGCACTATACTCCTTCTCCAAAACATGTCCTCTGCCTTCGACCCAGTCCACCATTTCCTCCTACTACAGATGCTGTCTTCCCTTGGCATCAAAGACCTCACCCTCTCCTGGATCTCCTCATACCTTTCTAACCACACATTTATCATCTTCCAGTCCCATACTACCTCCTCATCCCACTCTCTCTCTGTTAGTGTCGATCAAGTCTCTGTTCCGGGACTCCTACTCTTTTCTATTTACACCTTTGGCCTGGGATAACTCGTAAAGTCCCATGGCTTCCAGTACCACCTACACGCTGACAACACATAAATCTGTCTCTCCGGCCCAGATGTCAGCTCTCTCCTGTCCAGAATCCCAGAGTATATATCAGCCGTATCCTCCTTCACATCATGCTTTCTAAAACTCAATTTGGACAAAAGTCACTTCATAATCTTTCCTCCATCTCATTCGTTCATCATTTCTACCTGATCTATCTATTATCTAGATATCACAATAAATTTCATCATGCTTTCCCATGTATTAGAAGTCTGCTGCCTTGGAGTAATCCCTGACTCTTCCCTGTCCTTCAAAGAACACATCCAAGACCTTACCACCTAATATTTCCAAAATAAATTCATCCCTTCCACAACTCGGACTCTACTAAACTGTTAGTGCCTGTCCCATCTACTCTCGCCTCAACTGTTTGTTAGGCAATCCCTACATGTGTTGGGCTGTTCAACAGCCGCGAGACATGCAGCTGCGCGGACTCGAACATATTTTTCGAGCGCGCAGAAGACACTCGGTTAGAACCCGAGCATGGTAGATAACATCTTATCCCAGTGTGTTTGCTCATTATTAGTCTTTACCAATAAACTAAATGGCCTAAATTAATTTTTTATGAAAATATAATAATTTTTATTTCTCATTTTTTTTAATATTTTCTGTCAACAAAAATATTTAATACGTTATCATCAATAACTAGGAATTTAGATCACTCCGGGTAATGAAATATTACATATTTATACAGTATGTATGTTTTAGATGTTGTCTAGGGTTGTTTTGGGTTTTTTCCTCAGCGCCTATTTTCCATGTTTTCTTTTTGCTTTTACACTTACAGGCATGACCGAGTGATTAATAATTCATCTCGAAAACTGCAGAACAGGTAGAAAAATATATATATTTTTTTGGGGGGAAGAGTAGTATACTACATTTTTATTAAACTTTTGGGATGAAGAATCATGTGAAAGGTTTCTTATGCTAAAGCAAAAGGTGAGAAAAAGGTTTAAAAATTTGAAAATGAAATTAAAAGAGAATTAGAAAAACTCCAAAATTATTTAAAAGGAACCGAACACCATATAGTATTCACACTATGGTAACATGGTGCCTAGACAGCAGTACCATCTTGAAAAGCAAGCAGTGTCTGCACAGTAGTACCATCTTCAAAATAATGACAAGAAGAGAATCCGCATATAGATCCCACACTGAGGCAACGTAGTACCATGTTGAAGAGAATTCTCGTCAATGAATAATCCTACATTGCCTCCCCAGCCATTATGACAACGGAGTATGTACATAGTAGTAACACCCTGAAAAGAATCTTCATTCTTGGGAACCTCCATATAGTCCCAACAATATGGCAACATGTCTACACAGCAGTAGCACCTTGAAAATTATCTCTCTAGATGAGAACAATTACAGTCCACATACTTTAACTTAATAGGGTCTAAGGAGTGGCACCACCTTGTCACAAGTGCCAATTCTGAACCCTCATACAGTCCCCAGAATATGACAACATAGGGTCTACACAGTACTACCACCTTGACACAAGTGCAAATTCTTATGAACCCTCATGCAGTCCCCAAACTATGACAACATAGGGTCTACACAGCAGTACCACCTTGACACAAGTGCCAATTCTTATGAACCCTCATACAGTCCCCATACTATGACAACATAGGGTCTACACAGTACTACCACCTTGACACAAGTGCCAATTCTTATGAACCCTCATGCAGTCCCCAAACTATGACAACATAGGGTCTACACAGCAGTACCACCTTGACACAAGTGCCAATTCTTATGAACCCTCATGCAGTCCCCAAACTATGACAACATAGGGTCTACACAGTGCTACCACCTTGACACAACTGCCAATTCTTATGAACCCTCATACATTCCCCATACTATGACAACATAGGGTCTACACAGCAGTACCACCTTGACACAAGTGCCAATTCTTATGAACCCTCATGCAGTCCCCAAACTATGACAACATAGGGTCTACACAGTGCTACCACCTTGACACAACTGCCAATTCTTATGAACCCTCATACATTCCCCATACTATGACAACATAGGGTCTACACAGCAGTACCACCTTGACACAAGTGCCAATTCTTATGAACCCTCATGCAGTCCCCAAACTATGACAACATAGGGTCTACACAGCAGTACCACTTTGACACAACTGCCAATTCTTATGAACCCTCATACATTCCCCATACTATGACAACATAGGGTCTACACAGTACTACCACCTTGACACAAGTGCCAATTCTTATGAACCCTCATACAGTCCCCATACTATGACAACAGCAGTACCACCTTGACACAAGTGCCAATTCTTATAAACCCGCATATAGTCCCCAAACTATGACAACATAATGTCTACACAGTGGTACCAACTTGACAACAATGACAATTCTTATGAACCATCATATAGTCCCCATACTATGACAACAGCAGTACCACCTTGACAAGAATGACAATTCTTAAAAACCCACATATAGTCCCCATACTGTGACAACATAATGTCTACACAGTGGTACCAACTTGACAAGAACAACAAGTCTTAAGACCCCTCATATAGTGCCCATACTATGATAACATATGGTCTACACAGCAGTACCACCTTGACAAGAATGCCAATTCTTAAGAACCCTCATATAGTCCCCATACTATGACAACATAGAGTCTACACAGCAGTACCACCTTGAGCATCATAGACCACTGCTCATATTTGGAAGCAGTGATCTATGATATGTTGTCACATACTACAAAAGACACACAGCCCATGGACAGTAGCTTGACATAAGTAGATTTCTGACAAGAGTCTGGAAGTTCTCTCTGAATATTTTAAGACTTCATTGGTTATATCGTGAGAATAAGAAGGAAATAATGAGTAAAGATAAACTTTATTTTTTATTTCGGCTCTTTAGCTCTTCAGCTACGTTATTAGGGAAGCTTGGGAGCAAATATGACTTGGACTATAACTTGTGAAAATGTGTTTTTGGCTTCTCATTAAACTTTAAGACTCTTCTCTATAAAAGCCACAAATGCCTTTGATTAATGGCACATAAAAGAGGCATATGTTTCTTCACCGAAGCTCGGTGAATGTTCTTGCTCTACAGCAGTTAACTACGACTTATCATGCCAACTTAAGAAAGCGCCAAGCTGGAGGGTACAAATCCAAGTTTCTTAAGTAATAAGGGAAACGATTTTTTTTAGACAAACTAAGACGTTAATTTAGGGTTGAGACGTTCATTCTTCTAAAAAAAAAAAAAATTCCATGTCTGATTTCACGGAGGCCTGACGGGAGAGTACAGTGTAACAATGACCCCAATGGTTAATTATTGGTTATTGCTTCCACATATAAGGTGGCACCTTCTTGTAAAAAAAGACTTTTAAAGGGTACTATACAATACAGTTATGGAGCTAAGCAGGGCTAAATTCTCCACTAATAATTACCTTATTTCCTTAGGGGTTGGTCTTTACTTTTTAAAACTCTACATCACATACTTCAAACAACCATAAGGTTTAATGGTCTGGAGGGGCTAAGAGGAACTATTATAAAGCATTGCCTACCTTAGTTGCAAATTAGTTTTGCTTTGAAATGGAAAGCCCCTTTAAATGACAAAGTCATGACTGCCTGCAGACACCACCAGGGGGAGCTCACTTTATACTTATTCATATTGAGGGTCAATAGGAAGCGTGTGTATTGTGTAAACTCTTTCTAGTGTTGGCAGCAGGTTGTCTGAATTTTAATATTTACGGCTGTTGGAAAAGAAATTGGAAATTCCCTATAAACTTTTAATGTTAGAAGTTTAATTGAAAGTGGTTGTGTAGATGATATTTTTTTGCTAAAAAATTTTATAAATTAAAAGAAGTGATACTCGCCCTCTTTGATGTACTGTAGGTCTTGTTTTAACACTTACTGATCACACTCTCTACTTTCCTGGACACACAGGAAAGAGCAGGAAATACCCACTGCGCCAGTTACTGGATGAGATGCGTCATATCTGCATCAAGTGTATGGTTAAGTAGGCATTTTCTGCTATTTCCTCTTAGTCAAGGCTGGAAATAAAGTAGGCAACAGCAGGTATCAGACACCGTAAGTCTTGGAAAAGGAGTTGTGGGGGATCAGTCAGGGTGACTATTCTGCAAAGGGTTGTGAGGGTAGTTATTACTTTTTTTGGAAAACAAAAACCTCAATTTGACAACCCACCTACAATATAGGAACAACAAAAGTTGTATGGGTGCTCCCGTACCTTTACTCACCACTAGTGATGAGCCAACGTGCTCGGATAAGATGTTGTCTGAGGATAATTGTGTGCTAACCAAGTGTCTTTGGTGTGCTAGAAAAATATGGTCGAGCATGGCGGATAACACCTTATCTGAGCACATTCGCTCGCCATCACTACTCACACAACATATGCCAAGATGAGTGGCAGGAAATTACCAACTTTTGGGTTGGCTTCATGCCTCCATGATAACTACTTTATTTTTCTAGTGCCATGGTAGGTTACTGGGTGTCCTATAAAGTACATTTGACTGAGATCTTGCCTCTTCTTAGGGGTAGTTCCTCATACAACGGATTTTTTTCATCTCATGCCATTGCCTTTCCATAGGCTCACCATGGATGTAGCTAAATGGGTATTGGTGGTGCATATGCTCCAGGCGCTGACTAACAGGAGGCGGTGCCAACAAACTTGTCTGCCTTTCTTATGGTATTTAATATAGAAACTAGGATAGGGCAGTAATTTAAAGAGATAGGATGGTGGATAAATGCTGTGATGTTGGTGGAATGAGATCAGGATACAGATGAACAAGAAACAATTGCAGTTCCATTCTCAATGCATTTCTAGGTCACACAGACCACTTCTTCAGAAGAACCAAAAGTACAGTCCAAGATAGGGCAGTAAACTCAATTTGTCGGAAAGTCCAGCTATGAAACTGGATAAAGGAATGAAAAGGGGTCTTATCCAAGTGGTTAGAGAGTAAAAATATGTAGTTGTGTTCATCTTGAGGGGTTTGACACAACCACTAAATAACATACACTCCAACTGGTGTAACTTCCAAGGAAAGTACTGAAATATTTCTCAGGGAATAGAAGTAACCTGCGCTGCTGGAACAATGTGTAAAATAGAATGTTGGTCAATTGTCAACGCATTTTAGAGTCACTCCGACTCCTTCTTTAGGACGACCACAATAAAAGCTAATGATTGCTTTTATTTTGGTCGTCCTGAAGGAGGAGTGGGAGTGACTCTAAAAGGCGTTGACAAACCAGCATTTCATTTTCCACCACGGCTTGTCATTGTTCCAGCAGATTACTTCCAGCTATGAAACTGGACTCAAGTACCAAGTGGTAAGGGTGCTAAGATTGGGTGATGCCCCTGTGCTACAATGATTTTAAGAAATGGAGATGTGAATAAATCTGGCGGAATATCACAAGTCTTGCTGAATAAGCTCCACCACTCAAAGTATTGTAATAATCATTTTTCTAGAATCTTCTTGCGTTTAGTCAATTAATGGCCTCCTTTAGGGCTGACGGTTGGAGATTTCCCATCGCTCCATATTTTCTATCATCATCAACTTGTTATTATAGTACACACAACGCAGCGGGAAACGTTTATTGCTCTTTGTTTGCGTCGTCGGGGGCCGTAACTCATTTCGTACATAACTACGGGATAAGGAATAATGTGTTCATATCTATCACTTTGTATAATTAAAGCTATACTTTATAACTAGATATTAGCTCGAGTGATGGAATGTAAAGGAATAATGTTCCGGAACGCAAAACAAGTGGTACCAGGTGACAGTTCGTATTTGTGAAACCTACCTTATTAGGCTCAATGTGAGCTTTCATCATGAAAGGCGCTGAAGTGTGCACTATTAGAAGGTATTCTACAATTCAGCTTAATTAAAACATGCCATCATTGTATTTTAACTAAGAAAAAGTTTTGGACAAGTATTTGGACATGGCCTTGTGTAATTATGGGGCTGGAAACACTGTGCCTATTTATAAGTCACTGGGCAACTGGGGAGAGTTACAAATCAAATGAGAGTTAAAGGGACACTCTATGTTTCGCCTAGTTCAAGTCTTCTGGGGAAAATCATGAAAAGGGATGCAAAAAACAAACAGAGAAGTTCTGTCATTCTCCACTCCCTCAGGTTAGAAAATAATACATAATATAACGAAAAATGTATTACATATTTTGGAAAATACAAATTACTAAACTTGACTATGTGTCCTGTATATGCCAGATATATCGTACTATGTATAGGTCACAGGGTGGCATGGGAAATTTATAAATCAAGTGACAGTTAAAGGAACACTTTATGTAATGCCCAGTACAGAACCTCAGGGGCGGAGCCTGACAAGGGATTCAAAGAACTCCAAGGAGAAAAATCCTGTGTCATTTTCCGCCCTTTCTGGACAGATAATTCTATCAATGTATATTAATATGCAAAGGGTTTGGTGGACTAGTTTTTGCATATATGGCCATATCGAATTATGGTGGAGGTAAAACTGTGCTTTGTATATATCACAAGGTAACTTGTGTATTACAAATAAAGATAGAGTTAAAGGAACACTTTATGCAATGATTTAGTATAGGACACAGGGGTGGAGCATGATAGAACCCCAACAAGAGAAATCTGGTGTCACTTGCTGCCCCCTCAGGTCAAATAATACCACACTAGTAGATTAAAGTGAAAAGTATTTAGTATTTTTGGGGTTCAGGTGTTTGGACATTGACATGCATAATTATGGTCCTGTAACCACTGTGCTATGTGTAAGTTAAGGGTAACTGGAGAAAGTTATAAATCAAGTAAGAGTTAAAGGAAACACTGTTATACCAAGTACAGGACCTCAGGGGAGGAGCATGGCAAGAGATGCAAAGAATCCCAAGGAGAGAAATCTTCTGTCATTCGCCCTCTCTTCTTGTCAGATAATGCCATTTCTGATATATTAACATGAAAAGTCTTCATTATTTGGGGGGACACGTTTTGAACTTGCCCATGTTTAATTATAGTGTAATAATCAATGTGCCAAGCCACAAGGTAATTGGGGAGATTTACAAATCAATTGCGAGTTAAAAGAACACGTTATGTCTAGCCCAGGACCTCATGGGCGGAGCATAAAAGGAATTCAAGAAATTATAAAGAGAGTAATTTTGTGATACTCCCCCCAGTAGGCCTAACCCAGAGCATCACTAACCTTAGGAAAGATCATCAACTTTATATCAGGTTTCCACTTAGCAGATAACTGGAGCAGAAGCTGCAGGATATACATAGTGTATGGAGCCAGAACGCCACAGCTCCATACTCCGAGTAGTGGCCATTATCAGGTAGTGCAGCTCAGATTACATTCACTTTAATAGGTGCTGTTACAGTACATGTGAATGAGCACTAGAGTGGGGATTTGGCTCTGTACACTGTGAACTTCCATGGCTGTGGCTCCAGACATCAGCAAAGCGGTAGGTGGTTTAGAAACAGTCCGATCTGATATTGGTGATCAAATCCTAAGGATAGGATAGATCATCATCATCTTAGTCCCAGAAAGTCCCTTTATTTGGCACTATGACCCCCTCAATATGATAATTGGTGGTGGTCCGAGCTGTTGAACCTCCTCCAACTAGAAAGCAATAGTCTTGAGGGCCATGAAAATGTCAATGAGCATGCTCTACACTATCCCACTGAGGGTGGATTAGATAAGGAACCTAATGTGACTCTGTCACCCGCCCCCCCACCGGGTGGTCACACGTCACCACACAGATGTAGAAGATCTGATTATTGGTGCATTGTCAATGCGTTAATTTAACTCATGAGGATTCCA
Organism: Dendrobates tinctorius; assembly: GCF_039654945.1. Classification (NCBI taxonomy): domain Eukaryota; kingdom Metazoa; phylum Chordata; class Amphibia; order Anura; family Dendrobatidae; genus Dendrobates; species Dendrobates tinctorius. Next base: position 6,181,020 of record NW_027361691.1, read on the forward strand.
TAAGACCAGATAGAGATATCCCAAACTACACTCTTCTTGGTCTACTCATGGTTGGGCTCATCATCATTGGTGATGAGATTTTGACAGGATTGTACCTTGGGAGGTTATATAACCTTTGGATTGGTTTACCTTGTATTTGTCTCAGTTTCGAGAAAATAGCCAAGAACAAAGCCAAGAACCCACATACCACGACGATGGAAGGAATATTATTGTCTTAAGAAAACCATGGAGGAGTTGAGCGCTGTGTGCTCCCCTCTTACATATGGATTACATTGCTGAGGTCATGACGACATATGGAGCACCCTATGGCTCCTCGGATGATGTATGACGCTTTGTGTACTTACTGCATGGAATAGAACAGCTTTGTGTGTGGGTTTTCTCTCTTGGCAAGTAATGATCAATTTGTATTATTTTATCATTTTGCTGGAAGTAAAGAAAAACAAAGCAGTGTGTTGGTAGTAAACCTTCTCATATTGCTAAGTAAAGTTAGGGACTACTATGATCTGGACAACCTCGTGGTTTGGTGGCACCTTCTCTAATGTGGGGTCCCTTCAAAAGTCATCGGGAGGCTAGGAAAGCAAAGCGAAATCCATAATAGATCTCTCTATCTCCACCTGCATTCCCTTCATATGTCCTACTAGAGTAGGCAATGAGGACGGGATGAGTTAATGTCTCTTCCTGTAGCAATTCACAAGCTATTCTCATTTATCTGCAAGGCCCGTGTCCTCCCTTACCTTGGCTATCCAGAGTTATGTAACGCAAGAGGATCCCAGCTTTGAAAAGAAATAGTTTTTTGTAATACTCTGACGTGAGATGTTTATGCTGTAGGTGTCTATGCACCGACACCCACCTAGTGGTTGTTGTGTGAATTGCAGCCTGTGCAGGGATTCATTAGCATTTCGAGATAATGTATTGAATTTATACGCTGAGAAATTAGAGATGCCTCGGTCCCACAGAGAATGAATAGAGCAGTAGCGCATATGTATGACCACCATTCTAGATTTTAGTCCATCCACTTAAAGGACGTCATGGGAGAGAGACCTCATTTTAGACTCTTTTGTATTATTAATATTGGGTGCCATGTATATTTTCACTACAGAAAAACAGGTGGCCACCAGCAAACTCGCAATAACCAAATGATCACAAGGGCATACAGGTCATAGAAAGTTGAATACGCTAGGTCTTAAAGGGAATCTGTCAGTAGGACCAACCCTACTAAGCCGTCCATAGGGGCATGTGGGTCATAGGAAGCTGAATTAAATGATACCTTGATATCTGCAATCCGATGTTTTATTCCTGAGAAATCCGTGTTTTTAATAATAATATGTAAATTATATATTAAGATCTACGGGCCGGACATAGATCTTGCTGAGAATCTGCCTCCAGAGATTATTATAAATGAAAGGGAGAGTTACAAGTGTGAGGAGTGCAATGACTGACAGTCAGTGCTCTCCTGATCTACATGTCTCACACTACTAATGCTCCCTTTCTTTTAAAATAGTCTCTGGAGGCAGAATCATGGGAAGATCTATGTCCGGCCCAGAGATCTTAACAGCTCATTTACATATAACAAAAACGTGGATTACTCGGGAATAAGATATCGGATCACAGATATCAATGTATTATTTTTGCCTACTTTCTATGACCTGCATGACCACATAGACGGCTTAGGACGGTTGATCCTAACGACCGCTTCCCTTTAACACCTATCAAGTGGATAGTTGATAAGTAATTTGGTTGAAATCCTTTAAGGAGGGGTTGTGCAGATGTGACAATATTTTTAAATCACTGATTTATTATACTTGCAATAACATGACTGTCCACACGAAGTGCTGTTAAAGGGAATATGTCACCTATTTTTTGGCATATAAGATGCGGCCACCGCCATCAGGGACTTATCTACAGCATTCTGTAATGCTGTAGATAAGCCCCCAATGTAACCTGAAAGATAAGAAAAACGAGTTATATTATACTCACCTCCAATCTATAACGAAGTAACAAGCTTATTGAGGAATGACAATCAATATGGCTTTAATTCTTGTCTATTTTTCAAAATGGCCACCACCGCATATAATTAGAAAAATGGCGATAGCTCAGTAAGTAAAAATAATTTAATAGTCTAACTTTGTCTCCTGCTCTAACTTCTGATGAACTATCATATGGCCAATTTAGAATTTTTTTGTTGAAAACACACTTTAAGGCTAAAAACTTTTATACTGATGTTATATTTAGTTTTACAAGTAATGGGAGCAATGAACCAAAGGCAATGAAGTGAAGCAGTATGTTTAATTGTCATTTTTATATCTTGTTAATAATAGAAGCAGTTTTAATGTATCATAAACAGCCTCGTTAAAGTAATACTACACTTTAAATACATACATCTTTACTAAGACGCAAAGGACAACATCAAACCCCATGGAATTAAAATGCCAGCGGTCACAAACAGTAGCTACATTTCTCACACCCCATCATTCACAAAGAAAAAGTTTAGTTTAGAGAGGACCTGTCACTACAATAAAAGTGTCCACTTTTTGCTCCTATTTTATTCCCGGTGCTTCCCTGAATATTCAGAGGTTTTTCTTTTCTAAATCCGTCATAGGGTTCCAGAGGTATGAGACTTTTTTAATTTACAGCTAATGTTATCAAAGGGGCGTGGCTCACAGTGTTACAATGCTGAGCAGCCTAAAGACACACCCCTGAGGTTCATGTGAGACACGCCCCCGAGGATCATGTGAGACACGCCCCAGAGGATCATGTGAGACACGCCCCCTTAGTAAAGTCACTGAAAATTAGCACTAAATGAAAAGGCTCATATTTATGGAACTGTATAGAAAAATAATAAAAAGAGAATAGAATAAAGGACAATTGTGAATAAAATAAGAGCAAATGGCCACTTGTGACCTGATGAGAGATCCTCTTTAAGGAGGATTTTCTATTTATTTTAGTGAACTCTACAGAAGGAACAAATGCTCGAAAATACTACAAGTACATTAGTACAGAATTATGGCTGTGAATGCAGTTTCTCGAGTTTACGTACATTCACTCTACAATTAATTTTTTTCTCCTTTTTTTATATCATTGCCTTCGTTTATTCCAATTCACGGGTTGTCAGTGTATCAGATCTCGTTGTTTTCGCTTGGTTTGGGGCCAGTATTTGGGAACGGGCAGATGTTTGAAGATTATGTACCACAATATATTGCCGAATGAGAGAGGGCATACAATTGTATCCTTTACACTCGTGCAATTCGGCATTTAATAAAGGACTGTCGAGAAATGTTTTTCTATTCCTCCCACACGCTACATTTTTTCCTCTTCTCACAAGCCACATAAACAAGGCTCTATAACTCCGGGAAATAAAAATAGAATGGACATCTTCCAAAGTGTAGGAGAGGGAGAGGGGAAGAAAAACCTACAATAGAATTAACTGCATTAGAGATTTTTAAAGGATCGCAGAATTTAGATTAAAGAAATAAATCAACGGTTATTTAAAGGGAATCGGTCAGCAGGTTTATTCTATGTAATCTGAGAGCACCATAATGTAGGAACAGAGACCCTGATTCCAGTGGTGTGCCACTTACTAGTCTGTGTTTTGATGTTTTAATACAATCAATGTTTCATCAGCAGGAGATTATCACTACAGGACCACTGGCCTCATGCATCCTAGTCCAACTCCTCCCCACTTTTCCTTCTTGGTTTTGCAATAACAATGTTCAGTGTATTATTAAGAGGAGTTGCCCCCACAGTCTTCATTTTATCAGGGTCAACCCAATATTCCAGCTTCCTGTTATACCTGATTCAGAGACGTCTTTTTGGTTGTTGGCCATTGTCAGGGTCAACCAAGGTTTTGAACAATTACAGTGGGGAAAAAAAGTATTTAGTCAGTCAGCAATAGTGCAAGTTCCACACTTAAAAAGATGAGAGGCGTCTGTAATTTACATCATAGGTAGACCTCAACTATGGGAGACAAACTGAGAAAAAAAACTCCAGAAAATCACATTGTCTGTTTTTTTTTCATTTTATTTGCATATTATGGTGGAAAATAAGTATTTGGTCAGAAACAAGCAATCAAGATTTCTGGCTCTCACAGACCTGTAACTTCTTCTTTAACAGTCTCCTCTTTCCTCCACTCATTACCTGTAGTAATGGCACCTGTTTAAACTTGTTATCAGTATAAAAAGACACCTGTGCACACCCTCAAACAGTCTGACTCCAAACTCCACTATGGTGAAGACCAAAGAGCTGTCAAAGGACACCAGAAACAAAATCCCACCCCGTGGGGTCAGAATGATCACAAGAACGGTGAGCAAAAATCCCAGAACCACGCGGGGGGACCTAGTGAATGAACTGCAGAGAGCTGGGACCAATGTAACAAGGCCTACCATAAGTAACACACTACGCCACCATGGACTCAGATCCTGCAGTGCCAGACGTGTCCCACTGCTTAAGCCTGTACATGTCCGGGCCCGTCTGAAGTTTGCTAGAGAGCATTTGGATGATCCAGAGGAGTTTTGGGAGAATATCCTATGGTCTGATGAAACCAAACTGGAACTGTTTGGTAGAAACACAACTTGTCGTGTTTGGAGGAAAACGAATACTGAGTTGCATCCATCAAACACCATACCTACTGTAAAGCATGGTGGTGGAAACATCATGCTTTGTGGCTGTTTCTCTGCAAAGGGGCCAGGACGACTCATCCGGGTACATGAAAGAATGAATGGGGCCATGTATCGTGAGATTTTGAGTGCAAACCTCCTTCCATCAGCAAGGGCATTGAAGATGAAACGTGGCTGGGTCTTTCAACATGACAATGATCCAAAGCACACCGCCAGGACAACGAAGGCGTGGCTTCGTAAGAAGCATTTCAAGGTCCTGGAGTGGCCTAGCCAGTCTCCAGATCTCAACCCTATAGAAAACCTTTGGAGGGAGTTGAAAGTCTGTGTTGCCAAGTGAAAAGCCAAAAACATCACTGCTCTAGAGGAGATCTGCATGGAGGAATGGGCCAACATACCAACAACAGTGTGTGGCAACCTTGTGAAGACTTACAGAAAACGTTTGACCTCTGTCATTGCCAACAAAGGATATATCACAAAGTATTGAGATGAAATTTTGTTTGTGACCAAATACTTATTTTCCACCATAATATGCAAATAAAATGAAAAAAAAAACAGACAATGTGATTTTCTGGATTTTTTTTTCTCAGTTTGTCTCCCATAGTTGAGGTCTACCTATGATGTAAATTACAGACGCCTCTCATCTTTTTAAGTGGTGGAACTTGCACTATTGCTGACTGACTAAATACTTTTTTTCCCCACTGTATGTCAATGATTTTGTTTTGCTCAAGGTCAATTCAATATTTTAGCTTCATGTCATACTTGACTTTGATTTTGTTAGAAATTATCTGCATCCATTGCCCGGTCAATCCAATATTTCATCTCAATGTCACACCCTATACTTAGACTTTATCTCGTCAGTCATTGTGGCCAATTGTTGGGCTAAGGCCAAGTTTTTAAATTAACCATATCTGACTTTTACTTTTAAAATTTTCATATCAGCATTACATGACCTCATTTAGTGATCGTTTGCACTTTACCTTAACATTTCAGTATCATATAATTATCATTGTCAACCAAGACTTTCCACGAATAGGTCCAACATACAATATTATTTTTTATTTTTCATCACTTATCAAGATCAGTCCAATGTTTCAGGTTCACGTGACAACAGATTCCGAGTCAGTTATCAGAACCAACTCTACATTTTAGCATCTAATTTTGAAGTCAAAGCTGAACCTTCTCAATCACTGTTGTCACTTGTTGGAGTCAATTCAATATTCAGAGATGTGTCTCAGTGACCCTCTCTACTTAGTAATTGTTTGTCCTTCACCCTAACATTCCCATATCAAAACTTTATGTTTCATGATCAATGATCAGGGACAACAAAGCTTTTCACATTTCATAGAATCCTAGAATGTTAGAGTTGGAAGGGACCTCCTGGGCCATCGAATCCAACCCCCTGCTCAAAGCAGGATTCACTAATGATCCCAGACAGATGTCTGTCCAGCCTCTGTGTGAAGACTTCCATTGAAGGAGAACTCTCCACCTCTCGTGGCAGCCTGTTGCACTCATTGATCACCCTCACTGTCAAAATGTTTTTCTTTAATATCTAATCTGTATCTTCTCCCTTTCAGTTTAATTCCATTTCTTCTTGTGTTTCCATGTGCAAATGAGAATAATGATGATCCCTCTACACTTTTGTCCATCACTTGATTTTGTAGGTTCCATCACTTATCAGGATCAGTCCAATGTTTCAGCCTTATGTGACACTTACTGTAATTCTCAGTCATTTATTATAATGAACTGTACATTTCAGGACCTAATTTTTCAGTTCTAGTTGATGCTTGTCAGTCACTGGAGTCAATTGCCAGAGTCGATTCAACTTCAAGTGACACGTGATTCTGAGAGCATAGTCACAGAGTTTTCATTCCTGCTTCAGCCAAACATTTCCATATCATTGGTGAATATTGTTGATTGACGGGGTCAATCTGTATTTGTCTTCAACACATAAATTTGTTGATTCTCGTTCTCATTTATCATGATCAGCCCAATGTTTCAGCTTCATGTGATGCCTGAGTCACATCTCATTGGTGATTATTGTCAACTGTCAGGGTCATTCAGGGCTTTCTATATATGTGTACAATAAATTAATTTGCTGGTTCTCATTGTTCCTTCTCAGGATCAGATCAATAGTTTAGCTTCATTTTATACCTGATTCCGAGTCACTTCTAAGGGTCAACCCTACATTTGAAGACCTCATTTGACAGCTACAGTTGAACTTTATCATTCATCGAAGTCAATTCAACTTTACTTGATATGATTCTGAGACAGTATTCAGATAGCGGTAATTTTCACTTCATCTTATCATTTCCAAATCATTGGTGATTATTGTCAGTTGTCAGGGTAAATCAGGGTTTTCTATATTTGCCTTCAACACATAAATTTGTTGGTTCACATTGACATTGATCAGGAACCCTGATGAAGCACACTGTGCGAAACACGAGTTGGGGTGGTTGGGCACCTTCATTCCCTTCCATCTTGGTTGGTGCCATGCATTCTCATTGTTGTATTTACGTTTTGGTGCATTTCTCTGTGGTTAGTGACACCAGTTATTAATCTATAGACACTTTCATTACCAGCATATTGACTGTCCCTTATGTACTTACTGCTTGCTACTTGCTAACCCTATTAGATATACTATGCCGATCACTGATGATTGCGGCACCTTTTTCTTTATACATATTGTTACGCAAGTGTCCTGGACCTGTGCTTTATCGCCTGCCGGGTTTTGCAAATGACCCGGCGTGATCCCATGTGAGCATCTGCCTGAGCCTATATAAAGTTCACCAAGACACATAATTGTGTCATGGTATTAAGACTTCAGTGCTACTAAGACTGAGTTTCTAGATACACCTTGACATGCTCTGCTGGCTGTCTACATGATGTCTCCTGTCTGACTGCGCTTTCCAGCATCCCAGCTGCCTATCCACAGTCTCCTGGATGTCTCCTGCCAGTTTGTGGGCTCCAGCATCCCAGCCGACTGTCCAGGACCAGTCTCCTGGACACCTCCTGCCTGCGGTTTCCAGCACATCAGCCACCTGTCCACGGTCTCCTGACACCTCCAGCCTGTGTTTTCCAGCATGTGAGCCACCTGTCCACAGTCTCCTGGACACCTCCCACCTGCCCGGTGTTTCTGGTATCCAAGTTATCCATGTCCTGCTTGCATAACTCATTTGCTGTACCTACCGATGCCGTGGTCCTTGTGACCACCCGGACCTTGGCCTTCGAGAAACCCACCTCACCTGATGAGCCTAACACATAAATTTCTTTTTACATATATTTAATTAATTTCCTCTTTACATATGTTCCTATACGCTTACCTGCATTGTACCCTCCCTTGGGGTTTCTAGCTGCCCTGACACTTCTCTTTCTTTCTGTTTCCTTACATTGAAAGGATTCCTTGTACTGTACTTTTGCACATTTTTAATAACTTTTCAATAACGTTATGGATTTTTGCATTATTGTATGGTCACATACTTTCTTTGCTAGATTACTTAGCGGGATCAACCCGATGTTACAACTTCTTGTGATACCTGATCAACCCTACATCTCAACACCTCATTCTACAGCTATGGTTGAACCTTGTCAGTCAATATCATCATTATCGGGGTTAATGTGACTCGGATACAAGACATTGTCAGTTGTGTCATTCGGAATAGAGACTCAAAAACATTAGTCATGTTTCTGGAGGGAGATCACATACAATTCACTTTCAGCATTGCTGATGCGCACAGATGAATGCATTTATAATCGTCCATCAAACGCCTATTTTTTTAATGTTTTGTTTACTACTTTCTGGTGAAAAATGATTTTTCATTACATTTGGGGGGGGCATGAACAAAACCGATCTTAGTTCAACCATAATTAGTCTACAGAGAACACTCCGTCTGAAAAAAATCCTTTATAATAAATACAAGCTCACATATGATACTGGATGTATAAAAGGATAAAACAAATATATCCATCAAACTGAAATTAAAGGATACGGAATCTCGTGCAATATACCTATACTTCCCCATCTATGGTGCCAATCTAAGAGCTGCTTTCAGTCCCCTAACCTATAAAAATAGCTAATTTCTCTTTTTGAACACTTTATTTCTAAGGACGTTTTAAGGCTGAGTTCACACGTGGCTTTTTTTCGCGTTTCCGCGGCGGTTTTAACTGCGCGATTTTACCGCGAAAGCGCGAAAAATAAGCATCCCATGCATTCCTATGGGATTCCGCAATGCTGTGCTAATGCTGCGGTTTTTACTGCGGCGGAATCGCTTCGCGGTAAAAAACGCAGCATGCTCATTAATTTCGCGGAATCGCGGCGATCCCGCACCCATAGGAATGCATTGTTCTGCTTACTTTCTGCATGTGGCTGTGCACAACATGCGAAAAGTAAACAGAACAATTGCGGATGGTACCAACGGTCCGGAGGAGAGGAGACTGTCCTCCAGGCTTTGGGTACCATATCCCTGTAAAAAATAGAATTTAAAATAAAAAATATTGTTATTCTCACCTTCCGACGTCCCGCGCAGCCTTCCCGCCTCTCTCCACGCTCCTGGTCCCAGTAAGCCTTTGCGAGCGATGACGTCCGTTCTGGCAGAATCGCGAAGTCTCGCGATCATTCGCGCGATGTCATCGTGAATGACCGCGAGACGTCGCGATCCCGCGAGAACTGACGTCATCGCGGTAATTCTCGCAAAGGATTACTGGGACCGGGAGCGTGGAGAGAGGCGGGAAGGCTGCGCGGGACGTCGGAAGGTGAGAATAACAATATTTTTTTTTTATTATTATTTTTTACATTCTATCTTTTACTATTGAGGCCGCATAGGCGGCCTCAATAGTATAAAGTTGGTCACACTCATCAAACACTATGTTTGACAAGTGTGACCAACCTGTCGATCAGATCGCTTGGAAAACGCTAGCAATTCTGCAAGCTAATTACGCTTACAAAATGCTAGTTTTTCCGCGGGAAAATCGCGGGAATTTAAAATGCGATTTTCCCGTGGAATGGAATTCCGGAATTCTCGCGGTAATTTCCGCGAGAGTTCCGTTACGTGTGAACCCAGCCTAAGTGTGATACATTAATGCAGGGATCTCCACCGTGTAGCTCGGGAGCCACATGTGGCTCTCGATCTCATGAATTTGTGGCTCGCGTCTGCTAGCTTGGTGCATTAGCTCCAGGTCTAGCAAAGAGCTATGAAGAGCACATCTCAAAATGGTGAATTTTGTGAGTAGCCCGGCACAGAAGAGTTGATCTGGATGCACATATACTGGTCTTAGGGGTTTAGAGATAATTTAAGGATGGTGTGCTGGAGACAGGATGATACTACCGGTCAGAGGAGGTGCTTGAAGCTGGATACGACAGTGTAGTGGGAGTGCTTGATGGGAGAATACTGAAGGGGGGATTTGGGGAACCCTTGGATGTTGGTATGCTGCTTCTGTGGAAAAGCTTTGGGTGTCACTATACCCATAATAGGGGCTTTGGTTGCCACTAATGTGTGGAGAGCCGGATGTGGCTCGCGACCATTTCTCAAAGCTGAACATGGCTCGCAACCCTCTCTAAGAGCTGGATGTGGCTCGCGACCTCTCAGAACAGGATGAGGCTTGCGACCCTCTCTCAAAGCTGGATGTAACTCGCGACCCTCTCTCAGAGCTGGCTGTGTCTCTCAAGGTCAGAAAGGTTGGGACCACTGCATTAATGTGGAATGATACAGCGGTACTACTATGTATGTCATACCCTAACCTTAGTTTTAACCCTAAACTTACTCTATCCCTAACCCAATTGTCCTCTATCCCTAACTGTAACCCAACTGTCCTTTATCCCTAATCCTAACCCAATTGTCCTTTATCCCTAACTGTAACCCTATTGTCCTTTATCCCTAATCCTAACCCAATTGTCCTCTATCCCTACCTGTAACCTAGTTGTCCTCTATCCCTAACCCAATTATCCTCTTTCCCTAACCCAGTTGTCCTCTATCACTAACCCTAACCCAATTGTACTCAATCCCTAACTCTAACCCGATTATATCCGAGATCCGTAACACTAACCCAATTGTCCTCTATCCCTAACCCTAACCCAATTGTCCTCTATTCCTAGCCCTAACGCAATTGTCTTCTACCCCTAACCAGATTGTCCTCTATCCCTAACCCAATTGTCCTCTATCCCTAACCCGATTGTCCTCTATCCCTAAGTCAATTGTCCTCTATCACTAAAGGCCCCTTTACATTTAACGATGCACCAGCGATCCCAACAACGATATGACCCGGTCAGGATCGCTGGTGCATCGCTAAATGGTCGCTAGTGAGCTGCCAAACAGGCAGATCTCACAGCGATACAGCAGCGATACAGCGGTCGTTACTTACCTTTCAGACGCGGCAATCCTGACGTCCTCCCGTCCGCGTCCACGCGTCGCTCGTCGGTGCCAGCAGGAAGCGCCCGACGAGAAATGGAGCTGCGCAATCTCATGCGATCAGCGACAGACAGCGGGGGAGCCAGTCGGAAGTAAGTATCACAAATAGCGATATCGCTGCTGCGTCACCAAATCGGTAAATCCCCCTTAACCCTAACCCACTTGTCCTCTATCCCTAACTCAATTGTCCTCTATCCTCAACCTATTTATAAGAAGTCTTCAAATTGACATAAAAGACACAACAATTACCAGGTAACAACCCGTATGATTATTATCCCATATTACTTGGACACACAATTATTCTTGCTGTTCCACTTGCTGTAAATGGAAAGTATCGGGACGATTTTACTACTGAAACTACGTGTATGGCTGTATAAGATCTAGTAAAACAATAAAAACCACAAGATTCATGTGGCCATCTTATGAGCCATCATTGAGGAATCAAGCTTTGTAGCCACATGTAAATTAGTCGGCCATTGTGGGTGTGCTGATGCATTTCCAGGTTTATTTTATAAATTTGTGGCTTCAAATCTCAATTTCTCAGCAATGGGACATCAGTTTACTACAAAACAGGTATCATTTTTATCATAGAATCATAGAATGGTAGAGTTGGAAGGGACCTCCTGGGCCATCTGGTCCAACCCCCTGCTCAAAGCAGGATTCGCTAAATCATCCCAGTCAGATGTCTGTCCAGCCTCTGTTTGAAGACTTCCATTGAAGGAGAACTCAATATCATTGGCCTACAGCCTGGACAGCCTAATTACTAGTTTTATTTGTAAAATTGTCCAGTTCATTTGCCCTTAAAGGCAGTGTTATAACTTAAACACGACATAGGGATGTAATTATAGTGAAAGATTGTCTGGTAACATTTAGCCCCCCCAAAAAACATACCCATAGTACATATACTGCCCTCAACATTTGATATGTTTTAGGTATATGTTTTTTTTTTACACTTATTGCAAAAGTTATGTTTAGCATTTACATAAAGGGGCATGGTGAACCTGATGTTATACACTAGACTTAGGGAATGGTTGACCTGAAAATGACAAATTACTTAAAATAAACCTTTTATGAAAAGTATTGGTATTGCCTTCATCCTGTTTTCTGATGCTTGCTTACAAGCTTTGCTGTGTAGACTTGGACAGATTGGACAGAGTCAACTCAATATCAAACTTACACCGTCATAGTAGAGGTTGTTTGAGTTAATCACAGATCTAGTAGTAATGGATGTCTAGATAAGGCAGGATAGGAACTCTGCAATATAGCTAACCAGGAAAATTGTTTTTCTAGACTTAATGTCGATTCTGGGGAGGATGAGTAAAGAACGGTTTGGTTCTTTTTACAAGCTGTGCTTCATGACACAACGTTTCAAACAAATGTAAAAATCCCTTTAAGCACACATATTGGAGTCATTAATAATTTTTGCAAGATTACCGACATCATGCAGCATTATGGAGGCAGTATGAATGAAATCTGCAGAAACTAAGAGCCTGAAAAGAACCCCCAATTATAATTATCTCCATGACAACAAGCCTGTGGGTGGTCTTGGACAAAGTTTATGGCTTAACATAGGTCAAATAATGTGCCCCCAGAAATAACATAGAAGTAGAAACAAAGACCATCCTAATCAGGGGGAAGGGGAATGATGCTTCATATCACCTCAATCAGGATAATACATAGACCGTAAATGTCTATGCGAACATATTACTAAATCCCTACAGGAGGCTCAGTGATGAAAATTACTTTGTGATGTCTCATATAAAGGGGACATATCAAAAATAATTGCCAAAATGTAATTATTTAATATACCATAATTACACTACGGTATTCTGAGAGGTGGAAACAAAAGCATCACAGCAGCAGCAATGGATCAATCACAGCTAACACGGCACAGAGGAAGAAAGGACAAGCCGCGAGGCAATTTTACAGAATACAGATTCAATAAAACACTATTTCTCATCACCAGATCCCTTTGTACAAGAATATAACTACTATAATACTGCCCCTATGTACAAGAATATAACTACTATAATACCGACCCTATGTACAAGAATATAACTACTATAATACTGCTCCTATGTACAAGAATATAACTACTATAATACTGCCCCTATGTACAAGAATATAACTACTATAATACTGCCCCTATGTACAAGAATATAACTACTATAATACTGCCCCCTATATACAAAAATAAAACTACTATAATACTGCTCCTATGTACAGGAATATAACTACTATAATACTGCTCCTATGTACAGGAATATAACTACTATAATACTGCCCCTATGTACAAGAATATAACTACTATAATACTGCCCCTATGTACAAGAATATAACTACTATAATACTGCTCCTATATACAAGAATATAACTACTATAATACTGTTCCCTATGTACAAGAATATAACTACTATAATACTGCTCCCTATGTACAAGAATATAACTACTATAATACTGCTCCTATGTACAGGAATATAACTACTATAATACTGCCCCTATGAACAAGAATATAACTACTATAATACTGCCTCTATGTACAAGAATATAAGTAATAAAATACTGCTCCTATGTACAAGAATATACCTACTATAATACTGCTCCTATGTACAAGAATTTAACTACTATAATACTGCTCCTATGTACAAGAATATACCTACTATAATACTGCTCCTATGTACAGGAATATAACTACTATAATACTGCTCCTATGTACAAGAATATAACTACTATAATACTGCCCCTATGAACAAGAATATAACTACTATAATACTGCTCCCTATGTACAAGAATATAACTACTATAATACTGCTCCTATGTACAGGAATATAACTACTATAATACTGCTCCTATGTACAAGAATATAACTACTATAATACTGCCCCTATGAACAAGAATATAACTACTATAATACTGCCCCTATATACAAGAATAAAACTGCTATAATACTGCTCCTATGTACAAGAATATAACTACTATAATACTGCTCCTATGTACAAGAATATAACTACTATAATACTGCTCCTATGTACAAGAATATACCTACTATAATACTGCCCCTATGTACAAGAATATACTGTAACTACTATAATACTGCTCCTATGTACAAGAATATAACTACTATAATACTGCTCCTATGTACAGGAATATAACTACTATAATACTGCCCCTATGAACAAGAATATAACTACTATAATACTGCTCCTATGTACAAGAATATAACTACTATAATACTGCTCCTATATATAAGAATATAACTACTATAATACTGCTCCTATGTACAAGAATATACCTACTATAATACTGCTCCTATGTACAGGAATATAACTACTATAATACTGCCCCTATGTACAAGAATATAACTACTATAATACTGCTCCTATGTACAAGAATATAACTACTATAATACTGCCCCCTATGTACAAGAATATAACTACTATAATACTGCTCCTATGTACAAGAATATAACTACTATAATACTGCCTCCTATATACAAGAATATAACTACTATAATACTGCTCCTATGTACAAGAATATAACTACTATAATACTGCTCCTATATACAAGAATATAACTACTATAATACTGCTCCTATGTACAAGAATATACCTACTATAATACTGCTCCTATGTACAGGAATATAGCTGCTATAATACTGCCCCTATGTACAAGAATATAACTACTATAATACAGCTCCTATGTACAAGAATATAACTACTATAATACTGCCCCTATGTACAAGAATATAACTACTATAATACTGCCTCCTAGCTCTGAGGTTGTGTGTCTGTGGTTCTCCTCATGTCTGGAGCAAGCCCAGGGAGGGGCCACCCTGGACGGGGAAGCTCCCCAAGCAAGGCCCAGGCTTCCAGGCCTACACTGGGAGGAAACTCCCATCCTTCTCATGTGGATGGAAATCCCAGAGTTGCCTCTGGGGAGAATAAACCTCAGAATGGAAGTCCCAGCAGCATGGAGAAAGATCATGTGTTGAAGCTCAGTACGGGAAAGAAACAAGAGAAAGCTTTGTCTGTGTGCAAGGATGTTTCTGTTAAACAGTCGGCCAGTCAAGGCAAACAGTGTCCAGAGCCTGGAAGGATATCCCAGAAGGCATCTTCTTCTGAGAACCTGAGTGCTGGAGGGCAGGTGGCTGCACAGAAGGTGAGGCAGAGTCCATCACCAGCTTCAGGTGTGCAGCTCACTCCAGGAAGACAGAGACGGACATCTCTGGAGAAGCAAACACTCCAGGAGAACCTTCAGCTGGGAAATGTAGTGACCAGCATGGCGAGCTCTGGACGCACGAGGTTGCAGGCTGGTGGCAGCGGTAAAAGTGCTGCGGAGGCTGGAGTCACAAAACCAGCGACATTAAAAACCAACGTGTCAACCCCTAAAGCAAGACCCCAGAAGGAGCCGCCGCGTGCCCCGGAGCTACAGCTGGCAGAGGAGATACCAGGACTGGTCAGAAGTTTTGGTGAGTTGCAGCAGCAGAGGAATCTTCTGCAAATGGAAATTGACTGCATTTACAAGGTGAAGGCTGCTAATCCTGGGGATCACTCTGCATATGACCAGAGACTGAATGCACTGGGGGTAGAGCTGGCAACTGTGGTGCGGGACATGGACTGTGTGCTGGCGAGGATGGGGCCCCTGGCAGAGACATATAGGAACCAGGAGCGGTTTAGGTCCTGCACGCAGGACTCTGCTGGTTCCCGCACAGGCATTGTCCCAGGGGGGACCCGGCAGCAGGTACTGCCAGTGCTGCAGCCCGCTAGCTTCTGTTTTAAGGAGGGTCAGATACTACACCAGCAGCCGCAACTACCTGCGGCAGACCCCAAGCAGGAGCAAGAGGCTCAGGTCCCAGCGGTACCACAAGTCCCAGCATGCCCAGCACAACAGCAAGACAGTGGACATGAGACTGCATCTACTGTTGGTGTCCAGGAGAGCACTAATTCTGGGGATATTGATACTGTTCATGTGGGGTTGGGGGCTGAAGGGGGTACAGAGACTGTGGTGGACATTGCGCATCCTGATGACGCTATTGATATTGATGATGACGATGTTGATAATAATGTGCAAAATGTTTGTGATTTCCCCCCTTTGGTTTCCAGCACACAAGGTGTAACAGGCCCCTCCGCTGCAGACCCTCGCCCTGTCAGTCAGCCCAGTGTGGCCCCACAGGTCCCTCCCAGTAATGTTTGGAGCCGCGGCGCTCCGTCCTTTACCTCCGGCGCCAATTACACCGGGCAGGCTTTCAAAAGGAGGAATGTGGTGCGGTTCAGGCACAGAGGTGCCAAGGAGGACCTGCCGGACAGGAGGCTGGTAGTCAGGGAGCTTCTGTGCCGCCAGATGGGGTTTGCGCCGGTTAATATCTTGGCGGTCATCAATCTGCCAGACAGACTGGGCTATGATATCAGCTTTAAGCTCATGTCTGATCTGGACAGATTCTGGGCCAATTTCCCCAAGTTCAGGGATGCTGATGGCTGGAATAAGTTCAGCTTCATTCCAATATCTAAGCCAGATACTGCCACGGTTAACATCATCTTTTGGAATGAGGCTGTTCCCCCGCAGGACATTGTGGTGTGGCTCCGGAGGCATTGTGACCTTGTCTCCGACCTCACCAAAAACAGGGATGTGGACGGTATATGGACCGGTGGATGGAAGGTGCTGGTGAAACTGCGCCAGCACAACAACATCACGGCTCACTTACCCAACTCCTTCTTTATCGGGAGGGAGAAGGGGGTTTGCTTCTACCCTGGGCAGCCACGAAAGTGTTTTAAGTGTGGTAAAGTGGGTCACCTGGCAAACACCTGTACCGTGGTAAAGTGCAGCCTGTGCGGGGAAGTCGGCCACTTAGCGGCAGATTGCCAGAACATCAAGTGCAACCTCTGTGGGGAGGTCGGCCACCCTCACAGGGACTGTCCAGATGCCTGGCACAATATATGCAAGCTCCTTCCTGATGAGGAGTTAGTGACAGGGACAGAGGCTCAGGAGGAGGAGGCTTTAATGTCAGGGACAGTACTGACCAGGTCAGAGGTCCACCAGGGGTCTGCTCAGGTAACATCAGAGCAGCTTTGCACAGAGGGTACAGAGGGGAGCATGGAGGTCGTCCCTCAGGTCCAGCAGCCACATGTAGCCACCACTTCAGTATCACCATCTCTAGCTGAAGAAAGTGGCTGTAATCAGGTAAAAAGGAAAAAAAAGGACAAGGCCTCCCGTAAACCTGAGGAGGAGTATGTCACTAGCCAGGGTGGCAGGAAAAAAATCCAGAGTTCAGCAGGTGTGATGGTCATGTCCAATAAGTTTGATGTTTTGTCTGAGTCTGATGGGGACTTGGAGGAAGAGATAAAAAGAATAGAGACTGAGTATGACAGGGACGTAGCGGACCATCCCCCTACAAAACGGAAGCCCGTACCTGCTGACAATGAGATACAGTCTGACATGGAGACCGGTGGTAGTCACAACATCTGTGACCCAGACTTATGATGGCGGCTTTTACATCTCTGCTCCTCTGTTGTAGTATTGTGATGGCAGACTTCTCATTAAAAGTAACATCCAGTAATGTGAACAGCATTAAGGTGAGGAGGACGAGGCACGCTGTCTATGACCATCTCCGATACCTGGACGCAGATGTCATCTTTCTGCAGGAGACGCGGCTGACGACTCAGGGGCTCATGAGGGAGGCTGAGAGGGAATGGCGGTCTGGTCCCTCTTTTTGGTCACTGGCTGTGGAGCCGTACACCGGGGTCGCCATTCTGTTTAATGCCAGGGATGTGACAGTACATAGGATGACGGAGGTGGTTATGGGAAGGTGTCTGGTCCTGGAAGTCACTGTCCATGGGAGGCGACTCCGGCTTATTAACATCTATGGGCCACAGACGGTGACTGACAGGATACAGTTATTTAATGACGTCAAGCCTTATCTGTTCACCTCTCTTCCAGTGATAATGGCTGGGGACTTTAATGCCATACTGACATCAGGTGACAGCTCCTCAGGTAGAACCGTGACGAGGGATGGTAGGATCTTGAATAACATAGTCCTGCAGGCCGGATTAGGTGACGTCTTTAAACAGGGAGGACGAAAGCCAAAATTAACCTATTCCTGCTCCAATAGAAGCAGTAGAATAGATCTGGCTTTTGTAAGTCCCATGGAAGTCATTGGTGCCATGAGTGAGAGAGTCGTCCCATACTCAGACCATCTTGCCCTATATTTCTGCCTAGGGGCCACAAAGAGAGCTGATGTTGGTAGGGGGTTATGGAGACTCAATTCTAGCCTCCTCCATGATGTCTCTGTCCAGAGTTGTGTCCACTCCCTTTTGCAGGGTCATCTACAGAGAGCGGACTTCTATGACAACATGGCCGACTGGTGGGAGGACGTCAAGGATGATATCAGATGCCTCTTGAAGAGACTGTCAGTTAAAAAGGGCAGGAGTAAGTATAGCCAGTACCTAAGGCTGCGCAAAGAATTGGAGTCACTCTATTCGGAGGGCGGGGGTAACAAAGAGAAGATCGACCGGTTGAAATCTGAGATAAGGCAGTATCAGTACAGCAGGTATACCTCCTTGGTTCTTGAACGGGATTTTGGGGTCTTAGGGGCACCTGATCCCTTTGAGAATTGCCGGGAGCGGGTGGCCAATAAATTGGTCACAGGTCTCATTGACTCCCAGGGTGTATTGCAGGAATCTCGGGAGGGTATCCTGGGGGTTGTGAAATCTTATTATACTGACTTGTTTCAGAGGAAGGCTTTGGATAAACATAAAATGACTCAATTCTTGGAGGCAACTCCAACGCCTGATACTAATGATCTGGACTTTTTTCCTTTGACAGCAGAATTAACGTTGGAGGAGGTTAAGGAGGCCATTGATAAGTTACATCTGAAGAAGGCACCAGGTCTGGATGGTATAACAGCAGAATTTTATAAGAAATTCAGAGACCTCCTGGCTCCAATTCTTGTGGATGTTTACAAAAATTGTCTAGAAAATCACCTGATGCCTCCATCCATGAGAGTGTCCTCATTAACTCTGCTGTCTAAAGGTAAGGAGCCGAGCGACATCAAGAACTGGAGGCCAATTGCCCTCTTGAATGTTGACAGGAAGATTCTGGCGAAGATCCTGTTTTCTAGGTTAGTCTGTTTGTCCCCGGCACTGTTGGTAGGCTCTCAGTTTGGCACGGTAAAAGGGCGGAATATCTCTGGAGCGGTCATCTCGATACGGGAGATGTTTGAGAGATGTAAAGCTCTGCGGTGTGGGAGATATGTTGACAGTCTGGACCAGGCTAAAGCCTTTGACAGAGTTGATCATGATTATCTGTGGGCCACTTTGTCAAAGTACGGTATTCCAGGACAATTTGTGGATTGGCTGAAGACTTTGTACAGAGAGGCGGTGAGCTTTCCTCTGAATAATGGTTGGCAGGGTGGCACTTTTGGAGTTGAGGCGGGGGTGAGACAGGGCTGCCCGCTGAGTCCACTCCTGTATGTTTTTGCCATAGACCCGTTTCTGAGGTCACTGCAGGAGTGTAACTTTTGGGGGATGCCGGTCCCCCACTGCTTGCCTCTGAAGGTGGTTGCCTACGCGGATGATGTGACGCTGGTGATATCTAATCCTCATGAGGTGCAGATGTTGTCTGCGGCCATCAGAAGTTACTCAGAGGCCTCTGGGTCTCTGGTCAACCTTGAGAAGAGTCAAGCTCTGTGGACATTGCAATCTGACCCAGACTTTGATCTGCCGCAGTTTGTTAAGGCCTCCACCCATATTAAGATCTTAGGGGTGAAATTTGGGAGGGAAGATAATGCCTGCCTAAATTGGGAGGAAAAATTGGAGACCGGAAATGCAAAGGTTCAGCGATGGAAGAACTGGAGGCTGATTTACAGAGAAAGGGTTGCTATGTTGAAGACGTACCTGGTCCCTGTCTTCTTGTATGTCTCTGTCGTTTTTCCTTTGCCAGAATCCTTCTCGGCGAGGCTCCTCAGCCTGTTCTTCCAGCTCTTGTGGGGGAACAGGATGAACCTGATAAAGAGGGGAATAACGTACCTACGGCGGAGTGAGGCGGGCTGGATATGTTAAATCCAAGGGTTTTCTTTGACTCCTTGTTTCTGAAAGTAAATTTTGGGAGCATGGATTCGAACAGTAGCTCCCTGTGGGCGAATAGTATCAGGTATTGGATATTGCCTTTTGCGGAATCTTGGGTGCGAGGCGGCAGTCTCAAGAGGAGGAGATGGACAGGTGACCACCTCCCCCAGTATCTGGAATATGGTCTGAAGTATGTCAGGAAGTGGGGACTGGAGAAGTCTTACATTGAGAGTAATACGAGGAAAGATCTGTGTGCTCTTATATGTAGGACTTTCTTCTACTCTCCACTGGCCCTAAGAGATTGTGCCACCAGGACCCTTCAGGACAGTCTCCGGTTCCTCAACAGGAGGCGACTTCCAGCAAAGTTTTTTGACATTGCTTGGCTGTCGCTACATGGGAAACTCTTTGTGAGGGGGAACTTAAAATATTTAAGTGTTTCGGATCGGAACTGTCCCCTTGGTTGTCATCAGGAGGAAACCATGGAGCATTTTATTTGTGATTGCTGGGGAGGTAGGGAAATATGGACGGAAGTATCGACCAAGCTGAAAATCCCCAGACTGCTGTCCCTGAATTACTCTGACATTATCTATGGAGTCCCATCCACTGACGGTAACATCGACAGGGGGACAATGTACCTGATCATTACCATCATAAAGTATTACCACTGGCACATGAGAACCCGAGTGTCACGCCACAGCGAGCCCTTCCTTCCCGTCACCGCAGCCACAAAGATACTGTCCGAGCTCAGATGGATAAGAGCGATAGAGATAAAGAAAAGTCAGAGTAATGAGAAACTATGGAGGAATGTGTCTGTGGGATAATAACATGATCGTGTTACTAAAAGTGTTTATTTCATATTCTTCCATCCACAGGAGTGAACTCTAAGTTACCTTTATTCCTAATGTATTAATTTAGTTGTATAATTATTGTCTGATGCATTCAAGAGAATTTATGTTTTGTATTAAGGAAGAATTCTGTTTATTGTAATTGTATTTGTTGGTTTTATACAATAAAAATTGCCCCTAAGTACAAGAATATAACTACTATAATACTGCCCCTATGTACAAGAATATAACTACTATAATACTGCCTCCTATATACAAGAATATAACTACTATAATACTGCCCCTATGTACAAGAATATAACTACGATAATACTGCCTGCTAGGTACAAGAATATAACTACTATAATATTGCTCCTATATACAAGAATATAACTACTATAATACTGCCCCTATGTACAAGAATATAACTACTATAATACTGCCCCTATGTACAAGAATATAACTACTATAATACTGCCCCCTATGTACAAGAATATAACTACTATAATACTGCTCCTATGTACAAGAATATAACTACTATAATACTGCTCCCTATGTACAAGAATATAACTACTATAATACTGCTCCATGTACAAGAATATAACTACTATAATACTGCTCCTATGTACAAGAATATAACTACTATAATACTGCCCCTATATACAAGAATATAACTACTATAATACTGCTCCTATGTACAAGAATATAACTACTATAATACTGCTCCTATGTACAAGAATATAACTACTATAATACTGCTCCTATGTACAAGAACATAACTACTATAATACTGCTCCCTATGTACAATAATATAACTCCTATAATATTGCGCCTATGTACAAGAATATAACTACTATAATACTGCCCCTATATACAAGAATATAACTACTATAATACTGCTCCTATGTACAATAATATAACTACTATAATACTGCTCCTATGTACAAGAATATAACTACTATAATACTGCTCCTATGTACAAGAATATAACTACTATAATACTGCCCCCTATGTACAAGAATATAACTACTATAATACTGCCCCTATATACAAGAATATAACTACTATAATACTGCTCCTATGTACAAGAATATAACTACTATAATACTGCTCCCTATGTACAAGAATATAACTACTATAATACTGCTCCTATGTACAAAAATATAACTACTATAATACTGCTCCTATGTACAAGAATAGAACTACTATAATACTGCCCCTATATACAAGAATATAACTACTATAATACTGCTCCCTATGTACAATAATATAACTACTATAATACTGCTCCTATGTACAAGAATATAACTACTATAATACTGCTCCTATGTACAAGAATATAACTACTATAATACTGCTCCCTATGTACAATAATATAACTACTATAATACTGCCCCCTATGTACAATAATATAACTACTATAATACTGCCCCTATATGCAAGAATATAACTACTATAATACTGCTCCTATGTACAAGCATATAACTACTATAATACTGCTCCCTATGTACAATAATATAACTACTATAATACTGCCCCCTATGTACAAGAATATAACTACTATAATACTGCTCCTATGTACAAGAATATAACTACTATAATACTGCTCCTATGTACAAGAATATAACTACTGCTCCTATGTACAAGAATATAACTACTATAATACTGCTCCCTATGTACAATAATATAACTACTATAATACTGCTCCCTATGTACAATAATAAAACTACTATAATACTGCTCCTATGTACAAGAATATAACTACTATAATACTGCCCCTATATACAAGAATATAACTACTATAATACTGCTCCTATGTACAAGAATATAACTACTATAATACTGCTCCTATGTACAAGAATATAACTACTATAATACTGCTCCTATGTACAAGAATATAACTACTATAATACTGCTCCCTATGTACAATAATATAACTACTATAATACTGCGCCTATGTACAAGAATATAACTACTATAGTACTGCCCCTATATACAAGAATATAACTACTATAATACTGCCCCTATATACAAGAATATAACTACTATAATACTGCTCCTATGTACAATAATATAACTACTATAATACTGCTCCTATGTACAAGAATATAACTACTATAATACTGCCCCTATATACAAGAATATAACTACTATAATACTGCTCCTATGTACAAGAATATAACTACTATAATACTGCTCCTATGTACAAGAATATAACTACTATAATACTGCTCCTATGTACAAGAATATAACTACTATAATACTGCTCCCTATGTACAATAATATAACTACTATAATACTGCGCCTATGTACAAGAATATAACTACTATAATACTGCCCCTATATACAAGAATATAACTACTATAATACTGCCCCTATATACAAGAATATAACTACTATAATACTGTTCCTATGTACAATAATATAACTACTATAATACTGCTCCTATGTACAAGAATATAACTACTATAATACTGATCCTATGTACAATAATATAACTACTATAATACTGCCCCCTATGTACAAGAATATAACTACTATAATACTGCTCCTATGTACAAGAATATAACTACTATAATACTGCTCCTATGTACAAGAATATAACTACTATAATACTGCTCCTATGTACAATAATATAACTACTATAATACTGCTCCTATGTACAAGAATATAACTACTATAATACTGCTCCCTATGTACAATAATATAACTACTATAATACTGCCCCCTATGTACAAGAATATAACTACTATAATACTGCTCCTATGTACAAGAATATAACTACTATAATACTGCTCCAAAGTACAAGAATATAACTACTATAATACTGCTCCTATGTACAAGAATATAACTACTATAATACTGCCCCTATGTACAAGAATATAACTACTATAATACTGCTCCTATGTACAATAATATAACTACTATAATACTGCTCCTATGTACAAGAATATAACTACTATAATACTGCCCCCTATTTACAAGAATATAGCTACTATAATACTGCCCCTATATACAAGAATATAACTACTATAATACTGCTCCTATGTACAAGAATATAACTACTATAATACTGCTCCCTATGTACAATAATATAACTACTATAATACTGCTCCCTATGTACAATAATAAAACTACTATAATACTGCTCCTATGTACAAGAATATAACTACTATAATACTGCCCCTATATACAAGAATATAACTACTATAATGCTGCCCCTATATACAAGAACATAACTACTATAATACTGCTCCTATGTACAATAATATAACTACTATAATACTGCTCCTATGTACAAGAATATAACTACTATAATACTGATCCTATGTACAATAATATAACTACTATAATACTGCCCCCTATGTACAAGAATATAACTACTATAATACTGCTCCTATGTACAAGAATATAACTACTATAATACTGCCCCTATATACAAGAATATAACTACTATAATACTGCTCCTATGTACAAGAATATAACTACTATAATACTGCTCCCTATGTACAATAATATAACTACTATAATACTGCCCCCTATGTACAAGAATATAACTACTATAATACTGCTCCTATGTACAAGAATATAACTACTATAATACTGCTCCTATGTACAAGAATATAACTACTATAATACTGCTCCTATGTACAAGAATATAACTACTATAATACTGCCCCTATGTACAAGAATATAACTACTATAATACTGCTCCTATGTACAATAATATAACTACTATAATACTGCTCCTATGTACAATAATATAACTACTATAATACTGCTCCTATGTACAAGAATATAACTACTATAATACTGCTCCTATGTACAATAATATAACTGCTATAATACTGCCCCCTATGTACAAGAATATAACTACTATTATACTGCCCCTATGTACAAGAATATAACTAATACAATACTGCCTACTATGTGTAAGAAAATCATGTTATATTACTTCCTGAGAGGCAATGTAGTTAGTTGGGGACATTTCCCAGAAACAATCGTGTTCCCTCCATATATATTACAGACATACAATAGGTCATGTATAATATTTCTATACTCCAGTTTGAGGATCGCACATAATATCTCATTATCTCTTGAAGGAAACTGAAACTAAATGTCACACTTCAGGTTTTATGTGGTGTTACTAATTCTCCGTATTACATACACAGAACACTTTTACCTTTTCTTAATATCTTTCTATAACTCTGCACCTGTCATCGCTCAGCTTTGCCGCTTTACTGTAAGCTGCATTTATGTATCATATCTTCAATAACAATTAGCTGCACATTTGTCGAGGTCTAAGAAGCCAAGATTCAACCCACCATCATCCACCTACATGCAGCAGGCGTGCTATTCTACCTGCAAAATTATACAATTACCGATAATAGAATATATGTACGATATGAAGTCAATGTAATATGGAAGATGGATTATATGGAGAATTCGAAGATCATTGGATTTTTTAAAGGGGACTTTTGGTATTAACAAGCCATGTTTTTTGTAAGATGATAAACTGGTCACAGTTAAAATATGTTTTGGGGGGAGTGGAGGACATGTAGAAAGTGTTTAACTTCCCTGCAGTGCCTCCGCAGGAAACACAAAGAATTACACGCAAATAAACTGACTTGAACTGTTGCACCACCTATTGGAAATAGCAATCCTAAAAGCCAATATTGACCCTTGCTACATGGCTTAGAATAAAAGACAAACCAGAATTTCAATTTATAGACACGGTGTTTCAGGGTGTTGCCCCTACTGAGTGCAATGCATGAGATCTGAATTGGCTAGGTGAGAGACTGGGGTCTTAGGGTTAATGTTTTTCCTTGTAGAGAATGACATGCCCAACATGCCAGTGTAAGGAGGCTTATATGCTATGCAGCCTATCAAATATCATGCTTTGCACTGAGGAGAGATAACACCAAGAAACACGCGTCTGCAAATTGAGATTCTGGTTTGGCTTTTACGTGGCAAGGCTAGTTAAAGGGTCCATAATGACTTTTAGGATTATTACTTCCAATAGATGGCGCTATAGTTCAAGTCCTCTTTTACTCTGGAGGCAATTTGCATATTTAATTTCCCAGAGGAGCATTGCATGGCTTATAAGCCTTCTTACCCCAGTATGTCAGATATGTCAAGTGCCACAAAGAGAAACATTACCCCTTAGATCAAATTCTCTAAAAACAAATTCTCATTAGAAAAAGTGAAGATCCTAAAACTACAGACTGAGTGGCTTGACCCTGACCTGATATCTTCCATTGTTGACCTACTATAGTGGAAGACCGTCAGCTCTGAAAAGGGCTCCTTCGTGCTAGCCACTCCATCTACCAAGTACCAGGAGAATGCAGGCTTTCACACTTTAATCCCTGTACTTGGATCTGGACTTACACGTGCGCCCTTCTGCTAAATCCATATACTGGCTGTTGGCCGGTGTAGTAGGCTGATAGAGGATGGTCAGAAACCTGGATTACTACCAAGATGTCAGAATAAGAAACAAAGTTGTCAGCCAACAGAATATTCAAAGCACAAGCCGAGGTCAGTAACTGGAATCCATCCAGCTGGGCAGGAACATATGGAATGGAATGAACCAGGGTTGGTAGAACTTCTAATTGGCACTGAGAGCACGGAGCTAGGGATTGGAGATTCTACACCAGCCTTCTGTCCCTCAAAGTTTTTTGGTTGCCAGGAGATCCTACCTGGACTAAAAGAAAGGCTGATATTAAACAGTGGCATGTAAAAGTTTGCTCACCACCTGTTCAAAATTACTGTTATTATTAACAGTTAAGCAAGATGAAATGATCTCTAAAAAAAAACATTTTTCCTTGGACAATTTTTCCAGTTCTGTGAGACTCCTGGGTCGTCTTCCATCCTCTGCTATTTTGAGGTCTAGCCACAGATTTTCAATGATGATCAGATCAGGGGACCGTGAGGGCCATTGTAAAACCTTAAGCTTGCGCCTTTTGAGGTTGTCTATTGTAGATTCTGACGTGTGTTTAGGATAATTATCCATTTGATGAAGCCGTCTGTAATATCCACACGTTATGAAGAATTCAAGATATTAAACTTTAGATATGTTTTATTCTTCGTCCTCCAGCACACAGCATAACAGTTGCATTCCCATGCTACACAGAAGTGAAACTGAAACTTCCCTTCTCATCCCTCTTGTCTCCACCCCCCAAGTCCCATAAGTCTGGCTTGCTTAAAGAGACAGATCTAATTATTATACATTACACCGTCCTCTTCCTCTTTTCACCTTCAGCTTTTTTTACAGATGGTGTTATGTTTGCTTCAAGAATTTGTTGAAATTTCATTGAATCTATTCTTCCCTCTACCTGTGAAATGTTCCCCACGCCATTTCCTGCAACACAAACCCAAAGCATGATTGATCCACCCCCATGCCTAATGGTTGACGAGACGTTTGTCACAGCCACCACCGATACTCACCTGCAGGGTCCTGTGCGCACCTCCCGGTGCGCACTCGCTCCCCGGCGCATCCCCACTGCTGACCTCCGGCCTCCCCGACGTCGCTCCCACGCTCCTGTAGCCGGCGCTCTGACGGCACCATGTGACGCGGTGGCTCCGCCCCCAACATGGCGGCGCCCATCGTCTATTTCTGGCAGGCGTCTCCCCAGGTAAGACGCCTGTGTATCGTTCCCGGGCTGCTGTCCTTTTGGCCAGCGCTCAGTACGTTCTCAGGCCCTGCATACTCTGTATCACCTTGCTCCGCTTAGTTAGGTTTTTCTGCTGTCTTTCTCTGGGTTCGCCATTCTGGCGGTTCTGGTTTTCCCTGCCGTCCTCTCTGTGTGCTTGCGCTCCTGTGACCTCCTTGTCCGTGTAATCTCTTACTCTCTTCCAGCCTCCAGCCACTACCTGCTCCGAACCCTCCAAGTCTCTGCGTTCCTCTGGCTCCTACCGCTGTCTCCCATACCGCTGCTCAGCTGACTCTCCACCCTAGTTCCCCTGGTGCTCACCCAGTCGTCCCTTTGGCTCCGGCTGTCACGGTTCCATCCCTTGTGGGCCTGCCCCTAACACTCCCTATATAGGGGGTGGCTCCACCTGGTCCAGCTCGTCCGCAGGGGCTCTGGAGCCGTGACCCAGAGGGTCCACTCCGTGTTGCTCGCTTTGTTTTGCCATCCTAAACACACTCCATAACAATGTTCTTTTCCTGAAATACTGTGCCCTTTTTTTCTCCACACATTCCTTTGATCATTGTGGCCAAAGAGTTCTACTTTAACCTCATCAGTCCATAGGACTTGTTTCCAAAAAGCATTAGGCTTGTTTAGATGTTCTTTTGCATACTTCTGAAGCTGAATTTCATGGTGAGGATGCGAGAGAGGTTTTCTTCTGGTGACTCTACTATGAAGGCCAGCTTTCTGCAGGTGTCTCTCGTCAGTAGAACAATGTACTACAACTCCAGAGTCTGCAAAATCTTTCTAAAGGTCTATTGCAGTCAACTGGGGGTTCTGATTTGCCTCTCTAGTAATCCCACGAGCAGCTCTCACTGAAATTTAGCTTGGTCTTCCAGACCTTATCTTGACCTCCACTGTTCCTGATAACTGTCATTTTTTAATGACATTTCAAACTGAGGAAAGCGCGACTTGAAAAAACTTGCCACGATGATAGTGAACAAGCCACAACCCTAACAGGCTAGTTAAGTTCTGAAACCTTGGTCAAAGTTATCCGAGCACACAAATATTCAAGGGTTCCCAATGCATTGGCCCATTTAACTTTTTGGAATTTTTAAAGTGAAAAAAAGACAACACATATATATATACAGTATCTCTCTCTCTCTCTCTCTCTCTCTCTCTATATATATACTCATAATAAATAAAATACAAAGGAAATGTCTCATCATGAACTTTTGGACCCTTTTAGAGATCATTTCATATTCAACTTGCTTACACTATAACTTGCTTACACTACACTACACAACTTGCTTACACTATAACAGTAATTTTGACCAGGGGTGCCCAAAACTTTTACATGCCTCTATACGACCGACCATCAGGTGCCAAAAATTTCATTGTACATCATTGAAGGCGGTTCCATCAAGACTATGACTTCTACACAGTAGACGCAGTAAAAGAAGACCATGGTAGAAGGTCCAAACCATGTATCGCATTGCATAATTTCCAGTATTTTATACCATACACAGTTGCATTTATTTCTAGTCGATATAGACAGACTTCTCAGCTTAATCCAACCTTCAGGTGGTCTCTACAGGTCACAGACGTTGTGTGTTTAGATGTTTTATGACGATCTGAAAATTGGTCATTATGAGACCATGCAGCCCAATAAAGCTCAGGACATGTGATATCAGTCCCTGCAGGATGCCCCCAGGCTACAATAGTCAAATAAATCATAAAATATCCCATGTATCGGTCTCCTTCATATTACATAAGACTGTTTACCATCACATATCTTTCCCATGCGTGCTCTATTTTTATACAGCTTTTTGATAGCTTAAATCAGCGGTAACAGATTCATCTGTATTTACTTAATTGCAAGGCGCTGGCAGATTTCACGATTTAGTAACGAGGTGAGAAAATATGCTCTCGTCTTACTAGTACCAGCAGTAGCGCTTGCATCAAACTTGCCAGCTCTGCCGAAAGTGCGAGTGAATATAAGAAACTTTGCTATGTGTTATCAGAAAAATATGCTTCTTTCGCCACTTATGAGCCTCTTCTTCTCCTCTCTCCCATTCCAAGTCCTGAATGCATCATTCACCCTGAAAAACTACTCAAATCCATCCTGCTCAAGTTTATGGAGAGGTTAGAATTAGCACAGTAAGAAGGAGGCAGAGATACAAAGAGAAAATATTGCTTTTTTTCTAGTAAGTGTTTTATCTCAACTCACAGCTAGGCTAACAGCTACACTGCTCGGTATTGCTATACAGGGTGGACCACTTATATGGATACACCTAAATAAAATAGGAATGGTTGGTGATATCAACTTCCTGTTTGTGGCACATTAGTATATGGGAGGGGGGAAACTTTTCAAGATGGGTGGTGACCAAACTTTTATCCTAGACCAGAGATTATATATATATATATACACACTGTATGTATATATATATATATATATATATATATATATATACACAGTATACACACACATACACATGTATACATATATCTTGCATATATCTTGGGCCCTGATGGTTAAAGGGAAATAATCACATTTTAGAGAAGAGATCAAACTACCCCGTCACCATTAGGCCAGCTTAGTCAGTTTCTGACTGCTACTGTCGATTCCTTATATTGCCCATGTGCCCATATTCTAGCCTTTTAGACTATCAGTTAATGAAAGAATGAACTATCCTCTACACAACAACCCTGGTACGAAAATATGACCCCCTCTATTATCCCAGATTACTAAGTAATAAAAAAATGAACTGTCCTTAACAACACTAGACCACAAGGACTAATACACGACTCCCTTTTACTGCCCAAGACCACTAGGAATTTTTAAAAATTAGCTTTCTTCAACTAACTAATATCATAGCTGAGATTCACATGACGCTCAGTCTAGATCATAAAAGTACACTGAACACTTTTCAACAGCAAAAGATTAACAAACTGAAAGGCGCAGCAGAGCTGAGTTTGTCATCTGATGCAACAGTCCCTGATAAAGGTAAAGTACAGCAGAGTTCAGCTTGTCATCTAATGCAACTAAACCCAGACAAAACAATTGGAATTCTAAAAGTAAAATATCTAAATATCTTATCGGCAATTTCATTAGGGAAGAAAACAGGTAGCTGACAAATTCAACTCGGCTACATCTGATATGATCTGATATGAGAAAATTTGCAGATTATGATGATATTAGGATTTTTAATTTAAAATATGAACAATCAGATGCAGTATTTACTGAGTGAATAAAAATCCCAAAAGTCTAATAACAGAAAATTCAAGTTCCCATCATGCAGATCGTAGTGTTAAATTGTAGAATTTGTTTCTGCTGATTCAGGACCATAGACCTGATTTTTTATCGATATCGTTAAAAATTCACTGACTTTGTCATTTCATTGCTGTGATTAACCCCGACGCTACCAGTGACATAGCAGAGCTGCACGAGTTGGAATACTGTAACGCAGCCACTTTTTCCTACATTCCTGGTCAAAACCGCATTTAACACACTGTACAGCTCATTAGGAGTTTTGACAAACTACAAACTTGTCTCCACTTTTCTGTTAAGTAGGCAGGTTCACTGCACCCCCTCCCAAGAACAAATGTAAGAAATATCAATCTGTTATGGCAAGTCGTATTAGGACATGTAGGTAAGATATTATGTACACTATTAGAATTCTGAGATTTGATTGATATATATATATATAATAAAATTATACCGCAAGGAAATGAGTTGAATAAAAGCAAAATATTGAAATAAAATATAAAATAATAACTGAAAATAACATCATATATAATTATCTAACATATACATAAAGTTAAGTTAATAGATGTCAGATCAAATATTATAACTATTTATAATAATAAAATAATGAAAATATATAAAATGGTATAAAAATGAAAAATAATATAAAATTATATACAAATTATCTAATACTATAAACATAAGGTTACATGAATAAAAAAAAGTAATAAAAATATCAAATATCAATAATATTAATAATAATAATAATAATAATAATAATACAGTATTATAAAATAATTTTATACTACTACTTCTAATAATACCAACAACAATACATACAATTTTATAAAAATATAATAATATGCCATATTCTAATAACACATGCATAAAATTACATGAATAAATAAATTAAACATATCAAATAATAATAATACATAAAATGGTGTAAAATAATATAATAATATACAATTATCTAATATATAAATAAACTACATGAATAAATAACTTAATAAACAGATAATAGTAGTGATAATAATAAAAATGATGTAAAATACATAAAATGGCAAAAAAACATGTAAACTTAAGTCGTAATTATAAAAAATATAATGTAAATGATCTAAAATAATATATTTGTGACATAAAAATGCATAAAATAAAATAACAATATTATAATAACATACAAAAATTCAAACAATATTGTATAAACAGTATAATAAAATATAAATGAATGCAATAAAAAAAAGAATGATAAACTTTGCTTTGTACCTTTTGCAATTTGGCTTTCCTGGCATTGTGGACAAACCTGCGCCCCAGCTTCTTGGCGTACCAAATAGAGGCAAACATCTCTCAGATGGAGGGGTCTAGACTGAGGGTGCTGGAGGTGAAGGTCCTGGAGGTGAAGGTCCCAGGTGCTCAGCTCTGTGGCTGGAAGAACCTTGAGATGCTGCTTCCCTTCCTACTAAGATCACACTGAGACAGGGAGTGCAGGTAGATCTACATGCTGCCAGCAGGGAGGCTTCTGCCATGAAGCATCTCTGTACCCAGCTCACATCTAGTCTCCTGCTATCTGCTTGTCTGCTGCAGTTCTTAAGGAGAGAGGAGGATGATGATGATGCTGACACCTACATGTGTGCCAGCTGGGCTCTCAGGGCGCAGGGGCAGACACCATAGTGCTGGTATAACAATGGGAGTGAGGATTTTTCTTCTTCAGTCTTGGGGGGGGGTGGTAGACTTAGGAAATCACATTTGCTTTTATACGCTTGAAAAGCGACGTCCCGCTGCTGGAAACTGCAACACAAGCGACGTTAAAGCAAATTGTTTGTTGCTTTATTAGACGAGAGGCCATACAGCGATGGGAAAAGTCAGAAAGCTCATAGGATGGGTATATGGCCGCCGGTATAATGTATGAATATGATGCAGTATTAATAATAATCACTCATGCCGGGTGTACAGCACGGTGCCATTAAATGACCATAGATCAGAGATGATTCTATGCCGCCTCACACTGAAAAATAATATAGTGTTCTCCAATAACACCAAACAGTGACCGAAGAATAGCGCCATACAGTGCTCAAGTAATAACACTATACAGTTCTCAAATATTGTCACCATACAGTGCTCAAGTAATAACACTATACAGTGCTCAAATATTGTCCCCATACAGTGCTCAAGTAATAACACTGTACAGTTCTCAAATATTGTCACCATACAGTGCTCAAGTAATAACACTGTACAGTGCTTAAATAATAACACTATAGAGTGCTTAATACCGCCATACAGTGGTTAAATAATAACAGTATACAGTGCTTAAATAATACTGCCATACAGTTGTCAAATAGTAACACTATACAATGCTCAAATAAAGCCACCGTACAGTGCTCAAATAATAACACCATACAATGCTTAAATAATACCGCCATATAATGCTCAAATAATAACACTATACAGTGCTTAATACCGCCATACAGTGCTTAAATAATAACAGTATACAGTGCTTTATACCGCCATACAGTGCTTAAATAATAACAGTATACAGTGCTTAACCCCTTCACCCCCAAGGGTGGTTTGCACGTTCATGACCGGGCCAATTTTTACAATTCTGACCACTGTACCTTTATGAGGTCATAACTCTGGAACGCTTCCATGGATCCCGGTGACTCTGACACTGTTTTCTCGTGACATATTGTACTTCATGTTAGTGGTCAAATTTCATTCAAATAACTTGCGTTTATTTGTGAAAAAAATGGAAATTTGGCAAACATTTTGAAAATTTCGCAATTTTCCAACTTTGAATTTTTATGCCCTTAAATCACAGAGATACGGCACACAAAAAACTTGATAAGTAACATTTCCCACATGTTTACTTTACATCAGCACAATTTTGGAACCAAAATTTTTTTTTGTTAGGAAGTTATAAGGGTTAAAAGTTGACCAGCGATTTCTCATTTTTACAACACCATTTTATTTTTAGGACCACATCACATTTGAAGCCACTTTGAGGGGTCTATATGATAGAAAATACCAAAAAGTGACACCATTCTAAAAACTGAACCCCTTAAGGTGCTCAAAACCACATTCAAGAAGTTTATTAACCCATTAGGTGCATCACAGGAATTTTTTTGAATATTTAAAAAGAAATGAACATCTAACTTTTTTTCACAAAAAAAATACTTCAGGTTCAATTTTTTTTATTTTACCAAGGGTAACAGGAGAAATTGGACTGCAAAAGTTATTGTGCAATTTGTCCTGAGTACGCTGATACCTGATTTGTGGGGGGGAATGACTGTTTCGGCGCATGGCAGAGCTCAGAATGGAAGGAGCGCCGTTTGACTTTTTCAATGCAAAATTGGCTGGAATTCAGATCGGACGCCATGTCACGTTTGGAGAGGTCCTGATGTACCTAAACAGTGGAAACCCCCTACAAGTGACCCCATTTTGGAAACTAGACCCCCCAAGGAACTTATCTAGATATGTGGTGAGAACTTTTAACCCACAAGGGCTTTACAGAAGTTTATAACGTACAGCGGTACAATTAAAAAATCATATTTTTTCCACAAAAATGATCTTTTCACCCCAATTTTTATTTTCCCAAGGGTAACAGGACCCTAAAAGTTATTGTGCAATTTGTCCTGAGTACGCTGATACCCCACATGTGGGGGTAAACCACTATTTGGGCGCATGGCAGAGCTCGGAAGGGAAGCAATGCCATTTGACGTTTTTGGCTGGAATTGAGATCGGACACCATGTCGCGTTTGGAAAACCCCTGATGTACCAAAGCAGTGGAAACCCCCCACAAATGACACCATTTTGGAAACTAGACCCCCCAAGGAACTTATCTAGATGTGTGGTGAGAACTTTGAACCCCCATGGGCTTCACAGAAGTTTATAACATACAGCCATACAATTAAAAAATCATATTTTTTCCACAAAAATGATCTTTTCACCCTCAATTCTTATTTTTCCAAGGGTAACAGGACCCTAAAAGTTATTGTGCAATTTGTCCTGAGTACGCTGATACCCCACATGTGGGGGTAAACCACTATTTGGGCGCATGGCAGAGCTCGGAAGGGAAGCAGCGCCATTTGACGTTTTTGGCTGGAATTGAGATCGGACACCATGTCGCGTTTGGAAAACTCCTGATGTACCAAAACAGTGGAAACCCCCCACAAATGACACCATTTTGGAAACTAGACCCCCTAAGGAACTTATCTAGATGTGTGGTGAGAACTTTGAACCCCCATGGGCTTCACAGAAGTTTATAACATACAGCCATACAATTAAAAAATCATATTTTTTCCACAAAAATGATCTTTTCACCCTCAATTCTTATTTTTCCAAGGGTAACAGGACCCTAAAAGTTATTGTGCAATTTGTCCTGAGTACGCTGATACCCCACATGTGGGGGTAAACCACTATTTGGGCGCATGGCAGAGCTCGGAAGGGAAGCAGCGCCATTTGACGTTTTTGGCTGGAATTGAGATCGGACACCATGTCGCGTTTGGAAAACTCCTGATGTACCAAAACAGTGGAAACCCCCCACAAATGACACCATTTTGGAAACTAGACCCCCTAAGGAACTTATCTAGATGTGTGGTGAGCACTTTGACCCCCCCAGTGCTTCACAGAAGTTTATAATGCCCGGGCATGAAAATAAATAATTCGTATTTTTTCCACAAACATGATCTTTTAGTCACCATTTTTTTATTTTCCCAAGGGTACCAGGAGAAATTGGACCCCAAAAGTTGATGTCCAATTTTTCCTGAGTATGCTGATACCCCATATGTGGGAGAAAACTACTGTATGGGCACACGTCGGGGCTCGGAAGGGAAGTAGTGACGTTTTGGAATGCAGACTTTGATGGAATGGTCTGCGGGTGTCATGTTGCCTTTGGAGAGCCCCTAATGTACCTAACAGTGGAAACCCCCCACAAATGACACCATTTTGTAAACTAGACCCCCCAAGGAACTTATCTAGATGTGTGGTGAGCACTTTGAACCCCCCAGTGCTTCACAGAAGTTTATAACGCCCGGGCGTGAAAATAAAAAATTCGTATTTTTTCCACAAACATGATCTTTTAGTCACCATTTTTTTATTTTCCCAAGGGTAACAGGAGAAATTGGACCCCAAAAGTTGTTGTCCAATTTGGCCTGAGTACGCTGACACCCCATATGTGGGAGAAAACTACTGTATGGACACACGTCGGGGCTCGGAAGGGAAGCAGTGACGTTTTGGAATGCAGACTTTGATGGAATGGTCTGCGGGTGTCATGTGCGTTTGGAGAGCCCCTGATGTACCTAAACTATTGAAACTCCCCACAAGTGACCCCATTTTGGACACTAGACCCCCCACGGAACTTATCTAGATGTGTGGTGAGCACTTTGAACCCCCAAGTGCATCACAGAAGTTTATAACACTCGGACGTGAAAATAAAAAAATCATTTTTTTCCACAAAAATGATATTTTTGCCCCCAATTTTTTATTTTCCTAAGGGTAACAGGAGAAATTGGACCTCAAAAATTGTTTTGCAATTTGTCCTGAGTAGGCTGATACCCTACATGTGGGGGTAAAACACTGTTTGGGCGCATGGCAGAGCTTGGAAGGGAAGGAGCACCATTTGACTTTTTCAACTCAGAATTGGCTGGAATTGAGATCAGACGCCATGTTGCATTTGGAGAGCCCCTGATGTGCCCAAACAGTGGAAACCCCCAATTATAACTCCAACCCTAACCCCAACACACCCCTAACCCTAATCTGAGCCCTAACCCTAACCCTAACCCTAGCCCTAACCCTAGCCCTAACCCTAGCCCTAACCCTAACCCTAACCCTAGCCCTAACCCTAAGGCTGTGTGCACACGCTGCGGATTTTGCTGCGGTTCCGCAGCGGTTTTGGCTGCTGCGGACCCCAGTACCATGATTCCCTATGGGAATCAAAAACCACAGTGCAGACGGTGCGGAATTTTCCGCGCGGATTATCTGCGGTTTTCAATCCGCAGAAAGAATTGACATGTCAATTCTTTCTGCGGATTCTCCTGCGGTTTGTCATCTCCTCTATTGAGGAGATGAAAAACCGCAGGACAAAACCGCAGAGCAATCTGCAGGTAAAACCGCAGGTCTTTTGACCTGCGATTTCACCTGCGGATTTTACAAAATCCGCGCGGATGAATCCGCACCTAATCCGCAGCGTGTGCACACAGCCTTACCCTAACGGGAAAATGGAGATACTTTTTTTTAATTTTATTATTTTTCCCTAACTAAGGGGTGATAACGGGGGGTTTGATTTACTATTTATGGCGGTTTTTATGTTTGGCGGCTGTCACACGCTAAAAGACGCTTTTTATTGTAAAATAGTTTTTGCATCACCACATTTTGAGAGCTATAATTTTTCCGTATTTTGACCCACTGAGTCATGTGAGGTCTTATTTTTTGCGGGACGAGTTGACGTTTTTATTGGTACCATTTTCGGGCACGTGACATTTTTTGATCGCTTTTTATTCCTATTTTTGGGACGCAGAATGAACAAAAACCAGCGTTTCATGAATTTCTTTTGGGGGGGTGCGTTTACACCGTTCCGCGTGCGGTAAAATTGATAAAGCGGTTTTATTCTTCGGGTCAGTACGGTTACAGCGATACCTCATTTAGGTCGTTTTTTTATGTTTTTGTCGGTTTTATGCAATGAAAACTATTTTATATAAAAAATAATTATTTTTGCATCGCTTTATTCTGTGAGCTATAACTTTTTTATTTTTTCGCTGATGATGCTGTGTGGCGGCTCGTTTTTTGCGGGACAAGATTATGTTTTCAGCGGTACCATGGATATTTATATGCGTCTTTTTGATCGCGTGTTATTACACTTTTTGTTTGGCGGTATGATAATAAATCATTATTTTTTGCTTCGTTTTTTATTTTTATTTTTTAAGGGGTTCGCTAAAAGGGTTAACTAATGGGACAGTTTTATAGGGCGGGTCATTACGGACGCGGCGATACCTAATATGTGTACTTTTATTGTTTTTTTATTATTATTTTCAAAAAATGAATTTATTGGGGAATATTTTTTTTTTTTTTTACTAATTTATTTGGCGATTTTTTTAAATTTATTTTTACATTTTTTTTTAATTTTTTTTTTACTTTATTACATAGTCCTAGGTGGGACATCACTGTCCTGTGACAGATCGCTGATCTGTCACATCACAGATCACTGTGACAGATCAGCAATCTGTCACAGGCATTGAAGCAGACTTCCTCTTGCCTGCGCTTTGCAGGCACTGAGGAAGCCAGCTTCCTCAGGTCCCCGAAGGCCCCCGTCGCCATCTTGGATTCGGGGGCCTGGAGGATAGGAGCCCCCCGCAGCAGCGCTGCACATTGCGCTGCCGTGGGGGGCTCAGGGAAGCACGGAGGGAGCCCCCTCCCTGCCGATGCTTCCCTTTAACTCCCGGTACACCGCGATCATGTTTGATCGCGGTGTGCAAGGGGTTAACGTGTCGGGGGCGGTCCGTGACCGCCCCTGACACATAGTGCCGGGTGTCAGCTGTGTAAATCAGCTGACACCTGGCCGCGATCAGCGGCGCTCACCACGTGGGCGCCGCTGATCGCGGTAGACGTACTATCCCGTCCACGGTCATACGGGCCCGGGTACCGTGGACGGGATAGTACGTCGGATGTCAGGAAGGGGATAAATAATACTGCCATACAGTGCTCAAATAGTAACATTATACTGTACTTTGCTCGAATAATAACACCATACAGCGCTCAAATACTTACACTATACAGAGCTTAAATAATAACACTATGCGGTGCTTAAAGAATACCACCATACAGTGCTCAAATAATAACACAGTGTTTAACTCCTTCATGACCGAAAGTATTTTCTGTTTTGCAGTTTAGTTTTTCGCTCCCCTTCTTTCCAGAGTCATAACTTTTATATTTTTCCGTCAATATGGCCATGTGAGGGCTTGTGTTTTTGCAGGACAAGTTGTACTTTTGAACAATACCATTGGTTTTAACATACCATCTACTGGAAAATGGGGACATTACAAAAAAAAAGTGCAATCCCACACTTGTTTTTTGTTTAGCTTTTTTGCTAGGTTCACTAACTTCCAAACTTTGTTTAAAAAAAAGGCGCCATTTTTTGTGATCTGGAGTTGGGTGAGGGCTTATTTTTTGTGATCCGAGATGATGTTTTTAATGATACCATGTTGGTGCAGATCTTTTGATCGCCCGTTATTGCATTTTAATGCAATGTCGCGGTGAAAAAAAAAAGAAATTCTGGCATCTTGACTTTTTTTCTTGCTACGCCATTTACCGATCAGGTTAATCTTTTTTTTTTTTATAGATCAGGCGATTCTGAACGCGGCGATACCAAATATGTGTATGATTGATTTTTTTATTGCTTTATTTTGAATGGGGCGAAAGTGGGGTGATTTGAACTTTTATATGTTTATTTTTTTTATATTTTGTAAAACATTTTTTTTTACTTTTTACATGATTCAAAAGTCTCCATGGGAGGCTAGAAGCTGCCATACCGCGATCAGCTCCGCTACATAAAGGAGATGAGCAGATCGCCTGTACAGTATGTAGCAGAATTACTCACTTGCTATGAGCACCGACCACCGGGTTGCGCTCATAGCAAGACGGCAGTGACAACCATAGAGTTCTGCCAGACACTTCTGGCTGTCATGCCAATCCATTGGTGACCTGAGATCACATGACGGGGGTGTCACCGATGAATGGATTTCCACATCAAAGGGAGGGATTCCGACATGCGCGTACTATTATGCCCAATGTCTGAAAGGGGTTAAATACTACTGCCATACAGTGCTTAAATAATAACATTATACAGTGCTTGAATAATACTGCCATACAGTGCTCAAATAATAGCACTATACAGTGTTTATCTAATAGCGCCACACAGTGCTGAAATAATAACACTCTAAGGTGCTTAACCCCTTCCCGACATGCGCCGTACATATACTG
Source organism: Dendrobates tinctorius (assembly GCF_039654945.1). NCBI lineage: Eukaryota > Metazoa > Chordata > Amphibia > Anura > Dendrobatidae > Dendrobates > Dendrobates tinctorius. The sequence goes on from NW_027361691.1 coordinate 6,220,760, forward strand.
CTCTGTGGGAGGTGCTTTCCTGCACACAGCAGTATATGAAATAAACATGGGCCCAATACTTTCAACAAAACACAATGAGGCAATCCATGGAAATAAGCCGCCATAATAATATTATGTTCCGCTCCATAAACATACAAATTTAGGAGAACAAAGGGAGCAAACGAATCCAAGTAGTATAAAAATATCAAAATCCTTTATTAAATGCGAGCACAGACAATATATATACAGTATATACTGTATATATATATATATATATATATATATATATATATATATAAATAACCAGCAAAGTTGCAGATGACAAATAGACATCAATATTAAGAAGGCAGGTGGGGGTGAAAAAAAAAAAAAGACTGCACCTGTATATAACATTAGTAGGATAGTTTGTAAAATATGCCGACACAAGGGCTGTTACAAATGCCAAATAATCGCCATATAGGCCAGACAAAATATCCTCAGGGCAACCAGCCGATGTGTAATCAGGCAATAGGGCTAATGACGGCAAGCAGAATCCATAACATTCATCATAAGTTACATCATATATCAGCGACAGTCATATGGAGAAAGCTTACCAGGTGGTGCACAGTTACCCCTACCGTGGAACAAACCTCCGACGTACGTTTCGCGCTCAGGAGGCGCTTTCTCAAGGAGATGAGGCTATAATGAACTGCAGGACCTTATGTAGTGCTAGTAACGGTCACATGCAGAGTCACGTGACCCGTATCCACCAATGAGAGCGGCCATAGTGGCGCATGTGCCGTGCTGCCACCAGGTCCTCCACCATGAAACAGGCGTGCAGCGTCAGAGCGCACGCGCAGAGGATTAACCACCACGCGAGCGTCCGAGGCAAATGGACACCGGTCGCATGAAGAGGGCAACTGGGCACGAACCGCATGCGCACGGCCGAAATCTAAGGGCACACCTCACACTTCTGACAAAAGATATACTGGTGCATGTATGGCAAAATAAATATATAAACAAAAAAACAAATTTTTTTAAAAACAATTATAATCATATAACAGGTGTAACACTGAGACCATGTAATATGACAGATGGCACAGGCATATTCAGATAAGATTCAAAAACGGAGACAATGGATGTTAATAAGCATATCTTCAAAAATCCCCAATGAGTAGATGGTATATATGGAAATTGTCCATACACCTACAGGGGACACAGAAATAAGTTCATATCCGGATATCATCTTCACTAGTATGACATATCAGCCCGGTGACGAGTCCAGAGGAAACGTCCACAATATAGGTCCCAGGAGGATCCCATTAATCCAAAATAGCCACAATTAAAAAGTGACACTAGAGTGAAAAAAGCACACAAAGGGTTAAAAACAAATAAAATAACCACGGACACGGGGGAAATGTGCGAAATGGTGGATGCAGGAGAGGCACAGAAAATAAGACTATAAAACTATAAAAAGGCAAAACTTAGGGACTCATTGAGACCTTTCGGAGTCACCGTATCCAAGGTGACAATCCATGTAGTCTCTCTTTGGGCTGTACATATACTGCTCTGTGGGAGATGCTTTCCTGCACACAGCAGTATATGAATGGCGGCACGATCGCACGGCCTCAAGCTGAGAGCCGCAGCGATCGCCTGTGGGTGTCAGCTCTGTGTGACATCTGACACCTTGCAGCAACGCCCATGATTGGTGCTAGCACTGATCACGTGCATTTAAGCCCTCTGATGCCACCGTCAATAGTTACAGCGGCATAAAGAAACTTCCCGCAGGTAATGAGCTACCTGCGCGCTTCCATCAGGACAACGCGATGTGATCGCATTGTCTTGATGATCACCATGGAGACCCCTAGCCGCGGGGGGCCTACAGGGAAGGTGGCTTGTGAGTGCCTGCTGAGAGAAGGACCTGAGACGTCGCCATCCCTGCCTGTCAGATGCTGCTCCGATACTCTGCTGTGCAGATGCACAGTTAACTCTACAACACAATGCTCAAATAATACTACTATACAGTGCTCAAATAATACCACCGCACAATGCTCAAAAAACATACTCAAATACGACCATCAGTGCTAAATAATACCAGTCTCATGTAGTGACAATGGGCTGTGGGCACTTATCCTACCCCTCGAACAAGGAGCACCCTAGGGTATCCCTGTACCTTGGATTACCCCAAATAGTGGAGATGCCAGGATCTCGTGCCTTACTATTGTAAGAAGATGGACCGTGGGTACCTCTCTTGCGCCGGTTATTGAACTGTCGGGGCTGTCACCATTGTTGCCCAGAGGAAAGTTTTCTGACCTGGACCGACCTTTGCACTATACAGCAGGGGGTGTGTCTTTAATAAAAGGGGGTGTGCGTGGGAAAGGGAGAGGAGACTTGGCGGGAAGACAGAGCGTGCAGCAGGGGAAGGTTGATGCTCTGTCCCTCGAGCATCGTGATAGCGCAGGCCCTCGCTGTAGATCCTCTGTGGCCAGGGACACTGACTGTGTACAGCAATCTGCCATGTGCCCGTTGCCTCTCGCGATCGAAAGTTACAGACTCTCCGGGCCATTGGTTTGCTGCGCGAGTGCCACCTAGTACAGACCAGGTGACTCAGTTAGAACTGTGTAATTCTTCACCTGCTGGCTACGGCCAGGCTGAGTCACGCTTCGGCAGTAACACAGACTGCTCGGCATCCCGTACGACGAACCGTGGATCAAGGATCTTGCTCAGGACAATGAAGATTCACCACCATCACCGGGAACCGGATCCCCCAGCTTCTTCAGGACGACACCGGAGACATCACGCGCCACTTGTGTGGGCGCCATCGTAGGAACCTACAACTCTGCAGCCAGGAAGCCGGCGGACTGATAAGTTAACCCTTTCACGAACAGTTGCTTTACTTCATACTCTCCTTACACCCGTACCGGGCCAATATCACCTCCCTTACCCCCCTGCTTAACTCATTATCTCCCTTCGTGGAGTATACCGCTATTAATAAATGTGTTAACCCTTGCTCTGCCTCCTGTCCGTCACTATGCTCCCATTTTAACCCTTATCTGTTGCCTCCCCCACCCAGTGAGGTGTGAGGGCGAAGTGTACAGGCAAACACTAACCAGACAGACAAGAGTAGAAAGATAGGGATAAAAGATAACTACAATCATACTAATACGCTCACAAGACAACAGAGTGGAAAATAGGGGTGGAATGAGAAGGAAGAAACCAAATTGGAAAGGATAAGGATAAACACACAAACCAGTGGCACACAGAAATCTCCTGAAAATTTTTTCCAAGAGATACCACACAGTACTCAAATAAAATCATCAGGGCATAAATAATACAGTCAAACAATGCTCAAATAATGTTAACAGACTGCTTCAATAATACCAACATACATAGTGCTCACATATTACCATCATATAGTGCTCAAATAATAATACCATAAAGTACTCAAATACCACAATAAATAATATCACCATAACAGTGCTGACATAATACATGTTGTTAAGTATTTTGTGTCATGTAAAAAGTTATTCTCCCCAAAAGTACGAAATCTCTCATATTGCACCTTAAAGAATAATCGTCATTTTAAATTTTTATTTCATTAATCTATATCGCATGTGAAATGAAGAAACGTTGTAATATATATTTTGTAAAGGGAAAATCTGTCTTCACTGAAAACAGATTTTACAGATTTTAACCATAAATTAAAAATGAAAGCTCAATCCATGAGGATAAAGAAGCAGATTTTTATGATAAGATATAATAAAATGTTTCTTATTTTCATGTGATCTATACTAGTTAGTTGGTGCTTTTAAAATTCTATGGAGATTGGAAGAGGGAGGAGCTAGAGACAGACACAATTCTCATTCTACTTCAAGTTCTACTGAAACAACAGTTACAGTTTTCCATAGAACTTTATTAGCACCAACTGTCATCTCCTATACAAATAATGGGAAAGTCTTTATTCACTGAAGACATATTTTACCTGTGGAAGATCAGACCGGGAGGAAAAAGAAGCCGATTTGTCTAACAAGATATATTACAAAAGTTTTTTTCATTTTCATGTGTACTATTGATTTATGGAAAAAAAAAATTAAATGACGGTTTAAACTGAGCACCACCTGCAACAATTTCCGCTGCTTCAGGAACAGTTTTTCTTTTTCTTCTCTCACCTTCCGTTCCAAAGTTATCCTTAGTAATAAAGGTAGAAATTTTCCATAAACCAACTTCTCTGTGGGTGTGGTCTTGTTTTTAATTGGCCAGCATCAGAGGAGAAAAATCTCTGTGGTACACGCCCAGTTGATTAAAGCGATCATTATTCCACAAGGGCATAACTTTTGAACGGAGCGACACAGAAGAAAAATAAAAACTGTTCCAGAATCAGTGGAGAAGCGCCAATTGGACGAGATTGGATGGTTTTCTCTACATTATTGCTCATACTTCTCCTTTAAGGCATGATCTGCCTGTTTGTTTCCAGCCTATTAAAAACCCGTAATGTAGGATTCCTCAATATCTCATTTAAACAATCCAATTTCTCACCTCTGCAGATGAGAACAATTTGTGTACTTTGTCAATAACTTTATTGCTTCCTCGCATGTTCACTGCAAAACGACTGAACTACTTAGAGGGCAGAAATGATTGTCTTTCACCCGTGCGTTAAAATCGTTTGGCTTTTTTTTTTTTTTTTTTTTTAATTGAAAACTACATTTTACCTGAAGGCCAACAGCTCCACTGAAGACATTAAAAGAAAACACAATCTCCATTTTTAATCTGTGATAAATTAGGACTAGTGATGCGCTGACAGCTCCGAAGTGAAACGCTACGTACAATAATTAATTCATGCTTAGGAGGCTAATAATTAATATTCATGTCTCCTGGCATTAAATTAATTAAGACTCATCGCTATTCAGGCTCAATCTTAGTAGCTTTTTTCGATTAAAACCCCCAAAAAGTACTAAAATATACAAATTTCAATTTGCTGTAGAACTCAACTGGTTCTTAAAGACGAATGCCACCATTAGTTGTTGAATGTAATAGATGTCAATTTTCAGACTAAAAATTTTTTTCATGGCTCTGCCCAGTTTTCAGACCATTCCCCCCATTTCATGCCCCTTCCACGTCCATTATCCACCTTCTGAATGTCTGTATAGATATTGTGGTTTTATCTGATGATGGCACATCCAACTTTTTGGACAAGAAACCTCTCGGAAGAGATGCTTTCCCTGAAGTTCTGGCAGAGTATTGGAAATGTTGCAACTCCGCCGCAAGTCCAGGAGGCTCTCCTTCAAGAGTCTCATGGACTTTCCTGGGAAACCTTACAAGTATGGATAAATCACATATGTCAGATAAAAAGATGGTGGAAGAGGAATGGTTAAAGAGTTTGGTTAGTCCACTTTCTGGTAAAGAGGAACCGATAATTGGCACTAAGGAAGAAAGTCTAAGAACCTCATGGATATTCCTGAGACAGTTGGGAAGTATGAGTAACTCACACATGTTAGATAAAAATAATGGAAAGGGGATGGCTCAAGGATTGGATTAGACCAATGTTTCAGAACTCTCTCAAGAATCTAGTCATTGACACTAAGAAAGTCTAAGAGCCTCGTGAACATTTTTGGTAGAGTTTACAAGTATGAATAAATCACGTGTCAGATGACAATGATGATGGAAGGGGGAATGGCTCAATGGTTGGATTTGTCCAATGTTTAGAGAATTGGAACCAAGTTCTTGGCACTGATTAACAAAGCTTATGAAACCTTTTCCTTTTTCCATTTGTTTCTAAAGGAATCTAGTCGTTGCTACTAAGTCCAAGAGCGCAATGGATTTTCCTGCTAAAGATGGCAAGTACAGATAACTCATACATGTCAGATGCGGTAGGGAAATGGCTCAAAGGTTGGATTAGTCCACACTTTGAAGAAGGGGAAACCAGTTGCTGGCACTAACTAAGCATGTCTAAAGAACCCATTCCACTTTTTGCCTAATGGAATCTAGTTGTTGCCATTGACTAAGAAAGTCTAAGAGCCTCATGGACCTTCCTGGGAGGGGTGGCAAGTATAGATAAATCACACGTCAGATGAAAATGATTGTGAAAGCAGCATGGCTCAAGGGTTAGATCAGTCCACTTCTGAAGAATGGGAACCTAGTCATTGGCACTGACTTAGATAGTCTAAGAGCCTCATGAATATGTGTCACATGTGTCAGATGAAAGTTATGGTGGAAAGGGAATGGCTCAACGGTTGGATTAGTGCACTCTTTCAAGAAGTGGAACCTTGCTATCAGCACTAACTAAGAAAGTCTAAGAAACCTTCTCCATTTTTTTGTCTAATGAAATCTTGTCATTGCCACTGACTAAGAAAGTCCAAGAGCCTCATTGACCTTCACTGGAGATTTGGCAAATATAGATGAGTCACACATGTCAGATGAAAATTATTGTGGAAGGGTGGGTGGCTCAAGGAGTCCACTCACTGAGGAATTGGAACCTACTCATTGACTAAGGAACCCTCCCATTTACACCATTAAAGGGATCATATAATGAAAAGACTTCCATAATATGAGTTGGAGGAGACAACTTCTTTAACCTATTATGGAGGTAAGGACTTTATTGAAAAGATCCCAAAGTTTGAGAAGTCTCTTGAGTTGCAGTAGCGATGTTGAAGATGTCACAGATGATACAACAGCGTGTTACAGAAAAAGTCATGGTCAATGCCAAGAAGAAGTTACAGTAAGGTGGTTAGCATTACGTTTAGGTATATGTATATTTTCGGCAGACATACTTCACCTCCTGTTTATTTTGCTTATTTCTTCCTTTCCAAAGTTAAGACAACAATAATTCATTTGTGCAGCCGCTCCCTCAATCTCCAGATTAAAATTCAGAGCCTGGAACACAACTATTGATCCAGTTCAGTAAAATATGTTTGCCAAGAGTATCTGCTTAATCTGTAAATTTGTTTGTGAATGCACAAATCTGCCGCCGGATCCGAGAATTGCATCAAAGGGGTTGAAAGAGACAAAGATTTACATTTAATATCCATTAAATGAAAGAAAAAAAATCAAACTGGACCAACATCTCCTGTCCATCATTTATAAGACATTCAGGTCACGTCGTATATTCTGAGCTTCCATTGTAAGGGTTTATGTCAGTGTTCAGTTTGCAATGGATCTGTTTTTACTAAAAGACCCTTGGAACACCTTTATTGTTCTGGACTGTGTCATTTTCCCACTGTTTCTTACCAGGAATATTTTCAGTTTTTTTCATATATGCACTTTCAATGGCTTTAAAAAATTTTCTCTAAATAATTTTTGCCTCTTTTTTTGTGATACATGGTGCTTTATTTTTAGGTAATTTTTATATTCCTTTTTTTTGTGGGCGGATCTTGTTTTTTTTGTTTAGTTTTTTTTTTTTTTGCTTTTTTCTATTTTGCTTTCATTCATTTCACACATTTTGCTCCCCCATGAGGTTTTAAAAGACCTTTTGGGGGCATTTTTACATATTAATACATTCCTCTTATTGACGATTTCCATGTAACTAGGGCTGGCATATTAGCTACAGTTACAGGGAAATTCAGCCTTCTGCCTATATAGCAGATCTGACTAGGTCTTCTAGGACCCAACAGCTCCTGCTGTCTCCATAAACCCAGCGATCACATGATAACAGGGTTCGCAAGAGGAAGCACGGTCAGTGCTTCCTAATATGTATACACAAGAACTGGATGAAGATTGCAGAGGAGGTAATAACTTATGTCTATCTTCTGTGTGGAGTCTGGCTGTGTGAGAGATGGTTCCTCATCTCCACAGCTAAACATTCACCTAAAATCCGCTTACTCTGCACTGACATTTTAGATTCTCAGTGTAGAGTAAAGTGTGGACCGCCCAGACATAGTTTATGAGAAGTCAAAAAGTAGTTAAAAAACAGATCATCAATAGATGACATAACGGATGACCATATGAATGATCCATTTCCTGAAGTCTTCAATGTTAAAAAACAAACAAAAAACTACTTTTTTTTATTTAGTGAAAAGAAATGGGATTTTTTTAGGCACTTTAGAACATTTCTCTCCACATTCAAATAAATGGAACCTGGAACATCTTTCCATTAGTTTATTGCAAAAAGTAATAGGGTCTCCAGATTAAATTGTTTCCAGCTATTTGCCACCTTGTCCACCAGTTGGTAAACTGACAGCAGTTGTGTAATGGTTGCACCAAAGTTAAAGATTGAGTTTGAATACATTTTTCCCAGATATTAAAAATAAGTGTTTAGTGCATTTTTTCTCTTCCAATAAAGTATCAATCCAGTTCATTCTGAAAAAATTTTTTGGAGGAGCTTCTTGGATCCAGCAGCACAGAATACTTTTGGGAGTGGCTGACACTCAAATGTAGAGTATTCGTTAGTTTTGATGTGTGAGGTTAACCTAGTGAAGTAGATCCACTAAGCCCCAGGTCCAATTGGGTACACAGACCCCGGGCTTTGGTGGCTCTGGCATGATGGCATGTTGGGAGGGAGGACATAGCACACTTAGGAATTTTTGGAGCAGTAGACAGATGAAGTGGAAGTCAGCATGAAATTAAGAAAGCTAAAACAAGGTTGTGCACAGAAGGTGGAGCACATCAAACTAAAGTCCTGAATATCAATCCTAAGACTAAGTTTTGTATTCTAAAGGGCCTTAAATGGTAGTAGGAAGATGACATCACTGAGCCACGCCGGAGAAGCTGCAAAACGTGGAGCACAACAGAGGGCAGCGGACCAAAGTGAAGGAAGCAGAGCCGGGGATACACAGGACAGGTGTGTAACAAACGGATTGCAGCAGATCTATGAGGGAGACATAGATAGCAAAGGTGTCCTGTCACTGACATGACTCTCTCCCATTTAATAATAGTACATGCCTTTATGCAAATGTGAACAAGACCTGAATATTTTCAGTCCTTGTCAGGGCAATCCAGGAACATTCAAAACTGTTAGGATATAGTGAAAACGAAATAAATTTCTTGCTTTCCTTAAAGAATAACTAAACTTTTGTTTAAATTTTTTAATATCTTTGGCCAGCAGAAAAAGGTCTACATTTAATTGGCTTCCATACTCTGGTTTCTCACCAGTTAATTTCCCCACCTTTAGCTGCATTGATATCACAACATACTGATGTGTAATATAGATGATGGCAGTGAAAGGGTCAGCACCTGTGTCTCACTAACGCTGAGGATAAGCTGCTGCAGGAGATTTTTCTGAGAAGCACAACACTCAGAGATGGAGACAGGATAGTGAAAGGAGATTCATCACACCAGAAAAAAAGAATGTATCCACAGCTCCAAAGTCCTAAAACGACGTGCTTTACACCACACCAGCAGACACCTGACATTGAGCATATGTGTAGATGCTCGACCATGGAAATCCCTTTTATGGCACCAGTTGGACCTATTAGGTGAGTTTGTGTGACTCCTTAGTGCCATGGTTGTGGACAGGGTTCCCTTTCCTGTCCTCTCAGAGTTAATTCTGCATGGCCTCCTTTTGGTTTGGGGAGGGCTATATTTACCCGCCTCCATCTGGGGATCTTTGTCAGTGATACATTTGTTCTTGACTGAGTGTCTGACCCCTGGTGTGCTTGCATAGTTTCGTCCGTTTGCCTATTGGTGTATGACCCGGTCTGTGCATTTGCCTAGTGACTCTGTCCTTGTTATCCATTTCTGGCTATGACTTTTGGCTTGATACACTTACTTCCTGCCTGCCTGCCCCGTTTGTACTTCGTCGCTATTTCCGGCTTCCTGACCTTTTGCTACGTCCTGATCACTCTTTACGTCTCGCCCTTTGGTACTACATCGACCTCCCAGCTTGACTTCGGCAGTGTCTGACTACTCTCCGGCATCGCCGGCCACCTCCGCTACTCGGCGCCTGGCTCCGCTTCCGGCCACTCCCCCGACGGTCACATGTTTCAGGTCCTGTATGCCGGCTGGTAAGCTTTCCGCAGCTCTCTGCACACACTCTCGGTCCGCTTGGAACACGTGCGCAGACTCCTGCTGTAAGTCTGCAGCAGGGTTTCTGATACTTAGAAACACAAGGGCTTACAAGCGAGGAGAGAGTGTGACAAGTTCTGTTTATTAGAACCATGATGAAGAAAGGGTGCACTACTATCATGTCATCATTTAACCAATAGAGTGCCATACCTAGCCTATAACAATGAAGCAACAAAGGGGGAAGAAAAAGACTAAGCTAATAATGGTATGCACATCTCAATATTTAAATAGAAACCTTTATTTCATATCAGACACAATAAATTTAAAAACATTTAAAATGTGCAAAAAAACAGAAGCCTAAACACCCCCAAAAAACAGGTGAGATGAACCTGAAATATTTTGGACCAAACTGGACTATAAAGCTGCCCATAAGCAAGTAAAAAGCAAGTAAAAAGCAAGCACGTCATACCGTATAATACAGCAGAAAATGCAATAAGCGGCCAAAGGTGATAAAGTCATGGCTAAAGGTGCAAAGTTGCAATAAATGCATAAATGGGTAAGTAAGAGTCACCAGACCATATCAGAGCAGCAAAGGTCTCAGAGGGATTAAGAAGAGGGGGTGAGACCTTTGCTGCTCTGATATGGTCTGGTGACTCTTACCTATTTATGCATTTATTGCAACTTTGCACCTTTAGCCATAACTTTATCACCTTTGGCCGCTTATTGCATTAGGCAATTCCTTTTTTGTGGTCAGCTCCACATGTCCTGGGGCAATCAGGAGGTATATTTTCTCTCCATATTGATTAAATACATGGTTGGTATCAGCTCTGTTCTACCATCTTATGTTGTTTGTATGTTGCTTATGGGCAGCTTTATAGTCCAGTTTGTTCCAAAATATTTCAGGTTCATCTCACCTGTTTTTTGGGGGTGTTTAGGCTTTTTTTTGTTTTTTTGCACATTTTAAATGTTTTTCAATTTATTGTGTCCGATATGAAATAAAGGTTTCTATTTAATTATTGAGATGTTCATATCATTATTAGCTTAGTCTTTTTCTTCCCCCTTTGTAAGTTCTGTTTATTACACATCCAACATTCATGGTTCATGTAAGGACCGTGATGAGATTCTAGGTCTCTTGAGCTGAGCTCAAGAGCTCTAGATGTGCCTATGAGTGCAGGTCAGGAGATGTGTGTCTGGTATGGACACAGTGGTCCATACTTTCATGTTGAACATGTGATATCAGCTTAAGGAAGCTTTCTCTAACCTTGTGGTTCTTCAACACCTGAAGGCTACAATTCTCAACCAGCTGTGAGGTGGTAATGTTGGGAGGTGTAGTTTCCAACGGTTGGAGAGCCCCCGGGTTGGAGACCATCACTTTAAGGTCTTTTCTACTTTTTCATAGAAAAATAGTCCCGTAAATATAGCTGAGTGAAAACCAATGAGTAGGAATTGAACATGTTGTGAGCGAGCCATATAAAGAGCTCCATGGTAACAGATGACTGCCGCAGTTTCCTCATTTCATTAGAAATTTTCTCAAAATAGAACGAGAACCATTTAACAATGTCATATACCAAAAAAGAACATTGGAAACAGATGCCGTCCGTTCACCAAGTCATAAATGTGCATAGAACATTGATTTATTCAGATACAGTGCCCAAGCGTGGTCTTCTGGGCAATGTAAAACATGTCCTTTAAAGAGTACAAAGAATGGTTAAGAGACCCAAAAATGAACGCCAAACCTTCACTACTATGTAGGAATGCTTTCCCAATATGAAGTTGTTTACTATTTCTGTTATCAGCATGTCATATTCAAGTTTTCAAAAACTCTGTTAAATTCATCCGAAATAATTTATAAAAATCAGATGCCATTTCCTCTGGCAGTTTCAGGATTCAAGGTCTGCACCATACTTGATAACTCTTCTGGAATGTCAAAGAGGCCTCAGGAAAAAGTTGAACTGACCTATCTCCCAGGTGCTGCCGAAACCTACCAAAAAGCAGCACGTCTGTGGGATTTCTTGTGCAATAAGCCACGGAGCGCTATCTGCATCCAGTTGTACCTTAAGGGGACGGAAAATGGAGAATGATAACTTCATGATCATTTGAGATTCGACCAGTGCGACCCCCATCAAACCTGACAATGGGGCTCTAAAACGCCAGATTGGAATGGAGTAATGGAATCCTAAATGTCCAGCAGTGTCATAGAGAATGAAAGTAGTGGTGGCACTGCATGCTTTTTAGAGCCCCCTTTTCTGGATTAGGAGAATAGCTTTGGGTAAAGCAACAATGAAGTCACTGGACAAGGTCTTCAAATCGAGGAAAAATTCAATAACGGTGAATACATATCAATTATAGTTTTGTCCTTTCTGTGGTATCGATGCAAATCCTGGACAATAAAGAAGAAAGACAGAAGAAGATTCAATACCTTTGAAATGTGGTGCTGGATAAGGATGTTATCAATACCATGGATGGCAAGAAGAACAAACAAATCAATTGTGAAACAAATCAAGCCAGACAAGTCACTGGGAGCAAGGATCACCAAGCTATGACTTGCCTACTATGGGCACATCATATGATGAGAGCAATCACTGGAGAAGAACATCATGGTTGGAAGAATAGAAGAAAATAGGCGAAAAAGAAGAACAGCAACCTAATGGCTTTATACTATCAAGATAACAGCATGGAAAACCCTGATGGACCTATCTAGGCTTGTACAAGATCGATCTTACTACAGATTGTTCACCCATCAAGGTGCCATGGCTCAGGATCGAGCTGAAGGTCAGTTAAAAAAAAGGAGGGGACTGAAAGAAGAAAGCACTGGTTAGTAATGACCAAGTGGGACAAAGATGTTTTAAAAAAACACAGAACTCTAAATGTAAAGTATTATATCACAGGTCTTCAAACATTAATTTAAGGACATTGAGGGTCTTGTTAAGAAGTGGTATGAATTGTGTTTCAAGACAAAAGCCATACCCCTTCCGGAGTAGTCAGGGCCCAAATACTGAGGCCGACAGCTTGGTTTTGCCAACCACTCATGAAACTTGCTGGTTTATTCTTCATGAGAAATAGCGATACCAAGTGATCCCCTAAATGTTAAGCTGTGGAAGTTAAAGATTTAAAGGGTTATTCCCATTTCAGCAAGGTCTTAACTGTCCAAATCTGTGTTCACGACCAATTCCTAAAACACGACTCTCAGATACCCTGTTCGAATGCAGTAATGGCTATGCATATGCATGACTATCTCCAGCAGTCCTGTAGAAAATAAATGACTCATGGGCATGCTTGCAAGACTATCACTCCATTCCAATGTGGCATTTCCAAGTCCTATTCACAGGACTGGTGAGAACATCAGCGATTAGATTGGAATAACCCTTTAAAGGAGTTGTCTAGAAAATTTTGTTTTCTTGCTTTCTCTATTAGCCATAGCTTATCTTAATTATTGTATTTCATTCTCCCAATGTAATTGAGTTGACAAGCTGCTTGGAGAATGTGTCATGGGTTTACAGTCACAAGTGGATCTCCAGAGGCCTTAAAACAACATCCATCTGCTTTTTCCTGACACCATTATACACTAGACGACTATACAGTAGGGTTAAAGGAAATAACAAGAGAATGGAGATAACTGGTACAAGTCAATGTTTCGATGTTTCAGTGGTATAATTACTTTTTTTTAAATGAAGGAAAGATTTGTCTTTGAGTCAATGCATCCAAAAAAAACAATTTTCAATTTTATAAACAATATTAATGACAAATATTCTATTTTTTGTATATGTATACGGTATATACAGTTGTGTGAAAAAGTGTTTGCCCCCTTCTTCCCGATTTCCTATACTTTTGCATGTTTGTCACACTTGAATATTTCAGATCGCCAAACAAATTTAAATATTAGACAAAGAAGACACAAGTAAGCACAAAATAAAGTTTTTAATTGAAGGTCTTTATTATTAAGGGAAAAAGAAATCCAAACCTACATGGTCCTGTGTGAAAAAGTGATTGAAACAACTCCTCCATCCCCTAAATTAATTGTGGTTTATCGCATTTTTGGGAAGCCGAGTTCAAATTCCACAGCCAAAGGCAGGCCTGATTACTGCCACACCTGTTCTTTGTCAAGAAATCACTTAAATAGGACCTGCCTGACAAACTGAAGCTGGCCAAAAGATGCTTTAAAAGCTCGACATCATGCCGCTATCCAAAAATATTCTGGAACAAATGAGAAACGAAGTAGTTGAGATCTATCAGTCTGGAAAAGGTTATAAAGCCATTTCTAAATCTTTGGGACTCAAGCGAATCACAGTGAGAGCCATTATCCACATACGACGAAAACATGGAACAGTGGTGAAACTTCACAAGGGTTGCCCGGCCGACAAAAATTACACCAAGAGCGCAGCGACGACTCATCCAAGAGGTCACAAAAGACCCCACAACAACATCCAAACTACATGTCTCACTTGCCTCAGTTAAGGTCAGTGTTCATGACACCACCATAACAAAGAAACTGGGCAAAAATGGCCTGCATGGCAGAGTTCCAAGATGAAAACCACTACTGAGCAATAAGAACATGAAGGCTCAATTCAGTTTTGCCAGAAAACATCTTGATGATCCCCAAGTTTTTTGGAATAATACTCTGCAGACTGATGAGACAAAAGTTTAACTTTTTGGAAGGTGTACTGTATGTCCCATTACTAGTGTTGAGCATTCCGATACCGCAAGTATCGGGTATCGGCCGATACTTGCTGTATCGGAATTCCGATACCGACTTCCGATATTTTTTCAATATCGGAAGTCGGCATCGGAATCGGAAGTTCAAAGTTGATTGACAGCCGAAATGACGTCATCATGATGCGCGGTGTGTGCGCATCATGATGCGCCGTCATTTCGGGCCTTCCGGGGGTCTCTGCCGGCCTGCCGGGGGGCTGTGCCGGCCTGCCGGGGGGCTGTGTGGACTGCCCGGGGTCTGTACCGGCCTGCCGGTGGTCTGTGCACCCTGTGGGGGTCTGTACCGGCCTGCCGGGGGGCTGTGCTGATGTCCGGGGGTCTGTGCAAGCATCGTCCGATGGGACTACAAGTCCCATCTGGCGATGCCTGCTACCATGACAGTGATTGACACATTAGCCAATGATGGGACAGTAGTAGTCCCATCATCCGGCTAATGTGTTAAATGTTAAAAAAAAAAATATATATATATATACTACATACATACTACATACATACTACATGCATGCTACATACATACTACATGCTACATACATACCACATATATACTACATGCATGCTACATACATACTACATGCTACATACATACCACATATATACTACATGCATGCTACATACATACTACATATATACTACATGCATGCTACATACATACTACATGCTACATACATACTACATATATACTACATGCATGCTACATACATACTACATGCTACATACATAACACATATATACTACATGCATGCTACATACATACTACATGCTACATACATACCACATATATACTACATACATACTACATGCATGCTACATGCTACATACATACCACATACATACTACATACATACTACATACATACTACATGCATGCTACATACATACTACATGCTACATACATAACACATATATACTACATGCATGCTACATACATACTACATGCTACATACATACCACATACATACTACATACATACTACATACATACTACATGCATGCTACATACATACTACATGCTACATACATACTACATATATACTACATGCATGCTACATACATACTGCATGCTACATACATACTACATACATACTACATACATACTACATGCATGCTACATACATACTACATACATACTACATGCTACATACATACCACATATATACTACATACATACTACATGCATGCTACATACATACTACATGCTACATACATACCACATATATACTACATACATACTACATGCATGCTACATACAATACATACATAGACATACAGTACATATAACATAGAGTAACATACTTACCAATACTTGTCACATTGTTCCCCGAAGCCATTGTCTTTTATGGAATAAATATTAACATAACAAACCACAAAAATACTCACCCATGATCCGAAGCAGTCCACGAGTGTGTCCCACGACGATCTTGGGTAGAGAACTGCAGCATCAGCTGATGCTGCCGTTCTCTACGGGCTGCAGGAATCAAATGACGGAAGGTAGGTATCCTTCCGCACTGTATTCCTCCGCCACTTAAAAAAAAAAAAGTCCCTAGTCTCACTTTATGCCATTGCTGGGTGGGAATTTCCCACCCAGCAATGGCATAAAGTGAGACTAGGGACTTTTTTTTTTTTAAGTGGCAGAGGAATACAGTGCGGAAGGATACCTACCTTCCGTCATTGGATTCCTGCAGCCCGTAGAGAACGGCAGCATCAGCTGATGCTGCAGTTCTCTACCCAAGATCGTCGTGGGACACACTCGTGGACTGCTTCGGATCATGGGTGAGTATTTTTGTGGCTTGTTATGTTAATATTTATTCCGTAAAAGACAATGGCTTCGGGGAACAATGTGACAAGTATTGATAAGTATGTTACTCTATGTTATATGTACTGTATGTCTATGTATGTATTGTATGAATGTATTGTATGTAGCATGCATGTAGTATGTATGTAGTATGTATGTAGTATGTATGTAGCATGTAGTATGTATGTAGCATGCATGTAGTATATATGTAGTATGTATGTAGCATGTAGTATGTATGTAGCATGCATGTAGTATGTATGTAGCATGCATGTAGTATGTATGTAGTATGTATGTAGCATGTATGTAGCATGCATGTAGTATGTAGCATGTATGTAGTATGCATGTAGTATATATGTAGTATGTATGTTACATGTAGTATATATGTAGTATGCATGTTGCATGTATGTAGTATATATGTTGTATGTATGTTGCATGTAGTATATATGTAGCATGAATGTAGCATGTATGTAGTATGTAGTATGAATGTAGCATGTATGTAGTATGCATGTTGCATGTAGTATATATGTAGTATGCATGTTGTATGTATGTAGCATGTAGTATATATGTAGTATGTATGTAGTATGTATGTAGTATGTATATATGTAGTATGTATGTAGCATGTAATTTTTTTTTTTTTTTTTTTTACATTCAACACATTAGCCGGATGATGGGACTACTACTGTCCCATCATTGGCTAATGTGTCAATCACTGTCATGGTAGCAGGCATCGCCCGATGGGACTTGTAGTCCCATCGGACGATGCCTGCACAGACCCCCGAAGCCTGCACAGCCCCCCCGGCAGGCCGGCACAGCCCCCCGGAGCCTGCACAGACCACCGGCAGGCCGGCACAGCCCCCCGGCAGGCCGGCACAGCCCCCCGAAGCCTGCACAGACCACCGGCAGGCCGGCACAGCCCCCCGGCAGGCCGGCACAGCCCACCGGAGCCTGCACAGACCCCCCGGCAGGCCGGCACAGCCCCCGAAAGGCCCGTACAGACCCCAGAGAGGCTGTACAAGGCAAAAACAGGGTTTTTTTTATTCCGATACCGGAAGTCCCATAGACTTGAATGGGACTTCCGGTATCGGAATCGGCGATACCGATACTTTTTTTTAAGATCGGCCGATCCATTCCGATCCGATACTTCGAAGTATCGGACGGTATCGCTCAACTCTACCCATTACATCTGACATAAAAGTAACAAAGAATTTCATAAAAGGAACATCATACCGACAGTAAAATATTGTGGTGGTTGTGTCTTTGTCTGGGGCTATTTTACTGCCTGGAATACTTGCTGTCGTAAATGGAAAAATGAATTCTGCTCTCTGCCAAAAAATCTTAGAGGAGAATGTCTGTTCATCTGTTTGTGACCTCAAGCTGAAGAGTACTTGTGTTATACAGCAGGAAAATGATCAACTAGTCCACTTCTGAATGGCTTAAAAAAAAAAAATGAAGACTTTGGAGTGGCTTAGTCAAAGCCCTGACCTTAATCTGATTGAGATGATATAGCGCGGCCTTAAAAAGGCAGTTCATGCTCAGAAAACTTCCAATGTGGTTGAATTACAACAATTTTGCAAAGATGAGTAAGCCATAATCTGTCTTCCCCATCTCCAAACTAATCTCTTGATATCTTCCCACACATAATTTACAGTCATCCCAAGAACTACTTCTCTCCTCCACACTCATACGTTCCTCACTCAATAGCCTCCATGACATCTCATGAGTACCCCCATCCTCTGGAATTCGATGTCCCAACATGTCCGATTATCCACCACATTCTGTACTTTCAGACGGAACTTGAAAACCCATCTCTTCAAGAAAGCTGCAGCCTACAATGATCCCGCTGCCACCTCACCACCACCAAAACTGCAACCTCAACATCATCGGAGCTGCCGCAAACCTGCTGTCTTCTACTCCATTATCCTAGAATCATAGAATGGTAGAGTTGGAAGGGACCTCCTGGGTCATCTGGTCCAACCCCCTGCTCAAAGCAGGATTCACTAAATCAACCCACACAGATGTCTGTCCAGCCTCCGTTTGAAGACTTCCATTGAAGGAGAACTCACCACCTCTCGTGGCAGCCTGTTCCACTCATTGATTACCCTCACTGTCAAAAAGTTTTTTCTAATATCTAATCTGTGTCTCTTCCCATTCAGTTTCATCCCATTGCTTCTAGTCTTTCCTTGTGCAATTGAGAATAAAGATCACGTTGACTGCAAGGGCAGGATCATCTCCTTTCTCTGTACCAGTCTGTCATTGTTAGTTTGTTCACCGAATTTTACATTTTTATTTTGTATGAAACCCCTTCTCATGTACAGCAGGTGGGAATCAATGAGGCTTTAAAATCAATCATATTAATAGATTGCCACTCCACAAGTAGGTACTGTATGTCAGTAAAACTAGGTGTTGAAGAAAAAAGGAGAGCAGGAATTGGTTCAGCAGTGTGGCATGCATATAGGAAATGAACATGTCTCAGAGAAAAAACCCATTAAACTCAAAGCCTGCAGCTCTACATATAGATATGCCATCGGAATCCAATTTTTAAAAGAAAAGAAGAATGCAGGAGTGAGTTTGATACTGCAACTTGTGCCTCACAGACGGCCAGACATATGGCATGTGCTGCAAGTTCAGCTGCACAGAGGCCCATGGGGAGGGCAGCCCAATGAGGCTGATGAATACCGATTTTGGTGTTAGAAGGAACGAGAAGCCCTCCGTGTATCTGAACTTACAGGGATATCCTGATGTAAACATTGTCCCAGTAGGCATCTGTATCTGCTCACAAGATGCTTCCAAGAAACTTTTTTCAATGTAAATGTACCCAATTAGCCAATCCCTATACGGGCCACAACATTCTCTGGCAGTAACAGCATGCTGTGTCACGGTACACACTCTGACAACCCGTGCAAACCAGTGGCTTTCTATATGACTGGGGGTGGCTGACAGAGGGCCCTCTGTGTGAGGTAACAAGCAGCCTTAATGCATCATACATTTAAAATTATAAATTATTAATAATTATCCAAAGTTCCAAGAGAATACATACTTTATCCAGTTTGTACCCACAAAGTTCCAAATTGTACCCATATAATGTCAAACTTTTGCCCACAGCAATGCCCCCACTGGATATAATTCCTAGCTGAATACAAGACCAGAAGATCTCTATGTGGGTTTCAGTGTCACGATGTCATGGTCTTTAGTAAGGAAGGAGGGTCTGAAACTGTCCCTGGAACTGGGACCCTAACTATCCCTGTGCTGAAGGTACTCTTGAAGGTAGAGAGGCCTGAGTCTCTTACCTACTATGCTCTTGTTAAACCCTAATATGTCCAGTCTCCCACCCCATGATGCATGAAGACAAAAAAGTAAGGTGAACAAGACACAAAGACAAAACAGGGAAAACAGAAAACCTCTATCATACAAAAGCAGAAACCTACAAATATGGAGGAGGATAGGGACAGGGAGGAATAAACTAAATGGGAACAGGGACCAGGAAATAAACACACACATACTTATAAAACTACAGATCACTACTACAACAACTCCACTCCAACTACTTAGCTTTAGCACTCAGCACAGGAAGACGAATCTTTCACCGGCAGGGACTAAATGCCCAGGACCAGTATGTATAGAGAGAGTAAATGATAAGCAGTTGCAGCTGAGAACAACTAGGATGTATGGTCTCAGTCAGCATGGAAAAAGTACTTAACCCTCTCAGCACTGAAGGAAACCAAATCCTAAAATAGGACAAGAATCACACCATCTGTGCAGAAGACCTGTGATCCATTAGCTGACGTGACCATCTAACTCCAGGTTTTCCAAGGGGATGTAACATCCTCATAACACTTGCACAGGGGCCTTTTATCTATCACTGTCCTTCCCTTTCCTGCTTCCAGGGTATAGACAGCTAAAAATAAGTTTTTACTATAAAAAAATTCATATCCAATCTAAATCAATAATATATAGCAGCTTCTTGGGTCTCCCTGGCACTGTGAATATGATCTGTTGTCGCTGTTATAAGGCATGAAATCTGAGACAAAGATAAAAATATCCTCTAATAACTAAAGTAACATGGGCTTTAAATGAGATGTCTTATTCTTTATTAGGGAATATAGATGTCATATAGATATAGGTGTATAGATAGATATAGATGTCATAAGGGGGTTCAAGTGATATATGGACGAGCACTCATCTGAACAATTAGCGAGTGTAATACCACATTTCACCTGAAGTGGCCACTGCAGGGAAACTGCATGGCTGCCTGTGATTTCCCCTAGCTGATCGCCTGATCTGTCTCCAAATAATTTCTTCTGTTTACTTAATACTCAAGTTATTCTCTAAGGCACCTGGGACACCCTCACACCCAGGGCTGTGGGGTACTCGGTACCGGGCCCGATAAGCTTTAATGGGAGATGTCATGGCAGCTGTGACCCCGCCCGTGGCCCGGGGCGCCCATTGTCAAAGGCGAATGTTCAGTGTGCTGATGGTTGTGAAAGTTTATAAGTGATTCGTGACGCCACCTGTGGCATTCGGCAATAGAGATGTAAGCCGACGCTGCAGACAGATCCTCTGGGACAGGTGGTGTGGTGCAGCATTGATGTTATAGCCCTCCACAGGCAGGGCTGTAGTCCCAGGGCAGTGTAGGTGAAGTGACACTTAGATGGTGTAGTGTCAGGCGCGAGGGATGTAGCAGTGCTGGGCAGGTTGGCACGGGAATAAGTAGAGGACACCAGGGCATGTAGTTCCAAAGCTTTACTCACAGTCTGTTGTACAAACAGGTGCCCGCTTCCGTGCCATGTCCTCCGGGTTAGGGACTCAGTCAACCTCCAGGCCAGTTGGAATACTCCTTTCCAACACTCCGCCAACATATGTGCCTTTTCTGAACGTCTCCTCTTATAGCGCCTTTGAGTGAAGTACTCCTAGTACTGAGTTACACTGGAGTGCCTCCTGTCCGATGTTCTTATGAACTCTACTTGTACGGCAGACAGCTGTAGCCTGCTTCGGGAACTCCTTGCTACTGAGTCCCGGCTCACTATCCAGTTGCTGTTGGGCTCCCAAGTCTTTTGTGGGAATAAAGCGGTCACTACTTCTATTCCTCCGGTGTCTGCTGCAGGACCATTAGTATCCGTACAACCTCGGGGACCGGACCCCGGCCTTGCGCTTACAATTTGAAAAGGGTTCTCCTCTAACCCTGGTCCTTGTCCTCTTATTCTCCTTACGTTCCGTGCTAATCCTTCTTCCCAATGGAGAATCAAGCTTACTTTCTCTGTCTCTTTCCTTTGCCAGCAGACCCAGATCACTGTGGCCTGCTGCAGCACTTCCTTCTTCCATCCCTCTCCCAGGGATCTTCTCTTTCTCACACTCTGTCCTTCTACATCCTCACTCACTGACTGAATGAAAGACTGACTGACTCAACTCTTCCCGCTCTTTTATGTGAACTAACTCCACCCGCCTCCCAGCACGTTTTGTGTTCCAAGCAGGGAGCCACCAAGGGGTGCTTTGCTATACTCCAAGCATGGAGCTGCCGAAGGTGCTTTGCTACACTACTTTGTGGTGTGGGGTGCAGGTGTTGGAGCGTGGTCAGGTGTTTCCACCTTACCTGGATGGTGGGGCACCACACCTCAGGAGGAGGTGCAGTACCTCTGTGGCGACTGAGCCTCAGGGGCGCCACACACTGATTCATCATGTCTTATATTTGTATGCCAGTTTTGCTGAAGAGTGCGCTGGAGTAAAATGTGCCTCTTCCTGGATTGGACACAACTTTTATCTGGTGTGTTCCACTGCAAGAAATGTATGCCATTCAGGAACTGGAAATAATTCCTGTCGTAATTTCCACTAATTTATGATGAATTTGTTGGCTGTGCCACTCCCGCTCTTTCTAAGCTCCTCTCACCTGCTAAAAAAAAGGTGGCGGAGTTGTACAGGATAGGCGTAAATATGCCAAAAGTAACAACATTTTTCCAAAATTTTGCAACATTTCAAACAACTTTACACGAGACGACTGCCGGAATTGGGACTTAAGACTCTTTTGGAGGATGGTGGGTGAGAACATCCATAGATGTTGGTGGTTAGGAAGGACACATAACCTAAGGCTAGTAGCACTGACATAGAAAGTGAGAACTAGAGAGGACCCAATGTTTCGCCCTACTAAAAATCTTGAAAGCCATTGAAAAATCAATTCTGGACTAAGAATTTTGTAAATTTACCAAATAGGCAAATATTGTAAAACAACAAGACCGATACTGTCAACTCAATACTTCTATTGCTGGTTAGTTTATTTGTACTTTTTTATGTTACTTTTTAATGTGAAAATTGTAAAAAAAAAACACATCTGAAATGTAATAAAAAAAAGTTTTAAAAACAAGTTACAAAAATTTCCAAGCAATTTAATTTTTAAATAAAGTCTTGATGACTTGGGAACTTTTTTTAGAGGAAGGGTAGGTGAAAACATCCATAGATGATGATGTGATGTTTAGGAAGGACACATAACCTAAGGCTAGTAGCATTGATATAGAAAGTAAGAACTAGAAAGGACCCAATGTTTCGCCCTGCTAAAAATTTTGCCAGGCATTGGAAAAATAGTTTTCAATACAACTATTACTGTATTCTCTTAGTTGATTTGTACTTTTTTTATGTCACTTTTTTACTGTGAAAATTGTAAAATAAAAAATAATATCTAAAACATAATGAAAAAAATTTTAAAAAAGAAATTTCAAAAATTTCCAAGCAATTTAATTTTGACATAAAGCTCAGGATAAAGTCTGCTTCTGAATTCAGTCTCTGTCTTATCTCTTCCATCGGCTTCACATCATTTATTAATGTTTAATAACATCCGCCGTACGGGGATAGATCCAATATATAAGTTTATTTTTTTTCTGCTTGGGAAGCCAATTCAACCGAACAAGCCCACGATTCCTATTTATAGAGCTGATCCTCGGCATCATGTTCATCCATTACGTAAAAAACCTACATCATTCCTTCCCTTGTCCTAGGCAATGACAAAAATATTTCCTGAAAATCCCAGTCTGTCCATTTACCATAGGATTTTTTTTTTATAAAGACAATTCATAATACTTGGCCATTTTCTTCCAAAAAAAAAGTTCTCTATCCCATTCCATGCCATTGGATCCAAGCTGAAATACTAGAACCAGCCCCCCCAAAAAAACCAGACCATCCTTAGCGGATCCTCTTTAGGCTATGCTTACACTGATTTTTTTGAGGAGTTAAAAAAAAAAATGAGTTTTCCAAATAGAAACTACGGAGAGTTTTTGAAGAATTTTGGAGAAGTTTTTCATTTCCTTAAGTTTTTTTTGTTTTTTTTTGCAGCCTATTGATTTGACAGCACCTAGTTTGGAGACGTTTCCTTCAATGTATGCTCTAAAGAAGTGACATGCACATTTTGTTTTTTTTTTCCTCACCAGGCGCTTTTCAAAATCTCTTCAGGGGGGGGGGGAAATGTAAAAAATGTCCTCCTATGAACAGTATTGAAATTAATTAGAATTTACAGTACTTTTCCAAAAAAACTTTAGGATGAATTTGAAGAGGCCCACTTCAAAAATTCAGTGTGAACATAGCCTTTAAAAGGCTGGTTAAAAAAAAAAACTTCAAACACGCTTGATAATATCTTCCTATTTATTTCTACACAAAATGAAATCCACTTTTGTTCAAGCTATGGGTTCTTTTAGTGATTTTTTTTAAAGGGGTTTTCAAAAACACCTGGGGGTAAAAAAGAAAATGCATGTTACTTCTTTCAGGCAGATCCTGGTTGAATCCACTCTGAACTAAGAACTGTGTAAAAAGATGATGCAGGCAAAAAAAAAATCTTCCAAAAACGGTGTGTGCACACTGAGTCATTTGCTGAGTTTTTGGAGCGGAAACTGGCTAAGTGCACATGGAGTTTTTTTTTTTTAGAGAGGAAACTGAGCAAAAACTCTCCAAATCCTTCTCCAAATCTCAAAACTTCTCAAAAACTTGGAGTTTCCATTCAGCTTTTGCTTTGAAAATTCAACAACTAGATAGCGTGTTATGAGTTTTTGAGAGTATTTGGCTAGTTTTTGCTTGGCTTCCGCTCTAAAAACTCCTAATAAAAACCCCTGTGTATAGACATAACCCAATTTCTCAAAACCAGTTTTAGGAAATGAAAAACTCTTCCAAAACCTCACCAAAAAGGAGTGTTTCCTGAAGCGGTTCCTGCTTGAAAAACAAAATTTGTGATTTTTGAAAAGCCTCAAAAAACTCCATGTTAGCAAAGCCTAAAGCTAGGACTTCAATTTTTTTTTAGAGGCGTTTTGACTTTTTGTGTAGACTTTAGAGAGATTCCGCTAAGTGGGTATGTTCACTTTGCATCAGAAACTTAGAGGGACACGGTTCAAATCCTCCTCCCGAATGCAAAACTACTCAAAAGCTTGGAGGTTCTGCTCTGAAAACTTTGCAAAAAGACTTCTGCTCCAAAAACCCCTTGTAAAAAACTTTCAAGACGAAAATGATCAACCAGAGGGAGTCATGCAGTGTGCAAACAGCGCCACCAGGACCTATTTTCTACAGATATGTCCAAATTTGGTAAATTTGGTTAAAGAGTAACTAAACTTTCAACTTTTACTTTATTTATATAAATCACTTTGTCCATCAGAGAAAATTCCGAGACTTCGCAAATAACTTTATTAGGGGATTTGTCCCTCGTTCCTGTAAAACAAATTTGATGTAAGTGGCTTACAAATTCTGGCTTATACCCCATCTATTTCCCTGCTTTCAAGTGCGTTGATATCAGAACTTATTTGGAAAACAGATGATGGCAGTGATGGGTCAGCACCTGTTTGTCATTAACTGGGGATAGCAAAAACGTCTGCTGACAGAGTATCAAGAAATCATGTTTTTATCAAAAGTTTGTCACCTCAAATTGCCCATCTGGGGATATGAGAATACAGAGAGTACAGAGATAGTGCAGGACATTCCTGAGATCCAAAGTTCCAAGAGAATATCATACTTTACTCAGTTTGTACACACAGTTCCAAATTGTACCCACATAATGTCAAACTTGTGCCCACACTAGATATAATTCCCAGTTGAGTACAAAGCTAGAATATCTCTATGTAGGTTTCAGTGTCACGCTGTTATGGCCTTTGGTAAGGAAGGGGGGCCTCAAACTGTCCCTGGAACTGAGACTCTAACTATCCCTGTCCCAGTGTGTACTCTTGAAAGTAGAGAGGCCTGAGTCTCCGACCTTACTATGCACCTGTTAAACCCTGATATGTCACCTCCTCCACACCATGAAGCACAGGACAGAAATGTAAGGTAAACCAGACACAGACAAAACAGGGACAACAGAAAACCTCTATCATACAAAAGCACTAACCAACAATAGAGAGGAGGATAGGGACAGGGAGGGATAAACTAAATGGGAACAGGGACCGGGAGATAAACGCACACAAACTACAGCAAACCACAGAACACTACTACAACTCTACTCCAACCACTTAGCTTTAGCATACAGCACAGGAAGACAAATCTTTCACCAGCAGGGAAAAGATAGCTTGACCAGTTTTTATAGGAAAAGGTAATGATCAGATCAGAAGCAGCTGAAATGGAGCTGCATGGTTCTGACCAGCATAAAAAGTGTTGTTAACCTCTTCAGCACCAGAGGAAACTAAAACCATTTAATATGAGACACAAATCACACGATCTCTAAGAAGACCTGTGATTCATTACCCCACATGACCGTCTAACTCCAGGTCTTTAAGGGGTACGTGACATTCAGCTAACGGATGAAAACAAGAATGATCCAAATCAATGACATCAAGCAGAGATATTGAAATATTGAAGCAAAAGTATATTAGAAAATAGCAGATTTTTTCCAATCAGGTCCTATGACCAACTCAAATGAGTGTCACAGTAGGTGTTCACGTCTAAGGTCAACTCCCCCATAAAGACCCTTTTTCCGATAGATTCATAATGAGCGATTATTCCTGGAAACCCCGACATTCCCGGGCATTATTATTCCATTATGAGAAGCAATTATTCCTGCGCTGATTTACATGGAGCCTCGTATTGTAGTGAGGTGACTAATGAGGATGTTTACTCTATAGAAAGATTGAAGATGTTTTCTTCCCCTCCTCGTATGGAGGATGGACCCTGTAAAACCATAGAAACATGAGCGCAGAAGGACGAGTAACCATGGGGAGCCTCAGTGTATGTATAAATACTTCGATGTTGTGCACAAACCAGATTTCACGGAATGCGAAACATTTGTTTTTCTTGGCTTAAGTGAATGGAAATGGAATCTGCGGAGAGCGTTCTGCAGCAAAGGGTGGTGAGTGAGAAATTAATAAATTAATGGAAGTTCAGAGTGACTCACGCTGGGTGGAGGGACACAAATGAGCGTACATGAATATTAAGACCTTACATTCATTTATCACGCTCTATCCAATTATTTCATAGCCGTACGAATTGACGGCGTCATATTAAATCATTTCACGCTACGGAATCATCTGCGGGCGGCATCGGCTGGAAATTAAGACTTCAATGGAGGAGTCATTACTGGGAGGCAGGGGGAGAGATTTACCACCAATCAGAAGGAGCTGATGGCATTTCGACATTGCAATAACATCATTATGTAGTGGATAGGCAACATGAGCGAATCTTCCCGAAAATTCACTTTGGACAGATTTTTTTCAATTCGGTCAGCCGAGTCAAATCAGTCTGAATCGAAAGCTTCCCGGTTGCAATAAAAAGATGTTTATTATGCTATCAGATCTCTCCAGAACCTTAAGTGCAATAGAAGTAACAGAGAGAAAGGGTTAAAATATATCATACTCACCTGTCCTTTCCTATATTCTCACCTGACCTTTTGACACCTCAGTCACTGCTGCATATCACCAGGTTCACCAACCATCCACTAGCATTAAGACCATTAATTAGATTCCAATGACATGTGTAATCCTACATGTGAGATCGTGTGAGGCGAACTACTACACTCAGTGCCAGTAAGGGACACTCAGAAGAGCCAAAGACTGGTGGAGAGACTCATAGAGCTGCGAGTGAGCCAATATAAGGATAAGTCAGGGTCTACATAGAGACAGGAGAGTAGAAATTCCTCATGTCTGTGTGTGCAGTGAATGGGAGTCATCATATCATCTAGTCTACTCCCACTAGCTCAGAGACATCAAGAAATTAGAGAAAGACCCTGCAGAGAATCATGGAGATGGGAATGAGTCAACATAAGTATTGGTAAGGATCTACATAGTGCTGTGTATAGGAGACATCATAGCATGTAGTCTACATCCACCATCTCAGAGACAACTGAAACTTAAAAAAGAGCATGCACAAAAGCAGGGAGATGCAAGGGAGTCAACGTAAGGATAGGTCAGGGTCTACATGGAGACAGGAGAGCAGGAATTCTATATGTCTGTGTGTGCAGTGTATGGGAAAAAAACAAAGCTGCAAGACTCCACCCACTGGCTCAGAGAAAATTAGAGAAAAAGCCTGCTTAGAATCAGGGAGATGGGAAAGAGTCAACATAAAGACAGGTCAGGTTCTACATAGAGACAGGAGTGCAGGAATCACTCATGCCTGTGTGCTGTGTATGGGAGACACCAAATCTGCAAGTTTTCCCTCGCTAGCTCAGAGGCAACTGAAAATTAGAGAAAGAACCTGCAGAGAATCAGGGAGATGTGAGTGAGCCAACATAAGGATAGGTCAGAATCTACATAGAGAACCAGCCGCCAATATTCCATATACACTGGGCCAGCCACAAGAAAGATTATACCGATCTCTGTTCTATTCCTTCATATATTTGTACACTGTAATAATATTGCCCCTAAGCCTACGTTTTTCCAAACTGATTAACCCCATTTCTGACAACCCGTCTCCTGCAGTTACCCGGTCCACCATAGTTGCTCTTCTCTGATCCTGCTCTAGTTCAGCTTTGTCCTACACCGGAGACCATAATTGTACCCAATATCTAAGTGTGGCTGCACTAGTGATTTGCATAGAGGAAAACTATGTTCTTGTCATGAGCATCTCTGCCTCTTTTAATGCATCCCATGATTTTACTGTATTTGCTTTAGCAGCAGCTGCCTGACATTGGTCACTAAAGTGGAGTTCACTGTCCAACAATGCACGCAAATGCTTCTTAGTGGCAGTTTTAACCACAGTTTTACTACTTAAATTGGTATTCCTAGAATCACAGGTGATTAAAGTCTGACCACCAGGAACAGTAGTCATAATCTAGGGGCAAGATGGGATTAGTCGAAAACAGTGGTATTATCATAGACCCAGTGGCGTAGCGTGGGGGGGGCGGGGGGGGCGGTCCGCCCCAGGCGGCACGTGTGTGGGGGCGGCGCGGCAGCAGAAGCAATTCCTCTCCTCTGTGGGAGAAGCGCGGAGCCTGGACTCACTGACTGTACATTTCGGCCTGCGGGGCTGTGCAGTGAGGGGGTAATGTAATGCAGCCTCTTCCCACCCTTCCTCCATCCTTCTCCTCCGCCTATCGGGAGTCTCTGTACCCCTGCTACCTAGCAGCTTCTCCCTCCTCTCCGCCTGGACCCTCAGTGAGCAGCGCTGCGCTGGGCAGAGGCAGTGCTGACGTCAGCCCCGCTGCACTGGAGGACTGTCATGGTGGGATGGTCGCGACTGCCAGGAATGTGATGCACACAAGGAGCCATGTTAGGAAGAGCCGAGCAGTGAGCTGGTGAATGCGGGGCTGGGGTAAGGTGGTCTGCGGCTGCCCCCGGCGGCCCTGTGTGCAGGCAGCTGTCATCCTCATCACAGGCTGCGCTGGGTGTGTGTCTGCCTCCATTGTGTGCAGTTATGTGCCACCAACACCGCTGCCTGTGTCTCACCATGTGCAGCAGCGAAAGGATCTGTGCATGCAGCCACACTGTGTGTGTGTGTATGTACACTTATGTGTGTGTGTGTGTGTATGTACACCTGTGTGTGTGTGTGTATGTACACCTGTGTATGTGTGTATGTACACTTATGTGTGTGTGTGTGTATGTACACCTGTGTGTGTGTGTGTGTGTGTATGTACACCTGTGTATGTGTGTATGTACACCTGTGTGTGTGTGTGTATGTACACCTGTGTGTGTGTGTGTGTGTGTGTATGTACACCTGTGTGTGTGTGTGTGTGTGTGTATGTACACCTGTGTGTGTGTGTACACCAGTGTGTGTATCCACCTATGTGTGTGTACACCTGTATTTGTGTATGCCTGTGTGTGTGTGTGTCTGTGTGTGTGTGTGTGTACGCCTGTATTTGTGTATGCCTGTGTGTGTGTGTCTGTGTGTGTACGCCTGTGTGTGTGTCTGTGTATATACACCTCTGTGTGTGTGTATACACCTGTGTGTGTGTGTGTACGCCCGTGTGTGTGTATCCACCTATGTGTGTGTATGTACACCTATGTGTGTGTGTGTACACCTGTTTGTGTGTATCCACCTATGTGTGTGTATGTACACCTATGTGTGTGTGTGTACACCTGTGTGTGTGTATGTATACACCTGTGTGTGTGTACGCCTGTGTGTGTATCCACCTATGTGTGTGTACACCTGTGTTTGTGTATGCCTGTGTGTGTGTCTGTGTGTGTGTATACACCTGTGTGTGTGTCTGTGTGTGTGTATATACACCTATGTGTGTGTGTACGCCTGTGTGTGTCTGTGTGTGTGTGTGTGTACGCCTGTGTGTGTGTCTGTGTATATACACCTATGTGTGTGTATGCCTGTGTGTGTGTGTCTGTGTGTGTGTGTATACACCTGTGTGTGTGTACGCCTGTGTGTGTGTGTCTTTGTATATACACATATGTGTGTGTGTATGCCTGTGTTTGTGTATGCCTGTGTTTGTGTATGCCTGTGTGTGTGTATACACCTGTGTGTGTATATACACCTATGAGTGTGTGTATGCCTGTGTTTGTGTATGCCTGTGTGTGTGTGTCTGTGTGTGTGTGTATACACGTGTGTGTGTGTATACACCTGTGTGTGTGTGTATATACACCTATGTGTGTGTGCATGCCTGTGTGTGTGTGTCTGTGTGTGTGTATACACCTGTGTGTGTGTGTATATACACCTATGTGTGTGTGTGTCTGTGTGTGTGTGTCTGTGTGTGTGTATACACCTGTGTGTGTGTGTGTATATACACCTATGTGTGTGTGTATGCCTGTGTGTGTGTGTCTGTGTGTGTGTATACACCTGTGTGTGTACACTCTGCGCATGTGTCAGCACAGCAGCAGCTCTGCTTTCCTAGGTTTTCTGTCCCGTCCTGGCACCGTAGCAGCTGCAGAGGCTCCGCCCTATTGATGCTCCCGGGAGGAGGAAAGAATATGGCGGTGCTGCTGCCCCGGCTGGGAGCGAGAGGAAAAGGGTAGGACAGTACTGCACGGGGTGAGGTGGGATACTGGGGAGCATGGTATGGGGGCGATTTGTGAGAGAGGCTGCTGGGTGCACCGCGGCCATTACCGGAGAATGCACCACCAACATCTGTACGGGAGAAGCCACAGACAGCTGTCACATGCCACATAGACATCACACCACAGGTGTCCTAATACAATAATCATCCCCCATATAAGTGTTCTCGTACATCCCCCCATATATACGTGTCCTCGTACATCCCCCTATACGTGTCCTCGTACATCCCCCCCATATATACGTGTCCTCGTACATCCCCCATATCCATATATACGTGTCCTCGTACATCTCCCCCTATACGTGTCCTCGTACATCCCCCCATATACGTGTCCTCGTACATCTCCTCCCCATATATTTTCTGTTTTTTTCTGTCACATTATTAAAAATTATTATTAAAAAAAGCCATTAGGTCTTCATCCAGCATCATCAAGCTAATACATACATATATATATAGAGAGAGAACTGCAAGAAGATGAAAGTCTAGAAATGTAGAAATAATAACAGCAGAGTTAGTAGCAGACTAAAAATTAGATCTTTGAGTGTAGTGTGGGCTCTCCTGATGCTTCCGGATTATCATCGACCAAAGGGGCGGCAAATTTTTCGACCGCCCCGGGCGCCACAAACAGTTGCTACGCCACTGCATAGACCTTGCATTTTTCATAATTTTAAGGAAAGTAGACACAAGTCCATTGCGCTCAACACATTACTTAACTTGATGATCCAGAGGAAGGCAAAACCCCCATGATGTTCACTGCCCCATATTATGGGAAAATTATTTCAAGACTCCACATATGGCAACCAGACTACCTCCCATGTGCATCCACCACTCCAAGCGGAGAACTTGGGACCTCCATTCTTGTGATTGGTGAAGGTCCCAGTGGTTGCGTTGCCAATGATAAGACATCTTAATGGATAAGTGATATGTTGTGGTTCGAGGAACACATCTAAGTAAAATTTTGGAGTATTTATCTCCTTGACCTTCCCTTTGCTAATCGGTCATCTTTATGATGTCCCACTCTCTGTAATGGCTATGTGAAAAGAGTCCACCATCCGGCACAGCATTACCCTATATGACCATACTAGGACGTATCGTCAGGAGATACAGAAAGAACAACAACCTGAATGTAGAATGTAATCCTGATATCTACTTCTGGCTTGTTTTGTGTCTACCGTCTGTTTTACAGATTTTTGCTTTTTTTTTGTTTCGCATGTTTTTGTCCAGTTATAGATTTTTTTTCTTTAGAGACAAAATTAACTGGATTTGAGCCGTCGCTAATAATGCACTCGGCTTTTTTTTTCTTCTTGTCTCAGCCTTGATGTTTCCAGGGCAACTGGAATCTGGAATTAGAAGAAATAGATGAAACAGGTAGAATACAAGTGTTGTCAATCCATCACAGCTGCTTCCTGGCACCTCTTCGAGTGGAAGAGAGTAAACAAGGTGGATGGACGGACGGAATCTGCGGCTCCTTTCAGCTGTGATGAAGCCATATAATTGGTAATAACTTGAAGACTTCCTTTATTTTGAGAATTTTATGGGTTTCTCCATCGTTTAGATTCTATCTAGATGCCATAAATGTTCGCAAAAGGTTAAATCTTGACACTTGTTTAGCTTTTTGATGGGTCAAAAGTCCAAGTTCTCCAGGACTGTTGCTATGAACAAAAATAAAAACCCCTATTGACATTTTGTTTCTTGAACTCATTGAATAGTAATAATTCTTAAGTGTTATCTTTGGAGTTTTCACACTCACTAGATAGTTGATACCACTGCTGCGACCTTCATGGAGATCCATAGTCTCCTGTTTGCCTTCCTGGTCATGACCATATCAAGAAAGAGTTGAAAATGATCAGTGATCGAGCCTACCACTGTAGGTGATAAATGTCCAAACCCTGGTACCCCTAACGACCACTAGAGCAGGTGTCCCAAGCACCCTATTTCTCCCGTATAACTTGACCCCAGTAAGGAGGAGAACTGGTTGAACACGCGAGTCACCAATCCAAATCTGACCGATAGAGGTAGCCGATGTCATAATTAACTCCCAGCATTCAGATAAGCTCCAAAAATACATGAAAAAAACTCAGTTTGAAAACTCTAAGGGTTTGTGCACAAAATTACTTTTTCAGGTGGATTTCACTTGGTATCTCCTGAAAAAGCACCTGAAATCCACCACCAAAAATTTAAACATAGTGCACAATGTAAAAACGCCATTGCTGTACACATGTTCAGTGTTTTCTTACTTCTTTTAACTGCTTGGGGGTGCGCCAATCATTAAGCTAAAAGTAGTAACATATTCGTTTTCCAATAGATATACCGTAATTGAAATTTTGGAAAAATTGACAGCGAAACAGCCAGTAAAGCCCCTTCTACAAATAGACCGCCGACTTTGTCCTGAAGCAGTTTTGTATAGGATAACCTTGACGGGTCTGCTGGTGTCTTAAAGGTACCATGTGCACATATCCTAAAAGTGGTTTCTCAACATTAAAAGTTACCGACTTGCATATGGGTGAGCTTCAGTCTGGGGGATCTTCTGTTGTTCACAAAAGTGGTACCAAAACAATTTGGATACAGGTAAATGAAATAAAAGACGCCGCCGGTTCCCCACCTCTGGTTCGGTCTGTGTTTTGTGGTGTAGTGACCACTGTGCCCACTAGAGAGCGCTGTGTGGATGTCCCAGGAGATTGAATGAATGGCAGAATACTGAATGACCGTTATGTATCTCAAGGTGGGTGGCCTTGAGATGGAGACTTATGTGTGTGTTGATCAGCAGTGATACTGCTGAGGTGCTGGTTCAATGTGTCAGGGACTAATTACTTACAAACCCCCCAGGGGGTGTGTTTAAGAACGCTAGTATAAAGTGCATATGAGTGGTTCAAGGACCTGTGATGAGGTCATAGCCATGTGACCCGGTTGGCGTGGCAACGGACCATATAAGGTGGCCAGGGTAGGTCACATGAGGTGAATGCAGGGACCTGGTTGGTCAGTTTTGGAAGGCCCCATCTGGGAGAAATGGGGGCTGTCTTCCTGACAGCAAGGAACGCTGTGTTGAATGGCTGCACGTGCCTGATGATTCCCTGGAGGGAATGGACGTCTGCAGGGTGATGAAGGAACTATGAGGAAACCCTGACGCGGGTGAGATAACTGAGGCTGAAGAGCCTGTGTATGCATAACCTGTGTGACCACAGGGATTACAGAGCTGAACTCTGTCATGGACGCTATGCTGACATTATAAAGTTTATGTTGCTGCTGTGGGTTTTTGATGCTAAATAAACCGCATGGACTATGATTGTTTATGGAAAAACCTGTGCCGGATCTGTTTTTTTGGATGCTAAGCGAGTGTCCCCTACTTGAATAACAGCGCTACCTTACAATTGGTGGAGAAAGCTATGGGAATTGTTGTAGCCTTGTTGCTAGGAGCAACGGAAGAGGACTGCAAAGTTTCGGTTGCTAAGGGCAACGGTTTCTAAAGGCACATGGTGCAGTGCTGGCAACGCTGAGCCAGGAGGGCTGACGGTCTTGAAAGCCGCGTGATGTGATATACTGACAGCAGGTCAATGTTAGGGACGACGGAACGCACTAAATATAAATAATAGGAAGTGCGTTCGCCGCCCGGGGTCCACCGTGCAGTAGGTGTAACAACCGCTGCTGAGTAATGGCAGACTCACTATATGGCGGTATACTGCGTTCGGGTTAAACGTCACCCGAGGTGCGCAGAGTGGACTCTGTTAAACTCACAGAGGCGCTTTAGTATAAATAAAGCATAAACGCTGAGCCTGTTAGCTTCACAGGTCTCAGCTGGCGTGCACACACGGTATATGGTCACAGGACACGGCCCAAGGCAGAGGTCGGTGTCCGTCTTGACCTACCGTGCGTGCGGCGTCGCTACCGTGGACGCCGGTAAATGCTGCTAACTGCAGCACAGCGGTCACTACTGCCGCTGTACGATAGTGCTGTGAGGCATAACACTATTGGACGCTAGTGTAGCGGTGCGGTACGCACTGGGTCGTATGGCTTGCCACTGACTGGCGCTGACTATAACTCTAACTCCCTAACCACATACGTAATATCAGAGGGAAGGGGTTTTATAAAGAGTCAGTCACCAGAATCATACATCCGTCACCATTCACACATAGCAAGTATAGTCTATACTAGCGCATGGCCGAGCGGCCATGCGGGCCTTTTATAGCCATGCGCTTCTGGGACCTTCCAGACCTCTGAGATGGACCAATCAGATCAGAAGAAGGACCTGAGCATGTGACCCCCGATCTCCACTGGGAGATCGTCTCGTGGGAATGCCCAGTAGCGCGGCGAGAGGACTTAGCCTCTGGAGTGGTTTCCTGCAAAGCAGGCTGCGCTACCATTGCTGGTCCAGAGGTGGCAGCAACATCCAGAACCAGAGAGCTGGTCTGAGCAGGGTGCCTGGATCGCCGAGATTACTGTGCAGGTCTCTGAGCGGTCGGAAAGGGATGGGAGACCGCTGGATGTATGGCTCTGGATTCCTGCTGTGCAGCTGCAGGAACCCGACGCCTAACAGTCAGTGGAAGAGACTTTTAGGACACCTCTGCGGTAGAGGGTTCCGAGAACCTGCGCATCCAGCAGGTGACGGTCGTGAAAGTCGTGTTGTACTGACCTTGGTCAGAGAAAGAGACTGGTGATTGCTAGGGTGCCTCTGCGGATAAGAGGTACCCGAGGACCTGTGTGGCCGACACAGGTAACGGACAGGTGTTCGCGTTGTACTGACCTGGGTCAGTGAGAAACACTGTGTACCTGGAGGGTCAGTGTTGGGAGATTCTAGGAGAAGAGTCGCATCCCTGGAGCACGTGGTATGACCTTGGACCTGTTGAGGCGTGAGTGTTGGGCAGTCTGAGGCGGAGACGGATGTCCTGAAGAGCCCCTGGACCTGGTGAGGCCGATGTTTTGGGAAATCCTGGGAGGAGGGTTGGCTCCCCGAATAGCACCCGGTGCGCCCTGTGTGTTGGACGGTCTCAGGCGGAGATGGAACGTCCTGAATAGCACACACAGACAGGACACGTGAGTTTTGTGTGGTGTTTTTTTTTCTTTTCTCAACTCAGCCTGCGGTGGCTCAGTGGGAGTCAAGAAGGTGACAAGCAGCTTCCGGTAACTCGGCGGGGTTACGAAGGTGACACCAGCACAGTGGCGTAGCGTGGGGGGGGCGGGGGGGGCGGTCCGCCCCAGGCGGCACGTGTGTGGGGGCGGCGCGGCAGCAGAAGCAATTCCTCTCCTCTGTGGGAGAAGCGCGGAGCCTGGACTCACTGACTGTACATTTCGGCCTGCGGGGCTGTGCAGTGAGGGGGTAATGTAATGCAGCCTCTTCCCACCCTTCCTCCATCCTTCTCCTCCGCCTATCGGGAGTCTCTGTACCCCTGCTACCTAGCAGCTTCTCCCTCCTCTCCGCCTGGACCCTCAGTGAGCAGCGCTGCGCTGGGCAGAGGCAGTGCTGACGTCAGCCCCGCTGCACTGGAGGACTGTCATGGTGGGATGGTCGCGACTGCCAGGAATGTGATGCACACAAGGAGCCATGTTAGGAAGAGCCGAGCAGTGAGCTGGTGAATGCGGGGCTGGGGTAAGGTGGTCTGCGGCTGCCCCCGGCGGCCCTGTGTGCAGGCAGCTGTCATCCTCATCACAGGCTGCGCTGGGTGTGTGTCTGCCTCCATTGTGTGCAGTTATGTGCCACCAACACCGCTGCCTGTGTCTCACCATGTGCAGCAGCGAAAGGATCTGTGCATGCAGCCACACTGTGTGTGTGTGTATGTACACTTATGTGTGTGTGTGTGTATGTACACCTGTGTGTGTGTGTGTATGTACACCTGTGTATGTGTGTATGTACACTTATGTGTGTGTGTGTGTATGTACACCTGTGTGTGTGTGTGTGTGTGTGTATGTACACCTGTGTATGTGTGTATGTACACCTGTGTGTGTGTGTGTATGTACACCTGTGTGTGTGTGTGTGTGTGTATGTACACCTGTGTGTGTGTGTGTGTGTGTGTATGTACACCTGTGTGTGTGTGTACACCAGTGTGTGTATCCACCTATGTGTGTGTACACCTGTATTTGTGTATGCCTGTGTGTGTGTGTGTCTGTGTGTGTGTGTGTGTACGCCTGTATTTGTGTATGCCTGTGTGTGTGTGTCTGTGTGTGTACGCCTGTGTGTGTGTCTGTGTATATACACCTCTGTGTGTGTGTATACACCTGTGTGTGTGTGTGTACGCCCGTGTGTGTGTATCCACCTATGTGTGTGTATGTACACCTATGTGTGTGTGTGTACACCTGTTTGTGTGTATCCACCTATGTGTGTGTATGTACACCTATGTGTGTGTGTGTACACCTGTGTGTGTGTATGTATACACCTGTGTGTGTGTACGCCTGTGTGTGTATCCACCTATGTGTGTGTACACCTGTGTTTGTGTATGCCTGTGTGTGTGTCTGTGTGTGTGTATACACCTGTGTGTGTGTCTGTGTGTGTGTATATACACCTATGTGTGTGTGTACGCCTGTGTGTGTCTGTGTGTGTGTGTGTGTACGCCTGTGTGTGTGTCTGTGTATATACACCTATGTGTGTGTATGCCTGTGTGTGTGTGTCTGTGTGTGTGTGTATACACCTGTGTGTGTGTACGCCTGTGTGTGTGTGTCTGTGTATATACACATATGTGTGTGTGTATGCCTGTGTTTGTGTATGCCTGTGTTTGTGTATGCCTGTGTGTGTGTATACACCTGTGTGTGTATATACACCTATGAGTGTGTGTATGCCTGTGTTTGTGTATGCCTGTGTGTGTGTGTCTGTGTGTGTGTGTATACACGTGTGTGTGTGTATACACGTGTGTGTGTGTATACACCTGTGTGTGTGTGTATATACACCTATGTGTGTGTGCATGCCTGTGTGTGTGTGTCTGTGTGTGTGTATACACCTGTGTGTGTGTGTATATACACCTATGTGTGTGTGTGTCTGTGTGTGTGTGTCTGTGTGTGTGTATACACCTGTGTGTGTGTGTGTATATACACCTATGTGTGTGTGTATGCCTGTGTGTGTGTGTCTGTGTGTGTGTATACACCTGTGTGTGTACACTCTGCGCATGTGTCAGCACAGCAGCAGCTCTGCTTTCCTAGGTTTTCTGTCCCGTCCTGGCACCGTAGCAGCTGCAGAGGCTCCGCCCTATTGATGCTCCCGGGAGGAGGAAAGAATATGGCGGTGCTGCTGCCCCGGCTGGGAGCGAGAGGAAAAGGGTAGGACAGTACTGCACGGGGTGAGGTGGGATACTGGGGAGCATGGTATGGGGGCGATTTGTGAGAGAGGCTGCTGGGTGCACCGCGGCCATTACCGGAGAATGCACCACCAACATCTGTACGGGAGAAGCCACAGACAGCTGTCACATGCCACATAGACATCACACCACAGGTGTCCTAATACAATAATCATCCCCCATATAAGTGTTCTCGTACATCCCCCCATATATACGTGTCCTCGTACATCCCCCTATACGTGTCCTCGTACATCCCCCCCATATATACGTGTCCTCGTACATCCCCCATATCCATATATACGTGTCCTCGTACATCTCCCCCTATACGTGTCCTCGTACATCCCCCCATATACGTGTCCTCGTACATCTCCTCCCCATATATTTTCTGTTTTTTTCTGTCACATTATTAAAAATTATTATTAAAAAAAGCCATTAGGTCTTCATCCAGCATCATCAAGCTAATACATACATATATATAGAGAGAGAGAACTGCAAGAAGATGAAAGTCTAGAAATGTAGAAATAATAACAGCAGAGTTAGTAGCAGACTAAAAATTAGATCTTTGAGTGTAGTGTGGGCTCTCCTGATGCTTCCGGATTATCATCGACCAAAGGGGCGGCAAATTTTTCGACCGCCCCGGGCGCCACAAACAGTTGCTACGCCACTGCACCAGCAGCTGTGTGTGAACGGCAGCCGGTGGTGTCGGAGATCGGTGACAGCAGGAGCTGTGGTGGTGCCAGCAAGGACTTGTATGGTATCGTAAGAGACATAAACTGTGTTGTGTGAACTGTGGTCTGAGAAGACCGGTATAACGGACATGGGGAAGTCCCGAAAGGGGGCGGTGGCCCAAATCGGGGTAGTAGCCCAAAAGGGGGTGGAGTCCCAGAGGGGGGCGGTGACCCAAACCGGGGTGGTAACCCAAAATGAGGTGGAGTCCCAGAGGGGGGCGGTGACCCAAATTGGGGTGGTAACCCAAAAAGCGGTGGAGTCCCAGGGGGGACGGTGACCCAAATCGGGATGGTTCAGGAAATGGCAGCACTTGTTACCTCAGTGGGTATGTCTGGGGAACCGCAGTGTGTGTGTATGTCCTTTGAGGAGTGCGGCATGTATTTTCCAGATAATGACGGGCCACAGTTGTGTACAGTGATGCTGCACCGGGAAGGAGTCTCTGGTAGACTGGACTCAGAGAGTCAGGTAACCCTGAAAGGAACTCCTCTCATTTTATCTCTGGCCGAGAAAAACGTCAGGGTTCACTGTAAACACGGGGTCACAGTGAACTATGCCGTAGACAGAGTAATGTTCGAGGGAACCAAAGGTGGTGAGTGCCAAGGGGGCGGGATACCACGGGACCTAGTCTATGCCTTGGAGAGGGGCCGGGATTTTGTTGTGTTTGATGATATATGGTCGGACGATGGAGATGTTTCGACTGTGGGGCCAGCAGATATTGAGACGGTGACAGTTCCTGACATGGACAGGTCAGAGGTAGAACTGACCGGAAGAAGAGGTACATCTGCCCAACGTACGGACCTGACATCTCGTGACATGACGGATGGTGGGCTGGGAGATGAGACGACAGGACTAGACACACGGTCAGAGGGTAACTGGAGGGTTCACTCGAATGACGGGACTGACCCAGAGGTACCCTTTGAATATATAATTAAAGAGGTAGTAGTGCGACACGTGCTGGCCAAAAGAAAACAAGATCATGAGATACAGTTAATAAAGGAGACAGTGGAAGGACATCTCGAACGAGAAAGAGTCCTGAGACAAATGGCCGAGCACAGGGTTGAGGAGCTCGAGAAAGAAGTCTTGGAGCTCAAAGAAACTGTAAGTGGTCTTCTGCGGGAGAAGAGCTTGGACAGTGATGTACAGAGGCCGGGTCCGATTGGTGGTGGGACGAAGCTGCCGGTGCCCGTCTTGGCAGGGGGTCGTGAAGAGATGAGATCTCGAGAAGTTGAGGAGCTGAGAGCTGAAGAAGACAGTCACCCGGTCAGGTCAACTGTAGTGGGGGAAGTGTCCGTGGTAAGGTCAGAGCCTCCTGGCCTGGAAGAGAGCAAGACCACGACCTTCAAGCTTGTGATTGATGTACCAGAAGACATGCAAGAAGCCTGTGCTGAGGAAGGTGTGCATGAGGCTTTCAAAGCTAGGCGGTCAAAGCGTGCAAGGTGCACTGGGCGCCTGAGACTCGGCAGTTGATAATATCAGCCAGAGAAGATACATCAAACCGAGTAGTTGTCCTGAAAGAAATGCATCTGCAATGTCATCACACCAAACAGCTGGTTAGGCGGAGTAATATGAAAGCTGCTCGATGCCTAGAATTAGCAAGGGAGGCTATGGATCGGCTGGGTTTGCGGAAAGATGTAGTTCTGGTTCCCAAAGGTCTGATTGGGAGAATCATTGGAAGATTCGGGAAGGTAATGCGAGACCTTGTAAATATCTCCGGTGTGGTGAGGGTGAGGATCCCTCCTGATGATGAAGACCAGGTATCCAGTGAAGAGGGTAGGATTCCCGTCATGGTGGTTGGCTCCTTGGAAAGCCTGAGAGACTTTTGGATGCTCTTGGAGTATCGAGTGGGGTACCTGCAAGAGATTAAGCAGTTGAGGCTGGACCGTCGGCAAATGAATAAAGAGGTACGGAACACCAGGTGGCAGGACGAAGCTGAGAGACCGTAGTTCCTGTGAGACACTGAATGAGTCAGACTCAAGCCAGACAGTAGGCTTAACACTGATGGCTGTACCAACCGGGGGAGCTGGTCGGGGAACGGTACAGACAGGAAGAGGAATATGATGACTAAACAGTGTCGGATGACGCAGACAGACTGTGACGGGAGGGTCAAAGATCAGGGCCGATATTCTGACCGCTGAGGGCAGAGGAGGCCTAACGTAGAGATGAGGCCATATGACAGATGGAGACGGTTCTCTCGATCTGTGGGGCAAGGTGTAATGAGTGCCTGGTTTTGAGATCCTGGTGTAATGTTGTGTGTTCAACCCCACAAGTTTGAACAGAGGGGGGAGGTATGTGGTGTAGTGACCACTGTGTCCGCTAGGGGGCGCTGTGTGGATGTCCCAGGAGAGTGGATAAATGGCAGAATACAGAATGACCGTTATGTATCTCAAGGTGGGTGGCCTTGAGATGGAGACTTGTGTGTGTGTTGATCAGCAGTGATACTGCTGAGGTGCTGGTTCAATGTGTCAGGGACTAGTTACCTACAAACTCCCCAGGGGGTGTGTTTAAGAATGCTAGTATAAAGTGTGTATGAGTGGTTCAAGGACCTGTGATGAGGTCATAGCCTTGTGACCCGGTGGGCGTGGCTACGGACCATATAAGGTGGCCATGGTAGGTCACATGAGGTGAATGCAGGGACCTGGTTGGTCAGTTTTGGAAGCCCCATCTGGGAGAAATGGGGGCTGTCTTCCTGACAGCAAGGAATGCTATGTTGAATGGCTGCACGTGCCTGATGATTCCCTGGAGGGAATGGACGTCTGCAGCGTGATGAAGGAACTATGAGGAAACCCTGACGTGGGTGAGATAACTGAGGCTGAAGAGCCTGTGTATGCATAACCTGTGTGACCACAGGTATTACAGAGCTGAACTCTGTCATGGACGCTATGCTGACGTTATAAAGTTTACAGTATGTTGCTGCTGTGGGTTTATGATGCTAAATAAACTGCATGGACTATGATTGTTTATGGAAAACCTGTGCCGGATCTGGTTTTGTGGCTGCCAAGCGAGTGTCCCCTACTTGAATAACAGAGCTACCTTACAGTTTTGATGATGTCACGACTGCAGCGTGCATCACCGCTGCAGCCAATCACTGGACTCAGTGGTCTGCAAGTGTAGACGACATAAGGGATTGGCTGCGGCGGTGATGCGAGCTGTAGCTGTGAGAAAACAGATATCGGAGCAGCGGTAAGGAGCCGGCACTAGACCGGGAGAGGGGGAGTAAGATCTGGTTATTGGGCTATTACTTGGTGGCCACTTTTTTGGAAAACACCTTTAAGGCTTTTTTGCTTATAAGTCCAAAACAACAAATTCTGCTCAATCTGTATCCGTATTTCTCTCTTGTTTTATAGCATAAAAAACCAGCAAAAAGTCATTCCTACGGCTCGAGCCAAATGAATAAAAGTACATCCAAGTGGCGTGGGATTAATTGATGCATAAAATAGATGGATAATGAAGACGATGAGATCATTACTGTTATTATTGACGAAGCGGAGCGCAGAGTATGATCGTATCCTCCTACGGTTATTAAACCAATTACCGACCCACTTATCCATCCGCAACTACAAAAATGCAAGGCTGAAGAGGACCGGGGCCGGGAGCCATTTATCAAGACACGGGACGTACGATCCATTAATAGTCCCAAACATCTCCTTCCTATTGGTACAGATGGAAATGTTCCATCATGTTTTGTTCTTTTTTCTCCCCTACCCCACAAACTAGTATTAAACACTCTATTGTCCTTAAAGGGTTTTCCTATCTTAGTAAGAGAATGTAAGGGAAGAAGCACAGAAGTAGATAACCTTTCACAAATTTTGGACCCCATGGTCCCCATTGTCACGCTCTGTAACTTGCCATCTATTCTTGTTCAGTGGGAGGTTCTTCTTTATCAGCATAAGTGCTGGAACTGTCTTCCCCCTCTTTTCCCAGAATGTATTCTATACAATCTGCACTATCTGTTATGTCTGCTGTATGCAGTTCTACAGACAGGAGAGCAGGAGGACAGAGATAAAGACTTTAAACCACATTCTATAATCTGTCTAGAAGTCTCTGCTGCTAAAGGTGGATTACATTTTACAAAAGTCAATGTACCACAAGCTACATACATAAAAAGAGACACCTAATGGACAGAAATTGAGGTCAAGATACTTGGATGTTATAGCTATTTTATTGATAAACTTCTGGCTACTTGCGCCCACCACTAGGGGGAGCTGAAAAGCTCAGTGCATATATAATTTACAGTAACACCGTAGCAGGGATTTAGCTCCAAAGCTCCCTCTAGTGGTGGCTGCAGGCAGCCAGAATATTACAACTCTCTATCAGAAAAACATTGCTCTGACTGCTGGCAGTGCCGTTTTTAGGGGGGGAGGGGGGGTGCGATCGCACGGGGCGCCACCCAAGCAGGGGCGCCTGCGGCCCTGCCTAGTGCCTAGCTGTCTGTCTGTGCCGGACGGTTCTCCCCGGTTCGGAGGAACCGGTTGCTAAAAAAGCAGCCGGTTCCCCGAATCGGGGAGAACCAGAGCCGAGATCTGGTACTGCACTGTGCAGCGGGCACGGCCAGCGGCGCGCACAAGTTGACATGCATCACACTGGAGCGGAGGAGCCGGAGGAGAGGAGCCGAGGAGGGACTCTCTAGCGCTGTGCTGCTCCTTTGCCTGCAGTACGCGCGCACGCCATCCCGCCCGCGGCGCACTGATACGTCACGTGCACACACTGTGACCTGACCCAGCCGGCAGCCCCCGCGCACTAATGGCGTTCTCTTCCCATCATACAGGTATTTAATATTCCATGTTTTATTTATGGATGTGGGGTCAGTGGTGAAGCCTCCAGTCTCTGCTTACAATCCAGCAGCTTTACATTACATGTGTCGGCCAAGACCTTCCTGTGTCCCCCTATAGATTAACCCCTTGTGACTGCCCCCCTCAGTATTGCAGCTCCTGGCTGATGAGGTGGATCAGTTCTGTGTGCTCCCTCTATCTTGGTGCATTATGCTACAGCAGACGATTGCACAGTACCGCTGAGTTCCAATGAGCTCAGCAGCAAAAGAAGGGGTCACATACTAATGCAAACTGCTGTTACATCATGTAGTGGTGCTAAGAGACAGCGGGACCAGGAGGGGGTTAATTCGGGTCTGCATGTAGTGGAGCTAAGAGACAGCGGGACCAGGAGGGGGTTAATTCGGGTCTGCAAGTGCAGTAACTTAGAGGTTAATACAATGCACTATATGGAATATGGGACCAAGATTTTGCAAAGAAATGAATGTTGTATTGTATCAGATTTTTTGAAAACTGGGTGCTGTCTTTTTCTGTAATCGTCACCCAGCTTTCCTAGCCTCACAAACAGCAGCAGTGTACATCATGCATTCCAGCATTGCTGCATAACCTCGATAGACAATCAGGAGCATAGGAAAGCTGGATTACAACAGATGTGGCAGCTACACCCGCTTCAGCATTGCTGTATAACTAGATAGACAATCAGGAGTGCAGGAAAGCTTAGTACAACCAATTTGGGAGCTGTAATGGCAGACAAGTAGGTTGTCACCCAGCTTTCCTAGGCTCTAGAATGTCCACAGTACACATCGCCCACTCCTGCATTGCTGCATAACTAAATAATCAGCCAACATTTTCTAAGTAAATTGCTGTTCTATCTGACTCTGGGAAAACTGGGTGCTGACATTTCCTCTGTCTTTTCCCAGCTTTTCAAGACTCCTGAACAGTAGCAGTATACCTCACCTGCTCCAACATTGTGGCATAACCAGATAGGCAAGAAAGCTGGGTGACAACCTAGGTGGTAGTTCCTGAAAGTCCACAGTATGCATCACCAACTTCCATACTGTTGCAGAATGTCAGGACTTTGGGATAGATGGCTGACAACTTACTTGATAGCTGTGTAAGAACTTGTTGGTTGTCAAAGTCACTCAGCTTTCCCAGAAACTGATCTAAGATCAGTTGATTAATCAGGTCGCTGTCACTTTACCATGATACAGGAACGTCATTAGGTCTTCATCCAGCATCATCAAGCTAATACATACAGTACATATATATAGAGAACTGCAAGAAGATGAAAGTCTAGAAATAATAACAGCAGAGTTAGTAGCAGACTAAAAGTTAGATCTTTGAGTGTAGTGTGGGCTCGTTTATCTAAGGTTATCTAAAGTATTCAGCATGCTAATGTTCGAGGGGGGGGGGCCC
Organism: Dendrobates tinctorius; assembly: GCF_039654945.1. Taxonomy (NCBI): domain Eukaryota; kingdom Metazoa; phylum Chordata; class Amphibia; order Anura; family Dendrobatidae; genus Dendrobates; species Dendrobates tinctorius. The sequence goes on from NW_027361691.1 coordinate 6,265,695, forward strand.
TTTTTCGATGTTCGCCCTGTTGGCAAAATTCCCTAGAAACTGCCCTGGCTGTTGGTATTACAAGACTGATAAGTATTGGCCTGTATTTCTCAGCACTGAGGACACCATTAATCCTGAGCAAATCTCCAACTCCAGTTGCTGAAATGCAGCCCCAGATTTGCAGGACCCTCTGTCATGTTTCACAGTTCCTGCAGACCCTCATTATTGTGCCGCTCTCCAGCCCTTCGGGAACAAACTGCCTCCTGTTACAGACAAATATTTCACATTTTGACCCATCAGCCCAGAACACTTGCTGCCGTTTTTTTTGCACTCTGGTTCCTATATTTTCATGCAAAGTTGAGTCACTTGGTCTTGTTTCCATGTGGAATCTTTTTCTCTTTGGCCACAATTCTTCCATGAAGACCTCTCCTCCCCTGACTTTTCTGAACAGTAGACGGACGTAGCTGGGTCCCACTGGGTCGCTGCTGGTTCTCAGCTGATGGCACTGCTGGACGTCTTCAGATGATGTGTCTTCCTTCTGCTGAACTAAGTTTCCTTGGCCGATCACTGCTGCATCTACAGTCCTCGACGTTGCCCATTTCTTGGCGTCATCAATTCTAAGAAATACAGGCAGATACAGTTGTGGCCAAAAGTATTGACACCCCTGCAATTCTGTCAGATAATACTCGGCTTCTTCCTGAAAATGATTGCAAACACAAATTCTTTGGTGTTATTATCTTCATTTAATTTGTCTTAAATGAAAAAACACAAAAGAGAATGAAGCAAAAAGCAAAACATTCATCATTTCACACAAAACTGCAAAAATGGGCCGGACAAAAGTATTGGCACCCTCAGCCTAATACTTGGTTGCACAACCTTTAGCCAAAATAACTGCGACCAACCGCTTCCGGTAACCATCAATGAGTTTCTTACAATGCTCTGCTGGAATTTTAGACCATTCTTCTTTGGCAAACTGCTCCAGGTCCCTGATATTTGAAGGGTGCCTTCTCCAAACTGCCATTTTTAGATCTCTCCACAGGTGTTCTATGGGATTCAGGTCTGGACTCATTGCTGGCCACCTTAGAAGTCTCCAGTGCTTTCTCTCAAACCATTTTCTAGTGCTTTTTGAAGTGTGTTTTGGGTCATTGTCCTGCTGGAAGACCCATGACCTCTGAGGGAGACCCAGCTTTCTCACACTGGACCCTACATTATGCTGCAAAATTTGTTGGTAGTCTTCAGACTTCATAATGCCATGCACACGGTCAAGCAGTCCAGTGCCAGAGGCAGCAAAGCAACCCCAAAACATCAGGGAACCTCCGCCATGTTTGACTGTAGGGACCGTGTTCTTTTCTTTGAATGCCTCTTCTTTTCTCCTGTAAACTCTATGTTGATGCCTTTGCCCAAAAAGCTGTACTTTTGCTCATCTGACCAGAGAACATTCTTCCAAAACATTTTAGGCTTTTTCAGGTAAGTTTTGGCAAACTCCAGCCTGGCTTTTTTATGCCTCGGGGTAAGAAGTGGGATCTTCCTGGGTCTCCTACCATACAGTCCCTTTTCATTCAGACACCGACGGATAGTACGGGTTGACACTGTTGTACCCTCGGACTGCAGGGCAGCTTGAACTTGTTTGGATGTTAGTCAAGGTTCTTTATCCAACACCCGCACAATCTTGCGTTGAAATATCTTGTCAATTTTTCTTTTCCGTCCACATCTAGGGAGGTTAGCCACAGTGCCATGGGCTTTAAACTTCTTGATGACACTGTGCACGGTAGACACAGGAACATTCAGGTCTTTGGAGATGGACTTGTAGCCTTGAGATTGCTCATGCTTCCTCACAATTTGGTTTCTCAAGTCCTCAGACAGTTCTTTGGACTTCTTTCTTTTCTCCATGCTCAATGTGGTACACACAAGGACACAGGACAGAGGTTGAGTCAACTTTAGTCCATGTCAACTGGCTGCAAGTGTGATTTAGTTATTGCCAACACCTGTTAGGTGCCACAGGTAAGTTACAGGTGCTGTTAATTACACAAATTAGAGAAGCATCACATGATTTTTCGAACAGTGCCAATACTTTTGTCCACCCTCTTTTTTATGTTTGGTGTGGAATTATATCCAATTTGGCTTTAGGACAATTCTTTTTGTGTTTTTTCATTTAACACAAATTAAATGAAGATAATAATAACAAAGAATTTGTGTTTGCAATCATTTTCAGGAAGAAAATGAGTATTATCTGACAGAATTGCAGGGGTGTCAATACTTTTGGCCACAACTGTACTTATCCATCATGTAATACCATCAGGGAGGCGTCTGTCCACATTTCTTCTGCAGTCAGACAAGAACCCCAAACATCCAACCAATGTCATTAAGAACGAGGAGTCCTGGAAGTGATGATCTGGCGTCCATAGAGCCCTGATCTCACATCATCCGTCTTGGAGTGGGATGAGGTATCACAGGAACCGTTTCTACTTAAATGTCCGGCTGGTTTATTTCAGTCCTCATAAACCGCATCACAGAAAAACTGAATTACAGCCCTTGTCTGTCACAAAGTGAAACATAAGGAAAAAAGTCCATACGATAGTGGGGGTTCGCCCGCTTGAGTTAGGGTCCAGCTTTTTAGTCCTTTAGCAAAGAAAGACAATCCTGGAGGTCTGCCACCTCCATACACAGACATGTGTGGGACAAACAAGGCTCATTTTACAATGTGAACCACACCCAGGGGAGAAGATATGGTGCGCAGCCGTCCCGCCCAACTTTTTAGCTGTTCACAATCAACCTGTCATGGCCAATTAACCCCTCTTAGTACTATATGTACTAGAGCATTGCTGCAGGATTATATCACAGAGGACAACCACCTCTATGATACATATCTCTCATCCACTACGAGTCTGGAAGCCACCTTACAATATGTATATACAATATGTTCCCTGAATGTACCTTACGAAATGTACTGTGATTATGACTTGTTATAACATTGCCGGGGGGCTCAGTGGTCGGACTAATATCAGCTCCTTGTGACTCTCCACAATATATTTGTGCTGCTACTTTTCCTCATTTGATACAGAGACCTGTACCATTTGGTCAATGGCGTCTTTGTGAGATGACAAAGAGTCGCCTCGCGGTGAGTACATGTACATCAGCTTTTCTCAGCTATATCAAGGCTGAAATTGCATTTTCTGAATCTATTGACGTCATAAATCAAATCAAGGTCTGATTGTGCAGTCTGCGAGCTCTACTTATATTGTCCGTGAGGACAAAAAGCCGATATAACACGGGGTGCAATTGTTCTTAATAGGATTTTATTCAAAGACGGAAGAAGAGATGAAATGGCCATCATGTGGCTGATCGTAAATGTAAACGACCGTTTTATGCAAGTACAGAGGTCTAATTTTCTTCATCCATTGAGACTTTCCTGTTTTTTACCACTGATTCATTAGCATACGGGCCATGATCAGTGACTCAAGCTTAGATGCAGTGCCTGTTGGAGTCAGTGACAGTCTTAAACCCTGTCGCATCAGAAGCTCCGACTGCAGAAGAAAGTTATGATTGGTGACTCCAGTTTGGCTGCATTGTCTATTGGAGTCCATAGAAGTCTGAAATCTTACCTCATTCAACAGGCATCGCCGCTGAGAAGCTCTTTTAGCCCCTTCACGCCCCCTGACATACTATTACATCATAGAGCGGATGAGGATATATGGAGATGGCTCAATTCTTAATGACTCAATTCCAGTTTTTTATTCAGCCATAGATATTTAGAAATTGCAGCTAATCAGTGAAGTGGAGACCCCGAAACGTTACAGAGTTGGGGGGACGGGGACAAGTGCTGAGTAGCAGAGGACATAAGAGTCACCATGGTTCTGCTGACTCTATAACCGAAGAGTCCAGACATCCTCTGGAATTATATCAGCACAAACACTGCGCCCCCGCCTGGAGCTTCATTGCTGAGCAGCTGCATGCAGCCGTACATCACCAAGCACAATGCCGAGCGTCGCATGGAGTGGTGGAAAGCCTCCACCACTGGACTCTTCAGATGTGTTCTGTGCAGTGACGGATCACACTTCTCTATCTGCGTCTGATGGAGGAGTCTAGGTTTGGTGATTCTAGTAGAACGTTACCCCCTGACTTCATTGTGCCCCCTGTACAGATGCCCTGTCCTCTGCATTCGACACAGTTGACCACTGCCTCGTACTAAAGATCCTTTCCTCCTTTGGCATCAAAGACCTCGCCCTATCCTGGATCTCTGCATACCTTTCAAACAACACATTCAGCGTCTCCCACTCCCACACTACCTCCTCATCCCACCCTCTCTCTGTTGGAGTCCCCCAAGGCTCTGTTCTAGGACTCCTACTCTTCTCAATTTATACACTTGGCCTGGGGCAACTCATAAAGTCCCACGGATTCCACTACCACCTTTATGCTGATGACACTCAGATCTACCTCTCTGGCCCAGACGTCACCTCTCTGCTGTCCAGAATCCCGGAATGTCTATCAGCCATATCCTCCTTCTTCTCCTCTCGCTTCCTCAAGCTCAAAGTGGACAAATCTGAACTCATCATCTTTCCTCCATCTCACAGATCTTCCTTACCTGACCTTTCTATCACAATTAATGACATCACGCTTTCCCCAGTACTGGAAGTCGACTGCCTCGGAGTAACCCTTGATTCTACCCTGTCGTTCCAACCGCACATCCAAGCTCTTTCTACCTCCTGTCGCCTCCAGCTCAAAAATATTTCCAGAATACGTCCTTTCCTCAACCCTCAATCTACTAAAATGCTTGTACACGCCCTCATCATCTCCCACCTCAACTACTGCAATATCCTTTTCTGTGGTCTCCCTGCTAACACCCTCGCACCTCTCCAGTCCATCCTTAACTCTGCTGCCCGACTAATTCATCTCTCTCCTCGCTACTCCTCCGCTTCTCCCCTCTGCAAATCTCTTCACTGGCTCCCATTCCCTCAGCGTATCCAGTTCAAATTACTAATACTGACCTACAAGGCCATCTATAACCTGTCTCCTCCATATGTCTCTGAACTAATCTCCCGATACCTTCCTTCACGTAATCTCTGGTCATCCCAAGACCTCCTTCTCTCCTCCACACCCAAACGCCTCCAAGACTTCTTCCGAATAGCCCCCATCCTCTGGAATTCTTTGCCCCAACATGTCCGACTATCAATCACATTTGGATCCTTCAGACGGAACCTGAAAACCCACCTCTTCAAGAAAGCCTACAGCCTACAATGACCCCGCTACCTCCTCACCACTACTGGAGATATCACCTCAAGCAACACCGGAACTGCTGCAACCCACCAACCTACTGTCTCCTTCCCCACCATCCTGTAGCATGTAAGCCCGAAAGGGCAGGGTCCTCTCTCCACTCTTTATCAGTCTGTCATTGTAAGTTTGTTTACTGTAAGTGATATCTGTAATTTGTATGTAACCCCTTCTCATGTACAGCGCCATGGAATCAATGGTGCTATATAGATAAATAATAATAATAATGTTATGGGCTGTTATCAGGGGGCGGCCTCGGACCCTCATCTCCAGTGATGGGAAATCTTAATTCTTCAGCACAAGACATTGTGGACAATTGTAGCTTTGTGGGAACAGTTTGGGGAAAGACCCTTTTCTATTATGCATGACTGCGCCCAGTGCACAAGGTCCATACAGAGATGGAGGGGGAGAACATAAACGAAAACAGAGCCCAGACCTCAACTCCATCCAACGTCGACAATGGAGATTGTAATGTTGGCCTTCCCCCGTCATCAGGGTCTGACCCCTCAAATGCTTTTCTGGATGAAGGGGTCAAAAATTTCTACAGATGCCTCCAAAATCTTGTAGAAATCCTTCCCAGAAGAGGGAGATATTATATCTACAGAGGGAGGAACAAGCAAAAAGAATGACTGGAGGAACTCATATCACCCACTGGATGCAATAAGCTTGTACATGATAAAACTGGGAAGACGAGAACAACCCGACCCAAAAAATTCCCATCAAAATTTCCAGCTTTTTCTTGTTAAAAGAAAAGCTTCAGAAACAGAATTAAATCCACCTCTGACCGATTACGGTCCTTAGTTGTGGCAAACTGAGAACTCAGACATCTCACCTTACATACAAACTTCCGCCAATCAGCAGAAGAAAGCGGTGATCAAATTCTAGGCTCGCTTCCGAGGGTGCACAGAATACCGATACGAGATAAGAGGATATACAACGCAAATATTGAAACCGTGATACCAATGAAAAAAAATTTAAAAAAAACAAAACCACAAAAAATAGTACATCAGTAAAAAAAACAAATATTAAAAAGTAATTAAAATTTGAATTTTGATCCGAGTCCACAGACACTCTCTGCTCAATAGACCCCAGAAGAGGGCGCAACTCAGGAAACAGAGCGGAGTATGGATTCAACCAAAACCTAGGTATAGACTAAGATTGATAATCAGTCTGAAACGCGTCAATGGTGGATTTATTATTTCTGAACCTGTATTATCTGAACAAGAATAGGAGCTGGAATTTTTGTAATGGGATTTTTTGGATGCTCGTGAAATCTTTTTCTCATTTTTATTAAAGGGGAACCAACAACTGCATATTAATGTCTATACTGTAGATTTAGAATGGGATGTAATAACAGCCATTATAGATATAATATAGAGGTTTCCAAATACTTTTCTTGGTGCAGTATATCACAAGCTATAATATTCTAATTGGAAAGAGCTAAAAATGTAAATTTAGAAAGTCCTAGAGAGAGTCCTTCATTCTCTGTATTGGCTGTTTCTCCTCACAGCACTCCAGGAGGTCTGATGTGGTACTGCAACTGAAGCATCAATAGTTTCAGCTAAAAACTACAGGAGTTCGTATTCAGAGCTTGATGAGTGACCAGCATTAAGTAATAAAATACCTGTCCTAAGGAATTTTTAAAAGGCGGTTCTCAGTGTGTTGTTAGCGGCAGAAAAAATCCTGTATAATATTTGCCTATATCTTAGAGAAGGCTCACGAGTCACGACTCTATACGCATTCTATAGTGGCTGTTTCTGGGCACTCCAGTTCATGACCTCTAGTAAGGATTGGTCACCAATATCTCAGTTCCAAATCCAGGAAACTAGAAAGCAAATTGGTATGCAGTGAGCTCCACCTAGTGGACATAAATACATATATGTATTTTATTTTTCATTTTTTCTGGACCCCCTCAGAATCTGGGATGGGATTGGGCTCTCTTCCTTATCGTGCTCATTGTTCCATGAAAATCCTTATGTTACATGAGTCAGTCAGGGGTCACCTGGCAGTCCTAAAATGGCTACCACAGGCAGGCTTGGCACAAACCTCTCTGTTAACTACCGGTAGATGCCAAGAGTTGCTCTATTCTTCATCTTTTTACCCTGGTACAGGGATCTGAACTTACACAGGGAATCCTGTATTGAGATCGAGTCAACTGCTGGCTGGTGGTGCAGTCTGGAAGAAAGTATGGTCCGATAGATGGGTCACAGTCAAAATTGTAAGGAGAGTAGTCAAAAAAAATGAGCTGAGGTCAAAATTAGGAGTGTCCACTAAGAATACAAGAATAACCCCAAAAATTCACTGAGACTACTCAAGTAAAAACTGGCAGTCGAAAGCAGGATTTCAGGAGCTTAAATAGCCAGCAACCTCGCCCAGACCACACAGTAGGGAGCAAAAACTGAAGCTCCATCTCCCAGTTCAAACAGAACTACAAGTCAACAGGACACGGAACTAAAGGTGTCCAGATGGCCCAGGAGGTCCCTTCCAACTCTACGATTCTATGTGTCACCTCATGTCGCCTGCAACAAGAATGTGGTGGCACTCGGCGACAGAAGCAGACACAGGAAGGGCAGGTACTGATAGGAGCATAGCCAGCAACCCTGCCCAGACCACAAAGTAGGGAGCAAAAACTAACAGAAGCTAATTCTACATCTCCCAGTTCGAACTGAACTACAAGTCCACAGGACTCGGAACTAAAGGTGTCACCTCATGTCGCCTGCACAAGAATGCGGTGGCAACCAGCGACAGAAGCAGACACAGGAAGGGCGGGTACTGATTGGAGCTTAAATAGCCAGCAACCCTGCCCAGACCACAAAGTAGGGAGCAAAAACTAACAGAAGCTAATTCTACATCTCCCTGTTCGAACTGAACTACAAGTCCACAGGACACAGAACTAAAGGTGTCACCTCGTGTCGCCTGCAACGAGAATGCGGTGGCACCCGGCGACAGAAGCAGACACAGGAAGAGCAGGTACTGATAGGAGCTTAAATAGCCAGCAACCCCGCCCAGGCCACAAAGTAGGGAGCAAAAACTAACAGAAGCTAATTCATCATATCCCAGTTAGAACTGAACTACAAGTCCACAGGACACAGAACTAAAGGTGTCACCTCGTGTCGCCTGCAACGAGAATGTGGTGGCACCCGGCGACAGAAGCAGACAGAGGAAGGGCAGGTACTGATACGAGCTTAAATAGCCAGCAACCCCGCCCAGGCCACACAGTAGGGAGCAAAAACTAACAGAAGCTAATTCTACATCTCCCAGTTCAAACAGAACCACAAGTCCACAGGACACGGAACTAAAGGTGTCACCTCGTGTCGCCTGCAACGAGAATGCGGTGGTGCCCGGCGACAGAAGCAGACATAGGAAGTGCAGGTACTGATACAGATGACGCGCCCTAACCATTTTATATAAAAATGAATTTGCTTTTTCTGACCTTGGCATTAATAGGTGCTGGATTACTGGAATTTTACTGGGACAAGGTTATTTCCTATTATAGCACTTACATGGAGTTAATACTAAAATGCCCTTTAATTTTATATTAACGCTGTACTGGAGCACTTGATACGACTTGAGCAGCTGTATCCAGATTAAGTATCAACTTCACATTATCACTGCTCTCTAGATACTTATAAATAAAATATGAAAGAAAGGACGAGTAAGATGTTCGATATTAGGGATGTGCTTGTGGCACTACAACCTCCAGGGGTGCAGATAACTAGCTATTGAATCCCAGAGAAATTTAGTAGAACAGATACAAAAAAGTGACGTTGAACATATATATTGAGATAAAAATAGAGAACAAAAAAAATTGTTATGCATTTATATAATGCGACCAACACCTGTAGCTGAATCCAGAGAGACTATCCTAGATATAAAGGGAATCTGTCAGTATAATCGACCTCCTTAAGTCAACTATGTCAGCATGTAGGTGTTAAAAAAATGATACCTTGATATCTGCAATCCAATATTTTATTCTAGAAAAATCCATGTTTTTCTTACTATGTAAATGAGCTGTTAAGATCTCTGGGCCGGACATAGATCTCCCCGAGAATCTGCCTCCAGAGCTTATTATAAACGAAAGAAGGCGTTACTAGTGTAAGACATGTAATGACTGACATTCTTCTCTCCCGATCTACATATAAGGAGCCGGATCTAAACCAGAGATGCCCAGCGGACTGGACCCCGCCATCTCTGAGTATAATAAAAGGTCTTTTGATCCTTGTAGTGCAGATTGGGGATATACAGCATTCTAATATGCTGCAGAAAAGAGATAACAGGTCCTGGTCATACTTTATATGAGGAAAACCTGCTGACAAGTTTTAAGATAGGCTCTGGAGGTAGATTTTCAGGGAGACCCATGTCCGGCATACAGATCTTAACACCTCATTTACATATTGAGAAAAATGTGGAATAATGATTGAATAAAAAGGAAAGGGCACTATTATAGCAATTATATTCTTGTACATAGGGGCAGTATTATAGTAGTTATATTCTTGCACATAGGAGCAGTATTATAGTAGTTATATTCTTGTACATAGGAGCAGTATTATAGTAGTTATATTCTTGTACATAGGAGCAGTATCATAGCAGTTATATTCTTTTACATAGGAGCAGTATTATAGTAGTTATATTCCTGTATATAGGGGCAGTATTATAGTAGTTATATTCTTGTATATAGGATCAGTATTATAGTAGTTATATTCTTGTATATGAGGGTAGTATTATAGTAGTTATATTCTTGTACATAGTGGCAGGATTATAGAAGTTATATTCTTGTACATAGGGGCAGTATTATAGTAGTTATATTCTTGTACATAGGAGCAGTATTATAGTAGTTATATTCTTGCACATAGGAGCAGTATTATAGTAGTTTTATTCTTGCACATAGGGGGCAGTATTATAATAGTTATATTCTTGCACATAGGAGCAGTATTATAGTAGTTATATTCTTGTACATAGGGGGCAGTATTATAGTCGTTAGATTCCGGTACATAGGGGAAGTTTTATAGTAGTTATATTTCTGTACATAGGGTGTTATGATTGAGTCACCGTAGGAGGCAAAAATAGAAATGCTAGCTAAGTCCAGAAAACCAGAGAAGTTGGCAGCTATCGGATTGCAGACCCCTGAACCTATCAACACAACTAGCAGTAGCCGTGGGGGGCTCCTACGATGACCTAGGCCCTTCGATCACAGCCGGAGGACTACATAGCCTAAAGACAGAAAGGGAAATCTAAACTGCCCCAGAGCAGACCCCAAAGCAAAAGGCAGCCCCCCACATATAATGACGGTGAAGCAAGAAGAAAGAACAAAACACAGACGGAAAGATAGACTGAGCAAAGATGGGGCCCAAGCTAGCTTAGATAGGAAAGGACAGGAAGGCTGCTGTCTGCAATCCGTAAAAAACCCTATGAAAATAAGAGCCAACAAACTGACAGTAAAAAAGGCCCTGAAGACGCTAGGCTTCAAAAAAGGCTATGTCAGTACTCAGAAATATTCTGAAGACAGAGCAACAGGCAAAAGGAGATTCAGCTCACCCAAGCAGGGAATGGCAGAATCCAGAAAAGCAAGGAAAACAAAACACTAATGCAAAAAGGCAAAGCAGAAATCTTAGCTTTAGATGAGCAGGAATCAGACTGGTTTCCTAGAAGTCCACAGAGAAATCACCCGCAGGCCAGAAGGGCGTCGGCAGCCTTATATCCAGTCATTAACTCCACTCAGCCAGTCATCATCATCAGCCCCAGGTGTTTGACAATCAGGCTCACTACCTTTCTTCACCAGAAGAGGGAGTTCCTCGGGCCTCAGTAGTGAACGGGAAAATGAACTCACAACAATAGGGGCAGTATTATAGTAGTTATATTCTTGCACATAGGGGGCAGTATTATAGGCGTTATATTCTTGTACAAAGGAGGCAGTATTACAGTAGTTATATTCTTGTATATATGAGGGTAGTATTACAGTAGTTATATTCTTGTACATAGTGGCAGGATTATAGAAGTTATATTCTTGTACATAGGAGCAGTATTATAGTAGTTATATTCTTGTACATAGGGGCAGTATTATAGTAGTTATATTCTTGTACATAGGAGCAGTATTATAGTAGTTATATTCTTGCACATAGGAGCAGTATTATAGTAGTTTTATTCTAGTACATAGGAGCAGTATCATAGTAGTTATATTCTTGTACATAGGGGCAGTATTATAGTGGTTATATTCTTGTACAAAGGAGGCAGTATTATAGTAGTTATATTCTTGTACATAGGAGCAGTATTATAGTAGTTATATTCTTGTACATAGGAGGCAGTATTATAGTAGTTATATTCTTGTACATAGGAGCAGTATTATAGTAGTTATATTCTTGTACATAGGAGCAGTATTATAGTAGTTATATTCTTGTATATAGGGGGCAGTATTATAATAGTTATATTCTTGCACACAGGGGCAGTATTATAGTAGTTATATTCTTGCAAATAGGGGCAGTATTATAGTACTTATATTCTTGCACATAGGGGGCAGTATTATAATAGTTAAATTCTTGCACATAGGGGGCAGTATTATAGTAGTTATATTCTTGTACATAGGAGCAGTATTATAGTAGTTATATTCTTGTACATAGGGAGCAGTATTATAGTAGTTATATTCTTGTACATAGGGGGCAGTATTATAGTTGTTATATTCTTGTACATAGGGGGCAATATTATAGTAGTTATATTCTTTTACATAGGGAGCAGTATTATAGTAGTTATATTCTTGTACATAGGGGAAGTATTATAGTATATTCTTGTACATAGGGGGCAGTATTATAGTCGTTATATTCTTGTACATAGGGAGCAGTATTATAGTAGCTATATTCTTGTACATAGGAGCAGTATTATAGTAGCTATATTCATGTACATAGGAGCAGTATTATAGTAGTTATATTCTTGTACATAGGGGCAGTATTATAGTAGTTATATTCTTGTACATAGGGAGTAGAATTATAGTAGCTATATTCTTGTACATAGGGAGCAGAATTATAGTAGTTATATTCTTGCACATAGGGAGCAGTATTATAGTAGTTATATTCTTGCACATAGGGGGCAGTATTATAGTAGTTATATTCTTGTACATAGGGGGCAGTATTATAGTCGTTATATTCTTGTACATAGGGGCAGTATTATAGTAGTTATATTCTTGCACATAGGTGGCAGTATTATAGTTGTTATATTCTTGTACATAGGGGCAGTATTATAGTTGTTATATTCTTGTACATAGGGGGCAGTATTATAGTAATTATATTCTTGCACATAGGGAGAAGTATTATAGTAGTTATATTCTTGTACATAGGAGCAGTATTATAGTAGTTATATTCTTGTACATAGGAGCAGTATTATAGTAGTTATATTATTGTATATAGGAGCAGTATTATAGTAGTTATATTCTTGTACATAGGAGCAGTATTATAGTAGTTATATATTGTATATAGGAGCAGTATTATAGTAGTTATATTCTTGTACATAGGGGGCAGTATTATAGTAGTTATATTCTTGTACATAGGGGGCAGTATTATAGTTGTTATATTCTTGTACATAGGGATCAGTATTATAGTAGTTATATTCTTGTACATAGGGGCAGTATTATAGTAGCTATATTCTTGTACATAGGAGCAGTATTATAGTAGCTATATTCATGTACATAGGAGCAGTATTATAGTAGTTATATTCTTGTACATAGGGGCAGTATTATAGTAGTTATATTCTTGTACATAGGGAGTAGAATTATAGTAGCTATATTCTTGTACATAGGGAGCAGAATTATAGTAGTTATATTCTTGCACATAGGGAGCAGTATTATAGTAGTTATATTCTTGCACATAGGGGGCAGTATTATAGTAGTTATATTCTTGTACATAGGGGGCAGTATTATAGTCGTTATATTCTTGTACATAGGAGCAGTATTATAGTTGTTATATTCTTGTACATAGGGGGCAATATTATAGTAGTTATATTCTTTTACATAGGGAGCAGTATTATAGTAGTTATATTCTTGTACATAGGGGAAGTATTATAGTATATTCTTGTACATAGGGGGCAGTATTATAGTCGTTATATTCTTGTACATAGGGAGCAGTATTATAGTAGCTATATTCTTGTACATAGGAGCAGTATTATAGTAGCTATATTCATGTACATAGGAGCAGTATTATAGTAGTTATATTCTTGTACATAGGGGCAGTATTATAGTAGTTATATTCTTGTACATAGGGAGTAGAATTATAGTAGCTATATTCTTGTACATAGGGAGCAGAATTATAGTAGTTATATTCTTGCACATAGGGAGCAGTATTATAGTAGTTATATTCTTGCACATAGGGGGCAGTATTATAGTAGTTATATTCTTGTACATAGGGGGCAGTATTATAGTCGTTATATTCTTGTACATAGGGGCAGTATTATAGTAGTTATATTCTTGCACATAGGTGGCAGTATTATAGTTGTTATATTCTTGTACATAGGGGCAGTATTATAGTTGTTATATTCTTGTACATAGGGGGCAGTATTATAGTAATTATATTCTTGCACATAGGGAGAAGTATTATAGTAGTTATATTCTTGTACATAGGAGCAGTATTATAGTAGTTATATTCTTGTACATAGGAGCAGTATTATAGTAGTTATATTATTGTATATAGGAGCAGTATTATAGTAGTTATATTCTTGTACATAGGAGCAGTATTATAGTAGTTATATATTGTATATAGGAGCAGTATTATAGTAGTTATATTCTTGTACATAGGGGGCAGTATTATAGTAGTTATATTCTTGTACATAGGGGGCAGTATTATAGTTGTTATATTCTTGTACATAGGGATCAGTATTACAGTAGTTATATTCTTGTACATAGGGGCAGTATTATAGTAGTTATATTCTTGTACATAGGAGCAGTATTATAGTAGTTATATTCTTGTACGTGGGGCAGTATTATAGTAGTTATATTCTTGTACATAGGGGGCAGTATTATAGTCGTTATATTCTTATACATAGGGAGCAGTATTATAGTAGTTATATTCTTGTACATAAGAGCAGTATTATAGTATTTATATTCTTGTATATAGGGGGCAGTATTATAATAGTTATATTCTTGCACATAGGGAGCAGTATTATAGTAGTTATATTCTTGTACATAGGAGCAGTATTATAGTAGTTATATTCTTGTACATAGGGGCAGTTTTTTAGTCGTTATATTCTTGTACATAGGGGCAGTATTATAGTCGTTATATTCTTGTACATAGGGAGCAGTATTATAGTAGTTATATTCTTGTACATAGGGATCAGTATTATAGTAGTTATATTCTTGTACATATGGGCAGCATTATAGTCGTTATATTCTTGTACATAGGGAGCAGTATTATAGTAGTTATATTCTTGTACATGAGAGCAGTATTATAGTAGTTATATTCTTGTACATAAGGGGCAGTGTTATAGTAGTTATATTCTTGTACATAGGAGCAGTATTATAGTAGTTATATTCTTGTACATGGGAGCAGTATTACAGTAGTTATTATCTTGTACATAGGGGGCAGTATTATAGTCGTTATATTCTTGTACATAGGGAGCAGTATTATAGTCGTTATATTCTTGTACATAGGGGCAGTACTATTGTCGTTATATTCTTGTACATAGGGAGCAGTATTATAGTCGTTATATTCTTGTACATAGTGGCAGTATTATAGCCGTTATATTCTTGTACATAGGGAGCAATATTATAGTAGTTATATTCTTGTACATAGGAGCAGTATTATAGTAGTTATATTCTTGTACATAGGGGGGCAGTATTATAGTAGTTATATTCTTGTACATAGGGGGCAGTATTATAGTCGTTATATTCTTGTACATAGGGAGCAGTATTATAGTAGTTATATTCTTGTACATAGGGGCAGAATTATCGTCCTGGCCATAACCCTTCTTAGTCAAATAAGTCAATGGTTTGGCAATACCAGAAAAATTGGCTATAAATTTACGATAAAAATTAGCAAAACCCAAAAATTTCTGGAGGGCCTTCAAAGAAGTGGGCTGAACCCAATAATAAATGGCCTGTACCTTGGCCGGGTCCATTTCAATAGTTGACGGAGACAAAATAAATCCCAAAAAAGAAATCCTCTGTACTCCAAAAAGGCATTTCGATCCCTTGACATACAGGGAATTCTCCCTCAAAATCCGGAACACAGTCCGAACATGTTCCACATGAGAGTCCCAATCCTTGGAAAAGATCAAAATATCATCCAGATAGATGATCAAAAATTTATCCACAAAGTCTCGGAAAATATCATTCAAAAAGGACTGGAAGACAGAAGGGGCATTAGTGAGCCCAAAAGGCATCACCAGGTACTCAAAATGTCCCTCCGGAGCATTAAACGCCGTCTTCCATTCATCCCCATGCTTAATGCGAATAAGATTATACGCCCCCTGAGGTCAAGCTTGGTAAACCAGCAAGCACCTTTAACTCTGGAGAATAGATCAGAAATCAGGGGTAACGGATACTGATATTTAACAGTAATTTTGTTGAGGGAACGATAGTCAATACAAGGCCTTAATGACCCATCTTTCTTAGACACGAAAAAAAAAACAGCACCTAAGGGTGAAGAGGATGGTCTAATATGACCCTTCTCCAAAGACTCCTTAATATAGGATTGCATAGCCTCATGTTCGGGTACAGATAAATTGAAAAGTCGACCCTTGGGAAATTTACACCCAGGGCTCAGCTCAATTGCACAGTCATAACTCCTATGAGGAGGCAGAGACGCAGACTCATTCTCACTAAATACATCATAATAATCAGACAAATAGTCAGGAACATCATGCGACTGGGGAGAGGAGGAGAAAACAGGAGCATCACTAAGGGCACACCGACAACCCCAACTCACCACAGACACAGATTTCCAATCCAAAACTGGATTATGGATTTGCAACCAGGGAAACCCCAGGACGATGGTATCATGCAAATTATGCAACACCAAAAATCTGCAATTTTCTTGATGGTCTGGGGCGACCCGCATTACCAACTGGGTCCAAAACTGAGGTTTATTCTTCGCCAAAGGAGTAGCATCAATACCCCTCAAAGGGATAGGCGTCCGCAGAGGTGTCATAGGAAACCCACAACGTTTAGCAAAATCCAAGTCCATCAGATTCAGAGCTGTTCCCGAATCCACAAAAGCCTTAGCGGAAAATGTGGACAGGGAGCAGATCAGAGTAATTGCCAGAAGAAACTTAGGTTGAACACCACCCACAGCTAATGGGTGTGCAAAACGTTTCTCTTGTTTAGGGCAGACAGAAATAATATGCGAGGCATCACCACAGAAGAAACACAGCTTATTACGCCTTCTGAACTCCTGACGTTGCGCCCTAGACAAAACTCTATCGCATTGCATAGTTTCAGACATTTGTTCAACAGGTGGCAACACCTCTCGTGCGGTTTTGCGTTCACGCAAAAGCCGATCAACCTGAATGGCTAATGATATAGAATCGTCAAGACCAGAGGGAACAGGAAATCCAACCATAGTATCTTTTACGGTTTCTGACAAACCCTTCCGAAAGAGAGCTGCCAAGGCACCATCATTCCAGGTAGTAAGGACTGCCCACTTTTGGAATTTTTGACAGTACAACTCTGCAGAATCCCGACCCTGGCTCAATGCCAACAGGGCCTTTTCAGCATGATCAATAGCATTAGGTTCATCATACAACAACCCCAAGGCCTGAAAAAATGCATTCACATCAGTCAGAATAGGATCATCAGGTTTCAAAGAAAATGCCGCGCAGCAAAGAGATGACAATTTTAACCTGCTGCGCAGAGCTCCCCGATGAGTTAGGCTTCAAGGCAAAAAATAATTTACAATTATTCTTAAAATTCAAAAATTTAGACCGATCCCCAAAAAACACATCAGGAGTAGGGATCTTTGGTTCAGCAGCATGTAAATGAGCAAGATAGGTGGAAATTCCCCGCACTTCAGCAGTGAGCTGCTCCACATGATCAGACAATTGCTTAATCTCCATTGAGAAAAAACTCCTCCTACGGCCTCAGAGAAATAGAGGAAAAAATATACACAAAAAAAAAAAAATTCTGACACATTTTTTTTTTTTCTTACAATTCCTTCCTGATATTGAGTACCCTAGAATCTGCGGTATGGCTGGTGACTCTGTTATGAATGAGTCACCGAAGGAGGAAATAACAAAAATACAAGCTAAGTCCAGAAAACAGGAGAGGTTGGTAGCTATCGGATTGCATACCCCTGATCCTATCCACAACAACTAACAGTAGCCGTGGGGGGTTCCTACGATGCTCTAGACCCCTCGATCACAGCCGGAGAACTAAATAGGCCTAAAGAAAGAAAGGGGAAATCTAAACTTCCCCAGAGCAGACCCCAAAGCAATAGGCAGCCCCCAACATATAATGACGGTGAAGCAAGATGAAAACACTAACACAGATAGAAATATAGGTTGAGCAAACGATGGGGCCCAAGCTAACTAAAAAGGACAGAATAGAAAAGCTGCTGTCTGCAATCCGCAAAAAGCCCTACCAAAAAATGTCCCAACCGTCTGATAGGAAAAACAGGCCCTGAAGTCGCTAGGACTTCAAAAAGACTATATCAGCACTCAGGTAAATTCTGAAGACAGAGCAAAGAGACAAACTGATCAGAGACAAAAATGGAACTCAGCACACCGCCGACCGGGGATGGCTGAACTCCAAAAAACAAGGTAAACAAAGCAAAACTAATAAGTTCAATAGCCGAGCAAAAACTTATCTTTGGGAAGCAGGAATTAGACTGGTCTCCAAGAATCCAGCAGAGAAATCACCAGCGACTCAGAAGGGCGTCGGCTGCCTTATATCCAGTCAGAATTTCCTGTTACCCAGTCATCATCTACCAGATCAGGTGTTTGGTAATCAGTCTCACTACCTTCCTTCACCAGAAGAGGGAGTTCATCAGACATCGACGGGGAAGGGGAAAATGAACTCACAACAAGTTATATTCTTGCACATAGGAGCAGTATTATTGTAGTTATATTCTTGTACATAGGGGGCAGTATTATAGTAGTTATATTCTTGTACATAGGAGCAGTATAATAGTAGTTATATTCTTGTACATAGGAGCATTATTATAGTAGTTATACTCTTGTACATAGGGGCAGTATTATAGTAGTTATATTCTTGTACATAGGGGCAGTATTATAGCAGCTATATTCTTGTAAATAGGGAGCAGTATTATAGTAGTTATATTCTTGTACATAGGAGCAGTATTATAGTAGTTATATTCTTGTACATAGCGGCAGTATTATAGTCGTTATATTCTTGTACATAGGGAGCAGTGTTAGGCCAGTTTCACATTCGCGCTTTTGAGCGCAACAGGTTGCGTTTGGCGCTGCTCAGCGCACCGTCAAATGGACGCATGCGCCGCCAAACGCAGACTGTGCGCAGACTGCGCACGGCCTGCGCCCTCTGTGATGAAGATAGGGGACGCACGACGCATGCAACGTCATGCGCCCGGAGGCGGAGATACCGGTGGAGGCGGGGCAGGGGCAGGGCTTAGCGGCGGCCGTGCGCAGGCCGTCGCTGCGCTCAAAAGTGCGAATGTGAAACCGGCCTTATAGTAGTTATATTCTTGTACATAGGGAGCAGTATTATAGTAGTTATAGTGTTGTACATAGGGGCAGTATTATAGTCGTTATATTCTTGTACATAGGGAGCAGTATTATAGTAGTTATATTCTTGAACATAGGAGCAGTATTATAGTAGTTATATTCTTGTACATAGGGGCAGTATTACAGTCGTTATATTCTTGTACATAGGGGGCAGTATTATAGTAGTTATATTCTTGTACATAGGGGCAGTATTTTAGTAGAATCATAGAATCATAAAATTGCAGAGTTGAAAGGGACCTCCTTGGCCATCTGGTCCAACCCCCTGCTCAAAGCAGGATTCGCTAAATCATCCCAGTCAGATGTCTGTCCAGCCTCTGCTTGAAGACTTCCATTGAAGGAGAACTCACCACTTCTCGTGGCAGCTTGTTCCACTCACTGATCACTCTAACTGTCAAAAAGTTTTTTCTAATATCTAATCTGTGTCTCCTCCCATTCAGTTTCATCCCATTGCTTCTAGTCTTTCCTTGTGCAAATGAGAATAAAGTTGATCCTTCTACAATGTGACAGCCCTTTAGATATTTGTAGACAGCTATTAAGTCTCCTCTCAGTCTTCTCTTTTGCAAACTAAACAATCCCAAATCATGCAACCTTTCCTCATAAGACAGGGTTTGCAGACCGGTCACCATTCAGGTTGCTCTTTTCTGAACTTGCTCCAGTTTGTTGATGTCTTTTTTAAAATGTGGTGCCCAAAACTAGACACAATATTCCAGATGAGGTCTGACCAAAGAGGAGTAGAGGGAAATAATGACTTCACGTGATCTAGACTGTATGCTTCTGTTAATATATCCTAGAATTGCATTTGCCTTTTTTGCTGCTGCATCACACTGTTGACTCATATTCAGTCTGTGATCTATTAGTATACCCAAGTCTTTTTCACATGTGCTGTTGCTTAGCCCTATTCCTCCCATTCTGTATATGCTTTTTTCATTTTTATTGCCCAGATGTAGTACTTTGCATTTTATGCATTTTTGTACATAGAGGGCAGTATTATAGTAGTTATATTCTTGTACATAGGGGGCAGTATTATAGTAGTTACATTCTTGTACATAGGGGGCAGTATTATAGTAGTTATATTCTAGTACATAGGGGGCAGTATTATAGTCGTTATATTCTTGTACATAGGGAGCAATATTATAGTAGTTATATTCTTGTACATAAGAGCAGTATTATAGTAGTTATATTCTTGTACATAGGGGCAGTATTATAGTAGTTATATTCTTGTACATAGGGAGCGGTATTATAGTAGTTATATTCTTGTACATAGGAGCAGTATTATAGTAGTTATATTCTTGTACATAGGGGCAGTATTATAGTCATTATATTCTTGTACATAGGGAGCAGTATTATAGTAGTTATATTCTTGTACATAGGGAGCAGTATTATAGTCGTTATATTCTTGTACATAGGGAGCAGTATTATCGTAGTTATATTCTTGTACATAAGAGCAGTATTATAGTAGTTATATTCTTGTACATAGGGGGCAGTATTATAGTCGTTATATTCTTGTACATAGGAGCAGTATTATAGTTGTTATATTCTTGTACATAGGGGGCAGTATTATAGTCGTTATATTCTTGTACATGGGGCAGTATTATAGTAGTTATATTCTTGTACATAGGGGCAGTATTATAGTAGTTATCTTCTTGTACATAGGGGCAGTATTATAGTAGTTATATTCTTGTACATAGAAGCAGTATTATAGTAGTTATATTCTTGTACATAGGGAGCAGTATTATAGTATTTATATTCTTGTACATAGGGAGCAGTATTATAGTAGTTATATTCTTGTACATAGGGGCCAGTATTATAGTAGTTATATTCTTGAACATAGGAGCAGTATTATAGTCGTTATATTCTTGTACATAGGAGCAGTATTATAGTCGTTATATTCTTGTATATAGGAGCAGTATTATAGTATTTATATTCTTGTACATAGGGAGTAGTATTATAGTCGTTATATTCTTGTACATAGGAGCAGTATTATAGTCGTTATATTCTTGTATATAGGAGCAGTATTATAGTATTTATATTCTTGTACATAGGGAGCAGTATTATAGTCGTTATATTCTTGTACATAGGAGCAGTATTATAGTCGTTATATTCTTGTATATAGGAGCAGTATTATATTATTTATATTCTTGTACATAGGAGCAGTATTATAGTAGTTATATTCTTGTACATAGGGGCCAGTATTATAGTAGTTATATTCTTGCACATAGGAGCAGTAATATAGTCGTTATATTCTTGTACATAGGAGCAGTATTATAGTAGTTATATTCTTGTACATAGGAGCAGTATTATAGTCGTTATATTCTTGTACATAGGAGCAGTATTATAGTAGTTATATTCTTGTACATAGGAGCAGTATTATAGTAGTTATATTCTTGTACATAGGAGCAGTATTATAGTAGTTATATTCTTGTACATAGGAGCAGTATTATAGTAGTTATATTCTTGTACATAGGAGCAGTATTATAGTAGTTATATTCTTGTACATAGGTGCAGTATTATAGTAGTTATACTCTTGTACATAGGGGCAGTATTATAGTAGTTATATTCTTGTACATAGGTGGCAGTATTATAGTAGTTATATTCTTGCACATAGGAGCAGTAATATAGTCGTTATATTCTTGTACATAGGAGCAGTATTATAGTAGTTATATTCTTGTACATATGGAGCAGTATTATAGTAGTTATATTCTTGTACATAGGAGCAGTATTATAGTAGTTATATTCTTGTACATAGGAGCAGTATTATAGTAGTTATATTCTTGTACATAGGAGCAGTATTATAGTAGTTATATTCTTGTACATAGGTGCAGTATTATAGTAGTTATACTCTTGTACATAGGGGCAGTATTATAGTAGTTATATTCTTGTACATAGGTGGCAGTATTATAGTAGTTATATTCTTGTACATAGGAGCAGTATTATAGTAGTTATATTCTTGTACATAGGTGGCAGTATTATAGTAGTTATATTCTTGTACATAGGAGCTGTGTGTGCTCTTTGCTGATATATTGTAGGACAGACTGGATTGTGATATTTGCTGTAACGTATCGTTAAATCATTCATGACCAGAATGGAGCTTTCCCTTGATGTGCAGCGCTATTCTTTCTACAGTAAATGGCTACTTTACTATCTCTAAACACTGCAATGTCATTTATGAAACGGCATAAAAATCAATTTCCATAAAGATGGAAATAAGCGTTCCTTTAGCCTTTAATCCCATCCGCAAACAAGAAGTGATCGACAGCTCGCTAAAAACGGCTCTTGTAGTTGTCAAACATCTCGGCAGAAGTGCCTATCAATGACCATCAGTTGTGTTCTCGCAGAGCGGTGCAGATGTAAAAGTGGTGACAAAGACTCTCGATCCCGCGGCTTCTCAGATTAGACCTTACATCGGCAGCTGAATATTTATCAGGGCTGCTTCATAGATAACAAGACGGAAAAAAAATTATCACATCAAACCCTTTGATATCAGAAAAGACCTGGAGGGAAAAATATGATTGTATAAAGAGTAAGTTTGATGTTATTTATGATAAAACTGATGCGGATATTGGTTTGCAGCGTGCCGCGTCTCATAATGTGGCTCTTACTATGCTAAGTAGCATTCATCAGGCATCGTAACAAGCCGAATAGGCGCAACGCTTAAACTAGGAAACCGCGGATATGGCCAGGAGCCGCTATTACTGTGAAATAGTGGAGGGCAGACGCAGACACAACCAGCAAAGTATCAGTAACAGCTGCAGGATGCAAGCTTAAAGGGAATCTGACATCAGGATTTTACTACTGAAACTAATGTTATGGCTGTATAGATCCTAGTTCCACAATAAAATGATACTGGTCTCGTAGTAATCTGACGAGCCAGCGCTGAGAAAGAGAGTCACATTGGAAATAGGGAAAGTGCATTCTGGGGCGTGTCCACACAACAGGAGAACACGGACACGCCCCCCTAATGTGATTGGTGGATCCTGTGTTATCTACTGTATATAGAGGTGTTATCAGATATTGTACAGGAGGAGGTGAGCTGTGACATCACCTATTGTGAATGCTGGATCCTGTGTTATCTACTGTATATAGAGGTGTTATCAGTCATTGTACAGGAGGAGGTGAGCTGTGACATCATCTATTGTGAATGCTGGATCCTGTGTTATCTACTGTATATAGAGGTGTTATCACTCATTGTACAGGAGGAGGAGGTGAGCTGTGATATCACCTATTGTGAATGATGGATCCAGTGTTATCTACTGTATATAGAGGTGTTATCAGTCATTGTACAGGAGGAGGAGGTGAGCTGTGATATCACCTATTGTGTATGGTGGATCCTGTGTTATTTACTGTATATAGAAGTGTTACAAGTCATTCTACAGGAGGGGGAGGTGAGCTGTGATCTCACCTACTGTGAATGGCGGATCATGTGTTATCTACTGTATATAGAGGTGTTATCAGTCATTGTAGAGGAGGAGGAGGTGAGCTGTGATATCACCTATTGTGAATGGTGGATCCTGATTTACCTATTGTATATACAGTATTTATATATGCTATCAGTCACTGTACAATGTAAATTATAGAAAGAGATGTACAATTTCCCGGCATGACTTTGTTATGCAATTTAGGTTAAAGGGAGGTTTGCAATTGTGGATAACTTGGAAAGATTGTTCGGTTGGTGTAACCAACTGGATTTCTGTATAGCACCTCTCTGTTCTTCTACAACCCAGAGTAAATGAGGACACGTCTCTCTGGGATCATGCACAGGGCCATAAGGCAGTAATCATGCCCCGCGGGTCCACAATGCACACTCCGTATTTATCCTTCTCTTCGCAGCCACCGCTGCACTGAATCTTGCAGTAAGGCAGGTAGGGATGTCAGGTCGGTAGGATGTCATCTGGCAAGACAAACCCTAAGGTACTTAGTTAATGAAGTCTCCGCATGATCTCTGCTCCGGTTATAGTGGGTTTTGCTTTTCTTGCTATTTCTGCTACTTGTATCTGACCCTCTATGACCCCAGCTGGTCTGAGTAATCATCTGATTATTCTATGGCATAAGAGCAGTTATCAAGATGAGCTGCGGACTGCACTATCTACATACCGTAGCTCATTATTTGTAATGTTAAAGGGGTTGTCAACTTTACCTTTATTTTAACAGATGGGTTGGAGTCTTCAGTTTGTGGTTCGCACAAATGTGTAAGTATTACAGGTTCTCCTCCCGCACTTGTAAATGGAGGCGCATGAGACCAGACCTGCCCACCAGCCTCCTCCAATAGAAAACATCTTTCCCATATGCAGCGTTGTTCTATTGGAGGAGGCTGGTAGGCAGGTCTGGTCACATGCTCCTCCACCAGCAGACATTTTGAGAACTTGTGATCTGTGCACTAACAAGCAGATGTTCCTTCACTAAGAAGAAGAACCTGTAAAAAATTGATATTATTAAGTGCAACAAAATCACGCCCATAACACAATATTTTAAAATAAAAACAAGTTGACAATCCCTTTAAATTCATTGCAAGAAGTGTATTATAAAAAAATAACTTTTATTGATAATCTTTAAAATGTTATTGTCATAGAAATATCAAGATCCCTGAAACCACTAGTGAGGGGGACACTCACCTCCCTCGTTCCTCCTCTATCTTTTCCAGTAGGAACAAGAGCTGACATTCTAAATCTCTTAGGTGTAGAATCACACAGTTAACATAGGGAAGTAGGAAACTACATATAGTTGAGAACTTACAAATCTAATTAAAATTCCTTTTGAAGTTAAAGGCCCCTTTATATTTAGCGATGCACCAGCGATCCAACCACGATACGACCCGGTTAGGATCGCTGGTGCATCGCTAAATGGTCGCTAGTGAGCTGCCAAACAGGCAGATCTCACAGCGATGCAGCAGCGGTCGTTACTTACCTTTCACATGCAGCGATGCTGACGTCCTCCTACCGCGTCCACACATCGCTCGTCGGCGCCAGCAGGAAACGTCCGACGAGAAATGGACCCGGCCGATCTCGCGCGATCAGCGACAGACAGCAGGGGAGCGGGTCAGAGGTAAGTATTGTAGGGAAGGTGACCTGACGGACGGACGGACTAGTCAGAGTGAAGAAAGATAGGTTTGCACAGTGTAGGTAGGAGACAGTGATTACAGTGGGGAAACAACTAGAAAAGTGTAGTGGACGTGCAGTACCTTGGGATGACCATTAGATGGCAGGGTGGAGTGTGAGCAAAGGACTTTACAGCAGCTTAGGGCTTTAGAAACCGTTGGTCATGGGGGGCGTGGTGACAGTTAGTGACAGTTTCAAGGAACCGGGTGAGCTATAAATTCTGAGGGAGGGTTCCAGAAGATTCCATTCCCCAGGGGGAGCCCAGGTGACAGGAGGACTTCGCCAGTCTGTGTGCCCTGAGGAGAATCCGACCAGGGGGACTGAGGAGAGGAAACGTCAGGGGGGTGGTCCTGACAGGGAAGGACCGCAGCAGAGACAAGGCTCTGGGTGGAAGACACCGTATGTGTAACGACGAGACTGATTAGTAAAGTGCTGTTGGTGTACGGGCCTAAGGCGGCCACAGTAACCGAGCTGTCAGGATTGTCACAGTGTGAGACGGGACGTGACGTGTAAGTACGTCCCTTGTGTAACATACGGTGTTGGAGCGGCCCTGAACACGGAGGGCAGAGAGAGATATCGCGGTGTACCGCAAGGACCGTCAGTCGGACGGTGTGAAATAAACTTGGACCTGTTGCACCCAGAATCTGCCTCATCGTGTCTCTGTATCATCTCTGCGCGGTAAGAAGTGGGATCACACCCCCAGCTCGGCACCCCACCACCGACCCTACATTTGGCGTAGTCGGCAGGATCACCGCCGCTAATACCTCATCCTCTGCGGCAGACCTGCCTTAAGAAATGGAAAAGGACTTAGTCTACTCAGTCTGGAATACAATTATCGGTGGATTACAATTTGTTTACCAGTGGATTAAAAATGAGGAGCGCAGTGACGAATCTGTGTGGCCAGTAGAGGATCCGGGGCGGTACCAGAGACAGTGCAGTATGGCAGCGCTCCTTCAACGCAGAGGCGAGGTCCGGGTGTTCGCAGTAGTTCCGAATGGATTGGGACCCCCTCCAACGTACCCCCTTGGACAGCAGTATGTGTCCGGAGGCCGACGTTTCCAGGCATTGGACCCTGACAGGTGGGTGGAGAGGCCTGCCAACGCTCCACCCCGCAGAGGGAGTGACACCGAAGAAAAGCCTGGGAGCGACTGTTTGGCGCCACTCGATTGCTGCCCACCGGACGGTATGAGACGCTGCGGAAGTCGGGGTATTGGCCGCCTAGAATGGCAGTGGCGGCAGGAGAACGAGCTGAGACAGAAGACGTCATCTTCGGGTCCATGGGCAAGAAGAGGAATCTGTGCGGAGCCCGTGCGGAACCAGAAGGAGCGGCTGCCATTGATACCAGCGGAGAGTCTTCCCGCGGAGCCCCTGAGCCTGGAAGCTGGGCCCGCTGTGCAACGAGTTGGAGAGCGGAGGCTGCGGGATGAGCCGTGCGGTGGTGTGACGGAGGCCGCGGCGCCGGGGAAGGTGAGAGTTCCCCCGGCCCTGCCGGCAGCTGCACAAGCGGCCCCTATCATCTCGCCACAACACGCAGCCTCCAGTGTATCGGAAGGCCTGGCTGCGGAGGGCCCTAAGCTATACGCGGAATTGAGCAAGTCCCTCGCTCCCGTCCCCGAGCCTTCCCGCCCAGAGTCCCCAGGGCGGAGCTTATTTACAGAAAGCGCGGTTGCGCTCCCTCGACCGGTGTCAGCCTCATCGCCCGAACCGGCCGTTACCCCGGCTTTGCTGGGAGTTGTGGCTGCGGCCTACCGGGTGGCCGCGGTGAAGCCAGTATTGGAACCGGCTGGGGTCTGTTTATCGGGCCCTGTGGACCAGCCCTCCGGAGTCCCGGCTGCTCCCATCCGCTACCTGGCCCCAGTGGCTGCTGGGCCACAGATACCATCGGCCGCCTCTACCCCACACCCTTTCTCGGCAAGGTCCCACCCATCGGACTCTGGGACTGGTGCGGTACCCTCCGTTTGGGTTGCGGAGGTTATTAAGGGAAAGAAGACACGGGAGAAAGCGATTTGGAAACAGCTGCATGACAAGGGGGAGGCTGGCATGGCGGAGAAGAGATCGCAGGGGCGGCTGGTATACACCGACCTCGAGAAGGGGTACGGTTTCATCCGTGATAAGACTGGCCAGAAAGTGTATGTAAACGTGGCCTCTATACAGGCATGGCCGGGCTCTGGAAGTAGGGGACTTGGTCTCTTATTATAAGGAATACTGCCCCCGCGGTTATTATGCGGTGGCAGTACTGGCGGAGCCTGAGCAAAGCGGACCCCCGTGAAAAAGGACTGATATGGACACTCTCGGTTCCCCCAGGAGTTCCACGGCTGTGGAGCCCTCACCTCTGTCCATTGAGAGTGGTATAAACTGTCAGGAGTTCGATGCACCGTTGTGCAGATTAAAGGAACAGTTGCATTTAAAAAAAAAAAAGTTTTGTTGTTGTTTAACGGATGCAACTATGTTTACCTGACAGAACGGGGATATGGAAAGCGGAGGAGTGTCCAGGTCCAAGGAAGGGGGGAGGAGGAAAGGAGTACTGGCGATGTTTATTGTTGAACGTTGAGTTTTAAAGCAAAAGAAAATGAAAAAAAAAAAATCATATAAAAATGGGTACTTGTGCTATTATAAAGTTGTATGATGTATAATATGCAAAGTAAAATGCAACAGGTCCGGGTTAAGGGAAGGTCTGCGGGACCAAAGGAAAGTGTGAGATCCGGTAGGGATCTAAGAGTTGAGGTCTGGGAGACCGGGACGCCGACCATGACATGTAATTGAAAGAAGGAAAATGAATGGGAAGATGTGAGAAAGACAGCCGTCCTAGGTCAGGTCCCCAACACCACGGACACCCCTGAAGAAGGAAAGGCGGGCGCCGGCAATGATCTGGTAGGTGAGTGGCCTCGATCATGGCGTACCGGATAGTGAAAGGTAACAGTAGGGGAGAGTAGGGGAAAGATACACGCCGTAGAGAGAATACGGGTGTACCTTGCCCAATTTGAAAGACGTTGTCATGTGGCGTGCGCGCTGGTGAGTAGCAGTAGGCTGCTCAGAGCATAGTGCTCCCAGTATAGTTCGGCCCCCGCAGATAGTGGGCTTGGCTCAACTTCTGGTCCGACAACAGAATGTAGGTGTAGATTCAGAACGACGAAGGCAGGGATGACGATTGTCGAGGACGACAATGGACAAAGGAAGGGGGAGTGTAGGGAAGGTGACCTGACGGACGGACGGACTAGTCAGAGTGAAGAAAGATAGGTTTGCACAGTGTAGGTAGGAGACAGTGATTACAGTGGGGAAACAACTAGAAAAGTGTAGTGGACGTGCAGTACCTTGGGATGACCATTAGATGGCAGGGTGGAGTGTGAGCAAAGGACTTTACAGCAGCTTAAGGCTTTAGAAACCGTTGGTCATGGGGGGCGTGGTGACAGTTAGTGACAGTTTCAAGGAACCGGGGAAGTTATAAATTCTGAGGGAGGGTTCCAGAAGATTCCATTCCCCAGCGGGAGCCCAGGTGACAGGAGGACTTCGCCAGTCTGTGTGCCCTGAGGAGAATCCGACCAGGGGGACTGAGGAGAGGAAACGTCAGGGGGGTGGTCCTGACAGGGAAGGACCGCAGCAGAGACAAGGCTCTGGGTGGAAGACACCGTATGTGTAACGACGAGACTGATTAGTAAAGTGCTGTTGGTGTACGGGCCTAAGGCGGCCACAGTAACCGAGCTGTCAGGATTGTCACAGTGTGAGACGGGACGTGACGTGTAAGTACGTCCCTTGTGTAACATACGGTGTTGGAGCGGCCCTGAACACGGAGGGCAGAGAGAGATATCGCGGTGTACCGCGAGGACCGTCAGTCGGACGGTGTGAAATAAACTTGGACCTGTTGCACCCAGAATCTGCCTCATCGTGTCTCTGTATCATCTCTGCGCGGTAAGAAGTGGGATCACCCCCCCCAGCTCGGCACCCCACCACCGACCCTACAGTATCACACATAGCGATATCGCTAGCAATATCGCTGCTGCGTCACAAAATCAGTGACGCTTTAGCGATATTGCTAGCAATATCGCTATGTGTAAAACCCCCTTAAGACTTCCTACACCACACAGGTAATTAGACAGGAAAGGTCTTTTCAGAGGGTTGGATAACTAAAAGGAGACATGCATTTACACATCGATAAAAAAGTGAAGACATCTCCATTTGTCCCCAGGAAATACATACTGAGTTGAAATGAAACTTTTGTTCCCTCCAAGGGAAATGTTATACATTTACACCAGACACAGGCGCACCGGTGAAAAGTTATGACTATTGGGGTGCGTCTAGATTCGATGTGATGGGATATACATTTTCAACTTCAGAACTAGTCGGGGAAGAATATGCATATTTTCTCATAACTGTGACACCTGCCTATAAGCCCCAAATCAATAGTGGCCAGATAACTGACACCAGCCAGGTCATGTTTACTATCTATGGAAAGGTAAAATCCCAATAAAAACATATGACGATCTTGAACTTCTGCGATTGTCAGGAGTGAAGATATTGTTAATGTTGGGAATTTCATAAAATCCTGAAGGGCTGAGAATATCCCACAAATCGGCCCATGTGAGGTCATCACAGGGGTGGGGAGTGTTGGTGTAACTCAGGTGCTGATAAAAGGTCAAGGTGAATTAATATCTGTGTTTAATGCTGAGGAAGATACATGTCAGTGTAGGTTTGATCCTGTTAACAAGACGTTTTCAATCGGATTGCTTCCATCTGCTAGACGAGCCATCTCTGTGTCCAGTGTAAGAAGTTCTCTGTTAATCCATTTTTATTTTATGTAGCGGTATATACTGTATTGATTTGTTCCTTTTGTAAAACTTTTGTATATTTTTTGTAAACACTGCCTGTCACGCTGGATTAAATATAAAATTTAATAGGTCTGTTCCTTTTGTTCTGTAATCCGCACCCCAAAGCCATAAGCTACCAGAACCAGGCATCCAGTCAGCCTGTATATAAAAAAAACACAACTGGTGGTGGCTGGGAGACTGGAGAGCTCCGGGAGTTGAACCCTCAGGACCACGACGACGAACCTCCCTCGGGTGAGCTGGCCAGGTGTACCACCCCCTATACAGGGAGCGTTAGGGGCAGACCCAGGGGAGACTATCGCTGTGGAAGCTGATACCTGGGAACAGCCGGAAGGAGACGCAGGCAGGAGACGTGCAGGCGACTAGACGGGTGATGGCAACGACCACAGGGGAGACTGCTGTAGCCGCTAGGACGGAGGTGGACAGCAAGGGAGTCAGCAGGAACGGGTAGTGAGTGAGACACTGGAACAGGCAGACGAAGGCAGGAACGGACTGGACCTGGAATGGAACTCAGGAGGGTCACAAGTAGGGAAACTGGCGGGGGACCAGGAAAGATACAAAGCGCAGAGACAGAAGGAATGCAGGAGAGCGTGGACCCGATATCAAACGTGAACCACAATTGATAGTCAGGCAGAAAGCAGGGCTGCCTGATATAGGGCATGGTATAGAACTTCCGGGTCAGGGTGCGGCAGTGTCATGGGGCCAAGGGATAGGGCGCCTAGTCTAGGGGGCGTGCGCCTGCGTACCTGACAGGGAGCAGCGGCCGGCCGCAGGACAGGAGAGACAGTTGATGGACAGGTGCCAGCAGTGGGGGTGGGCCGAGAGGACCAGAAGCACCGGAGAGACCTGAGCGGCGTGGAGGCAAGGGAGGCAGCAGGGGCCGCCGGTGCCATGACGAAAGGAGCTGTAGCAGAGGCGGACAGAGCGGCGGTGGCAGGAGCACGGCCAGGGAGAGCTGTGGCAGCGGCGGTCAGAGCAGCGGCCGCCGAAGCCTCAGGGCGAGCGGGAGCCGTGGAACAAGGAGAGGTGAGCGTGGCAGTGGCAGTGAGTAGTTCATAGGTTATTGTGGAGCTAGCAATGACTGTACTGGGGGTATATACATTCCATGGGACTTTTACACTTTGTGGCTTTTACATTTTAAAAACATTGTACAAAGAGACAGAATGTGGACTGTGGAAGAGATTTATATGACAAGAAAGAACACTCATTTCCTTCAATTGATGCTGACATTTGACAATGAGAAAAACAACAAGATGGAACAAAGCAAAAACTTTACAGTCTCAGAATAAATGTTTGGATGACTTAAAAAGGATTGTGAATTGGATTGGAAAAAGATTGGAAGATGATACCCTCTCCCACGACTTCCGCTTGCAAATGGATGGTACAGTGAAACTGCGAATGTCTAGAGATGACCATAAACATCCGAAATCTGTCAATGAATGCATGAAAAAGCAGAAATCATGTTGTGGACTGTGGAAGAGATGTATTTGACCACAAGGAACACTTATTTCTATGAGATGATACTCATATGAGACAACGAGAAACAAAACAAGATGGCGAAAAGCAAGAACTTAACTTGAACGAAACTAGAACTTTTGCAGTGTCTAGTGAAGATTATGTGGATAGTAAAGATCTTACCACCATTGCTGTATTCAAAATTGACGAAACAACACCATATGATGGGATGTAGAAGGCCACATTCACTGTAGCTAGTAAAGAGCAGAGGGTCAGAGGAGTTCAGCTAAAGAGAGTGACTGGCAGCGCGTCAGCAGACAGATACCCGAAAGAGGCGGACCGACGCCTACAGCAAGTGCGTGGTGAGTCACTGTCCATGGCTATTTTCTCAGAGACATGTCTAGAGAGAGAATTTTAATACCAGTGGGATTCCTATATTTCTAAAGCCTATGCACTTAGGGCAAGACCTAGCAAAAATTTAAAGGAGAGTTTGCAGTACACCCTGTAAGAGACGTAGAGGACGGCCTCTGAAAAGATTTTTTTTAACCATTTGGAAGGTATCTGCACTCATTACCTGGATCAATAGCACCTGTTTGTACTCGTAACCTATAAAAAAAGCCACCTGTCCACACACTCAATTAATCACACTCCAACCTCTCCACCATAGCCAAGACCAAAGAGCAGTCTAAGGACACCAGGGAGAAAATTTTAGACCTGCACAAGGCTGGCATGGGCTACAGGATATTAGGCAAGCAGTTTGGTGAGACGGCAACTGGGGGTTGCAGCGGTGGTTGGGCAGAGTCCCCTCCTCAGGGAGCCAGCAGGGCAGAAGTGTGGCAATGCTGAGGGCTCAATGTCGGAGATGAGCAGAGTGCAATCATTGGCTTCCCAGAAGCCATTTTCCTGAAGCCATGGGCCACTGGAGGCGATGTAGGCACAGATTTGGATCTCAGCCCAGACGAGATATCAATCTGTGCATGCGGCGCCTTCAGTGGCCATTTTTCCTAGGCTGTGTGTATGAGGGAAATCTCTGCCAGAGATACCAATCTGCTGACGAGCCGCCTCCGGTGGCCCATGGCTTCAGAACAATGGCTGCTGGGAAAACAGTATACACTCCGCTCTGCTTATCACCGACACTGGGCCCGAAGCATCACCACACTTCTGTTGCCACCGGCATTCCGAGGAAGGGGCCCGTTCCACGCACTTTGCTCCACCTCACTGCCGACACCGGCCCGCAGCATCACACGGCTGGGATGCCCCCTCCTTCCACCCAGGGCCAGTAGCATTGCCCCACTTCTTCAAGATACATTAAATTTGGACTACAAGGTGGTCCCCCATCTTCTAAAAATCTTTTTTTTCCTATTGTCCCCTCCAAAATTTGGGGTCCGCCTTATGGTCAGTTGCGCCTTATAGTCCGAAAAAACATACAATGTGATTTTCTGGAATTTTTTTTAAGATTCTGTCTCTCACAGGTTAAGTGTACCTACTATACAAATCATAGACCTCTCAATTTGTAGGTTGGAAAGCTTGCAAAATTGGCAGTGTATCAAATACTTATTTTCCCCACTGTATGAAGAATACGGTATACTGTTGCATGCTGTACACAACCAGAACTTGCCAGAAATTCATGCAGCACCTTTAATGTTGTTGTAGGCCTCTTGGCAGCTTCCTGGACCCATTTTCCTATTGTCTTTTCATAAATTTTTGAGGGATGTCCAGTTCTAGATAACAACACTGTTGTGCCAAATTTAAGCCACTTCTTGTTAATAGGCTTCACATTGTTTTTCCAATACCAATCTAATGCCTTGGGAAAAAATGTTACCTTCTCTTGACTGAGAACTTTCAATAATGAGATCCCTTTGCTGTGTTGTCGGCTGTTTACAGACCATGAATTTTACTGTAAAATAGAACTAAGTATATGTCAGGAAAATCCTCCTAGAACAGCCAAATTGTATATGGGGTTAATCAGAATCCGTGTAAATAACGGTGGCCGTGTACTGATTACTACGTAACAAGGGGGGAAATGTGATTGGCTAATTCTGAACACAACCACATCTCCAACGGTGTTCACACTTATGCAACCACATTATTTTAGTTTTGTTATTTTTATTTTACCTCTTAAAATTATTTCAGTTTGTTTCTCGATCGATTTGTAGAGATTATGAACGACACTAAAAGTGAAAAATGTTCTGAAATTATTCTTCTTGGTATGATTTCTTTTTACATAACAAAAAACTGGTATTTTAACAGGGTTGTGTAGACTTTTAATATCCACTGTATGAATGCTTTACACCTTCTCCCAAGTTTATTAACCTCCGCACAATCATACCTTCAAACCATTTCCGTTATCGAGAGAATCAACACAGAAAAAGCTTAGGGTACTAAAGTCTTAGATCCAGCCTCGCTCCTCAACCCAAACCATAATCATGGGGAAAAAGTGGGTCCAATGGGTAACTAGTACCATCCGGATAAGTTCTTTCCCTGGGTACTGCAACAACATCTCATGTCGCCTTCTGCAGGTCTATACTAGAGTTCTGGAAGTGCCAAGAAGGAAGGAAATAAGTGAACCCAACGTAAATTATTGTGGACTTGCTATAACAAATGGTATCCTACTAGAAAGGCTTCCATAAGAGCAGATGAAGTTGTGGAGTTTGGGTCGGGAGACCTGTCAGTAAAACCATGACCATGAAACATGGAGGTGTGGATGCGGCCTACCAATCACATTAACGCTCAGTGGATCGAGGGCCGATCAATATCAGATAATCTCTTCCAGGAAGAACCAATTTCGGAGACAACACGGAAAATAATAGTCCAAA
This sequence comes from Dendrobates tinctorius, assembly GCF_039654945.1. Classification (NCBI taxonomy): domain Eukaryota; kingdom Metazoa; phylum Chordata; class Amphibia; order Anura; family Dendrobatidae; genus Dendrobates; species Dendrobates tinctorius. Next base: position 6,299,796 of record NW_027361691.1, read on the forward strand.
TTATTCTTTTTTCTAAAGTTGTTTTCGGCAGAAGAGAAGATATCGATGCTCTCAGCATCGCAACTCATTCTTCCCAGAGATCAAGTTGAGATGAGTTTCTCACTCCTACACTTGCCTATTAAATTTGTCATGAGCCATATTTGCTGACCTCTGCTCAAAGACTGCGAAATTAAAGTTCAATGTTATATATGCAATAGCGAGAGGAGCCGGTAAAAATGCACAATTAGTATTTCTCTCTCGTAACAATATCCTGATTTAACCTCTAAAATGTTACGTCTCTTCAGATAGTTAAGGTCCATAGATAATTCATTTCAATGCTCAGGTACTCGCTCCCTGCTTATATCGTTATCCTCAAAGCAAATAAACAGGGAGAGATTTTTTATTACAAATTCCATACATCATATAGAAAAAAACTAAAAAAAAATTAGGGGAACGATATTTTTACATTTGGCTCCAATGCTTTCTCTAATGTAGAAATTATGGGCTCATGATGGTCTTAGTCCTCATTATGGATTTCAATATAACCTTTTGTGCCAATTTTCTCTTCAGCCCTAACCTAATATTTTTCGGTTTCTTAGAGGTTCTTCGATTTGTTAGGCTCACCAGGTGAGATAGATCTTCTATGACTCAGGTCCGGGTGGATACAAGGTCCCCGGGCGTTGATGCAGCAATCAGGAAGCGAGGACTTGGCACACACTGGAATCTAAGGAGCAGCCCCATCATGTAGAGCAGCCCCATCACAGAGAGCAGACCCATCACGGAGTGTAGCCCCATCATGGAGAGTAGCCTCATCACGGAGAGCAGCCTCATCCGGAGAGCAGCCTCATCCAGAGAGCAGCCTCATCCAGAGAGCAGCCACATCATGGAGAGCAGCCCCATCACGGAGAGCAGCCCCATCACGGAGAGCAACCTCATCACGGAGAGCAGCCCCATCACGGAGAGCAGTCCCATCACGGAGAGCAGTCCCATCACGGAGAGCAGTCCCATCACGGAGAGCAGCCTCATCACGGAGAGGGGAACAATATTTTTATATTTGGCTTTCTCTAATGTAGAAATTATGGGCTCATGATGGTCTTAGTCCTCGTTATGGATTTCAATATAACCTTTTGTGCCAATTTTCTCTTCAGCCCTAACCTAATATTTTTCGGTTTCTTAGAGGTTCTTCGATTTGTTAGGCTCACCAGGTGAGGTGGATCTTCTATGTCTCAGGTCCGGGTGGGTACAAGGTCCCCGGGCGTTGATGCAGCAATCAGGAAGCGAGGACTTGGCACACACTGGAATCTAAGCAGCAGGGCAGATAGAGTGGAACCCAGCAGGGATGGAAGCAATTAATGGACAGTATGCACAGAAGGTGGAGCACACCAAACATGGAGGTCTAGAGTCTCACTCCCAAGACACACAGGTGTGTTTTAATGGACCTTAAATAGGTCTAGGAAGATTATGTAATTGACCCCAGCTGGGCAACTTGTAAAGCCCAACGTGGAGTGCAACCACGGCCAGCGGACCCAGGGGAAGGAAATGGAATCTTGGTTACCCGGGACAGGTATGTAACAGGATTTTTGGTCAAAACCCAAGAATGAGCAATATGAGAACTTAGGTGGTCTGGAAGAACCGAGAAAATAGTGATATAGTCATTATCCGGAAATGGTTACCCAAAATTCTGTGGACTTTTGAAATGAAGTTACCGTAAGTAAAAAAAAAAACAAAACACCCAGACAATATTTTATAACTTTCCAATTAAACTATTGCCATAAAATGACTGAGTAGAAATACAGGAGCAAAGTGCTGGAAAGATTAATGATAGGATTTACATAGCAAGCTGAGAGAATGAGTAAGAGCAGAAGGGAGTTCAAAATATCCAAACTTTTGGTTTAGCATATGTGCAGGGTCCTCTCTCCTGTAGAGTGTCAGCTCTTATGTGCAGGATCCTCTCTCCTGAAGAGTGTCAGCCCTTATGTGCAGGGTCCTCTCTCCTGTAGAGTGTCAGCTCTTATGTGCAGGGTCCTCTCTCCTGTAGAGTGTCAGCTCTTATGTGCAGGGTCCTCTCTCCTGTAGAGTGTCAGCTCTTATGTGCAGGGTCCTCTCTCCTGTAGAGTGTCAGCTCTTATGTGCAGGGTCCTCTCTCCTGTAGAGTGTCAGCTCTTATGTGCAGGGTCCTCTCTCCTGTAGAGTGTCAGCTCTTATGTGCAGGATCCTCTCTCCTGAAGAGTGTCAGCCCTTATGTGCAGGGTCCTCTCTCCTGTAGAGTGTCAGCTCTTATGTGCAGGGTCCTCTCTCCTGTAGAGTGTCAGCTCTTATGTGCAGGGTCCTCTCTCCTGTAGAGTGTCAGCTCTTATGTGCAGGGTCCTCTCTCCTGTAGAGTGTCAGCTCTTATGTGCAGGATCCTCTCTCCTGAAGAGTGTCAGCCCTTATGTGCAGGGTCCTCTCTCCTGTAGAGTGTCAGCTCTTATGTGCAGGGTCCTCTCTCCTGTAGAGTGTCAGCTCTTATGTGCAGGGTCCTCTCTCCTGTAGAGTGTCAGCTCTTATGTGCAGGGTCCTCTCTCCTGTAGAGTGTCAGCTCTTATGTGCAGGGTCCTCTCTCCTGTAGAGTGTCAGCTCTTATGTGCAGGATCCTCTCTCCTGAAGAGTGTCAGCCCTTATGTGCAGGGTCCTCTCTCCTGTAGAGTGTCAGCTCTTATGTGCAGGGTCCTCTCTCCTGTAGAGTGTCAGCTCTTATGTGCAGGGTCCTCTCTCCTGTAGAGTGTCAGCTCTTATGTGCAGGGTCCTCTCTCCTGTAGAGTGTCAGCTCTTATGTGCAGGGTCCTCTCTCCTGTAGAGTGTCAGCTCTTATGTGCAGGATCCTCTCTCCTGAAGAGTGTCAGCCCTTATGTGCAGGGTCCTCTCTCCTGTAGAGTGTCAGCTCTTATGTGCAGGGTCCTCTCTCCTGTAGAGTGTCAGCTCTTATGTGCAGGGTCCTCTCTCCTGTAGAGTGTCAGCTCTTATGTGCAGGGTCCTCTCTCCTGTAGAGTGTCAGCTCTTATGTGCAGGGTCCTCTATCCTGTAGAGTGTCAGCTCTTATGTGCAGGGTCTTCTCTCCTGTAGAGTGTCAGCTCTTATGTGCAGGATCCTCTCTCCTATAGAATGTCAGCTCTTATGTGCAGGGGTGTGGTAAGGGGCTGGGCTTGGGGGGTGGACCACTGCTTACCCTGTTCAGATGCCGCAGACACCAGGCGACTCAAAGGACGAGGCGGAGACAGATTTCACATGTAACAGTTCCGGATTTTATTCGTCGTCCTCCTGACGACCACAAAACACGCACCGCAGCTTCTTTACACCACTCTGTCCCCAGGCCCGGGTACCTGCTCCCTAGCTCCAGTCGCAATAACGTCCCTCGCAGATCTTTCGCTGGGGCTGTCCTAGACCAATCTACCGCCATCGCTTCACCTGCCCGAGGTCGTTGTCCAACCGGTACCCCTGGGGCCTCATCTGTCCTGTGGTCTGTCGGGTCAGGGGCCACCCCCCTGACTGTCTCTTCTCTGTCAGTCCCCTGGCCGAGCTCGTCAGCAGTCTCCGTCTTCTGTCCTGCGTCTTCCTCTGCTGAGCTCCTCCTGGGACTAACTTCCCTGGAACCCCAACCAGTTCTATTTATCCCCTGTCTCACAGGGGAATTCCCCTCCTGAGGCCCTGTCTCCCCGCCCCCCATGACTAAGCGTTTTCTTGAGCCATAAGCTGATGTTGAGTCCTCAACTACTCTCCCCTGCCATCTTGTGGTCATTTCTCGGTACTACACCCTCCTATCTACCTTTCCCAATTGTCACCCTTCTATCCTGTCAATCTCCGTCTCTGGTGCACAAATCGTCTCCTCCTACTGCCAGTCACATCTGTCCGTCAAGTCACCTTCCCCACAGGGCCTCTCTCCTGTAGAGTGTCAGCTCTTATGTGCAGGGTCCGCTCTCCAGTAGAGTGTCAGCTATTGTGTGCAGGGTCCTCTCTCCTGTAGAGTGTCTGCTCTTATGTGCAGGGTCCTCTCTCCTGTAGAGTGTCCGCTCTTATGGGCAGGAACCATTCTCCTGTAGAGTGTCAGTTCTTATGTGCAGGGTCCTCTCTCCTGTAGAGTGTCAGTTCTTATGTGCAGGGTCCTCTCTCCTGTAGAGTGTCAGCTCTTATGTGCAGGGTCCTCTCTCTTCTGTGGATTGTCAGCTCTTATGTGCAGGGTCCTCTCTCCTGTAGAGTGTCAGCTCTAATGTGCAGGGTCCTCTCTCCTGTAGTGTGTCAGCTCTTATGCGCAGGGTCCTCTCTCCTGTAGTGTGTCAGCTCTTATGTGCAGGGTCCTCTCTCCTGCAGATTGTCAGCTCTTATGCTCAGGGTCCTCTCTCCTGTAGAGTGTCAGCTCTTATGTGCAGGGTTCTCTCTCCTGTAGAGTGTCAGCTCTTATGTTCAGGGTCCTCTCTCCTGTAGAGTGTCAGCTCTTATGTGCAGGGTCCTCTCTCCTGTAGATTGTCAGCTCTTATGCTCAGGGTCCTCTCTCCTGTAGTGTGTCAGCTCTTATGCTCAGGGTCCTCTCTCCTGTAGTGTGTCAGCTCTTATGTGCAGGGTTCTCTCTCCTGTAGAGTGTCAGCTCTTATGTTCAGGGTCCTCTCTCCTGTAGAGTGTCAGCTCTTATGTACAGGGTCCTCTCTCCTGTAGTGTGTCAGCTCTTATGTACAGGGTCCTCTCTCCTGTAGTGTGTCAGCTCTTATGTGCAGGGTCCTCTCTCCTGTAGTGTGTCAGCTCTTATATGCAGGGTCCTCTCTCCTGTAGAGTGTCAGCTCTTATGTTCAGGGTCCTCTCTCCTGTAGAGTGTCAGCTCTTATGTACAGGGTCCTCTCTCCTGTAGTGTGTCAGCTCTTATGTACAGGGTCCTCTCTCCTGTAGTGTGTCAGCTCTTATGTACAGGGTCCTCTCTCCTGTAGTGTGTCAGCTCTTATGCGCAGGGTCCTCTCTCCTGTAGAGTGTCAGCTCTTATATGCAGGGTCCTCTCTCCTGTAGAGTGTCAGCTCTTATGTACAGGGTCCTCTCTCCTGTAGTGTGTCAGCTCTTATGTGCAGGGTCCTCTCTCCTGTAGCATGTCAGCTCTTATGTACAGGGTCCTCTCTCCTGTAGTGTGTCAGCTCTTATGTGCAGGGTCCTCTCTTCTGTAGTGTGTCAGCTCTTATGTGCAGGGTCCTCTCTCCTGTAGAGTGTCAGCTCTTATGTACAGGGTCCTCTCTCCTGTAGTGTGTCAGCTCTTATGTTCAGGGTCCTCTCTCCTGTAGAGTGTCAGCTCTTATGTGCAGGGTCCTCTCTCCTGTAGAGTGTCAGCTCTTATGTACAGGGTCCTCTCTCCTGTAGTGTGTCAGCTCTTATGTGCAGGGTTCTCTCTCCTGTAGAGTGTCAGCTCTTATGTTCAGGGTCCTCTCTCCTGTAGAGTGTCAGCTCTTATGTGCAGGGTCCTCTCTTCTGTAGTGTGTCAGCTCTTATGTGCAGGGTCCTCTCTCCTGTAGAGTGTCAGCTCTTATGTACAGGGTCCTCTCTCCTGTAGTGTGTCAGCTCTTATGTGCAGGGTCCTCTCTCCTGTAGAGTGTCAGCTCTTATGTGCAGGGTCCTCTCTCCTGTAGTGTGTCAGCTCTTATGTGCAGGGTCCTCTCTCCTGTAGAGTGTCAGCTCTTATGTGCAGGGTCCTCTCTCCTGTAGTGTGTCAGCTCTTATGCTCAGGGTCCTCTCTCCTGTAGAGTGTCAGCTCTTATGCTCAGGGTCCTCTCTCCTGTAGAGTGTCAGCTCTTATGTGCAGGGTCCTCTCTCCTGTAGAGTGTCAGCTCTTATGTGCAGGGTCCTCTCTCCTGTGGTGTCAGCTCTTATGTGCAGGATCTTCTCTCCTGTAGAGTGTCAGCTCTTATGGGCACGGTCCTCTCTCCTGTAGTGTGTCAGCTGTTATGTGCAGGGTCCTCTCTCCTGTAGTGTGTTAGCTCTTATGTGCAGAGTCCTCTCTCCTGTAGAGTGTCAGCTCTTATGTACAGGGTCCTCTCTCCTGTAGTGTGTCAGCTCTTATGTGCAGGGTCCTCTCTCCTGTAGAGTGTCAGCTCTTATGTGCAGGGTCCTCTCTCCTGTAGAGTGTCAGCTCTTATGTGCAGGATCCTCTCTCTTGTATAGTGTCAGCTCTTATGTGCAGGGTCCTTTCTCCTGTAGAGTGTCAGCTCTTATGTGCAGGTCCTCTCTCCTGTAGAGTGTCAGCTCTTATGGGTAGGGTCTTCTCTCCTGTAGAGTGTCAGCTCTTATGTACAGGGTCCTCTCTCCTGTAGTGTGTCAGCTCTTATGCTCAGGGTCCTCTCTCCTGTAGATTGTCAGCTCTTATGTGCAGGGTCCTCTCTCCTGTAGAGTGTCAGCTGTTATGTGCAGGGTCCTCTCTCCTGTGGTGTCAGCTCTTATGTGCAGGATCTTCTCTCCTGTAGAGTGTCAGCTCTTATGTGCAGGGTCCTCTCTCCTGTAGAGTGTCAGCTCTTATGTGCAGGGTCCTCTCTCCTGTAGAGTGTCAGCTCTTATGGGCACGGTCCTCTCTCCTGTAGTGTGTCAGCTCTTATGTACAGGGTCCTCTCTCCTGTAGTGTGTCAGCTCTTATGTGCAGGGTCCTCTCTCCTGTAGAGTGTCAGCTCTTATGGGCAGGATCCTCTCCCCGGAGTGTCAGCTCTTATGTGCAGGGGCCTCTCTCCTGTAGATTGTCAGCTCTTATGTGCAGAGTCCTCTCCTGTAGAGTGTCAGCTCTTATGTGCAGGGTCCTCTTTCCTGTAGAGTGTCAGCTCTTATGTTCAGGGTCCTCTCTCCTGTAGAGTGTCAGCTTTTATGTACAGGGTCCTCTCTCCTGTAGTGTGTCAGCTCTTATGTACAGGGTCCTCTCTCCTGTAGTGTGTCAGCTCTTATGTGCAGGGTCCTCTCTCCTGTAGAGTGTCAGCTCTTATGGGCAGGATCCTCTCCCCAGAGAGTGTCAGCTCTTATGTGCAGGGGCCTCTCTCCTGTAGATTGTCAGCTCTTATGTGCAGAGTCCTCTCTCCTGTAGAGTGTCAGCTCTTATGTGCAGGGTCCTCTCTCCTGTAGAGTGTCAGCTCTTATGTACAGGGTCCTCTCTCCTGTAGTGTGTCAGCTCTTATGTGCAGGGTCCTCTCTCCTGTAGTGTGTTAGCTCTTATGTGCAGGGGCCTCTCTCCTGTAGTGTGTCAGCTCTTATGTGCAGGGTCCTTTCTCCTGTAGAGTGTCAGCTCTTATGTACAGGGTCCTCTCTCCAAACAACATCCAAACAAGTTCAAGCTGCCCTGCTGTCCAAGGGTACAACAGTGTCAACCCGTACTATCCGTCGGCGTCTGAATGAAAAGGGATTGTATGGTAGGAGACACAGGAAGACCCCACTTCTTACCCCGAGACATAAAAAAGCCAGGCTGGAGTTTGCCAAAACTTACCTGAAAAAGCCTAAAACGTTTTGGAAGAATGTTCTCTGGTCAGATGAGACAAAAGTAGAGCTTTTTGGGCAAAGGCATCAACATAGAGTTTACAGGAGAAAAAAGAGGCATTGAAAGAACACGGTCCCTACAGTCAAACATGGCGGAGGTTCCCTCATGTTTTGGGGTTGCTTTGCTGCCTCTGGCACTGGACTGCTTGACCGTGTGCATGGCATTATGAAGTCTGAAGGCTACCAACAAATTTTGCAGCATAATGTAGGGCCCAGTGTGAGAAAGCTGGGTCTCCCTCAGAGGTCATGGGTCTTCCAGCAGGACAATGACCCAAAACACACTTCAAAAAGCACTAGAAAATGGTTTGAGAGAAAGCACTGGAGACTTCTAAGGTGGCCAGCAATGAGTCCAGACCTGAATCCCATAGAACACCTGTGGAGAGATCTAAAAATGGCAGTTTGGAGAAGGCACCCTTCAAATATCAGGGACCTGGAGCAGTTTGCCAATGAAGAATGGTCTAAAATTCCAGCAGAGCATTGTAAGAAACTCATTGATGGTTACCGGAAGCGGTTGGTCACAGTTATTTTGGCTAAAGGTTGTGCAACCAAGTATTAGGCTGAGGGTGCCAATACTTTTGTCTGGCCCATTGTTGGAGTTTTGTGTGAAATGATCAATGTTTTGCTTTTTTGCTTCATTCTCTTTTGTGTTTTTTCATTTAAGACAAATTATATGAAGATAATAATACCAAAGAATTTGTGTTTGCAATCATTTTCAGGAAGAAACTGAGTATTATCTGACAGAATTGCAGGGGTGTTAATACTTTTGGCCACAACTGTATGTGCAGGGTTCTCTCTCCTGTAGAGTGTCAGCTCTTATGTGCAGGATCCTCTCTCTTATAGAGTGTCAGCTCTTATGTGCAGGATCCTCTCTCCTGTAGAGTGTCAGCTCTTATGTGCATGATCCTCTCTCCTGTAGCGTGTCACCTCTTATGTGCAGGATCCTCTCTCCTGTAGAGTGTCAGCTCTTATGTGCAGGATCCTCTCTCCTGAGGAGTTTCAGCTCTTATGTGCAGGGTCCTCTCTCCTGTAGTGTTGTCTCTTATGTGCAGGGTCCTCTCTCTCCTGTAGAGTGTCAGCTCTGATGTGCAGGATCCTCTCTCCTGTATAGTGTCAGCTCTTATGTGCAGGGTCCTCTCTCCTGTAGAGTGTCAGCTGTTATGTGCAGGATCCTCTCTCCTGTTGAGTGTCAGCTGTTATGTGCAGGATTCTCTCTCCTGTTGAGTGTCAGCTCTTATGTGCAGGGGCCTCTCTCCTGTAGTGTGTTAGCTCTTATGTGCAGGGTCCTCTCTCCTGTAAAGTGTCAGCTCTTATGTGCAGGGTCCTCTCTCCTGTAGTGTCTTAGCTCTTATGTGCAGGGGGCTCTCTCCTGTAGAGTGTCAGCTCTTATGTGCACAGTCCTCTCTCCTGTAGAGTGTCAGCTCTTATGTGCAGGGGCCTCTCTCCTGTAGTGTGTCAGCTCTTATGTGCAGGGTCCTTTCTCCTGTAGAGTGTCAGCTCTTATGTACAGGGTCCTCTCTCCAAACAACATCCAAACAAGTTCAAGCTGCCCTGCTGTCCAAGGGTACAACAGTGTCAACCCGTACTATCCGTCGGCGTCTGAATGAAAAGGGATTGTATGGTAGGAGACACAGGAAGACCCCACTTCTTACCCCGAGACATAAAAAAGCCAGGCTGGAGTTTGCCAAAACTTACCTGAAAAAGCCTAAAACGTTTTGGAAGAATGTTCTCTGGTCACATGAGACAAAAGTAGAGCTTTTTGGGCAAAGGCATCAACATAGAGTTTACAGGAGAAAAAAGAGGCATTGAAAAAACACGGTCCCTACAGTCAAACATGGCGGAGGTTCCCTCATGTTTTGGGGTTGCTTTGCTGCCTCTGGCACTGGACTGCTTGACCGTGTGCATGGCATTATGAAGTCTGAAGGCTACCAACAAATTTTGCAGCATAATGTAGGGCCCAGTGTGAGAAAGCTGGGTCTCCCTCAGAGGTCATGGGTCTTCCAGCAGGACAATGACCCAAAACACACTTCAAAAAGCACTAGAAAATGGTTTGAGAGAAAGCACTGGAGACTTCTAAGGTGGCCAGCAATGAGTCCAGACCTGAATCCCATAGAACACCTGTGGAGAGATCTAAAAATGGCAGTTTGGAGAAGGCACCCTTCTAATATCAGGGACCTGGAGCAGTTTGCCAATGAAGAATGGTCTAAAATTCCAGCAGAGCATTGTAAGAAACTCATTGATGGTTACCGGAAGCGGTTGGTCACAGTTATTTTGGCTAAAGGTTGTGCAACCAAGTATTAGGCTGAGGGTGCCAATACTTTTGTCTGGCCCATTTTTAGAGTTTTGTGTGAAATGATCAATGTTTTGCTTTTTCCTTCATTCTCTTTTGTGTTTTTTCATTTAAGACAAATTAAATGAAGATAATAATACCAAAGAATTTGTGTTTGCAATCATTTTCAGGAAGAAACTGAGTATTATCTGACAGAATTGCAGGGGTGTCAATACTTTTGGCCACAACTGTATGTGCAGGGTTCTCTCTCCTGTAGAGTGTCAGCTCTTATGTGCAGGATCCTCTCTCTTGTAGAGTGTCAGCTCTTATGTGCAGGGTCCTCTCTCCTGTAGTGTTGGCTCTTATGTGCAGGGTCCTCTCTCCTGTAGAGCGTCAGCTCTTATGTGCAGGGTTCTCTCTCCTGTAGAATGTCAGCTCTTATGTGCATGATCCTCTCTCCTGTAGCGTGTCAGCTCTTATGTGCAGGATCCTCTCTCCTGTAGAGTGTCAGCTCTTATGTGCAGGATCCTCTCTCCTGTAGAGTGTCAGCTCTTATGTGCAGGATCCTCTCTCCTGTAGAGTGTCAGCTCTTATGTGCAGGATCCTCTCTCCTGAGGAGTTTCAGCTCTTATGTGCAGGGTCCTCTCTCCTGTAGTGTTGTCTCTTATGTGCAGGGTCCTCTCTCCTGTAAAGTGTCAGCTCTTATGTGCAAGGTCCTCTCTCTCCTGTAGAGTGTCAGCTCTGATGTGCAGGATCCTCTCTCCTGTAGAGTGTCAGCTCTTATGTGCAGGGTCCTCTCTCCTGTAGAGTGTCAGCTGTTATGTGCAGAATCCTCTCTCCTGTAGAGTGTCAGCTCTTATGTGCAGGGTCCTCTCTCCTGTAGAGTGTCAGCTGTTATGTGCAGGATCCTCTCTCCTGTAGAGTGTCAGCTCTTATGTGCAGGGTCCTCTCTCCTGTAGAGTGTCAGCTCTTATGTGCAGGATCCTCTCTCTTGTATAGTGTCAGCTCTTATGTGCAGGGTCCTTTCTCCTGTAGAGTGTCAGCTCTTATGTGCAGGGTCCACTCTCCTGTAGAGTGTCAGCTCTTATGTGCAGGGTCCTCTCTGCTGTAGAGTGTCAGGTCTTATAAGCAGGATCCTCTCTCCTGTAGAGTGTTGGCTCTTATGTGCAAGGTCCTCTCTCCTGTAGAGTGTCAGCTCTTATGTGCAGGTCCTCTCTCCTGTAGAGTGTTGGCTCTTATGTGCAGGGTCCTCTCTCCTGTAGACTGTCAGTTCTTATGTGCAGAGTCCTCTCTCCTGTAGAGTGTCAGCTCTTATGTGCAAGGTCCTCTCTCCTGTAGAGTGCCAGCTCTTATGTTTAGTGACCTCTCTTTCTGTGAATGAGATACTCAGCTCTGCTTCCTCTATAAAAAGTATTTTCCTGAAATTTGCCATCAGTGAATTAAATCTTTACAATCCAGGATCCGTCGCCGCTCTACATATCCCTGGAAATGGAATCACTTACTTTCTTTGGATCGCACTACAGGGAACCATTAGAGAGGATTGAAGTAAATGACTAAGCCATGAAATAAGGAAGAAGTGGAACAATGTCGGCAGTGAGAAACAGACCATGGGCGCTCAATGCTGGAAAATCTGATTTTATGGCTTTGCAGTCCTAGATAAAGACCTCCTGTGATGCAGGAAAGACCGCGGTATATAAACTCTATGATATGATCCCATTAGTTCAGTGATGTCATTATAAGATCTGATGGGGGTTATAGTTATTAATTGCATTTAACAAAACGTCTCCTGCACGGGGAAAACCCAGTAAAGCAAATGGTCTTAATATTGGGGATTAGTTTGTCTTAATGGTTCGTACCCCGGTGCCATCTTTGGGATATAGGTGCAGTTCTTGCAGCGATATTGCAGGTTTTTTACAGCAATTTGTAAGAGTACTCTTGCAGTTTGGTACTGCTCAGGAGCCGATAGTAGTAGTTGCCATTGTTATGGAGGCAGCACGGCTGGCACTATTATGAGTCACTGCTGGCAGGATTGTGTGGATACGGTAGGATACAGGTATGAGGATACACAACCTTCCAAATAAAACATAAATGGATCCTTCTCTCTGAAATGCATCCTTTTACCATCATGTCTATACCGGAACTGACCTGTCCAGCTGCCGTTCTTCCCCCCACCACCTTCCTTGTCCAGGGGTAGTCCAACAAGTTGCCTCCCAGAGGAGAACAAAAGGCCTTAGGGATTAATGCACTACAGGGGGTCATCAAGAGACAGATACAGTGAGGCTGTAGACTTACAATGTAATAAGAAAAACACTATGAAAATAACTGGAATTGTTAAAAATAGGAATATACAAAAAATGACATCCACATAGCATATCACACCATCACAACCTCCCCCCCTCCCATAATAAGTGAGCACGCCATGACGTCTACACAGACCTCTGGCCTGCTCACTTTAGTCCACATTGCTCAGTTATTTATAGTTCCTTGTACAGTGGCAGGGGTAGGTCGGCCTGGGGAGCCTATGTTTCTTCTTGTCGAGACAGTCCATCGGCGTTCTGGTGTTGGCTTCCCCGCTTGTATTGGATGGAGAAGCTGTAGGGTTGTAAGGACAAGCTCCACCGCATCTTCCATTGTCCCCTGATACGCGATTCAGCCATGTGAGGGGGTTGTGGTCTGTAACAATCGTAAAGTCTCTGCCATACAAGTATGGCTGCAATTATTTTAGCGCCCATACGATGACAAGGCACTCCTTTTCAATAGTGGCATAGGCAACTTCCCGATCCAGTAGTTTCCGACTGGCAAAAGCAACAGGATGTTCTTCTCCGGCGGCGTTCACTTGGCTAAGTACTGCCCCAATCCCAAAGGTGGATGCATCTGTCTGCACGAGGAACCTGCGTTTATAATCCGGGGCAGCCAAGACAGGAGCAGTGACGAGGGCAGTCTTTAACGCTGAAAAGGCATCCTCGCATGCCGTCGTCCACGTCACATTCCTAGGCATGTTCTTGCGGGTCTGGTCGGTTAGGGGCTTGGCCAAGGTGCTGAAGTTAGAAACAAATTTGCGATAGTAACCAGCAGTTCCTAAAAACGCAAGTACCTGCTTTTTAGTCTGGGGTCTACACCAGTTGCTAATGGCTTCCACCTTGGCAGGCTCAGGCCTTAGTGTCCCACCCCCTACTCTATGCCCGAGGTACTGCACCTCAGCCATCCCTATTTGGCACTTATCAGGGCGAATGGTCAGTCCTGCAGTAAGGATACAGTCCAGCACTATGCCCAAGTGTTTAAGATGTTCCTCCCAGGTTGTGCTAAAAAATGGCGATGTCGTCTAAGTAAGCACAGGCAAAGTCCTGACATTGTTGTAACAGTCGATCCACCAGTCTCTGGAAAGTAGCGGGGGCAGTTTTCATCCCAAAGGGAATTCCCAGGAACTCATAAAGCCCAAATGGAGTAATGAAGGCTGAGCGCTCCCGAGCGTCCTCCGTTAGGGGTATCTGCCAGTACCCCTTGCTCAAGTCTAACGTGGTCACAAATTGGACACTGGCCAGACGATCCAATAGATCATCAATCCTGGGCATGGGATAAGCATCACTCTTGGTGGCATTATTTAGTCATCTGTAATCAACACAGAATCGTGTTGTACCATCCTTCTTGGGGACAAGGACGACAGGAGAGGCCCAAGAACTGTGAGATGGCTGAATAACTCCCAGTTGTTTCATCTCCTCCAGTTCGTTCTTTATCATGCCTTGAACAGCCTCTGGAACCCGGTAGGCAGCCTGCTGGATGGGGCGTTGTCCGGGGGTTTCCACATGGTGACTGGTGAGAGTAGTCTTCCCCGGCTTTGAGGAGAAAGCAGCAGCCCTCGGCCTTAGTACGGCGACAATATCGTCCTTTTGTATATCCGATAAATGGGAGCCCAGGGGCACTTGTTCCAGTGATCCTCCCGCTTGGGCAACCTGGAGGAGATCTGGGAGATACTCGTCGTCGGCGGTATCACTAGGGGGGTGGCAGACAGCTAGAACAGGCAGAGATCGGTCGTGGTAGTCTTTCAGCATGTTAATGTGGACGGTTTTCTGTCGTCGACCACTAGAGTCCAGGGCAATAACATAGTTAGTGTCATTAATTTTCTTGACAACCTGGTAAGGGCCTTCCCACACTGCTTGAAGCTTGTTGGCAGGGGAAGCAGTAATCATGAGCACTTGCTGTCCTTCCATAAATTCCCGATTCCTGGCATTACGGTCATACCAGGTTTTTTGTCTGGACTGGGCCATTCGCTGATGTTCTTTAGCGAAGGTAGCTAGCTGGGCAAGACTGTCTCTGAGCTCTAGAACATAGGGAACGATGGGCATTCCGGTATCTGAGATGTCTCCCTCCAAATGTTCTTTCAAAAGAGTGAGAGGCCCACGGACCTTCCGGCTAAACAGTAGTTCGAAGGGAGAGAACCCTGTGGACTCTTGGGGAACCTCCCGATAGGCGAAGAGGAGATGTGGCAGGTACTTTTCCCAGTCTTTTTCAACGTCAACAAAAGCCCTCAGCATATTTTTTAGGGTTCCATTAAAGCGTTCACATAGTCCGTTGGTCTGCGGGTGGTATGGGGTGGTGTGAATGGCTCGACCACCACAGGTATGCCATAGGGACTGGACCAGATCTGACATGAACTGAGTGCCTTGATCTGACAATATTTCACTAGGAAACCCTACCCGGGTAAAGATGGTAACAAGGGCCTCGGCTACCTTTACTGCTGTAATACTGGACAGGGCCACAGCTTCAGGATACCTAGTGGCACAGTCCACCACGGTCAGGATATATTTTTTCCCCGACCTGCTGGGGTGGGCCAGAGGACCTATGATGTCGACGGCTAGACGTTGAAATGGTTCCTCAATTATGGGCAGGGATTGCAGGGGTACCTTATGTCGAACTCCTGGATGCCGCATTCGCTGGCACACATCACAGGTGCGGCAATAATGGGCTACAGACTGCGAGACGCCTGGCCAGTAAAAACTTTGGGTGAGTCTCTTTTCAGTCCTTTTTCTCCCTTGATGCCGAGCCAAGGGGATGTCATGGGCCAGTTGAAGTAGCTGTGCCCTGTACTACTGAGGGACAATGAGTTGCCTGGTCGTTGCGTCAGGGTTGCCCTGGTCACTGCCCTTTGTTACACGATAATACAGTCCGTTTTCTCGAGTGAAGCCATCCCCATTATCTCCCATGTGCCCAGTTTCTGCCTTTCGCCTAAGGGCTGCTAAGTTAGTGTCACCCTCTATTTCTCTCCTAAACTCCTCTCTGTCCCAAGACTCTCCCAATGTAGTAGCAGCGAAAGTATTGCTTACCGACTCTGATGCGGTTCGTGGTGGTTGCTCCCCGGTGGGGTCCGGATGACGTAGTGCTTGAAGGGCCTGTAGTCGGGTGACTGCTCCCACAAATTGGCACTGTAACTCCCCAATGTCGTTCCCAAGGAGGATATCTGCAGGAAGTCCTCCCATAACTCCAATCCAACACAGTTTTTCTCCACAACCATAATCCAAAGGCACAGAAGATCGCTGTATATATTTGCGGGCACCGCCCGCCAGGACAATGGGAATTCCCGGACCCTGGTAAATTGCCTCGGGTCGAACCACACGGGGGTCAGCGATAGTCAAGAATGCCCCCGTGTCTCTAAATCCTGACACTTTGCATCCATCAATAAAGACATCCTGCAGGTGGCGTTGCCGTTGCTCTGAGTAGCTAAAGGACAGAGGCCGGAGTCCATACACTCCAGGAGGGGTATCTATGGTGCCGTGGTCGGTGGTCCACTCTGGTGGGGGTGGTGGTAGCTCTTCCTCAAGTGTGGTGGAATGTACAAGATGCACTGGACGAGGTGGGGCTGCGTGGGGCTCCCTCCGAATGTTGGAGGGGCAGCCAGACTGCAAATGTCCAGGTTGCCCACAACCATAACACCTCCTCTCTGTGATACCCCCAGGTCGTGGTCGGAACTGTTGGGGCCTAGGATTGTGAGCCGTGATTGTCATCGGCTTGCGACTAGGTGGAAGGGCAGATATAATTGGAGGGGGACGGGGCGCGGGAGCAGGCCATGGTTCATTGTCCAGAAGCCTCCTCCATTGCGGCCGGATAGTAAGGGCTTCATCGGCCAGGGCTGCAGCTCTATCCACGGTACACGGTGTGCGCTCCCGGACCCATTCCCGTACCTCTGCAGGGCACTTGGCAAGAAATTGTTCTATAAGGAACGCCTGTATAACATCTTCCACAGTAAAGACGTTTTCTGCTTCCAGCCATCTCCGACATGCCTCGGACATCTTATGTGCATACATCCTAAACGATCCCCCCGTGGTGCATGGGAGGTCTCGGAACTTGGCCCTATATGAGTCAGGGGTGATAGCATGGTAATCCAGGATAGTCCGCTTTACAATGTTATAATCCCGATTCCGCAGTGCATCAATGGTTCGGTAAGCCTCTGCCAAGCTTCCGTTCAGGAGCCCCACTAACAAACGCACCCAGCTAGAGTGGGTCACCTCCATCACAGCACACTGCTGCTCAAAGTCTTTGAAAAACCCCTCCACATCTCCAGAAGCCTCATCAAATGGCTTAAACTCTGTCCGGGTGATCCGTACAGGCTCCCGGATTGTTGCGGTTACACTCCACATTGCGTTACTCCCTTTTTCAAGCTCCATTGCTTCCTGTCTCCGCTGTGCCCGGCGGGCAGCCTCCTCCTTGTACTCCTGAGAGACGCCGGGGCACAGAACCGCCTTCTCTTCTTCATACCACACCAACCACTGGCTTTTCTGGATGGGGATCCCGGTCTCCAGTGCTTGTCCTTCAGACATCTGGGAGGAGGTGGCCGGGCTAGCGCCCACCAGTAGATCGATTAAGGCCTCTTTAGTCAGTCCCTGGTAGTGCAGGCCCAGGTCTCTGGCTCTCTCATGTAAACTGCATACAGTCCAATTTCTGTACTCACTCTGTGGGTGGTTCTCCATTGGGTTACGCTCTGTTGATCCCACTGCTGCCACCAGTTGTCACGGGGTCCTTCTCTGGTATCACACAATCAACAGAGCAAGTGAAGAGTGAACAATTCCAAGACCTTTATTCAGGCAAAAATACGAAAAGGTCCATATTCAGTCCACCACACAAAGGATAAGATAGTCCAGAATAAGAATGCAGTCCAGTATCAGGATAAAATGTCCAGGGAAACGAGATTCCAAAACACTCTAGCACCAGAGGATAAAAATGGATCCTTCTCTCTGAAATGCAGCCTTTTACCATCATGTCTATACCGGAACTGACCTGTCCAGCTGCCGTTCTTCCCCCCACCCCCTTCCTTGTCCAGGGGTAGTCTAACAAGTTGCCTCCCAGAGGAGAACAAAAGGCCTTAGGGATTAATGCACTACAGGGGGTCATCAAGAGACAGATACAGTGAGGCTGTAGACTTACAATGTAATAAGAAAAACACTATGAAAATAACTGGAATTGTTAAAAATAGGAATATACAAAAAATGACATCCACATAGCATATCACACCATCACAGCAGACATTTAATAAAACCAATGAGCTCCGCGATGGGGCTGCTATCCATGATGGGGCTGCTCTCCTTGATGGGACTGCTCTCTGTGATGGGGCCGCTCTCCGTGATGGGGCCGCTCTCCGTGATGGGGCCGCTCTCCGTGATGGGGCCGCTCTCCGTGATGGGGCCGCTCTCCGTGATGGGGCCGCTCTCCGTGATGGGGCCAATCTCCATGATGAGGCAGCTCTCTGTGATGGGGCCGCTCTCAGTGATGGGACTTCTCTCCATGATGAGGTTGCTCTCCTTGATCGGACTGCTCTCCATGATGGGGCTTCTCTCATTGATGAGGCTGCTCTCCATGATGAGGCTGCTTTCCATGATGGGGCTTCTCTCATTGATGAGACTGGTCTCCGCGATGGGGCTGGTCTCCGCGATGGGGCTGGTCTCCGCGATGGGGCTGGTCTCCGCGATGGGGCTGGTCTCCGCGATGGGGCTGGTCTCCGCGATGGGGCTGGTCTCCATGGTGGATCTGATCTCCATCATGGGGCTGCTCCTTATGACGAGGCTGGCCTCCGTTATGGGGCTGGTCTCCGTGATGGGTCTGATCTCCGTGATGGAGCTGCTCTCCATGATGGGTCTGCTCTCTATGATGAACCTACTCTTCTTGAAGGGGCTAGTCTCCGTGCTGGGGCTGCTCTCCGTGTTGAGGCTCTCCCTGTCTTCATATAGGGGCTGCTCTCTGTGATGGGGCTGCTCTCTGTGATGGGACTGATCTATGTGATGAGGCTGCTCTCCGTGATGGGACTGCTCTCCGTGATGGGACTGCTCTTCATGATGAGGCTGCCCTCTGTGATGGGGCTGATCTCCATGATGGGGCTGCCCTCCGTGATGAGGCTACTCTCCATGATGGGGCTACTCTCCGTGATGGGGCTACTCTCCGTGACGGGGCTACTCTCCGTGACGGGGCTACTCTCCGTGACGGGGCTACTCTCCGTGACGGGGCTACTCTCCATGATGGGACTAGTCTCCATGATGGGGCTGCTCTCTGTCTTTGTATTGGGGCTGCTCTCTGCGATGGGGCTGCACCCTGACAAATGTAAAACAAATCCATAGTCCAGTTATAAGGATAAAGCAAGAAAATCTTCTTTATTCATATATGATGATGAAACAAGCAGAGCGACGTCGTAAAAATTGAGGTACCAAACAGACTCGTTTTGAACATTTTACATGCACTTAGTCATGGTGTGTGAAACAGTTCGAAATAAGTAGGTTTGCACCTCAATTTTAAGATTTCTCTCTGCTGAAACTTTATCCTTGCCATACTAAGAATTTTCATTTGAGTTTATAGTGTAACACTACACAGGAGCGAGGTCAATGCCTTAGAATATGCACATTAACACTCACTGAGCAGTTTTACAACCATTCTTTAGCCTGATAAGTGCCCCGACCCAGACAACCTTCTCATTACTGACTTGAAATAATAAGAAGCGGGTGAAGCCCTAAAGATGTACACATACTAAAAACAGACAAGTACACCTCAAGTGTTTCGCCATAAGTTATGGCTTCCTCAGGGGTTGACTTGACTTTTTTTTTTCTCCTTGGAAGAGAAGGTCCCCTGAGGACTGGGCTTCAGCACCAGCGAAAAATTGTTAAAACATAACTTTTGCTATGCAGTTAAAAACATGGTGATAAAAAGTAAAATAATAGTAATAAGTAACCTCTATTCATTCATCAGCTATGAACGAGGGTTGCTAACCTGAAACGCGTAAGCTTATGGATCTTAAATCTTTCTAATGTTTTTGAACCATGTTTTATAGCACAGTAAAAGTTATGTTTTAACGTTTTTTCATCGACCGTTTCTCCCATTTCTGACCTGGATACCAGCCTGGTACCAACCTTGCACCTCACTCTGACCAAACAAGGTCTACCAGGGTTCCTTTGGGAATTCAACTGGTTTTCGTCCTGAATGGTCCTCACCGGAAGGACACTTTGCCTGGAGTATACGTATATCCTAATTGTTTTGCTAATCATAATGAATGTTTGTCTCCAGGTACTGCTGTTACCTCTGCACCCACAACCTCTTGTGTTGTGCAAAGTCAGTTTATGCAAAGTACACCTCAGATTCCTTCCAATTCTAGTATGAATTTTAACACAGGAAACAAATTCAGTCCAGGAATAACATACGTGCCATCGAACCAGGGAGCAAGAGAACTTGCAATAATAATAAGCCTAATTGCTCTCATTTTGCAGCAGTGCGGCGGAGCAGTCGCCCAGGTGCACTGCGTTCAGCACCATGGACAAGAATTCCATATGCTTGTTTAGTGGCTGCACTACGCCATCTGGTGGTACAATAATAGTATGATATAATCAGTCAAATTATTGCATATTTTCCCCAGAAAATGCCTTTTTTGGCCAGAACAACAGGAAAACAATCTTGAATATATGAGAACTCAATGATGGCTCTTCTTTACAGCCCTAGATCACCAGGTAAGTCCATGCATACCTTAGGGGAATCTTAGCAATTTGCTCATTGCTATATGGCACTACCACTAGGAAAGCACATTTTTACCTTCTTCATGGAGCCCCCAAAACTATTTCCATTAACCCCTTCAAACCTACAAACCATTAGGAATATTATTATCATTACCTATCAAGCCTTCCTAACAGGGGCGGACTTATCATTGGTGCAACCTGTGCCCATCTCTACCTCCAAATCAGGTGTAATTATGCATTTTTTGGAGCTCTTAAGCTGCAAAGGGCCCATAAATTGTTCTTTCACAGGGGCCCTTTTCTGCCAGGGCACCATACAGTAGTAATATTGCAATTAACTCCTAAGCTGCTTAAAAACACCAGCAACTTTCTATATTAGCATATAAGCCTGCTTGTAATTATAAGGCATTAACTCTTAAATAGAGGCATAACTATTATGGGTACATGGGGTGCCAGTGGCATAAAAACTCCAAAAGGTCTCAATGGAATATATGAGAAGACCAATAAACTAAAGACCAATATTGCCAAACCTTGAAGATTGCAATTACTATACCTCATTAAATCTAAAATTTAACAATAAACTAAAATTCCCCCCCAAAAAATAAAGAATGTTATAAAAAGAAGTGAAAGTTTTTTTAAACTAAAAAAGTTTGGCTCATTGATGCCATCTAGTGGTGAAATACAAAAGACAATTCTTCTAATTAGCGAGCAGCAGTAATCTGCAGGCAGTGGTCTGACAGATATTCCAGGGTGTTACACCGGTGGTCCAAGATCACTGCCCCCGAGACCAATTATATGCAGCTCTGGAAATACGTTTCCTTTGAATTACATCAGATAATCAGATCACAAAGTCTCCGGAGGTGAAAACTTCATGGTTAGACTTATTAAAGTATTTTTTTTCTTTGATAATTGAACATATTTTTTTAGGAATATTCAGTAAAACTGTCTTTAAAGATTCAAAATGGTAATTGAAGTGACCTCAATCGTTAATAAAAAAAAGAAACACTGAAATAAACTAGTTAATTTACTCATTTGCTCATTTCAACAAAGCTATGCATAAATCACTGACACAAGTGACTATAAGAAACTTTGTAATGTATCATAACAGAAAACTCTGCTTCTTTCTCCACTTATGAGACACTTCTTCCCATCTTCCCTGCCTCCTGAACTCCTCATTCACCTTGAAACACGGATAAAATCTGGATGGAAATCTGTGGAAAGAGCTGAAAACTGCTGTTCACAAACGATCTCCATCCAACCTCACTGAGCTCGAGCTGTTTCCAAGGAAGAATGGGCAAGAATTTCAGTCTCTCGATGTACAAAACTGATAGTGACATACCCCAAGTGACTTGCAGCTGTAATCGCAGCAAAAGGTGGCGCAACAAAGTATTAAGTTAAAGGGGCCGAATAATATTGCACGCCCCACTTTTTAGTTTTTGAATTTCCACAAAAATTTTAAATAACCAATAAATTTCATTCAACTTAACAATTGTGTCCCACTTGTTGATTCTTCACCAAAAATTTACATATGGTATCTTTATGTTTGAAGCATGATATGTGGGAAAAGGTTGCAAAGTTCCAGGTGGCCAAATACTTTCGCAAGGCACTGTAACTGCTATAATACTGCCCCCTATGTACAAGAATATAACTACTATAATACTGCTCCTATGTACAAGAATATAACTACTATAATACTGCTCCTATGTACAAGAATATAACTACTATAATACTGCCTCCTATTTACAAGACTATAACTACTAAAATACTGCCCCTATGTACAAGAATATAACTACTATAATACTGCCCCTATGTACAAGAATATAACTACTATAATACTGCCCCTATGTACAAGAATATAACTTCTATAATACTGCCCCTATGTACAAGAATATAACTACTATAATACTACCTCCTATGTACAAGAATATAACTACTATAATACGGCCCCTATGTACAAGAATATAACTACTAAAATACTGCCCCTATGTACAATAATATAACTACTATAATACTGCCCCTATGTACAAGAATATAACTACTATAATACTGCCCCTATGTACAAGAATATAACTTCTATAATACTGCCCCTATGTACAAGAATATAACTACTATAATACTACCTCCTATGTACAAGAATATAACTACTATAATACGGCCCCTATGTACAAGAATATAACTACTAAAATACTGCCCCTATGTACAATAATATAACTACTATAATACTGCCCCTATGTACAAGAATATAACTACTATAATACTGCCCCTATGTACAAGAATATAACTTCTATAATACTGCCCCTATGTACAAGAATATAACTACTATAATACTACCTCCTATGTACAAGAATATAACTACTATAATACGGCCCCTATGTACAAGAATATAACTACTAAAATACTGCCCCTATGTACAATAATATAACTACTATAATACTGCCCCTATGTACAAGAATATAACTACTATAATACTGCTCCTATATACAAGAATATAACTACTAAAATACTGCCCCTATGTACAATAATATAACTGCTATAATACTGCCCCCTATGTACAGGAATATAACTACTATAATACTGCCTCCTATGTACAAGGATATCACTACTATAATACTGCTCCTATGTACAAGAATATAACTACTATAATACTGCTCCTATATACAAGAATATACCTACTAAAATACTGCCCCATGTACAAGAATATAACTGCTATAATACTGCCCCCTATGTACAGGAATACAACTACTATAAAACTGCCTCCTATGTACAAGGATATCACTACTATAATACTGCTCCTATGTACAAGAATATAACTACTATAATACTGCTCCTATATACAAGAATATAACTACTAAAATACTGCCCCTATGTACAAGAATATAACTACTATAATACTGCTCCTATGTACAAGAATATAACTACTATAATATTGCTCCTATATACAAGAATATACCTACTAAAATACTGCCCCATGTACAAGAATATAACTGCTATAATACTGCCCCTATGTACAAGAATATAACTACTATAATATTGCCCCTATGTACAAGAATATAACTACTATAATACTGCTCCTATGTACAAGAATATAACTACTATAATACTGCTCCTATGTACAAGAATATAACTACTATAATACTGCTCCTATGTACAAGAATATAACTACTATAATACTGCCCCTATGTACAAGAATATAACAACTATAATACTGCTCCTATGTACAAGAATATAACTACTATAATACTGCTCCTATGTTCAAGAATATAACAACTATAATACTGCTCCTATGTTCAAGAATATAACAACTATAATACTGCTCCTATGTACAAGAATAGAACTACTATAATACTGCCCCTATGTACAAGAATATAACTCCTATAATACTGCTCCTGTGTACAAGAATATAACTACTATAATACTGCTCCTATGTACAAGAATATAACTACTATAATACTGCCTCTATGTATAACAATATAACTACTATAATACTCCTCCTGTGTACAAGAATATAACTACTATAATACTGCTCCTATGTACAAGAATATAACTACTATAATACTGCCTCTATGTATAACAATATAACTACTATAATACTCCTCCTGTGTACAAGAATATAACTACTATAATACTGCCCCTATGTACAAGAATATAACTGCTATAATACTGCTCCTATGTACAAGAATATAACTACTATAATACTGCTCCTATGTACAAGAATATAACTACTATAATACTGCCCCCTATGTACAGGAATATAACTACTATAATACTGCCTCCTAGCTGTGAGGTGTGTTTGTAGATCTCCTGATGTCTGGAGCAAGCCCAGGGGGAGGCCACCCTGGGTGGGGTAACTCCCCAAGCGAGGCCTAGGCTTCCAGGCCTACACTTGGAAGTAACACTCAAGTTGTGTCTAAGGCGGATGCAAGTCCCAAAGTTGTTTCTGAGGGAAAGAAAGCTCAGAATGGAAGTAGCAGCAGCAGCAAGAAAGATAAAGCTGTGAAATTGCAAAAAGTAACGGAACAAGGAAAAGCCATGGCTGTGGGTAAGAAAGTTCCAGTTAAGCAGTCGGCCAGCCAAGGCAAGCAGAGTGAAGGACAACTAGGAGAAATCCAAAAGAAATCTACTGGTGAGAAGCTGAATGGAGGAAAGCAGCCTGCAGCTCAGGAGGTGCCATCACCGGCTTCAGGTGTGCAGCTGACTCCCAGCAGACAGAGGAGAACCTCACTGGAGAGGCAGACGCTCCAGGAGAACCTGCAGCAGAAGCATGTGGTGGCCAGCATGGCGAGCTCTGGGCGCACAAGGTCGCAGTCAGGTGGCAGCAGTACAAGTGCTGTGGAGCCTGGAACCACGAAACCAGCGGTGGTGAAAGTTAAGGAGACGTCTGGTTTCAAGCATCCAGGGACATTGCTGAAAGCAGGATCCCAGGAGGAGACGCCACGTGCACCTGAGCTTCAGGTCGCAGAGGAGATCCCAGGACTGGTCAAGAGGCTCGGTGAGTTACAGCAGCACAAAGACTTGCTGCAGAAACAGATAGAAATGGGCTATAAGGTAAAGGCTGCTAATCCTGGTGGGGATCACACCTTTTGTGATCAGACTCTGAACATGCTTGGCATACAGCTGGCAAAAGTGGTGACGGACATGGACTGTATCCTAGAGAAGATGGGGACCCTGGCAGAGACTTATAGGAACCAGGAACTGTTTATGTCACACAAGCAGGACTCCAGCTCAGACATTGTCCCAGGTGGGCCCCAGAAGCCGGTGTGGCCAGTGCTGCAGCCTGCAAGTTTCTGCTTCCAAAAGGGTCAAATACTGCAGCCGCAGCAGCCTGCAGCAGATCCCAAGCAGCAGTATGTTATGCAGATTCCCGCAGGTGTACCACAAGTCTCAGAATGCCCAGCACAGCAGCCTGCAGCAGATTCCAAGCAGCAGCATGGACTGCACTTTCCAGCAGAGGGACTACAAATCTCAGAATGCCAAGCACAACAGTTGGGTAGTGGACATGTGCTGGTCATTACTGATGGTGCCCAGCAGGGCTCTGATGCTGGGAATAACCGCACTATATCTGGGGGGTCGGGGGCTTGGGGGAGCACAGTATCTTTGGTGGACGCTGCACAGTCTGATAATGACATTGATGCTGATGATAACAATGTGCATGATAATGTCTGTGATTTCCCCCTTTAATTTCAAGCACACAAGGTGTGGCTGCCCCTCCTGCTGCAGACCTTCGCCCTGTCAGTCAACCCAATGCGACCCCGCACGGTCCCCCCAGTAATGCCTGGAGTCGTGGTGCTCCGTCTTTTACCTCTGGTACCAATTATACAGGCCAGGCGTTTAAACGGAGAAACGTCGTGCGTTTCCGGCATAGAGGTCCCAAGGAGGATCTGCCAGACAGGAGGTTTGTCGTCAGGGAGCTCTTGTGCCACCAGATGGGGTTTGTGCCAGTCAGCATCCTGGCAGTGATTAATCTACCAGATAGGCAGGGCTATGATGTCAGCTTTAAGCTCATGTCTGACCTGGACAGATTCTGGTCTAGTTTCCCCAAGTTTAGAGACACGGAGGGCTGGAGTAAGTTCAGCTTTATTCCTATCTCTAAGCCAGATACTGTCACTGTAAATGTCATCTTCTGGAATGAGTCTGTTCCCCCGCAGGACATTGTGGTGTGGCTCCGGAGGCATTGTGACCTGGTCTCTGACCTCACCAAAAGCAGAGACAGTGATGGTATCTGGACAGGAGGGTGGCGGGTTTTGGTGAAACTGCGCCAATGCAATAACATCACTGCCCACTTACCCAACTCCTTCTTTATTGGGAGGGAGAGGGGTGTGTGTTTCTATCCTGGGCAGCCTCGTAAGTGCTTTAAATGTGGCAAGGCAGGTCACCTGGCAAATACCTGTACTGTGGTGAAGTGCAGCCTGTGTGGGGAGGTCGGCCATCTAGCTGCAGACTGCCAGAACATCAGGTGCAACCTCTGTGGGAAGATCGGTCACCCTCACAGGGACTGTCCAGACGCCTGGCACAATATCTGTAAGGACTTTCCTGACGAGGACTTGGTGGCAGGGGCAGAGATTCTGGAGGAGGCAGCTTTACTGTCAGGGGAAATACTGACCAGACCAGAGGTCCACCAGGGGTCTACTCAGCTAACACCAGAGCAGCAGGGTTCAGAGAGAGAACAGGGGAGTATGGAGGTTGTACCTCAGGGGCAGCGGTCACAGGAAGGCATTACTTCAGTGCTACCATCTGTGTCTGACGAGTATAGCAATAATCAGAAAAGGAAGAAAAAGGACAAGGCCTCCCGTAAACCTGAGGGGTATGACACTGGCCAAGGAGCCGGGAAGAAATTCCAGAGTTCTGCAGGTGTAATGGTCGTATCTAACAGGTTTGATGTTCTGTCTGAGTCTGACGGCGATTTTGAAGATTACCTTAAAAGAATTGACGCAGAGTGTGATAGGGACGTAGAGGACTGTCCTCCGCCAAAGCGGAAGCCCTTACCTGAGGGCACTCGGGTAGAGTCTGAGATGGAGACCGGTGGTGAACAGAATAACTCCGACTCAGATCTGTGACGCTGTCAACCAGATAATGTCCAAACTCAGATAGATAAAATCATTAGGAGAAATTAGGAAATGTTAAGATATGGAAGGATGAGTCACTGTGTAGGAACATGATGAGCTCTGTTTGCAAAGTGTTTTTTTTTTTTTTTTTCTCCTCAAACTAGGAGTATGGACTCTAAGTTAATTTGATATGTATAAACTGGATATGTAATGAATGTATGTACAAACCTAGTGAATTCAGTTTTGTATTATTGGAGGAATGTTATTTGGATTTGTTTGGTTTTTACAATAAAAATTGCCCCTATGTACAAGAATATAACTACTATAATATTGTCCCCTATGTACAGGAATGTAACTACTATAATACTGCCCCTATATACAAGAATATAACTGCTATAACACTGCTCCTATGTACAAGAATATAACTACTATAATACTGCTCCTATGTACAAGAATATAACTACTATAATACTGCTCCTATGTACAAGAATATAACTACTATAATACTGCTCCTATGTACAAGAATATAACTACTATAATACTGCTCCTATGTACAAGAATATAACTACTATAATACTGCTCCTATGTACAAGAATATAACTACTATAATACTGCCCCTATGTCCAAGAATATAACTACTATAATACTGCTCCTATGTACAAGAATATAACTACTATAATACTGCTCCTATAAACAAGAATATACCTACTAAAATACTGCCCCATGTACAAGAATATAACTGCTATAATACTGCTCCTATGTACAAGAATATAACTACTATAATACTGCTCCTATATACAAGAATATACCTACTAAAATACTGCCCCATGTACAAGAATATAACTGCTATAATACTGCCTCTATGTATAACAATATAACTACTATAATACTGCTCCTATGTACAAGAATATAACTACTATAATACTGCCCCTATGTACAAGAATATAACTACTATAATACTGCCCCTATGTACAAGAATATAACTACTATAATACTCCTCCTATGTACAAGAATATAACTACTATAATACTGCCCCTATGTACAAGAATATAACTACTATAATACTGCCCCTATGTACAAGAATATAACTACTATAATACTGCCCCTATGTACAAGAATATAACTACTATAACACTGCTCCTATGTACAAGAATATTACTGCTATAACACTGCCCCTATGTACAAGAATATAACTACTATAATACTGCCCCTATGTACAAGAATATAACTACTATAATACTGCCCCTATGTACAAGAATATAACTGCTATAACACTGCCCCTATGTACAAGAATATAACTACTATAATACTGCTCCTATGTACAAGAATATAACTACTATAATACTGCCCCTATGTACAAGAATATAACTGCTATAACACTGCCCCTATGTACAAGAATATAACTGCTATAACACTGCCCCTATGTACAAGAATATAACTACTATAATACTGTTCCTATGTACAAGAATATAACTACTATAATACTGCCTCTATGTATAACAATATAACTACTATAATACTGCTCCTGTGTACAAGAATATAACTACTATAATACTGCCTCTATGTATAACAATATAACATCCATAATTCTGCCCCCTATGTACAAGTATATAACTACTATAATGCTGCTCCCTATGTACAAGAATATAACTACTATAATGCTGCTCCCTATGTACAAGAATATAACTGCTATAATACTGCCCCTATGTACAAGAATATAACTACTATAATACTGCTCCTATGTACAAGAATATAACTACTATAATACTGCTCCTATGTACAAGAATATAACTACTATAATACTGCCCCTATGTACAAGAATATAAACTACTATAATACTGCTCCTATGTACAAGAATAGAACTACTATAATACTGCTCCTATGTACAAGAATAGAACTACTATAATACTGCCCCTATGTACAAGAATATAACTACTATAATACTGCTCCTGTGTACAAGAATATAACTACTATAATACTGCTCCTGTGACGAGTGTCAGCTTACGCTGAGTCGTTCTTCTTAGAAAGAGTGGACCCTCTGGACCGTGGCACCCACCCACCTAGGGCGAGCTGACCTAGTGAGAACCCACCCCCTGTACAGGGAGTGTCAGGGGCAAGACCAAGGGGGTGAGCCACCACGGCAGCTGGACCAGACGGCCGGCTCAAGGAGACACTATTGAGTGTCTGTCAACAAGACGGACTGGATAGCAAACATAAAGTGAAGTCACACAGTTTCTTCCTCAAACGTGGATTCACACTTTATTCAGGTGCAAGGCATAACAGGGAATCAGGTGCAGGGCACAAACAGTGAAACACGGCAGGATACGTGCAAGGGCACGCCAAATGTTCCAGGCATAACACGTGCATGAAAACATACCAGGGTCCAGGACAGGATACGTGATAGGGATCACACAAGAGTTCCTAGAAGGAATGCATGCTAGGACACGCCAGGATCCAAGACGGGGTGCGATGGCATCGGACTCCGGACTACTGGCAACGACCGACAGGGTCCAGGCATCAGGCTGCGGACATCAGCTCTGGACATCAGGCCGCAGTCATCTGGTTCCGGACCTCTGGCAACGGTCGGCAGGTTACGGAAATCCGGCAGGCAAACCAGGTTTCAGGCAAGGAGGCAAGACAGATCTCCAGGCTTGGTGCATGTTAGGGAACACGCCGAGGTCCAAGGCTAGGTGCGAGACAAAGGTGCGTGTGTAGGGGACACGCCAAGGCACAAGACAGGGTGCGTGTAGAGACATGCCAAGGCACAAGGTACGAGATAGAGTCCTGAGCATGCAAAGGGGCACACCAGGGTCCAGGCGAGACAGAGGCCTGCGCGTGCAGAGAGGCACGCCAGGGACAGCGTTCAAGGACCAGGTTAGGACCTGTGCGTGCAAGAGGGCACGACAGGGTACATGGCCAAACCTGCGCGTACTATAATAGAAGCACGGGGAGGTATGCCATGAGCAGGCAAGGGCCTGCGCGTGCTTTAGAGAGCACGCAGAGCACAGTGCGGAAACAGCGTGAGGTGCAAGAGGGCACGGCTGGGGCACTGGCTAGCTGATCGGGCTGCGGCACTGACAGACGGGCAAGACTCCAGCGAACCCGGCTGAGGCATGGAAGGTGACACAGCTGTTACTGACCGACGAGCACGGCTGAGGCACAAGCAGGCGGGCACGGCTAGGGCGGGCACGGCTGAGGCACAGACAGGAGGCTAGGAAGGCCAGGAGCATGCAAGAGCATACGAAGAAAGAGCAAGGGAAGACAAGACGAGAAACAAGGCAGAGCTTATGCAGAGTAACGAACCAGGAACAGAAGCAGATCAGAGCAAGAACAGAGCTAGCAGCGGAGCGTAGGCCGAAGCCCAGAGCCGGGCCAAGGGAGAGCCTTGGGACTAGACATGGAAAAGAGCACAAGAGGAAAGAGAGAAGGAATGGTGCGTGTGCCAGGGAGCACTACAGAGCACCATAGGAGAGAGAGAGAGGCAGAGCAAGCAAAGACTGAGACCATAGGGAGGAACAAGGCAGAGCATAGCAAAGGCAAGGCAGAGAATAACAGAAGGACTACAAGTCCAAGCAGGACAAGGACGAACATGGCACAACGGACAAACATAAGACAAGGCACGGGACAAGAGATGGAGTACGAGCACGGAGCGTGTGCAGAGATGCACGACAGGGCAGAGTGCAAGGGCACAGAATAGAGAGCACGCCCCACAGACCAAGCAGCCATGCAGGGACACTACACAATACTCAGGCCCTGAGCAAAGGAAGGGGCGGCCTGATATAGGGCATAGCACCTCCTCTTCCAGGTCAGGACCAGGGGAGAACTTCCGGGTTCAGATCCACAGGATAACAGAGCACAGTCACATGATCAGAGTTCCAGACACGACGAGACGACTGCAGATCCAGTGCTGAAACCTAGACAGGTCACATGATCATAGTTCCAGACATGACGAGATGATTGCAGAACCAGACAGTGCAGGATCCAGGCAGGGACACATGATCAGGGACTCCTAGACATGATGAGAAGATCACAGAAGGCAGAGCAGAAACGCAGGCATCCTGCAGCTCAGACATGAGGTGAGTGTGCACACTGCTCTAGTGAACATGCAGAACAGCAGACAAGATATGCACATCGCTCCAGGAGTTCTTGAGACAAAACAGACATGGCAGACATGACAGTTCCTATGTAAAAGAATATAACTACTATAATACTGCCTCTATGTATAACAATATAACTACTATAATACTGCCTCTATGTATAACAATATAACTACTATAATACTGCTCCTGTGTACAAGAATATAACTACTATAATACTGACCCCTATGTACAAGTATATAACTACTATAATGCTGCTCCCTATATACAAGAATATAACTATTATAATACTACTCCCACGTACAAGAATATAACTACTATAATACTGCTCCTATGTACAAGAATATAAC
This sequence comes from Dendrobates tinctorius, assembly GCF_039654945.1. Classification (NCBI taxonomy): domain Eukaryota; kingdom Metazoa; phylum Chordata; class Amphibia; order Anura; family Dendrobatidae; genus Dendrobates; species Dendrobates tinctorius. Next base: position 6,330,522 of record NW_027361691.1, read on the forward strand.
TACTATCATACTGCTCCCACGTACAAGAATATAACTACTATAATACTGCTCCTATGTACAAGAATATAACTACTATAATACTGCCCCTATGTACAAGAATATAACTACTATAATACTGCCCCTACGTACAAGAATATAACTACTATAATACTGCTCCTACGTACAAGAATATAACTACTATAATACTGCCCCCTATGTACAAGAATATAACTACTATAATACTGCCCCTATGTACAAGAATATAACTACTATAATACTGCCCCTATGTACAAGAATATAACTACTATCATACTGCTCCCACGTACAAGAATATAACTACTATAATACTGCTCCTATGTACAAGAATATAACTACTATAATACTGCCCCTATGTACAAGAATATAACTACTATAATACTGCCCCTACGTACAAGAATATAACTACTATAATACTGCTCCTACGTACAAGAATATAACTACTATAATACTGCCCCCTATGTACAAGAATATAACTACTATAATACTGCCCCTATGTACAAGAATATAACTACTATAATACTGCCCCTATGTACAAGAATATAACTACTATAATACTGCTCCTATGTACAAGAATATAACTACTATAATACTGTCCCCTATGTACAATAATATAACTACTATAATACTGCCCCCTATGTACAAGAATATAACTACTATAATACTGCCCCTATGTACAAGAATATAACTACTATAATACTGCTCCCTATGTACAAGAATATAACTACTATAATACTGCCCCTATGTACAAGAATATAACTACTATAATACTGCTCCTATGTACAAGAATATAACTACTATAATACTGCCTCCTAGCTGTGAGGTTGTGTGTCAGTGGTTCTCCTGATGTCTGGAGCAAGCCCAGGGAGGGGACACCCTGGGCGGGGAAGCTCCCCTGGCAAGGCCCAGGCTTCCCGGCCTACACTGGGACTAGCCTCCCAGGCTTCTAATGGGAATGTTAATCCCAAAGCCGCTGTGAGTCCAGTGAATGCAGCGAGTCAAAGCTGCAGCAGTTCTATGAAGAAGGAAACAGTTGTGAGTAAAGTTTTGGGAGGAAAACCTTCTCCAGTTCCAGCAAAGAAACAAGAAGGCAATGTGTCAGTGAGTGATGGAAACCAGCTGAATGTAAAGTCTTGTTGCTCCCCAGTCAGTAAGCAGCTCCTGCCAGGTGCACAGGTGAGATCGGCCCCAGCTGTGCAGATCACCTCTCCAGCTTCCAGGCAGAGACGGACGTCTTTGGAAAGGCAGACAATGCAGGAGAACCTACAGCAGCATGGCAGTATGGCGCGGTCAGGACGCACACGGTCACAGTCAGGTGGCAGCGATAAACCTGCTGCGGAGCCTGCATCCAGCCAAGGGGCCACAAAACCATCTATGGTGGACCCGCACCAGACTGTCTTCAAAACCCCTGTACCCGTGGTCAAGACTAAGCCTGTGGAGCCGGCGTGTGCACCCGAGCTGCAGCTAGCGGATGAGATACCGGGACTTGTCCGAAAACTGGGTGAGTTACAGCAGCAAAAAAAAGCGCTGCAAATGGAGGTAGACTTCATCTATAGTCTAAAGACCACTAATCCTGCCAGTAATGACGCCTATGACCTGAGACTGAACACACTGGGTGTACAGCTGGCGATTGTTGTGCAGGACACTGAGTCTGTGCTGGAGAACATGGGGCCCCTGGCAGAGACCTACAGGAACCGCGAGCGGTTCGCCTCCTATAAGCAGGACTGTGCTGTAGAGGCCAGGACCCCTGATGTTCACGACGGGACCCCCCAGCAGCGGACACGGCCAGTGTTACAGGCTGCCCGCTTCTGCTTCCAGGAGGGAAAACAGCTGCAGCAGCAGGCAGCTCAGTGTGAACAGGAGCATACACTTCAGACTGCAGCAGAGGCACCACAGGTCCCAGAATGCCCCACACAGGAGCAGGACAGTATTTGTGAGACTGTTTGTGCTGATGAGGCTGAGGCTGAAGCACAGACTGTGGCTGGTGATGCTGTGCCCATGGGGTCGGTGGTTGGAGGGGTTTCACACTCTGTAATGGACGTCGCACTGTCTGATAATGATGCTGCTTATGATAATGTGCATGATATGTGTGACTATCCCCCTTTGCCATCTAGTCCACAAGGTGTGACAGCCCCCCCTGCTGCAGGCCCTCTCCCTGTCAGTCAGCCCAGTGTGACCCGGCAGGTGCCCCCCAGGAATGCCTGGAGCCGCGGCGCCCCATCCTTCACTTCCAGCGCCAGGTATACCGGCCAGACATTCAAACGCATTAATGTGGTGCGGTTTAAATACATAGGTGCCAAGGAGGATCCGCCACAACGCAGGTATGTGGTGAGAGAGCTGCTCTGCGGCCAGATGGGGTTTGTAGCAAAGGAAATACTGGCGGTGTCTAATCTTCAGGACAGGCAGGGCTACGAGGTCAGCTTCAAGCTCATGTCTGACCTGGATAGATTCTGGGCCAATTACCCCAAGTTCAGAGATGCTGAGGGCTGGAATAAGTTTGTGTTAGTTCCTATCTCCAGGCCGGACACAGTCACAGTGAATATCACGTTCTGGAATGAGGCCGTTCCTCCACAGGACATCGAGGTGTGGCTCCGGAGACACTGTGACCTCGTCTCTGGACTCACCAAGGTCAGAGATGAGGATGGTATCTGGACAATGGGGTGGCGGGTCTTGGTAAAATTGCGGCAATGTGATAACATCACTGCCCACTTACCCAACTCCTTCTTCATTGGGAGGGAGAAGGGAAGGTGTTATTATCCCGGGCAACCCAGAAAGTGCTTCAAATGTGGTGGGAAAGGTCATCTGGCTAACGCCTGTACTGTGGTGAAGTGCAGTCTGTGTGGGGCAATTGGCCATGTCGCTGCAGACTGCCGGGACGTCAGGTGCAACCTCTGTGGTAGGATGGGCCACCCTCACAGGGACTGTCCAGACGCCTGGCACAACATCTGCAGAGTCTTCCCTGATGAGTTAGTGATGGCAGGGGCAGAGGCTCAGGAGGATGAGGATGTGGTGGCAGGGACACGTGAGGAGGAGTGTTTAATGTCAGGAGAGATGTTGACCAGCTCAGATGCCCACCAGGAGTCCACTCAGGCAGCACCAGAGAAGCAGGGTGCAGAGGGGAACATGGAGGTCGTCCATCAGGTCCAGCAGCCTCAGATAGCCCCCCCTTCAGCATCGCTGTCTGTATCTGATGACTGGAGCATTAATAATAATAAAAGGAAGAAAAAGAACACATCCTCCCGTAAACCTGAGGCAGAATATGACACTGGTCAGAGTGCTAGTAAGAAGGTTCAGAATTCTGCAGGAGTGATGGTCGTGTCCAACAAGTATGGAGTTTTATCTGAGTCCAATGGTGACAATTATGAGGAAGAGTTGAGGAAAGTTGATGCTGAGTGTGACAGGGACATAGAGGACCATCCCTCGCCAAAGCGGAAGCCCTTATCTGTAGACCCTCAGGTAGAGTCTGACATGGACACCAGTGGTGGACAGAACATCTCTGACTCATGATGATGGCTGTTACTCTGCTCCTTCTATATTGTGTTGTGATGGCGGGGTTCTCATTGACAGTGACCTCGAGCAATGTGAATAGCATTAAGCTGAGGAGAACTAGACACACGGTGTATGAACATCTCAAATATCTGGACACAGATGTCATCTTCCTGCAGGAGACACGACTGACATCTCTGGGGCTTATGAGAGAGGCTGAGAGGGAATGGCGGTCCGGTCCTTCTTTCTGGTCACTGGCTGTGGAGCCTTACGCCGGGGTCGCTGTCCTGTTTAACACCAATGATGTGACTGTGCATAGGATGACGGAGGTGGTCATGGGAAGATGTCTGGTCCTGGAAGTCACTGTCCATGGGAGGCGACTCCGGCTTATTAACATCTATGGGCCACAGACAGTGACGGACAGGATCCAGCTGTTTAATGACGTCATGCCTTACCTCTTCACTTCTCTTCCAGTGGTGATGGCGGGGGACTTTAATGCCATAATGACATCAGGTGACAGCTCCTCGGGCAGGGCAGTGACCAGGGACAGTAAGGTCCTACATAACGTCATAATGCAGGCAGGATTGACCGACGTTTTCACACAGGGTGGGCGACAGCCAAAATTCACGTATTCATTTTCCAACAGGAGCAGTAGGATAGATTTTGCTTTTGTCAGTCCTACTGAGGCTGTCGGCGCCCTGAGTGAGAAGGTCGTCCCTTACTCTGATCACCTTGCCTTGTGCTTCTCTTTGGGTTCCTCTAACCGTCCGGACATTGGTGGAGGGTTGTGGAAGCTCAATTCCAGTCTCCTGGATGATGCCTATGTTCAGAGCCGTGTTCACTCCCTTATCCAGCTTCATCTAGACAGGGTTGACTTCTATGACAACATGACCGACTGGTGGGAGGACGTCAAGGAGGATATCAGATCCCTCTTAAAGAGACTGTCAGTTAATAAAGGGAGGAATAAGTACAGCCAGTACCTAAAGCTGCGCAAAGAATTGGAGTCACTGTATTCGGCGGGCGGGGATGACAAAGTGAAGATCGACCGGCTGAAATCTGAGATAAAGCAGTATCAGTATAGCAGGTATACCTCCCTGGTTCTTGAACGGGATTATGGGTCCTTAGGGGCCCCTGATCCCTTTGAGAATTGCAGGGAGAGGGTGGCCAAAAAAATGGTCACGGGTCTCATTGACTCCCAGGGTGTATTGCAGGATTCACGGGAGGGTATCCTGGAGGTGGTGAGATCTTACTATGCTGACTTGTTTCAGAGGAAAGTTTTGGATAAAGATAAGATGACTCAATTCTTGGAGGCAACTCCAGTGCCTGATACTAATGATCTGGACTTTTCTCCTTTGACAGCAGAATTAACGGTGGAAGAAGTTAAGGAGGCTATTGATAAGTTATATCTGAAGAAGGCACCAAGTCCAGATGGTATAACGGCAGAATTTTATAAGAAATTCAGAGACCTCCTGGCTCCAATTCTCGTGGATGTGTATAGAAATTGTCTAGAAAATCACCTGATGCCTCCATCCATGAGGGTGTCCTCGTTAATTCTGCTGTCTAAAGGTAAAGAGCCGAGTGACATCAAGAACTGGAGGCCGTTTGCCCTCTTGAATGTGGACAGGAAGATTCTAGCAAAGATCCTATTTTCTAGATTAGTCTGTTTGTCCCCGACACTGTTGGCAGGCTCTCAGTTTGGCACAGTAAAAGGGCGGAACATCTCTGGAGCAGTCATCTCGATACGAGAGATGTTTGAGAGATGTAAAGCTCTGCGATGTGGGAGATATGTTGTTAGTCTGGACCAGGCTAAAGCCTTTGACAGGGTTGATCATGACTATCTGTGGGCCACTTTGTCAAAGTACGGTATTCCGGGACAATTTGTGGATTGGTTGAAGACGTTGTACAGAGAGGCGGTGAGCTTTCCTCTGATTAATGGTTGGCAGGGTGACACTTTTGGAGTTGGGGCGGGGGTGAGACAGGGCTGCCCAATGAGTCCGCTCCTGTATGTTTTTGCCCTAGACCCATTTCTGAGGTCACTGCAGGAGTGCGATTTTCAGGGGGTGCCGGTCCCCCACTGCCCGCCTCTGAATGTTGTTGCCTATGCGGACGATGTGACACTGGTGATCTCCAATCCTTGTGAGGTGCAGATGTTGTCTGCGTCCATCAGAAGCTACTCAGAGGCCTCCGGGTCTCTGGTCAACCTTGAAAAGAGTCAAGCTCTGTGGACATTAGATACTGAGCCCAGCTTTGATCTGCCGCAGTTTTCCAAAGCCTCCACCCATATTAAGATCCTAGGGGTTAAATTTGGGAGGGATGATAATGCCACGCTAAATTGGGAGGAGAAATTGGAAACCGGAAATGCAAAGGTTCAGCGATGGAAGAACTGGAGGCTGACCTACAGAGAAAGGGTCACAATGTTGAAGACTTACCTGGTCCCCGTTTTCTTGTATGTCTCTGTCATTTTCCCTTTGCCAGAATCTTTCTCAGCGAGGCTCTTCAGCCTGTTCTTCCAGCTCTTGTGGGGGAATAGGATGAACCTGATAAAGAGGGGAATAACATACCTACGGCGGAGAGAGGGTGGGCTGGATATGTTGAATCCAAGGGTTTTCTTTGACTCCTTGTTTCTAAAGGTGAATTTTGGGAACATGGACTCAAACAGTAGCTCCCTGTGGGTAAATAGTATCAGGTACTGGATATTGCCTTTTGCAGAATCTTGGGTGCGGGGCGGCAGTCTCAAGAGGAGGAGATGGACAGGTGACCACCTCCCCCAGTATCTGGACTATGGTCTGAAGTGTGTTAGGAGGTGGGGACTGGAGAGGTCTTACATTGAGAGCAGTACGAGAAGAGACCTGTACGCTCGTGTATGTAGGACTTTCTTCTACTCTCCACTGGCCCTGAGAGATTGTGTCACCACCACCCTGCAGGAAAGCCTTAGGTTCCTAAACGGGAAACGGCTACCTCCTAAACTGTTTGATGTCACTTGGCTTTCACTGCATAGTCGGCTCTTTGTCAAAGGGAACCTGAAACATCTGTGTGTCTCTGATCGGACGTGTCCCCTTGGTTGTCAGCAGGAGGAGACTATGGAGCACTTTATATGTGATTGCTGGGGAGGGAGGAAGATCTGGGAGGAAGTGTCAGATAATCTAAAAATCCCCAGACTGCAGACTCTAAAGTATCCTGACATAATCTATGGTGTCCCCTCCACTGTTAGTAACATCAACAGAGAGACGATGTACATTATAATCAGTGTCATCAAATACTATCACTGGCACATGAGAACCCGGGTGTCACTGCACAATGAGCCGTTCGATCACACCGCTGCAGCCAATCAGGTTATGTCAGAACTCCGGTGGATAGAATCACTAGAAGTTGGAAGGAGTCCAAGAAACATAACGTTATGGAGAAACGTAAAGTTCAGTTAGAAAATATGATAATGTTTTTTTTGTTTTTTTTTCCCTCTAACTTTCTTTTTCCATCCCCAGGTGTGGACACTTTAATTTATTTATGAATATGATCTGTTCATTAGTGCTGCATATATATTACCTAAGTGGTTTGTGTTTTGTAATACTGGATGATTTTTGTTTTATTATAATTGTATTTATGTTTGGGTTTTTATAATAAAAATTGCCCCCTATGTACAAGAATATAGCTACTATAATACTGCCCTTATATACAAGAATATAACTACTATAATACTGCCCCTATGTACAAGAATATAACTACTGTAATACTGCTCCTATGTACAAGAATATAACTACTATAATACTGCCCCTATGTACAAGAATATAACTACTATAATACTGCTCCTATGTACAAGAATATAACTGCTATAACACTGCCCCTATGTACAAGAATATAACTACTATAATACTGCCCCTATGTACAAGAATATAACTGCTATAACACTGTCCCTATGTACAAGAATATAACTGCTATAACACTGCCCCTATGTACAAGAATATAACTACTATAATACTGCTCCTATGTACAAGAATATAACTGCTATAACACTGCTCCTATGTACAAGAATATAACTACTATAATACTGCCCCTATGTACAAGAATATAACTACTATAATACTGCTCCTATGTACAAGAATATAACTACTATAATACTGCTCCTATGTTCAAGAATATAACAACTATAATACTGCTCCTATGTACAAGAATAGAACTACTATAATACTGCCCCTATGTACAAGAATATAACTCCTATAATACTGCTCCTGTGTACAAGAATATAACTACTATAATACTGCCTCTATGTATAACAATATAACTACTATAATACTGCTCCTGTGTACAAGAATATAACTACTATAATACTGCCTCTATGTATAACAATATAACATCCATAATACTGCCCCCTATGTACAAGTATATAACTACTATAATGCTGCTCCCTATATACAAGAATATAACTACTATAATACTGCTCCTATGTACAAGAATATAACTACTATAATAATGCCCCTATGTACAAGATTATAACTACTATAATACTGCTCCTATGTACAAGAATATAACTACTATAATACTGCTCCTATGTACAAGAATATAACAACTATAATACTGCTCCTATGTACAAGAATAGAACTACTATAATACTGCCCCTATGTACAAGAATATAACTACTATAATACTGCTCCTGTGTTCAAGAATATAACTACTATAATACTGCTCCTATGTACAAGAAAATAACTACTATAATACTGCCTCTATGTATAACAATATAACTACTATAATACTGCTCCTGTGTACAAGAATATAACATCTATAATACTGCCCCCTATGTACAAGTATATAACTACTATAATGCTGCTCCCTATATACAAGAATATAACTACTATAATACTGCCCTTATATACAAGATTATAACTACTATAATACTGCTCCCACGTACAAGAATATAACTACTATAATACTGCCCCTATGTACAAGAATATAACTACTATCATACTGCCCCCTATGTACAAGAATATAGCTACTATAATACTGCCCCTATGTACAAGAATATAACTACTATAATACTGCTCCTATGTACAAGAATATAACTACTATAATACTGCCCATATGTACAAGAATATAACTACTATAATACTGCCTCCTAGCTGTGAGGTTGTGTGTTTGTAGCTCTCCTGATGTCTGGAGCAAGCCCAGGGGGAGGCCACCCTGGGCGGGGTAAGTCCCCAAGCAAGGCCCAGGCTTCCAGGCCTACACTTGGAAGTAACACCCAAGTTGTGTCTAAGGCGGATGCAAGTCCCAAAGTTGTTTCTGAGGGAAAGAAAGATCAGATTGGAAGCAGCAGCAGCAAAAAAGATGAAGCTGTGAAAGTACGTAAAGTAACGGAACAAGGAAAAGCCATGGCTGTGGGTAAGAAAGTTCCAGTTAAGCAGTCGGCCAGCCAAGGCAAGCAGAGTGAAGGACAACTAGGAGAAATCCAGAAGAAATCTACTGGTGAGAAGCTGAATGGAGGAAAGCAGCCTGCAGCTCAGGAGGTGCCATCACCGGCTTCAGGTGTGCAGCTGACTCCCAGCAGACAGAGGAGAACCTCACTGGAGAGACAGACGCTCCAGGAGAACCTGCAGCAGAAGCATGTGGTGGCCAGCATGGCGAGCTCTGGGCGCACAAGGACGCAGTCAGGTGGCAGCAGTAAAAGTGCTGTGGAGCCTGGAACCATGAAACCAGCGGTGGTGAAAGTTAAGGAGACGTCTGGTTTCAAGCATCCAGGGACATTGTTGAAAGCAGGATCCCAGGAGGAGACGCCATGTGCACCTGAGCTTCAGGTCGCAGAGGAGATCCCAGGACTGGTCAAGAGGCTCGGTGAGTTACAGCAGCACAAAGACTTGCTGCAGAAACAGATAGACATGGGCTATAATGTAAAGGCTGCTAATCCTGGTGGGGATCACACCTTTTGTGATCAGACTCTGAACATGCTTGGTATACAGCTGGCAAAAGTGGTGACGGACATGGACTGTATCCTAGAGAAGATGGGGCCCCTGGCAGAGACTTATAGGAACCAGGAACTGTTTATGGCACACAAGCAGGACTCTGCAGGTTCCAGCTCAGACATTGTCCCAGGTGAGCCCCAGAAGCCGGTGCGGCCAGTGCTGCAGCCTCCAAGTTTTTGCTTCCAAAAGGGTCAGATGCTGCAGCCGCAGCAGCCTGCGGCAGATCCCAAGCAGCAGCATGTTATGCAGATTCCAGCAGGTGTACCACAAGTCTCAGAATGCCCAGCACAGCAGCCTGCAGCAGATTCCAAGCAGCAGCATGGACTGCACTTTCCAGCAGAGGGACTACAAGTCTCAGAATGCCAACTCCTTCTTTATTGGGAGGGAGAGGGGTGTGTGTTTCTATCCTGGGCAGCCTCGTAAGTGCTTTAAATGTGGCAAGGCAGGTCACCTGGCAAATACCTGTACTGTGGTGAAGTGCAACCTGTGTGGGGAGGTCGGCCATCTAGCTGCAGACTGCCAGAACATCAGGTGCAACCTCTATGGGAAGATCGGTCATCCTCACAGGGACTGTCCAGACGCCTGGCACAATATCTGTAAGGACTTTCCTGACGAGGACTTGGTGGCAGGGGCAGAGATTCTAGAGGAGGCAGCTTTACTGTCAGGGGAAATACTGACCAGACCAGAGGTCCACCAGGGGTCTACTCAGCTAACACCAGAGCAGCAGGGTTCAGAGAGAGAACAGGGGAGTATGGAGGTTGTACCTCAGGGGCAGCGGTCACAGGAAGGCATTACTTCAGTGCTACCATCTGTGTCTGAAGAGAATAGCAATAATCAGAAAAGGAAGAAAAAGGACAAGGCCTCCCGTAAACCTGAGGAGTATGACACTGGCCAAGGAGCCGGGAAGAAATTCCACAGTTCTGCAGGTGTAATGGTCGTATCTAACAGGTTTGATGTTCTGTCTGAGTCTGACGGCGATTTTGAAGATGACCTTAAAAGAATTGCCGCAGAGTGTGATAGGGACATAGAGGACTGTCCTCCGCCAAAGCGGAAGCCCTTACCTGAGGGCACTCGGGTAGAGTCTGAGATGGAGACCGGTGGTGAACAGAATAACTCCGACTCAGATCTGTGACGCTGTGAACCAGATAATGTCTGAACTCAGATAGGAAAAATCATTAGGAGAAATTAGGAAATGTTAAGATATGGAAGGATGAGTCACTGGGTAGGAATATGATGAGCCCTGTTTGCAAAGTGTGTTTTTTTTTGTTTTTTTTTGTTCCCTCCTCAAACTAGGAGTATGGACTCTAAGTTAATTTGATATGTATAACCTGGATATGTAATGAATGTATGTACAATCCTAGTGAATTCAGTTTTGCATTATTGGAGGAATGTTATTTGTATTTGTTTGGTTTTTACAATAAAAATTGCCCCCTATGTACAAGAATATAGCTACTATAATACTGCCCTTATATACAAGAATATAACTACTATAATACTGCACCTATGTACAAGAATATAACTACTATAATACTGCCTCCTAGCTGTGAGGTTGTATGTCTGTGGTTCTCCTCATGTCTGGAGCAAGCCCAGGGAGGGGCCACCCTGGGCGGGGAAGCTCCCCAAGCAAGGCCCTGGCTTCCAGGCCTACACTGGGAGGAAACTCCCATCCTTCTCATGTGGATGGAAATCCCAGAGTTGCCTCTGGGGAAAATAAATCTCAGAATGGAAGTCCCAGCAGCATGGAGAAAGATCCTGTGTTGAAGTTCAGCACAGGAAAGAAACAAGAGAAAGCTTTGTCTGTGTGCAAGGACGTTACAGTTAAACAGTCAGCCAGTCAAAGCAAACAGTGTCCAGAGTCTGGAAGGAAATCCCAGAAGGCATCTTCTGCTGAGAACCTGAGTGCTGGAGGGCAAGTGGCTGCACAGAAGGTGAGGCAGAGTCCATCACCAGCTTCAGGTGTGCAGCTCACTCCAGGTAGACACAGACGGACATCTCTGGAGAAGCAAACACTCCAGGAGAACCTTCAGCTGAGACATGTGGTGACCAGCATGGCGAGCTCTGGACGCACGAGGTTGCAGGCTGGTGGCAGTGGTAAAAGTGTTGCGAAGGCTGGAGCCACAAAACCAGCGACATTAAAAACTAACGTGTCAACCCCTAAAGCAAGACCCCAGAAGGAGCCACCGCGAGCCCCGGAGCTACAGCTGGCAGAGGAGATACCAGGACTGGTCAGGAGGATGGGTGAGTTGCAGCAGCAGAGGAATCTTCTGCAAATGGAAATTGACTGCATTTACAAGTTGAAGGCTGCTAATCCTGGAGATCACTCTGCATATGACCAGAGACTGAATGCACTGGGGGTAGAGCTGGCGACTGTGGTGCGGGACATAGACTGTGTGCTGGCGAGGATGGGGCCCCTGGCAGAGACATATAGGAACCAGGAGCGGTTTGGGTCCTGCGCGCTGGACTCTGCTGGTTCCCGCACAGACATTGTCCCAGGTGGGACCCAGGAGCAGGTACGGCCGGTGCTTCAGCCCGCTAGCTTCTGTTTTAAGGAGGGTCAGATACTGCACCAGCAGCCGCAACTACCTGCGGCAGACCCCAAGCAGGAGCAAGAGGCTCAGATCCCAGCAGTACCACAAGTCCCAGCATGCCCAGCACAACAGCAAGACAGTGGACATGAGACTGCATCTACTGTTGGTGTCCAGGAGAGCGCTAATTCTGGGGATATTGATACTGTTCATGTGGGGCTGGGGGCAGAAGGGGGTACAGAGTCTGTGGTGGACATTGCGCATCCTGATGACGCTATTGAGATTGATGATGATTACAATAATGTGCAAAATGTTTGTGATTTCCCCCCTTTGGTTTCCAGCACACAAGGTGCAACAGGCCCCTCCGCTGCAGACCCTCACCCTGTCAGTCAGCCCAGTGTGGCCCCACAGGTCCCTCCCAGTAATGTTTGGAGCCGCGGCGCTCCGTCCTTTACCTCCAGCGCCAATTACACCGGGCAGGCTTTCAAAAGGAGGAATGTGGTGCGGTTCAGGCACAGAGGTGCCAAGGAGGATCTGCCAGAGAGGAGGCTGGTGGTCAGGGAGCTTCTGTGCCGCCAGATGGGGTTTGCGCCGGTTAATATCTTGGCGATCATCAATCTGCCAGACAGACAGGGCTATGACATCAGCTTTAAGCTTATGTCTGATCTGGACAGATTCTGGGCCAATTTCCCCAAGTTCAGGGACGCTGATGGGTGGAATAAGTTCAGCTTCATTCCAATATCTAAGCCGGATACCGCCACGGTTAATATCATCTTTTGGAATGAGGCTGTTCCCCCACAGGACATTGTGGTGTGACCTTGTCTCCGACATCACCAAAAACAGGGATGAGGACGGTATATGGACCGGTGGATGGAAGGTGCTGGTGAAGCTGCGCCAGCACAACAATGTCACGGCTCACTTACCCAACTCCTTCTTTATCGGGAGGGAGAAGGGGGTTTGCTTCTACCCTGGGCAGCCACGAAAGTGTTTTAAGTGTGGTAAAGTGGGTCACCTGGCAAACACCTGTACCCTGGTAAAGTGCAGCCTGTGCGGGGAAGTCGGCCACTTAGCGGCAGATTGCCAGAACATCAAGTGCAACCTCTGTGGGGAGATCGGCCACCCTCACAGGGACTGTCCTGATGCCTGGCACAATATATGCAAGCTCCTTCCTGATGAGGAGTTAGTGACAGGGACAGAGGCTCAGGAGGAGGAGGCTTTAATGTCAGGGACAGTACTGACCAGGTCAGAGGTCCACCGGGGGTCCGCTCAGGTAACATCAGAGCAGCTTTGTACAGAGGGGAGCATGGAGGTTGTCCCTCAGGTCCAGCAGCCACATGTAGCCACCACTTCAGTATCACCATCTCTAGCTGAAGAAAGTGGCTGTAATCAGGTAAAAAGGAAAAAAAAGGACAAGGCCTCCCGTAAACCTGAGGAGGAGTATGTCACTAGCCAGGGTGGCAGGAAAAAAGTCCAGAGTTCGGCAGGTGTGATGGTCGTGTCCAATAAGTTTGATGTTTTGTCTGAGTCTGATGGGGACTTGGAGGAAGAGATAAAAAGAATAGAGACTGAGTATGACAGGGACGTAGCGGACCATCCCCCTACAAAACGGAAGCCCGTACTTGCTGACACTGAGATACAGTCTGACATGGAGACCGGTGGTAGTCAGAACATCTGTGATCCGGACTTATGATGGCGGCTTTTACATCTCTGCTCCTCTGTTGTGGCATTGTGATGGCGGATTTCTCATTAAAAATAACATCCAGTAATGTGAACAGCATTAAGGTGAGGAGCATGAGGCACGCTGTCTATGACCATCTCTGATACCTGGATGCAGATGTCCTCTTTCTGCAGGAGACGCGGCTGACGACTCAGGGGCTCATGAGGGAGGCTGAGAGGGAATGGCGGTCTGGTCCCTCTTTTTGGTCACTGGCTGTGGAGTCGTACGCCGGGGTCGCCATTCTGTTTAACACCAGGGATGTGACAGTACATAGGATGACGGAGGTGGTTATGGGAAGGTGTCTGGTCCTGGAAGTCACTGTCCATGGGAGGCGACTTAGGCTTATTAACATCTATGGGCCACAGACGGTGACTGACTGGATACAGTTATTTAATGATGTCAAGCCTTATCTGTTCACCTCTCTTCCAGTGATAATGGCGGGGGACTTTAATGCCATACTGACATCAGGTGACAGCTCCTCAGGTAGAACCGTGACGAGGGATGGTAGGATCTTGAATAACATAGTCCTGCAGGCCGGATTAGGGGACGTCTTTAAACGGGGAGGTCGAAAGCCAAAATTAACCTATTCCTGCTCCAATAGAGGCAGTAGAATAGATCTGGCTTTTGTAAGTCCCATGGAAGTCATTGGTGCCATGAGTGAGAGCGTCGTCCCATACTCAGACCATCTTGCCCTATATTTCTGCCTGGGGGCCACTAAGCGAGCTGATGTTGGTAGGGGTTTATGGAGACTCAATTCCAGCCTCCTCCATGATGTCTCTGTCCAGAGTTGTGTCCAGTCCCTTTTGCAGGGTCATCTACAGAGAGTGGACTTCTATGACAACATGGCCGACTGGTGGGAGGACGTCAAGGATGATATCAGATGCCTCTTGAAGAGACTGTCAGTTAAGAAGGGCAGGAGTAAGTATAGCCAGTACCTAAGGCTGCGCAAAGAATTGGAGTCACTCTATTCGGAGGGTGGGGCTAACAAAGAGAAGATCGACCGGTTGAAATCTGAGATAAGGCAGTATCAGTACAGCAGGTATACCTCCTTGATTCTTGAACGTGATTATGGGGTCTTAGGGGCACCTGATCCCTTTGAGAATTGCCGGGAGCGGGTGGCCAATAAATTGGTCACAGGTCTCATTGACTCCCAGGGTGTATTGCAGGAATCTCGGGAGGGTATCCTGTGGGCTGTGAAATCTTATTATACTGACTTGTTTCAGAGGAAGGCTTTGGATAAACATAAAATGACTCAATTCTTGGAGGCAACTCCAACGCCTGATACTAATGATCTGGACTTTTCTCCTTTGACAGCAGAATTAACGGTGGAAGAGGTTAAGGAGGCCATTGATAAGTTACATCTGAAGAAGACACCAGGTCCGGATGGTATAACAGCAGAATTTTGTAAGAAATTCAGAGACCTCCTGGCTCCAATTCTTGTGGATGTTTAAAAAAATTGTCTAGAAAATCACCTGATGCCTCCATCCATGAGAGTGTCCTCATTAATTCTGCTGTCTAAAGGTAAGGGGCCGAGTGACATCAAGAACTAGAGGCCAATTGCCCTCTTGAATGTTGACAGGAAGATTCTGGCGAAGATCCTGTTTTCTAGGTTTGTCTGTTTGTCCCCGGCACTGTTGGTAGGCTCTCAATTTGGCACGGTAAAAGGGCGGAACATCTCTGGAGCGGTCAGTTATGTTGTTAGTCTGGACCAGGCTAAAGCCTTTGACAGAGTTGATCATGATTATCTGTGGGCCACTTTTGTCAAAGTACGGTATTCCAGGACAATTTGTGGATTGGCTGAAGACTTTGTACAGAGAGGCGGTGAGCTTTCCTCTGATTAATGGTTGGCAGGGTGGCACTTTTGGAGTTGAGGTGGGGGTGAGACAGGGCTGCCCGCTGAGTCCATTCCTGTATGTTTTTGCCATAGACCCGTTTCTGAGGTCACTGCAGGAGTGTAACTTTTGGGGGGTGCCGGTCCCCCACTGCTTGCCTCTGAAGGTGGTTGCCTACGCGGATGATGTGACGCTGGTGATATCTAATCCTCATGAGGTGCAGATGTTGTCTGCGGCCATCAGAAATTACTCAGAGGCCTCCGGGTCTCTGGTCAACCTTGAGAAGAGTCAAGCTCTGTGGACATTGCAATCTGACCCAGACTTTGATCTGCCGCAGTTTAAGGCCTCCACCCATATTAAGATCTTAGGGGTGAAATTTGGGAGGGAAGATAATGCCAGCCTAAATTGGGAGGAAAAATTGGAGACCGGGAATGCAAAGGTTCAGCGATGGAAGAACTGGAGGCTGACTTACAGAGAAAGGGTTGCTATGTTGAAGACGTACCTGGTCCCCGTCTTCTTGTATGTCTCTGTCGTTTTTCCTTTGCCAGAATCCTTCTCGGCGAGGCTCCTCAGCCTGTTCTTCCAGCTCTTGTGGGGGAACAGGATGAACCTGATAAAGAGGGGTATAACGTACCTACGGCGGAGTGAGGGAGGGCTGGATATGTTAAATCCAAGGGTTTTCTTTGACTCCTTGTTTCTGAAAGTAAATTTTGGGAGCATGGATTCAAACACCCCCTGTGGGCGAATAGTATCAGGTATTGGATATTGCCTTTTGCGGAATCTTGGGTGCGAGGCGGCAGTCTCAAGAGGAGGAGATGGACAGGTGACCACCTCCCCCAGTATCTGGAATATGGTCTGAAGTGTGTCAGGAAGTGGGGACTGGAGAAGTCTTACATTGAGAGTAATACGAGGAAAGATCTGTGTGCTCATATATGTAGGACTTTCTTCTACTCTCCACTGGCCCTAAGAGATTGTGCCACCAGGACCCTTCAGGACAGTCTCCGGATCCTCAACGGGAGGCGACTTCCAGCAAAGTTTTTTGACATTGCTTGGCTGTCGCTACATGGGAAGCTTTTTGTGAGGGGGAACTTAAAATATTTAAGTGTTTCGGATCGGAACTGTCCCCTTGGTTGTCAGCAGGAGGAAACCATGGAGTATTTTATTTGTGATTGCTGGGGAGGTAGGGAAATATGGACGGAAGTATCGACCAAGCTGAAAATCCCCAGACTGCTGTCCCTGAATTACCCTGACATTGTCTATGGTGTCCCATCCACTGACGGTAACATCGACAGGGGGACAATGTACCTGATCATTACCACCATTAAGTATTACCACTGGCACATGAGAACCCGAGTGTCCCTCCACAGCGAGCCCTTCCATCCCGACACCGCAGCCACAAAGATACTGTCCGAGCTCAGATGGATAAGAGCGATAGAGATAAAGAAGAGTCAGAGTAATGAGAAACTATGGAGGAATGTGTGTGTGGGATAATAACATGATCGTGCTACTAAAAGTGTTTATTTCATATTCTTCCTTCCACAGGAGTGAACTCTAAGTTACCTTTATTCCTAATGTATTAATTTAGTTGTATAATTATTGTCTGATGCATTCATGAGAATTTATGCTTTGTATTAAAGAAGAATTCTGTTTATTTTAATTGTATTTGTTGGTTTTATACAATAAAAATTGCCCCTATGTACAAGAATATAACTACTATAATACTGCCCCCTATGTACAAGAATATAACTACTATAATACTGACCCTATGTACAAGAATATAACTACTATAATACTGCCCCCTATGTACAAGAATATAACTACTATAATACTGCCCCTATGTACAAGAATATAACTACTATAATACTGCCCCTATATACAAGAATATAACTACTATAATACTGCTCCTATGTACAAGAATATAACTACTATAATACTGCTCCTATGTACTAGAATATAACTACTATAATACTGCTCCCATGTACAAGAATATAACTACTATAATACTGCCCCTATGTACAAGAATATAACTACTATAATACTGCCCCCTATGTACAAGAATATAACTACTATAATACTGTCCCCTATGTACAAGAATATAACTACTATAATACTGCTCCTATGTACAGGAATATAACTACTATAATACTGCCCCCTATGTACAGGAATATAACTACTATAATACTGCCCCTATGTACAAGAATATAACTACTATAATACTGCCCCTATGTACAATAAGATAACTACTATAATACTGCCCCTATGTACAAGAATATAACTACTATAATACGCCCCTATGTACAAGAATATAACTACTATAATACTGCCCCCTATGTACAAGAATATAACTACTATAATACTGACCCTATGTACAAGAATATAGCTACTATAATACTGCCCCCTATGTACAAGAATATAACTACTATAATACTGTTCCTATGTACAAGAATATAACTACTATAATACTGCTCCTATTTACAAGAAAATAACTACTATAATACTGCCCCTATGTACAAGAATATAACTACTATAATACTGCCCCTATTTACAAGAATATAACTACTATAATACTGCTCCTATTTACAAGAATATAACTACTATAATACTGCTCCTATGTACAAGAATATAACTACTATAATACTGCCCCTATGTACAATAAGATAACTACTATAATACTGCCCCTATGTACAAGAATATAACTACTATAATACTGCCCCTATGTACAAGAATATAACTACTATAATACTGCCCCCTATGTACAAGAATATAACTACTATAATACTGACCCTATGTACAAGAATATAGCTACTATAATACTGCCCCCTATGTACAAGAATATAACTACTATAATACTGTTCCTATGTACAAGAATATAACTACTATAATACTGCTCCTATTTACAAGAAAATAACTACTATAATACTGCCCCTATGTACAAGAATATAACTACTATAATACTGCCCCCTGTGATGGTGTGATATGTTATGTGGATGTCATTTTTTGTATATTCCTATTTTTAACAATTCCAGTTATTTTCATAGTGTTTTTCTTATTACACTGTAAGTCTACAGCCTCACTGTATCTGTCTCTTGATCACCCCCTGTAGTGCATTAATCCCTAAGGCCTTTTGTTCTCCTCTGGGAGGCAACTGGTTGGACTACCCCTGGACAAGGAAGGGGGTGGGGGGAAGAACGGCAGCTGGAAAGGTCAGTTCTGATATAGACATGGTGGTGAAAAGGCTGCATTTCAGAGAGAAGGATCCATTTTTATCCTCTGAATGCTAGAGTTGTTGAATCTCGTTTCCCTGGACATTTTATCCTGATACTGGACTGCATTCTTATTCTGGACTATCTTATCCTTTGTGTGGTGGACTGAATATGGACCTTTTCGTATTTTTGCCTGAATAAAGGTCTTGGAATTGTTCACTCTTCGCTTGCTCTGTTGATTGTGTGATACCAGAGAAGGACCCCGTGACAACTGGTTGGCAGCAGTGGGATCAACAGAGCGTAACCCAATGGAGAACCACCCACAGAGTGAGTACAGAAATTGGACTGTATGCAGTTTACAGGAGAGAGCCAGAGACCTGGGCCTGAACTACCAGGGACTGACTAAAGAGGCCTTAATCGATCTACTGGTGGGCGCTAGCCCGGCCACCTCCTCCCAGATGTCTGAAGGACAAGCACTGGAGACCGGGATCCCCATCCAGAAAAGCCAGTGGTTGGTGTGGTATGAAGAAGAGATGGCGGTTCTGGGCCCCGGCGTCTCTCAGGAGTACAAGGAGGAGGCTGCCCGCCGGGCACAGCGAAGACAGGAAGCAATGGAGCTTGAAAAAGGGAGTAACGCAATGTGGAGTGTAACCCCAAAGATCCGGGAGCCTGTACGGATCACCCGGACAGAGTTTAAGCCATTTGATGAGGCTTCTGGAGATGTGGAGGGGTTCTTCAAAGACTTTGAGCAGCAGTGTGCTGTGATGGAGGTGACCCACTCTAGCTGGATGCGTTTGTCAGTGGGACTCCTGAACGGAAGCTTGGCGGAGGCTTACCGAAGCATTGATGCACTGCGGAATCGGGATTATAACATTGTAAAGCGGACTATCCTGGATTACCATGCTATCACCCCAGACTCATATAGGGCCAAGTTCCGAGACCTCCTATGCACCACGGGGGGATCGTTTAGGATGTATGCACATAAGATGTCCGAGGCATGTCGGAGATGGCTGGAAGCAGAAGACGCCTTTAATGTGGAAGATGTTATACAGGCATTCCTTATAGAACAATTTCTTGCCAAGTGCCCCGCAGAGGTACGGGAATGGGTCCGGGAGCGCACGCCGTGTACCGTGGATAGAGCTGCAGCCCTGGCCGATGAAGCCCTTACTATCCGGCCGCAATGGAGGAGGCTTCTGGACAATGAACCACGGCCTGCTCCTGCGCCCTGTCCCCCTCCAATTATATCTGCCCTTCCACCTAGTCGCAAGCCGATGACAATCACGGCTCACAATCCTAGGCCCCAACAGTTCCGACCACGACCTGGGGGTATCACAGAGAGGAGGTGTTATGGGTGTGGGCAACCTGGACATTTGCAGTCTGGCTGCCCCTCCAAGATTCAGAGGGAGCCCCACGCAGCCCCACCTCATCCAGTGCATCTTGTACATTCCACCACACCTGAGGAAGAGCTACCACCACCCCCACCAGAGTGGACCACCGACCACGGCACCATAGATACCCCTCCTGGAGTGTACAGACTCCGGCCTCTGTCCTTTAGCTACTCAGAGCAACGGCAACGCCACCTGCAGGATGTCTTTATTGATGGATACAAAGTGTGAGGATTTAGAGACACGGGGGCATTCTTGACTATCGACGACCCCCATGTGGTTCGACCCGAGGCAATTTACCAGGGTCCGGGAATTCCCATTGTCCTGGCGGGCGGTGCCCGCAAATATATACAGCGAGCTTCTGTGCGTTTGGATTATGGTTGTGGAGAAAAACTGTTTTGGATTGGAGTTATGGGAGGACTTCCTGCAGATATCCTCCATGGGAACGACATTGGGGAGTTACAGTGCCAATTTGTGGGAGCAGTCACCCGACTACAGGCCCTTCAAGCACTACGTCATCCGGACTCCACCGGGGAGCAACCACCACGAACCGCATCAAAGTCGGTAAGCAATACTTTCGCTGCTAATACATTGGGAGAGTCTTGGGACAGAGAGGAGTTTAGGAGAGAAATAGAGGGTGACACTACCTTAGCAGCCCTTAGGCGAAAGGCAGAAACTGGGCACATGGGAGATAATGGGGATGGCTTCACTCGAGAAAACGGACTGTATTATCGTGTAACAAAGGGCAGTGACCAGGGCAACCCTGACGCAACGAACAGGCAACTCATTGTCCCTCAGAAGTACAGGGCACAGCTACTTCAACTGGCCCATGACATCCCCTTGGCTGGGCATCAAGGTAGAAAAAGGACTGAAAAGAGACTCACCCAAAGTTTTTACTGGCCGGGCGTCTCGCAGTCGGTAGCCCATTATTGCCGCACCTGTGATGTGTGCAAGCGAATGCGGCATCCAGGAGCTCGACATAAGGTACCCCTGCAATCCCTGCCCATAAATTAGGAACCATTTCAACGTGTAGCCGTCAACATCATAGGTCCTCTGGCCCACCCCAGCAGGTCGGGGAAAAAATATATCCTGACCGTGGTGGACTATGCCACTAGGTATCCTGAAGCTGTGGCCCTGTCCAGTATTACAGCAGTAAAGGTAGCCGAGGCCCTTGTTACCATCTTTACCCGGGTAGGGTTTCCTAGTGAAATATTGTCAGATCAAGGCACTCAGTTCATGTCAGATCTGGTCCAGTCCCTGTGGCACACCTGTGGTGTTCGAGCCATTCGCACCACCCCATACCACCCGCATACCAACGGACTATGTGAACGCTTTAATGGAACCCTAAAAAATATGCTGAGGGCTTTTGTTGACGTTGAAAAAGACTGGGAAAAGTACCTGCCACATCTCCTCTTCGCCTATCGGGAGGTTCCCCAAGAGTCCACAGGGTTCTCTCCCTTCGAACTACTGTTTAGCCGGAAGGTCCGTGGGCCTCTCACTCTTTTGAAAGAACATTTGGAGGGAGACATCTCAGATACTGGAATGCCCATCGTTCCCTATGTTCTAGAGCTCAGAGACCGTCTCGCCCAGCTAGCTACCTTCGCTAAAGAACATCAGCGAATGGCCCAGTCCAGACAAAAAACCTGGTATGACCGTAATGCCAGGAACCGGGAATTTATGGAAGGACAGCAAGTGCTCATGATTACTGCTTCCCCTGCCAACAAGCTTCAAGCAGTGTGGGAAGGCCCTTACCAGGTTGTCAAGAAAAATAATGACACTAACTATGTTATTGCCCTGGACTCTAGTGGTCGACGACAGAAAACCGTCCACATTAACATGCTGAAAGACTACCACGACCGATCTCTGCCTGTTCTAGCTGTCTGCCACCCCCCTAGTGATACCGCCGCCGACGAGTATCTCCCAGATCTCCTCCAGGTTGCCCAAGCGGGAGGATCACTGGAACAAGTGCCCCTGGGCTCCCATTTATCGGATATAAAAAAGGACGATATTGTCGCCGTACTAAGGCCGAGGGCTGCTGCTTTCTCCTCAAAGCCGGGGAAGACTACTCTCACCAGTCACCATGTGGAAACCCCCGGACAACGCCCCATCCAGCAGGCTGCCTACCGGGTTCCAGAGGCTGTTCAAGGCATGATAAAGAACGAACTGGAGGAGATGAAACAACTGGGAGTTATTCAGCCATCTCACAGTTCTTGGGCCTCTCCTGTCGTCCTGGTCCCCAAGAAGGATGGTACAACACGATTCTGTGTTGATTACAGACGACTAAATGATGCCACCAAGAGTGATGCTTATCCCATGCCCAGGATTGATGATCTATTGGATCGTCTGGCCATTGTCCAATTTGTGACCACGTTAGACTTGAGCAAGGGGTACTGGCAGATACCCCTAACGGAGGACGCTCGGGAGCGCTCAGCCTTCATTACTCCATTTGGGCTTTATGAGTTCCTGGGAATGCCCTTTTGGGATGAAAACTGCCCCCGCTACTTTCCAGAGACTGGTGGATCGACTGTTACAACAATGTCAGGACTTTGCCTGTGCTTACTTAGACGACATCGCCATTTTTAGCACAACCTGGGAGGAACATCTTAAACACTTGGGCATAGTGCTGGACTGTATCCTTACTGCAGGACTGACCATTCGCCCTGATAAGTGCCAAATAGGGATGGCTGAGGTGCAGTACCTCGGGCATAGAGTAGGGGGTGAGACACTAAGGCCTGAGCCTGCCAAGGTGGAAGCCATTAGCAACTGGTGTAGACCCCAGACTAAAAAGCAGGTACTTGCGTTTTTAGGAACTGCTGGTTACTATCGCAAATTTGTTTCTAACTTCAGTACCTTGGCCAAGCCCCTAACCGACCTGACCCACAAGAACATGCCTATCAATGTGACGTGGACGATGGCATGCGAGGATGCCTTTTCAGCGTTAAAGACTGCCCTCGTCACTGCTCCTGTCTTGGCTGCCCCGGATTATAAACGCAGGTTCCTCGTGCAGACAGATGCATCCACCTTTGGGATTGGGGCAGTACTAAGCCAAGTGAACGCCGCCGGAGAAGAACATCCTGTTGCTTTTGCCAGTCGGAAACTACTGGATCGGGAAGTTGCCTATGCCACTATTGAAAAGGAGTGCCTTGCCATCGTATGGGCTCTAAAAAAATTGCAGCCCTACTTGTATGGCAGAGACTTCACAATTGTTACAGACCACAACCCCCTCACATGGCTGAATCGCGTATCAGGGGACAATGGAAGATTGCTGCGGTGGAGCTTGTCCTTACAACCCTACAGCTTCTCCATCCAATACAAGCGGGGAAGCCAACACCAGAACGCCGATGGACTGTCTCGACAAGAAGAACCATAGGCTCCCCAGGCCGACCTACCCCTGCCACTGTACAAGGAATTATAAATAACTGAGCAATATGGACTAAAGTGAGCAGGCCAGAGGTCTGTGTAGATCTCATGGCGTGCTCACTTATTATGGGGGGGGGGGTTGTGATGGTGTGATATGTTATGTGGATGTCATTTTTTGTATATTACTATTTTTAACAATTCCAGTTATTTTCATAGTGTTTTTCTTATTACATTGTAAGTCTACAGCCTCACTGTATCTGTCTCTTGATGACCCCCTGTAGTGCATTAATCTCTAAGGCCTTTTGTTCTCCTCTGTGAGGCAACTTGTTGGACTACCCCTGGACAAGGAGGGGGGTGGAGGGATGAATGGCAGCTGGACAGGTCAGTTCCGGTATAGACATGATGGTGAAAAGGCTGCATTTCAGAGAGAAGGATCCATTTTTATCCTCTGAATGCTAGAGTTGTGGAATCTCGTTTCCCTGGACATTTTATCCTGATACTGGACTGCATTCTTATTCTGGACTATCTTATCCTTTGTGTGGTGGACTGAATATGGACCTTTTCGTATTTTTGCCTGAATAAAGGTCTTGGAATTGTTCACTCTTCGCTTGCTCTGTTGATTGTGTGATACCAGAGAAGGACCCCGTGACACCCCCTATCTACAAGAATATAACTACTATAATACTGCCCCTATGTACAAGAATATAACTACTATAATACTGCTCCCTATATACAAGAATATAACTGTCATGATCCAGGCTGGATCTGACAGTTTAACTCGACAAAGTTGAACTTTTTTTCCCTTTGGCTTGGTGCCAAAGTGGGTTGATTGCCCCCGGTGGCCATTAGAATAATTACACGTGGTGTTTCATTCTAAGTTGCCCGGTGGTGATGAGTGGTTTCGCACCTTAGTTTTAGGGTTAATGTGCACGTAATTACAAATCAGGTGTTAGTCTCTATAAAAGGGAGCCAGGTGGGTTCAATCACTGTTGGTGATATTGTGTTCGTCATTTGGGAAGCAGGCCTGGGTGATGAAGGAGCTGAACATGAGTCCTGCGCAGCACAGCCAGAGGGGACGAGTGGCAGCTAGGTGGTCTGCAAGAAGGGCTGGCATGGCGTGGTGGAGTCACAGTTTATGGTGTTGGCAGGATGTGCTTGCATGGCTTGGTTGAGTGACGACTATGGAGAGAGTTGCACTCAGCATGCGGGACTTGGTTGCTGAGAGCTGGACTCAAGCATCCTGGATTTTTTGGGCAGGAGCTGAACTTATATTGGGACTCTGTTACTGGACAGCTGCAACTGGTAGTGGACTCTGCTCCAAGGCTGCACTATGGTGAAGGATCCAATTATGGTGATGGATCCGGGTGGAGGAGAAGATGCACACAGGTGGTGGGCTCTGTTGCTAGGAGCGTACGCGACAGAGCAAAGCTAAGTGGTGTTTCCCCTGTTTTGTCATCTTTCCTCATGTGTGTTTTAGTGCAGTGGTGGGAATAGTTTCCGCACCGACCAATTCCCTAGTGAGGGTTTTTAGGTTCCTGTTGCGCGCCCGGTGCGGAACTGGCATAGGGACCGTTAGGAGTGCAGGGACACTGGCTCAGGGGAGCTCAGGAGGTCTCCACTTCCCTATTCCCTATCGCAGGGCCCACCATTGTTAATGTTTCCCAGGTTTCCCTTATTGTTTAAATTCGCCTTACCGGAGGCGGGGTTTCCAGACTTGTATATACGTGTAATGTCTAAATTCGCCAGTTGGAGGCGGTGTATCCAGCTGCACATGTTTATTATTTAAATTCGCCCCACTGGAGGCGGTGTATCCAGGGTCACGTGCGTCACATGGGTTCGCCTTGCGGTAGTCGCTGCATCCAGACACACATGACCGTGACAATAACTACTATGATACTGCCCCTATGTACAAGAATATAACTACTATAATACTGCTCCTATGTACAAGAATATAATTACTATATTACTGCCCCTACGTACAAGAATATAAGTTTATAACTACTAGAATACTGCCCCCTATGTACAAGAATATAACCACTATAATACTGCCCCTATGTACAAGAATTTAACTACTATAATACTGCCCCCTATCTACAAGAATATAACTACTATAAATACTGCTCCCTATATACAAGAATATAACTACTATGATACTGCCCCTATGTACAAGAATATAACTACTATGATACTGCTCCTATGTACAAGAATATAACTACTATAATACTGCTTCTATGTACAAGAATATAACTACTATAACACTGCCACTATGTATAAGAATATAACTACTAGAATACTGCCCCTATGTACAAGAATATAACTACTATAATACTGCTCCTACTGCTCCCCTCCTGCTGCAGACCTTCACCCCGTCAGTCAACCCAATGTGACCCCGCACGGTCCCCCCAGTAATGCCTGGAGTCGTGGTGCTCCATCTTTTACCTCTGGTACCAATTATACAGGCCAGGCGTTTAAACGGAGAAACGTCATGCGTTTCCGGCACAGAGGTGCCAATGAGGACCTGCCAGACAGGAGGTTTGTCATCAGGGAGCTCTTGTGCCACCAGATGGGGTTTGTGCCAGTCAGCATCCTGGCAGTGATTAATCTTCCAGACAGGCAGGGCTATGATGTCAGCTTTAAGCTCATGTCTGACCTGGACAGATTCTGGTCTAGTTTCCCCAAGTTTAGAGACACGGAGGGCTGGAGTAAGTTCAGCTTTATTCCTATCTCTAAGCCAGATACCGTTACTGTTAGTGTCATCTTCTGGAATGAGTCTGTTCCCCCGCAGGACATTGTGGTGTGGCTCCGGAGGCATTGTGACCTGGTCTCTGACCTCACCAAAAGCAGAGACAGTGATGGGATCTGGACGGGAGGGTGGCGGGTTTTGGTGAAACTGCGCCAATGCAATAACATCACTGCCCATTTACCCAACTCCTTCTTTATTGGGAGGGAGAGGGGTGTGTGTTTCTATCCTGGGCAGCCTCGTAAGTGCTTTAAATGTGGCAAGGCAGGTCACCTGGCAAATACCTGTACTGTGGTGAAGTGCAGCCTGTGTGGGGAGGTCGGCCATCTAGCTGCAGACTGCCAGAACATCAGGTGCAACCTCTGTGGGAAGATCGGTCACCCTCACAGGGACTGTCCAGACGCCTGGCACAATATCTGTAAGGACTTTCCTGACGAGGACTTGGTGGCAGGGGCAGAGATTCTGGAGGAGGCAGCTTTACTGTCAGGGGAAATACTGACCAGACCAGAGGTCCACCAGGGGTCTACTCAGCTAACACCAGAGCAGCAGGGTTCAGAGAGAGAACAGGGGAGTATGGAGGTTGTACCTCAGGGGCAGCAGTCACAGGAAGGCATTACTTCAGTGCTACCATCTGTGTCTGAAGAGTATAGCAATAATCAGAAAAGGAAGAAAAAGGACAAGGCCTCCCGTAAACCTGAGGAGTATGACACTGGCCAAGGAGCCGGGAAGAAATTCCAGAGTTCTGCAGGTGTAATGGTCGTATCTAACAGGTTTGATGTTCTGTCTGAGTCTGACGGCGATTTTGAAGATGACCTTAAAAGAATTGACGCAGAGTGTGATAGGGACGTAGAGGACTGTCCTCCGCCAAAGCGGAAGCCCTTACCTGAGGGCACTCAGGTAGAGTCTGAGATGGAGACCGGTGGTGAACAGAATAACTCTGACTCAGATCTGTGACGCTGTCAACCAGATAATGTCCAAACTCAGATAGGGAAAATCATTAGGAGAAATTAGGAAATGTTAAGATATGGAAAGATGAGTCACTGGGTAGGAATATGATGAGCTCTGTTTGCAAAGTGTGGTTTTTTTTTTTTTTTTGTTTGTTTTTTTTTCTTCCCTCCTCAAACTACGAGTATGGACTCTAAGTTAATTTGATATGTATAACCTGGATATGTAATGAATGTATGTACAATCCTAGTGAATTCAGTTTTGCATTATTGGAGGAATGTTATTTGTATTTGTTTGGTTTTTACAATAAAAATTGCCCCTATGTACAAGAATATAACTACTATAATACTGCCCCTATATACAAAAATATAACTACTATATTACTGTTCCTATGTACAAGAATATAACTACTATAATACTGCCTCTATGTACAAGAATATAACTGCTATAATACTGCTCCTATGTACAAGAATATAACTACTATAATACTACCCCAATGTACAAGAATATAACTACTATAATACCGCCGCAATGTACAAGAATATAACTACTATAATACTGCCCCTATGTACAAGAATATAACTACTATAATACTGCTCCTATATACAAGAATATAACTACTATAATACTGCCCCTATGTACAAGAATTTAACTACTATAATACTGCACCTATGTACAAGAATATAACTACTATAATACTGCTCCAATGTACAAGAATATAACTTCTATAATACCGCCCCAATGTACAAGAATATAACTACTATAATACTGCTCCTACATACAAGAATATAACTACTATAATACTGCCCCTATGTACAAGAATATAACTACTATAATACTGTCCCAATGTACAAGAATATAACTACTATAATACTGCCCCTATGTGCAAGAATATAACTACTATAATACTGCACCTATGTATAAGAATATAACTACTATAATATTGCTCCTATGTACAAGAATATAACTACTATAATACTGCCCCAATGTACAAGAATATAACTACTATAATACTGTCCCAATGTACAATAATATAACTACTATAATACTGCCCCTATGTGCAAGAATATAACTACTATAATACTGCTCCTATGTACAAGAATATAACTACTATAATATTGCTCCTATGTACAAGAATATAACTACTATAATACTGCCCCCATGTACAAGAATATAACTACTATTATACTGCCCCTATGTGCAAGAATATAACTACTATAACACTGCCTCCTATGTACAAGAATATAACTACTATAATACTGTCCCTATGTACAGGAATATAACTACTATAATACTGTCCCTATGTACAAGAATATAACTACTATAATACTGCTCCTATGTACAGGAATATAACTACTATAATACTGATCCTATGTCCAAGAATATAACTACTATAATACTGATCCTATGTCCAAGAATATAACTACTATAATACTGCCCCTATGTACAAGAATATAACTACTATAATACTGCTCCTATGTACAGGAATATAACTACTATAATACTGTCCCTATGTACAAGAATATAACTACTATAATACTGATCCTATGTCCAAGAATATAACTACTATAATACTGCCCCAATGTACAAGAATATAACTACTATAATACTGCTCCTATGTACAAGAATATAACTACTATAATACTGCCCCTATGTACAAGAATATAACTACTATAATACTGTCCCTATGTACAGGAATATAACTACTATAATACTGCCTCCTATGTACAAGAATATAACTACTATAATACTGCCCCTATGTACAAGAATATAACTACTATAATACTGCTCCTATGTACAGGAATATAACTACTATAATACAGCCCCTATGTACAAGAGTATAACTACTATAATACTGCTCCTATGTACAAGAATATAACTACTATAATACTGCTCCTATATAGAAGAATATAACTACTATAATACTGCTCCCTATGTACAAGAATATAACTACTATAATACAGCCCCTATGTACAAGAATATAACTACTATAATACTGCTCCTATGTACAGGAATATAACTACTATAATACTGGTCCTATGTACAAGAATATAACTACTATAATACTGACCTTATATACAAGAATATAACTACTATAATACTGCTCCTATGTACAAGAATATAACTACTATAATACTGCCCCAATGTACAAGAATATAACTACTATAATACCGCCCCAATGTACAAGAATATAACTACTATAATACTGCTCCTATATACAAGAATATAACTACTATAATACTTCCCCTATGTACAAGAATTTAACTACTATAATACTGCACCTATGTATAAGAATATAACTACTATAATATTGCTCCTATGTACAAGAACATAACTACTATAATATTGCTCCTATGTACAAGAATATAACTGCTATAACACTGCTCCTATGTACAAGAATATAACTACTATAATACTGCCCCAATGTACAAGAATATAACTACTATAATACTGCTCCTATATACAAGAATATAACTACTATAATATTGCCCCTATGTACAAGAATTTAACTACTATAATACTGCACCTATGTACAAGAATATAACTACTATAATACTGCTCCTATATACAAAAATATGACTACTATAATACTGACCTTATATACAAGAATATAACTACTATAATACTGCTCCAATGTACAAGAATATAACTACTATAATACCGCCCCAATGTACAAGAATATAACTACTATAATACTGCTCCTATATACAAGAATATAACTACTATAATACTGCCCCTATGTACAAGAATATAACTACTATAATACTGCACCTATGTATAAGAATATAACTACTATAATATTGCTCCTATGTACAAGAACATAACTACTATAATACTGCCCCAATGTACAAGAATATAACTACTATAATACTGTCCCAATGTACAAGAATATAACTACTATAATACTGCCCCTATGTGCAAGAATATAACTACTATAATACTGCTCCTATATACAAGAATTTAACTACTATAATACTGCACCTATGTACAAGAATATAACTACTATAATATTGCTCCTATGTACAAGAATATAATTACTATAATACTGCCCCTATGTACAAGAATATAACTACTATTATACTGCCCCTATGTGCAAGAATATAACTACTATAATACTGTCCCTATGTACAAGAATATAACTACTATAATACTGATCCTATGTCCATGAATATAACTACTATAATACTGTCCCTATGTACAGGAATATAACTACTATAATACTGTCCCTATGTACAAGAATATAACTACTATAATACTGATCCTATGTCCATGAATATAACTACTATAATACTGCCCCTATGTACAAGAATATAACTACTATAATACTGCTCCTATGTACAGGAATATAACTACTATAATACTGATCCTATGTACAAGAATATAACTACTATAATACTGTCCCTATGTACAAGAATATAACTACTATAATATTGCTCCTATGTACAGGAATATAACTACTATAATACTGCTCCTATGTCCAAGAATATAACTACTATAATACTGTCCCTATGTACAAGAATATAACTACTATAATACTGCTCCTATGTACAGGAATATAACTACTATAATACTGCTCCTATGTACAAGAATATAACTACTATAATACTGCTCCTATGTACAAGAATATAACTACTATAATACTGCCCCTATGTACAAGAATATAACTACTATAATACTGTCCCTATGTACAGGAATATAACTACTATAATACTGCCCCTATGTACAAGAGTATAACTACTATAATAATGCTCCTATGTAGAAGAATATAACTACTATAATACTGCTCTTATATACAAGAATATAACTACTATAATACTGCTCCTATATACAAGAATATAACTACTATACTACTGCTCCCTATGTACAAGAATATAACTACTATAATACAGCCCCTATGTACAAGAATATAACTACTATAATACTGCTCCTATATACAAGAATATAACTACTATAATACTGCCCCTATGTACAAGAATATAACTGCTATAATACTGCTCCTATGTACAGGAATATAATGATTATAATTTCTCTGATATACGATATTACATAGGATTGTATATAAACCTATGAAATTAATATCACAAACACTACATCACCAGGAGTTGTATTACAGCCGGCTCTTCTCTTCTAGCAGTGGAGGTGTTTTCTATATTCATATTAATAGTGATATAAATCACAGCTGCACCTCGTTATCTCGCCTACGTGTACAGTACTAGTCAGCAGTGCTGTCATGTTACGTGAGATGAATACAAAGTAACACTGAAGACCAAGATCCGGACAAGTACAGACACCGTCAGCGATTTCTTCCAGTATTCGGCATCATCTGTTCCACGAGTGATTCTGACCGTTGCATCCAAAATCAGAATTCAACATGTATTTTCGGGATAAATGTTGGTTGGGTGTTCTGTATCACAAAGGAGCTGTACAGGTATACTGTAGTATAAAAAAGCTTAACTTTAAAAAAAAGTGGTTTCCAAATGATACTAGTAAAAATCTAAAGGCCCCGTCACACATAGCGATCCCGCTTGCGAGATCGCTGCTGAGTCACAAGTTTATTGGCGCACATTCCTTAGAAACCCGATGTGTACGTTAGTTACCAGCTCCCTGCATCAGCGCGCTGGTAACTAAAGTACACGTGTGTGACGGGGTCTTCACACAGGTAGTAATTTAGTAGTTTTTATTTTTCTCGTTTCATTCTTACATCCATTCTACAGCATTGCGGTCTACTCTGAAACTTCAATCTCCTTCCTCTACTAAATCCTATTAAGACATACCCTACCGTTCAAAAGTTTAGGGTCACTTGGAAATTTCCTTATATCTGAAAGAAATGCAGTTTTTTCCAATGAAGCTAACATTATATGAGTCAGAAATACACTCTATACATTGTTAATGTGGTAAATGACTATTCTAGCTGCAAACGTCTGGTTTGTAATGCAATACCTTCATAGATGTATAGAGGCCCATTTCCAACAACCATCACTCCAGTGTTCTTATGGTACTTTGTGTTTGCTAACTGTGTAATAAGGCTAATGGATGGTTAGAATACCCTTGAAAACCCTTGTGCAAGTATGTTAGCACAGCTGAAAACAGTTTGGCTGATTAGAGAAGCTATAAACCTGACCTTCCTTTGAGCTAGTTGAGAATCTGGAGCATTACATTTGTTGGTTCCATTAAACTCTCAAAATTGCCAGAAAAAATAATTTTCATGTGAAACTCGACAGTCTATTCTTGTTCTTAGAAATGAAGGCTATTCCATGCAAGAAATTGCCAAGAAACTGAAGATTTCCTACAACGGTGTGTACTACTCCCTTCAGAGGAGAGCACAAACAGGCTCTAACCAGCGTAGAAAGAGAAGTGGGAGGCCCCGCTGCACAACTGAGCAACAAGACAAGTACTTTAGAGTCTGTAGTTTGAGAAATCGACGTCTGACAGGTCCTCAACTCGCAGCTTCATTAAATAGTACACACAAAATGCCAGTGTCAACGTCTACAGTGAAGAGGCGACTCCAGAATGCTGGCCTTCAGGGCAGAGTGGCAAAGAAAAAGCCATATCTGAGACTGGTTAATAAAAGGAAAAGATTAATATGGGCAAAAGAACACAGATATTGGACAGAGGAAGATTGGAAACAAGTGTTATGGACAGACAAATTCAAGTTTGAGGTGTTTGGATCACACAGAAGAACATTTGTGAGACACAGAACAACTGAAAAGATGCTGGAAGAATGCCTGACGCCATCTGTTAAGCATGGTGGAGGTAATGTGATGGTCTGGGGTTGCTTTGGTGCTGGTAAAGTACAAGGTAAAAGGAATTTTGAATAAGGAAGGCTATCACTCCGTTTTGCAACGCCATGCCATAACCTATGGACAGCGCTTGATTGGAGCCAATTTCATCCTACAACAGGACAATAACCCAAAGCACACCTCCAAATTATGCAAGAACTATTTAGGGAAGAAGCAGGCAGCTGGTATTTTATCTGTAATGGAGTGGCCAGCGCAGTCACCAGATCTCAACCCCATTGAGCTGTTGTGGGAGCAGCTTGACCGTATGGAACGCAAAAAGTACCCATCAAGCCAAACCAACATGTGGGAGGGGCTTCTGGAAGCATGGGGTGAAATTTCTCCAGATTACCTCAACAAATTAACTGCTAGAATACCAAAGGTCTGCAATGCTGGAATTGCTGCAAAGGAGCATTCTGTGACGAAAGCAAAGTCTGAAGGAGAAAATTATTATTTCAAATAAAAATCTCTTTTTCGAACCTTGTCAATGTCTGGACTAGATTATAAATTCATTTGGTAACTCATCTGATTAATAAAAGTATGAGTTTTCATGGAAAACACAATTGTCTGGGTGACCCCAAACTTTTGAACGGTAGTGTATGTGTTCGCCCGCCCTTCTTCATTATCTACATTATCTAGTAATGTCACCCATCATGTAGTAATGTGGCCCATACTGGACCTCTTCCTGGTATATACAGTATGTCTCCCCCATACTGGACTGCTTAGGCCTCTTTCACACTTCAGTTTTTTGTGTCAGTTACAATCCACCAAAAAGGTGGAGAAGCGGATCCGTTCTTAACTGATGTGAACGGATGCCACAGGATCCGTTTTTTGACGGATCCGCAAAATGAGGAAATTTAAAGGAACCACTGGCCGGGGAGAGAGAGAGAGATATGAAAGAGGCCTTACTGGTATACATGTCCTTCATCCTGGTATACTGTGTATGTCCCCCATTCTGGCACAGTGGGGAAAAAAGTATTTAGTCAGCCATGAATAGTGCAAGTTTTCCCCCTTAAAAAGATGAGAGCGGCCTGTAATTGACATCATAGGTAGACCACAACTATGAGAATCAAAATGAGAAAACAAATCCAGAAAAATCACCTTGTCTGATTTGGCAAGATTTATTTTGCAAATTATGGTGGAAAATAAGTATTTGGTCATTAACAAAATTTTCTTCTCAATATTTTGTTATATATCCTCTGTTGGCAATGACAGAGGTGCTGAAAGACCCATACACGTTTCATCTTCAATGCCCTTGCTGATGGAAGGAGGTTTGCACTCAAAATCTCACGATCCATGGCCCCATTCATTCTTTCATGTACACGGATCAGTCATCCTGGTCCCTTTGCAGAGAAACAGCCCCAAAGCATGATGTTACAACCCCATGCTTCACAGTAGGTATGGTGTTCTTTGGATGCAACTCAACATTCTGTCTCCTCCAAACATGACCAAACAGTTCTTCAGGGTGGGCCATTTATATGGATACACCTAAATAAAATTGGAATGGTTGGTGACCCAAATCAACGCACTAATTTTGCAGAATGGGCCAAACAAAAATTGGAACAGGACCCTCAGTTTACACAGAACATTATGTTCAGTGATGAGGCAAACTTTTTTGAGTGGGCCATTTATATGGATACACCTACAGTAAATAACATGGGAATGGTGTCAGTTTTCTTGAGTACGGTGTCTTGCATTGAAATCTGCTGCAATGACCCGGGTACTGCGTTCACCAGACATCAACACAATTTCTATCTGCTCCTCACGTGTTAACCTCTGTGACATGTTAATGGCTGTAAACAAAGAGAAACTTGTAAATAAGTCATGAAAGAATAAAGTTACATTAAAACCAAGCACACCATTGTTTTTCTTGTGAAATTATCAATAAGTTTCATGTGTCATATGACCCTCTTCTTATTGAAAAAAATAAAGTTGGATCCAAAATGGCCGACTTCAAAATGGCCACCATGGTCACCACCCATCTTGAAAAGTTTTCCCTCCCATATATACTAATGTGCCACAAACAGGAAGTTGATATCACCAACCATTCCCATTTTATTTAGGTGTATCCATATAAATGGCGCACCCTGTACTTTGATTTCATCAGACCATATGACATTCTCCCAAGACTCTTCTGGATAACCCAAATGCTCTCCAGTAACCTTCAGACGGGCCCGGACATGTACAGGCTTAAGCAGGGGGACAAATCTGGCACTGCAGGATCTGAGTCCCTGGCGGCGTAGTGTGTTACTGATGGTAGCCTTTGTAAGGCTGTGTGCACACGATGTGTTTTTTTAAGCGTTTCCGCAGCGTTTGAGACGGCTCAGACGCTGCAGAAACGCTTAAAAGATGCATCAAATTAATTAGCATGCGTTTTTGGCTTTTTGTGCCAATGCATGCGTTTTTTTCAGACAGAAGGCGTTTACCGCTCAGGAATCGCTCATTAATTCCCGCATTGCTGAGCGTTTTTAGCCATCCCCAATGATCCCAGAAATCGCGTGTCAAAAAACGCGTCAAAATCGCATAAAAAATCGCGCAAAAACGCGGAAAAAGGCGCACGATTTCTGGGAAGGGGATCCTTTTCCTGAGCGTTTAAAAACGCTAGCGTGGGCACATAGCCTTACGGTGGTCCCGGCTCTATGCAGGTCATTCACTAGGTCCTCCATGTGGTTCTGGGATTTTTGCTCACCGTTCTTGTGATCATTTTGACCCCACGGGGTGGGATTTTGCGTGGAGCACCAGATCGAGGGAGATTATCAGTGGTCTTGTATGTCTTACATTTTCTAATTATTGCTCCCACAGTTGATTCCATCACACCAAGTTGCTTGCCTATTGCAGATTCAGTCTTCCCAGCCTGGTGCAGGGCTACAGTTTTGTTTCTGGTGTCCTTTGACAGCTCTTTGGTCTTCACCATAGTGGAGTTTGGAGTCAGACTGTTTGAGGGTGTGCACAGGTGTCTTTTATACTGATAACAAGGTCAAACAGGTGCCATTACTACAGGTAATGAGTGGAGGACAGAGGAGCCTCTTAAAGAAGAAGTTACAGGTCTGTGAGAGCCAGAAATTTTGCATGGTTTAGGTGACCAAATACTTATTTTCCAACATAATTTGAAAAATAAATCTTACTAAATCAGACAAGGTGATTTTCTGGATTTGTTTTCTCATTGTGACTCTCATAGTTGTGGTCTACCTGTGATGTCAATTACAGGCCGCTCTCATCTTTTTAAGTGGTGGAACTTGCACAATTGGTGGTTGACTAAATACTTTTTTTCCCCACTGTATACATGTCCTCCATCCTGGACCCTTTTCTGGTATATATGTCCCCCGTTCTGACTCTTCTCCCCTTTCTCCGCTTCCACGCTGTGCGGTATCATCCTCTGTAGCCGGCCAGGGGCCAGCAGCTGACATCAGCATGCCTGCTATGGAGACACATGACGTCACTGCCGTGCGACTCCAATGCCTGGCCTGCTGACATCAAATTTTGGTCTCTTTTTAGCCAGCAGCATGTATTGCAGTGTAGAGAGCCCGAGGGTCCCTGTGCTGTAATACACGTCAGCTGGATGTCCATCCTTGGCCACACATCCTACTGAGTAGGTGCTGGCATCGGTGGGATCCCCAGCCACACTGTCCCAGTTGCACCCTCTGTGACTGCGATCTTTACGTCCCTGGTACTCACCCTCCCCCTATACGACTCCCCGCCACTGCTCTTGTCTCTATCTTTTGACTTTTCCCATATGGGTTAAACAATTTTTAGATTTTGATAGATTGGACTTTTTTGGATGTGATGATCCTAAATCTCCTTACTTTATTATCTAACATTTATTTACCTTTAACTGTAGAAAACGGGTGTGATTCAAACTTTTATGGGATTGGTTTTTTTTTGTTTTTTTTGATTAAACTTTTTTTTTAAGTTTTAAATACATTTTTAAGTCCCCTTAGGAGCATATTGTTTACACAGTTCCCATGGTAGCAGACTACAAACAAACTCCATGTAGTCTGATCTTGCAGTCAGGCTTTTCTTAATCAGTCTCCAACTTCTTACACTAACCTACTTTTTGTCATGATCCAGTCCAGAGTTTGTTTTCTGCTGTCTGCTCTTTGGACTGGTAATTCGGGAGTTAATCCCCTCTGCCTCGTTCTGGAGCTGGCTGGGCTATTTCAGTCCTCTGCAGCCTGCGGGCCCGCGTCAGCTACACTGCAAGCTTCCAAGCTAGTGCCTCTGACCTGTATTCCTTTAGTGTTCCTTCTGCCCCTGATTACCTGGACTTGTGTATGACTTGGCTTGATCTCTGGACTCTGCTTCTGACACCACGTTTTCCGACTGGCTTCTGACCCTCTGGCTTGTACCCTGACTATGGGTTACGTCTTACGTTTCTGATACCACGTTCCTGGTAGGTCCTGACTTCTCGCTCGTCCCTGACTACGCACTTGCTGTCTCCCTTGGTACTTCTGCTCCTGACAGTTGCTGACTTCGGCTAGTCTGACCACTCTTTCGTTACCTGTGACACCTGTGCTGTTGCTCTGTGTTACTACGCTGTGTGTGCAACCTCTCTTCCCTCACCAGCACCCCCTGGTGGAGGTTGCTCTGTATTGCACTGCAGCAGCACATTACACTTTTGATCTGGAGCACAAGGAAGCGATAACACCACCCACAATCCATGACATCACCTTTCCCCAGTAGGCACCCAAAGTCCTGAGCACCCATGACTTCATCGCCTGACTACCCCAATAATCATTGCCCGCACTCATTCCTCTTTCCTTCTCAGACACCTGTCCCAGCCCAGGACCCTGTAATACATACATAGCGCATGATTACTAATGGGCAAAAGGCCATATACCAAAACGTGAGAGCAGAAAGACTCGTATGACATCATCACATCGGCATCAACTTGCTGATGGTTTCCCTTTGACATTTTTTTTTTCTAAGTACCTGAAATTCAGGTGCTAGAAAATAACAAAGAACGATTCCGGTGTTACAATACAAATGGCAAAGCAGTACACTTGAAAAATTTAATTATCTATACAACATTTGTTTTGACAACTCCGTGGAGGCCGAAAAAGATGTGTTAGTGATATAATACCATACTATGTCTTCTTAGTGGGTCAAGGTATAATTTTCTGAGACAAAGCTCCAAAGCCTCTACACAGACATAAAATTAAATACATTTCTGTCTACCTGCAGCCACCACTAGAGGGAGCACAAGAGATAACCGTATTCTGATGGAATGTATGCAGTGAGCTCCCTCTAGTGGTCTGTAAAAAAATAAAAATAATGACATGATAAAAAAAAGCAGGCAATCATTTTTACTGCACGAGAACTACCTTTAGAGGTGATATATGTGATTGCATCACATAGCCATGGACATTTTCTATTTGGGACAAGTTCTTCTCGGACACGTGGACGAGCTCAGGACCTTTCATGTCATGGGTTAGTCTTGGCAAGGAATGGTCATGCGGAGGGGTGTCCTCATCTTGATAACGATATTTCTGTGAGATAAAAAAAGAATATATCATAAGCTCAACACCCGCTGTGATTATCATAAGTGATTTCCAAATTATAATACAATCCGACTTATGACCGAGGATCGGGAACGGCCATTACCCTCTTTATTCAGTTCATTAATTCTTTTTATTTATTTATATTCAATATTTAGCAAAATATTCACTTTTGCTACCTGGAAACCATCAGCAAGCTGTTGTTGATGGATCTGTAGTTATTATTTTAAACTCTGCTCTGGATAGTCTTAGGATATTTTGAACACAGGACCTTATAAATTAATAATAGTTGGGAGTTTATCTCCCTGTTTGGAAAATGAAGATCCCTGACCCTCATATTGATCCCCCAGGGTTGATAAAGTATATACTTATGGTTTCCATTAATTCCAGTGTCTACGTCCAATCTTGTGCCACCTCATAGTTAACACATTATACAAAATATTACACGATACAGTGAGGTCATATACAGCACTGCGCTCACATTTACTGCAAAAACGGCTATTTCGTATTGATATGTAGTGCGAGTGGTTCTTCGCCTTACCACTAGATGGCGACCTATACAACTACGTTTTTACAGCTGCTAACAAGTATCAGAGCCAAGTAACGAGGTCCAAGGACTTGGTACAAAGAGAAGGCTGGTAGGGCAATAAGAGACTGCGCTGCTGTGGTAGAATTCAAGGAATCTTTATTTCCAATGCGTTTCCTGAGCCAGTCCCAGCTCACTTCATCAGGACATGTTACAGAAGTTCATTGCAGGGGTATATATAGAGTTGAGCGAAACGGGTCGAAAAAATTCAAAAGTCGCCGACTTTTGGCAAAGTCGGGTTTCATGAAACGAAACCCGACCCTAGGATGAGGTCGGCCACGAGGTCGGCGACTTACGCGCCAAAGTCGCGTTTCAAAAGTTTGGCTGAAAAAGAGCGCAAAACAATCAGGATCCACGGACACTGTGGGCAACGTGATGACCATCTTTCAGAAGGGCATGCAAGTGATTGGCTTGCTTTGGTGGGCGTCACAGGGGGTATAAAAGGGCGTGCACGCCGACCGCCATCTTACTTCTGCCGATCTTAGTATAGGGAGAGGTTGCTGCTGATTCTGTAGGGAGAGCGTTAGGCAGGGAAGAAGACAAAAAAACTGCTTCTGCTGCTAGCGATTTGGCCTGCACAACACACAAGTCACTGTGTGTGCAGTGCAAGGGGAGGCTATATAGTGGTGTATCAGTGGTGTTGGTTGTTGGGCTGCCTTTTAAGGCTTCCTGACACGCTGGCATTGCTGTTTACCCACTGCTCCGCAAACTGCTTTTTTAAAAGCAATCCAATCTCCCTTATCCTCTCGTCACTTTTGTCACAGGCAGCTGTGCCATCGAGCCTGTCACATAGCGCTCAGATATCAGTGGGCCTCACACAATCCACAAGTGTCCAGTGTCCAAAAGTGTGCGCAGAGATTCAAAATCTCCATTATCCTCTCGTCACTTTTGTCACAGGCAGCTGTGCCATCGAGCCTGTCACATAGCGCTCAGATATCAGTGGGCCTCACACAATCCACAAGTGTCCAGTGTCCAAAAGTGTGCGCAGAGATTCAAAATCTCCATTATCCTCTCGTCACTTTTGTCACAGGCAGCTGTGCCATCGAGCCTGTCACATAGCGCTCAGATATCAGTGGGCCTCACACAATCCACAAGTGTCCAGTGTCCAAAAGTGTGCGCAGAGATTCAAAATCTCCATTATCCTCTCGTCACTTTTGTCACAGGCAGCTGTGCCATCGA
The DNA here is from genome assembly GCF_039654945.1 of Dendrobates tinctorius. Taxonomy (NCBI): domain Eukaryota; kingdom Metazoa; phylum Chordata; class Amphibia; order Anura; family Dendrobatidae; genus Dendrobates; species Dendrobates tinctorius. The sequence continues at coordinate 6,370,718 of NW_027361691.1, forward strand.
GCCTGTCACATAGCGCTCAGATATCAGTGGGCCTCACACAATCCACAAGTGTCCAGTGTCCAAAAGTGTGCGCAGAGATTCAAAATCTCCCTTATCCTCTCGTCACTTTGGTCACAGCTGTGCCATCGAGCCTGTCACATAGCGCTCAGATATCAGTGGGCCTCACACAATCCAAAAGTGTCCACTGTCCACAAGTGTGTGCAGAAATTCAAAATCTCCCCTGTCCTATAGACACCTTGTACCTTGTTTTACATTACTATATAGTTTGTTGGATTTTGTCTACATTTCTACCAAAAATGAGGAAGGCTGGTGGAAGAGGCCGTGGAATTGGGCGGGGGTTGGCAGCTGGTAATGATGGTGTTGGTGGTGGATCTGATGGTAGTGGCAAGAGCAAAATAGGACCGAATGCAGGAGGTGCTGACCCTGCGTCATCGTCTGGCTACATAAGGCCTCGAACGCTTAGTTTTCTAGGAGTTGGCAAACCGCTTTTAAAGCCAGAGCATCAGGAAAAATTTTGTCTTACATTGCTGACTCAGCCTCCAGCTCTATCGCCTCCTCTTCTTCAGTTGTAAAAAGTAAAAGCACTGAGTCGTCATTGGAGGCTCATGTTCATGAACCATACCTTTCCTTGTGTCCTTCACCCCAACCAAGATTGAAGGATGACGCAGGCCATACTACTGATTACTCCATGGAGCTGTTTTCACATACCATGCCTGGATTATCAAGTGAAATGGTGAATTACCCAGGCCAAGATGAATCTGACATGGAGTGCACTGATGCACAGCCGCTGATGGATGATTCTGCTGGTACATTCACTCAGAGCACTACATTGTCCTCGCAGTGTACAGAGCCAGATTCTGACCCTGATGAGACTCAGGTGCCCCTTCCCGCACACTATACCACCATACACGGTGACACAGAGGAAGGTGCACATGACATAGAAGAGGAGGTGATGGATGACCCAGTTGTTGACCCAGATTGGCATCCATTGGGGGAAGAGGGTGCTGCTTCCAATAGCTCAGATGAGGAGCATCCACAGCAGACATCGACATCGCAACAGCTGTTATCTGGCAGGCCCGGAGCACTCCAAAGACAGGTTCCAAACATCAAAAGTTGCTGGACAGCTTGTCCAGAGGGTCAAAAGATCACAGCGTGCTAGGCCGCAAAATGTCTGCCAAAGTAGGAAGAGTGCAGTGTGGCACTTTTTTGAACAAAATCCTCATGATCAGGCCAAGGTTATCTGTAAGAAGTGCTTTAGCACCTTTAGCCGAGGGAAAAATCTGAAAAATTTGAATACCAGTTGCATGCTTAGACATTTAACCAGCATGCACTTGCAAGCGTGGACACAACACCAAACCTCAAGTGCCACATGTGCAACTGATCACAACGAAGGTAGTCAGCAACGCTACATTGTTTCCCCCACTGTAAGCCCACCGGTTAGCACAGCAGCAAATGTTGAGGTGTCGTTGCAAGACCACAGCAGTCAGGGAATCCCACTGTTATATCAACGAAAGACTGATTATAGGCCATCAGAAAGAACACCAACTCCATCACCATCATCAACCCTCTCTCAGTCCGCCCTGTCCACCGCTACTTCCACCATATGCAGCTCTCAAGTCCAGCTCACCCTCCCAGACACTATGAGTAGGTCAAGAAAGTACTCAGTCTCTCATCCGCGTACACTGGGTTTGAACGCCCACATTGCCAAACTAATCTCGTTTGAGATGATGCCCTTTCGGTTGGTGGAAAGCACAGCTTTCCGCAAACTCATGGTCTATGCAGTACCACGCTATGACCTACCCAGTCGCCACTTCTTCTCTCGCAAAGCCATCCCAGCCCTCCACCATCATGTGAAAGACCGCATTGTCCATGCACTCAAGCAGTCAGTGAGCGGAAAGGTGCACCTCACAACTGATGCATGGTCCAGTCGGCATGGCCAGGGCCGTTACGTGTCCATCACTGCGCACTGGGTTAATGTGGTGGATGCAGGGTCCACAGGGGACAGCGGTGGTGGGACAGTGCTGCCTAGCCCACGGTATAGGAAACAGTTGGCTGTAGGCATTCGACCCTCCTCCTCCTCCTCCTCCAGAAGCGAAAGCTCGTCCACAGAGCGCAGTTGTATGAGCACTCCATCTGCAGCTGCCACTGTTGCACACGATGTGTCCCCCTATCGAGCAGCTAGTGGAAAGCGTCAGCAGGCTGTGTTGCAGATGATGTGTTTGGGCGACAGACACACCGCCGAGGTGCTGGCCGAGTACTTGAAGCGACAAACTGAGTCATGGCTGGGCAGTGTACATCTTGAGGCAGGCAAGGTAGTTAGTGATAACGGCCGTAATTTTGTGGCAGCCATAGCCCTTTCAAAACTCAGCCACATACCTTGCTTGGCTCACACCTTGAACCTGGTGGTGCAGTGCTTCCTCAAAAATTATCCGGAGTTAACAGCCCTGCTCCAGAAGGTGCGAAGACTGTGCGCGCACATCCGCCGGTCACCTGTACACTCCGTTCGTATGCAGAAGCTGCAGCGATTGCTCCACCTTCCCAACCACCGCCTCATTATCGACATTGCAACAAGGTGGAACTCCACCCTGCACATGGTGGAGCGGCTGTGCGAGCAGAGGCAGGCCATAATGCATTTGTGGGAGGATACACGGCCAGGCACTTTGAGAGCAGACATGGAGTTGACAGGTGTGCAGTGGTAGAAGCTGAAAGACCTTTGTAAAGTCCTTCAGTGTTTTGAGGAATGCACACGGCTGGTAAGCGCAGACGACGCCATCTTAAGCATGAGCATCCCACTTATGCGTCTGCTCATGCAAACTTTGACGCACCTTAAGGAGCAGGCGTCTGCAGACAATGTTGATGAGGAGGAAGAGGAGGAGGGAATCCTTGATGACATTCAGCCATTGTCTGCTCAGGAAGAAGAGGATGATGGGGATGATTACTTAGGGGAGGAGGATGCATCTCGTGGGGCAAGTGAAAATGTTGGCGTGGCAAGGTTTGGTACAGGGTTTGTGCGTGACTGGAGGGATGTGGATTTGCCAGAAAGTGCTCCTCCACCCAGCACTCGCAGTGCATCATTGACACCGGGAACATTGGCCCACATGTCAGATTATGGCTTGCGGATCCTAAAAAGGGACCCCCGCATTGCCAAAATGATGAACGATGACGACTACTGGTTGGCCAGCATCCTGGATCCACGCTATAAAGGCAAATTACAAAACATCATGCCACAGGAGAACCTTGACCTAATATTGGCTAATAAACAAGCAACTCTGGTAAATCGGTTGCTTGAGGCATTCCCAGCACACAGCAGCGGTGATGGTTCTCACACGAGCCGTACGGGCCGGGGGCAGCTTGGCAGAGGTGTTCGTGGTGCACACAGCAGAAGTGGCGTTGGAGACAGGGGTTTCATGACAATGTTGTGGACTGATTTTTCAAATACCGCTCACACAACTGGTAATACTGCATCGATGGAAAGTGACAGGAGACAGCAGTTGTCAACTATGGTTACAAACTACTTTTCCTCCCATATCGATGTTCTCCCACACAGGTCATTCCCCTTTGACTATTGGGCCGCTAAACTGGACACCTGGCCTGAATTGGCCCAATATGCCTTACAGGAGCTCGCTTGCCCAGCTGCAAGTGTGCTATCGGAAAGAGTCTTCAGTGCAGCTGGATCAATCCTGACAGAAAAAAGGACCCGTCTGTCAACCCAAAATGTGGATGATCTAACCTTCATTAAAATGAACCACGCATGGGTTTCCAAGGATTTTGTCCCACCTTCCCCTGATGACACATAGGGTGACAGAAAAATGGCTTGCTTTGGTCCACCTCTTCCTGGTACTTCACTTATTTCGCCTTTTGCATCAGCTGAATGTCCAACATCAACATATGCCACTTTCTAAAACTCCCTAACTGTGCTGCCCCCCCCCCCATAGCCGGGGTCAACACCTAGCGCACGACACCGTGCGAGTGCCGTTGCCCTGGACAGGTGGGTAGGCCGACTCTTGGGCGCGGGCACTGGCACAGGGTCCCTCATAGTGCAATCAAGTGTCTCTGACGGTGGTGGTGCACACCCGCCGTCAGACACACCACTGTACTATGAGGGGCCCAGTGCCAGTACCGACGCCCACGAGTGGGCCCCCCCTTGCTTGGGCAGGGCCCCAGCATTTGCAATCTTTACCTCTCCCTGCTCCTCTGTGTAATCTGGGCCGTTAAATCCATACTGGGCCTAACACCGTCTGAGCCTGCCTCCTGAGACATATATTTTGAATGTGTACGCTATCCATACATGTTATCCAGGGATACGGTACCCTTTCTAACCTTTGTGCAATCACGTGCAATCCATACTGGGCCTAACACCGTCTGAGCCTGCCTCATGCTGTATAGACATATATTTTGAATGTGTACGCTATCCATACATGTTATCCAGGGATACGGTACCCTTTCTAACCTTTGTGCAATCACGTGCAATCCATACTGGGCCTAACACCGTCTGAGCCTGCCTCCTGAGACATATATTTTGAATGTGTACGCTATCCATACATGTTATCCAGGGATACGGTACCCTTTCTAACCTTTGTGCAATCACGTGCAATCCATACTGGGCCTAACACCGTCTGAGCCTGCCTCATGCTGTATAGACATATATTTTGAATGTGTACGCTATCCATACATGTTATCCAGGGATACGGTACCCTTTCTAACCTTTGTGCAATCACGTGCAATCCATACTGGGCCTAACACCGTCTGAGCCTGCCTCATGCTGTATAGACATATATTTTGAATGTGTACGCTATCCATACATGTTATCCAGGGATACGGTACCCTTTCTAACCTTTGTGCAATCACGTGCAATCCATACTGGGCCTAACACCGTCTGAGAATGATAGATGGGGCCCACCATACACTGGAACATTCCAAAGGTGGACATCAGACACTGGAGCAGCATTTACAGGGCCCATTATACACTAGAGCATTAGAAATGGGGCTCATTATGTTTGGAGCATTATTTGGGCCCATAAGACAGTGGAGCTTCATCCATGGGGACCAACATATACTGTAGCATTATGTGGAGCTCATCATATACTGTTTCAAACATTATATGGGACCAATGATTCTGTATGGAGAAATAGATGGGCCTCGTCATGAGATGTAAAAAGTGAGGTATTTTTCATTGTACTATACCCCTATTTATCTGCCGTATCGGAGCATGATGAGTTGTGGTATGTGTTAAAGGGGCGCTCTTTCGCCCAGGGCACATGAAAACCTGGAGCCAGCCCTCCCCCCCCACAGTCTGTAGCCAAATAACCCCCATTTTTCAGTGCGTAAGTTGTATTATGAAGTTAATTAAGGATGACAAGCTCAAGTAAGAAGAATTGATGCTTTTGGCATTCAAATGGGCACTGTAGGTGTGTTTCCTGTCCTCCTCTCACTGCCGACTTTTATTCCCCATTGACTTACATTGGGTTTCGTGTTTCGGGACGACCCCGACTTTTCCCTATAATCGGACGATCTTGCTCGACCCGACTTTTGGAAAAGTCGGGTTTCACGAAACGAAACGCAACCCTAAAAAACCAAAAGTCGCTCAAGTCTAGGTATATATACACATAAAAAAAAAAAAAGGGGAGGCGCCAAGAATAGTGAGGTGACACGTCAGCATGGATACATACAAAACAATAAAACTTTATTACAACCATATTAAAAGCGATGTTTAAAATGCCATAAAAAGAGTGTTGGTATATAAAACGTGATTAAAAAATAAAAAGACACGGGGGGATCACGAGGTAAAAGATTAAAAAATGGCTCTCGAGTCCTAGGGTGGATTAGAACTTGCCGCAGAGGATATAACTCACGGTATTAGTCCACTTTGCTACATGTGAAACTGGAAAGTAAGTAGAAAATGGTTAAAATCATGTGTATATAGCTAGTCTCAAATATCTTTTTTCTAGGTGGAGAAAAGAGAACAACAAGAAACTCTCTGGAATAGGTGATATAAAATTGGTTAAAAATTGAGTGTTAAGACAAAATAAAAATAAAAAAAAATGTAAAGAAAAAAAAAATTTTTTTTTCTTTAAAAACCCCTTAACGACCAGGGGTATTTTTGGTTTTACATTTTCATTTTTCCCTCCCCTTCTTTCCAGAGTCATAACTTTTTTATTTTTCCGTTTATATGGCCATGTGAGGGCTTATTTTTTGCGGGACGAGTTGTACTTTTAAATGACATCATTGGCTTTACCATATCGTGTACTCGAAAACGGGAAAAAAAATTCCAAGTGCGGTGAAATTGCAAAAAAAGTGCAATCCCACACTTGTTTTTTGCTTGGCTTTTTTGTTAGGTTCACTAGATGCTAAATCTGACCTGCCATTATGATTCTCCAGGTCATTACGAGTTCATAGACACCAAACATGTCTATGTCCTCTTTTATCTAAGTGGTGAAAAAAAATTCCAAAGTTTGCTAAAAAAAAAAAAAAAATTTGCGCAATTTTCCGAGACCCGTAGCGTCGCCATTTTTCATGATCTGGGGTTGGGTGAGGGCTTATTTTTTCCGTGCCGGGCTGATGTTTTTAATGATACCACTTTTGTGCAGATACGTTCTTTTGATCGCCCGTTATTGCATTTTAATGCAATGTCTTGGTGACCAAAAAAACATAATTCTGGCGTTTTGAATTTTTTTCTCGCTACGCCGTTTAGCGATCGGGTTAATACTTTTTTTTTATTGATAGATCTGGCGATTCTGAACGCGGCGATACCTAATATGTGTATGTGGGATTTTTTTTTACTGTTTTATTTTGATTGGGGTGAAAGGGGGGTGATTTGAACTTTTAGGTTTTTTTAATTTTTTATATTTTTAAACATTTTTTTTTTTTTCCTTTTGGCATGCTTCAATAGCCTCCATAGGAGGCTAGAAGCTTGCACAACCTGATCGGCTCTGCTAGATATGGGTGATGAGCAGATCGCCCATATGTAGCAATTTACTGCTGTGCTTTCAGTGCCGACCACCAGGTGGCGCTGAAAGCCATATGCCTGGAACAACCATAGATCTGGTTGTAATCTGGTTGTCCAGGCAACATGACGCCGATTCCCGATCACGTGACGGGGGTCGGCGATGACGTCATTTCCGGCCAGGCGGCTGGAAATGCTATTTAAATGCCCGCTGTCAGCGGCATTTAACTAGTTAATAGGCACGGGCGGACGGCGATTCCGCTCGCGCCTATTGCGGGCACATGTCAGCTGTTCATAACAGCTGACATGTCCCGGCTTTGATGCGGGCTCAGCGCCGGAGCCCTCATCAAAGCAGGGGAGATGTCTGATGATGAACTGTGCACGTCATTGGACATTAAGGGGTTAAAAAACGAAGATGATGATATAAAGGAATTGAAAGGATAAGATATTAAAACACAGGGTCAAAATAAAATCAATAAAAAACATCATTGATGATACTAAGACCATTGGGGCTCAATAGATTTGAGTTTGTAGATCCAAAAAACTTCCTTTCTGCATAGTGATTGAAACCTATTGGGGATGTGGTCTGGTATGTCACCAATGGTGGCTTTACTGAAATCTCTGGAATGTGTGGTGTCAAAGTGTCGTGAAAGTCCATGTTTTTGGAAGCCTATTTTGATATTGTGACGGTGTGAATTCATGCGACAATGTAGTGCTTGTGTAGTGAGACCTACATACAATCTGGGACAAGGACAGGAAATGACATATATAACATGGGGAATGACAAGTGAGGTGGAATTTGAGGGGAAATTTTTCAAGTGTAATGGGGTGGACAAACACAGACGTGCAGTGTGAAATGGTATGACATCAAGCACAATTGGGACGGTGACTAGAGTTGAGCGAAACGGGTCGAAAAAATTCAAAAGTCGCCGACTTTTGGCAAAGTCGAGTTTCATGAAACGAAACCCGACCCTAGGATGAGGTCGGCCACGAGGTCGGCGACTTACGCGCCAAAGTCGCGTTTCAAAAGTTTGTTTTGCGCTCTTTTTCAGCCAATCAGGATCCACGGACACTGTGGGCAACGTGATGACCTAGGCACGGGTCACCACCATCTTTCAGAAGGGCATGCAAGTGATTGGCTTGCTTTGGTGGGCGTCACAGGGGGTATAAAAGGGCGTGCACGCCGACCGCCATCTTACTTCTGCCGATCTTAGTATAGGGAGAGGTTGCTGCTGATTCTGTAGGGAGAGCGATAGGCAGGGAAGAAGACAAAAAAACTGCTTCTGCTGCTAGCGATTTGGCCTGCACAACACACCAGTCACTGTGTGTGCAGTGCAAGGGGAGGCTATATAGTGGTGTATCAGTGGTGTTGGTGGTTGGGCTGCCTTCTAAGGCTTCCTGACATTCCTGCATTGCTGTTTACCCACTGCTCCGCAAACTGCTTTTTTAAAAGCAATCCCAATTTTTTTTTTTTGTCCTGCTGAGAAGAAAAAAAAACTGCTTCTGCTGCTAGCAATTTGGCCTGCACAACACACCAGTCACTGTGTGTGCAGTGCAAGGGGAGGCTATATAGTGGTGTATCAGTGGTGTTGGTTGTTGGGCTGCCTTTTAAGGCTTCCTGACATTCCTGCATTGCTGTTTACCCACTGCTCCGCAAACTGCTTTTTTAAAAGCAATCCAATCTCCCTTATCCTCTAGTCACTTTTGTCACAGCTGTGCCATCGAGCCTGTCACATAGCGCTCAGATATTCATTGGGCCTCACACAATCCAAAAGTGTCCAGTGTCCAAAAGTGTGTGCAGAGATTCAAAATCTCCCTTATCCTCTAGTCACTTTGGTCACAGCTGTGCCATCGAGCCTGTCACATAGCGCTCAGATATCAGTGGGCCTCACACAATCCAAAAGTGTCCATCCAGTGTCCAAAAGTGTGTGCAGAGATTCAAAATCTCCCTTATCCTCTAGTCACTTTGGTCACAGCTGTGCCATTGAGCCTGTCACATAGCGCTCAGATATCAGTGGGCCTCACACAATCCAAAAGTGTCCAGTGTCCAAAAGTGTGTGCAGAGATTCAAAATTTCCCTTATCCTCTAGTCACTTTGGTCACAGCTGTGCCATCGAGCCTGTCACATAGCGCTCAGATATCAGTGGGCCTCACACAATCCAAAAGTGTCCAGTGTCCAAAATTGTGTGCAGAGATTCAAAATCTCCCTTATCCTCTAGTCACTTTGGTCACAGCTGTGCCATCGAGCCTGTCACATAGCGCTCAGATATCAGTGGGCCTCACACAATCCAAAAGTGTCCAGTGTCCAAAAGTGTGTGCAGAGATTCAAAATCTCCCTTATCCTCTAGTCACTTTGGTCACAGCTGTGCCATCGAGCCTGTCACATAACGCTCAGATATCAGTGGGCCTCACACAATCCAAAAGTGTCCAGTGTCCAAAAGTGTGTGCAGAGATTCAAAATCTCCCTTATCCTCTAGTCACTTTGGTCACAGCTGTGCCATCGAGCCTGTCACATAGCGCTCAGATAGCAGTGGGCCTCACACAATCCAAAAGTGTCCATCCAGTGTCCAAAAGTGTGTGCAGAGATTCAAAATCTCCCTTATCCTCTAGTCACTTTGGTCACAGCTGTGCCATCGAGCCTGTCACATAGCGCTCAGATAGCAGTGGGCCTCACACAATCCAAAAGTGTCCAGTGTCCAAAAGTGTGTGCAGAGATTCAAAATCTCCCTTATCCTCTAGTCACTTTGGTCACAGCTGTGCCATCGAGCCTGTCACATAGCGCTCAGATATCAGTGGGCCTCACACAATCCAAAAGTGTCCATCCAGTGTCCAAAAGTGTGTGCAGAGATTCAAAATCTCCCTTATCCTCTAGTCACTTTGGTCACAACTGTGCCATCGAGCCTGTCACATAGCGCTCAGATATCAGTGGGCCTCACACAATCCAAAAGTGTCCAGTGTCCAAAAGTGTGTGCAGAGATTCAAAATCTCCCTTATCCTCTAGTCACTTTGGTCACAGCTGTGCCATCGAGCCTGTCACATAGCGCTCAGATATCAGTGGGCCTCACACAATCCAAAAGTGTCCATCCAGTGTCCAAATGTGTGTGCAGAGATTCAAAATCTCCCTTATCCTCTAGTCACTTTGGTCACAGCTGTGCCATCGAGCCTGTCACATAGCGCTCAGATATCAGTGGGCCTCACACAATCCAAAAGTGTCCAGTGTCCAAAAGTGTGTGCAGAGATTCAAAATCTCCCTTATCCTCTAGTCACTTTGGTCACAGCTGTGCCATCGAGCCTGTCACATAACGCTCAGATATCAGTGGGCCTCACATAATCCAAAAGTGTCCAGTGTCCAAAAGTGTGTGCAGAGATTCAAAATCTCCCTTATCCTCTAGTCACTTTGGTCACAGCTGTGCCATCGAGCCTGTCACATAGCGCTCAGATAGCAGTGGGCCTCACACAATCCAAAAGTGTCCATCCAGTGTCCAAAAGTGTGTGCAGAGATTCAAAATCTCCCTTATCCTCTAGTCACTTTGGTCACAGCTGTGCCATCGAGCCTGTCACATAGCGCTCAGATAGCAGTGGGCCTCACACAATCCAAAAGTGTCCAGTGTCCAAAAGTGTGTGCAGAGATTCAAAATCTCCCTTATCCTCTAGTCACTTTGGTCACAGCTGTGCCATCGAGCCTGTCACATAGCGCTCAGATATCAGTGGGCCTCACACAATCCAAAAGTGTCCATCCAGTGTCCAAAAGTGTGTGCAGAGATTCAAAATCTCCCTTATCCTCTAGTCACTTTTGTCACAGCAGTGCCATCGAGCCTGTGACATAGCGCTCAGATATCAGTGGGCCTCACACAATCCAAAAGTGTCCAGTGTCCAAAAGTGTGTGCAGAGATTCAAAATCTCCCTTATCCTCTAGTCACTTTGGTCACAGCTGTGCCATTGAGCCTGTCACATAGCGCTCAGATATCAGTGGGCCTCACACAATCCAAAAGTGTCCAGTGTCCAAAAGTGTGTGCAGAGATCCAAAATCTCCCTTATCCTCTAGTCACTTTGGTCACAGCTGTGCCATCGAGCCTGTCACATAGCGCTCAGATATCAGTGGGCCTCACACAATCCAAAAGTGTCCAGTGTCCACAAGTGTCTGCAGAAATTCAAAATCTCCCCTGTCCTATAGACACCTTGTACCTTGTTTTACATTACTATATAGTTTGTTGGATTTTGTCTACATTTCTACCAAAAATGAGGAAGGCTGGTGGAAGAGGCCGTGGAATTGGGCGGGGGTTGGCAGCTGGTAATGATGGTGTTGGTGGTGGATCTGATGGTAGTGGCAAGAGCAAAATAGGACCGAATGCAGGAGGTGCTGACCCTGCGTCATCGTCTGGCTACATAAGGCCTCGAACGCTTAGTTTTCTAGCAGTTGGCAAACCGCTTTTAAAGCCAGAGCATCAGGAAAAAGTTTTGTCTTACATTGCTGACTCAGCCTCCAGCTCTATCGCCTCCTCTTCTTCAGTTGTAAAAAGTAAAAGCACTGAGTCGTCATTGGAGGCTCATGTTCATGAACCACACCTTTCCTTGTGTCCTTCACCCCAACCAAGATTGAAGGATGACGCAGGCCATACTACTGATTACTCCATGGAGCTGTTTTCACATACCATGCCTGGATTATCAAGTGAAATGGTGAATTACCCAGGCCAAGATGAATCTGACATGGAGTGCACTGATGCACAGCCGCTGATGGATGATTCTGCTGGTACATTCACTCAGAGCACTACATTGTCCTCGCAGTGTACAGAGCCAGATTCTGACCCTGATGAGACTCAGGTGCCCCTTCCCGCACACTATACCACCATACACGGTGACACAGAGGAAGGTGCACATGACATAGAAGAGGAGGTGATGGATGACCCAGTTGTTGACCCAGATTGGCATCCATTGGGGGAAGAGGGTGCTGCTTCCAATAGCTCAGATGAGGAGCATCCACAGCAGACATCGACATCGCAACAGCTGTTATCTGGCAGGCCCGGAGCACTCCAAAGACAGGTTCCAAACATCAAAAGAGTTGCTGGACAGCTTGTCCAGAGTGTCAAAAGATCACAGCGTGCTAGGCCGCAAAATGTCTGCCAAAGTAGGAAGAGTGCAGTGTGGCACTTTTTTGAACAAAATCCTCATGATCAGGCCAAGGTTATCTGTAAGAAGTGCGCAAAGACCTTTAGCCGAGGGAAAAATCTGAAAAATTTGAATACCAGTTGCATGCTTAGACATTTAACCAGCATGCACTTGCAAGCGTGGACACAACACCAAACCTCAAGTGCCACATGTGCAACTGATCACAACGAAGGTAGTCAGCAACGCTACATTGTTTCCCCCACTGTAAGCCCACCGGTTAGCACAGCAGCAAATGTTGAGGTGTCGTTGCAAGACCACAGCAGTCAGGGAATCCCACTGTTATATCAACGAAAGACTGATTCTAGGCCATCAGAAAGAACACCAACTCCATCACCATCATCAACCCTCTCTCAGTCCGCCCTGTCCACCGCTACTTCCACCATATGCAGCTCTCAAGTCCAGCTCACCCTCCCAGACACTATGAGTAGGTCAAGAAAGTACTCAGTCTCTCATCCGCGTACACTGGGTTTGAACGCCCACATTGCCAAACTAATCTCGTTTGAGATGATGCCCTTTCGGTTGGTGGAAAGCACAGCTTTCCGTGAACTCATGGTCTATGCAGTACCACGCTATGACCTACCCAGTCGCCACTTCTTCTCTCGCAAAGCCATCCCAGCCCTCCACCATCATGTGAAAGACCGCATTGTCCATGCACTCAAGCAGTCAGTGAGCGGAAAGGTGCACCTCACAACTGATGCATGGTCCAGTCGGCATGGCCAGGGCCGTTACGTGTCCATCACTGCGCACTGGGTTAATGTGGTGGATGCAGGGTCCACAGGGGACAGCGGTGGTGGGACAGTGCTGCCTAGCCCACGGTATAGGAAACAGTTGGCTGTAGGCGTTCGACCCTCCCCTCCTCCTCCAGAAGCGAAAGCTCGTCCACAGAGCGCAGTCGTACGAGCACTCCATCTGCAGCTGCCACTGTTGCACACGATGTGTCCCCCTATCGAGCAGCTAGTGGAAAGCGTCAGCAGGCTGTGTTGCAAATGATGTGTTTGGGCGACAGACACACCGCCGAGGTGCTGGCCGAGTACTTGAAGCGACAAACTGAGTCATGGCTGGGCAGTGTACATCTTGAGGCAGGCAAGTTAGTTAGTGATAACGGCCGTAATTTTGTGGCAGCCATAGCCCTTTCAAAACTCAGCCACATACCTTGCTTGGCTCACACCTTGAACCTGGTGGTGCAGTGCTTCCTCAAAAATTATCCGGAGTTAACAGCCCTGCTCCAGAAGGTGCGAAGACTGTGCGCGCACATCCGCCGGTCGCCTGTACACTCCGTTCGTATGCAGAAGCTGCAGCGATTGCTCCACCTTCCCAACCACCGCCTCATTATCGACATTGCAACAAGGTGGAACTCCACCCTGCACATGGTGGAGCGGCTGTGCGAGCAGAGGCAGGCCATAATGCATTTGTGGGAGGATACACGGCCAGGCACTTTGAGAGCAGACATGGAGTTGACAGGTGTGCAGTGGTCGAAGCTGAAAGACCTTTGTAAAGTCCTTCAGTGTTTTGAGGAATGCACTCGGCTGGTAAGCGCAGACGACGCCATCCTAAGCATGAGCATCCCACTTATGCGTCTGCTCATGCAAACTTTGACGCACCTTAAGGAGCAGGCGTCTGCAGCCAATGTTGATGAGGAGGAAGAGGAGGAGGGAATCCTTGATGACATTCAGCCATTGTCTGCTCAGGGACCTCTCCTGGACGAGGTGGAGGAAGAAGAGGAGGAGGAGGATGATGATGGGGATGATTACTTAGGGGAGGAGGATGCATCTCGTGGGGCAAGTGAAAATGTTGGCGTGGCAAGGTCTGGTACAGGGTTTGTGCGTGACTGGAGGGATGTGGATTTGCCAGAAAGTGCTCCTCCACCCAGCACTCGCAGTGCATCATTGACACCGGGAACATTGGCCCACATGTCAGATTATGCCTTGCGGATCCTAAAAAGGGACCCCCGCATTGCCAAAATGATGAACGATGATGACTACTGGTTGGCCAGCATCCTGGATCCACGCTATAAAGGCAAATTACAAAACATCATGCCACAGGAGAACTTTGACCTAATATTGGCTAATAAACAAGCAACTCTGGTAAATCGGTTGCTTGAGGCATTCCCAGCACACAGCAGCGGTGATGGTTCTCACACGAGCCGTACGGGCCGGGGGCAGCTTGGCAGAGGTGTTCGTGGTGCACACAGCAGAAGTGGCGTTGGAGACAGGGGTTTCATGACAATGTTGTGGACTGATTTTTCAAATACCGCTCACACAACTGGTAATACTGCATCGATGGAAAGTGACAGGAGACAGCAGTTGTCAACTATGGTTACAAACTACTTTTCCTCCCATATCGATGTTCTCCCACACAGGTCATTCCCCTTTGACTATTGGGCCGCTAAACTGGACACCTGGCCTGAATTGGCCCAATATGCCTTACAGGAGCTCGCTTGCCCAGCTGCAAGTGTGCTATCGGAAAGAGTCTTCAGTGCAGCTGGATCAATCCTGACAGAAAAAAGGACCCGTCTGTCAACCCAAAATGTGGATGATCTAACCTTCATTAAAATGAACCATGCATGGGTTTCCAAGGATTTTGTCCCACCTTCCCCTGATGACACATAGGGTGACAGAAAAATGGCTTGCTTTGGTCCACCTCTTCCTGGTACTTCACCTATTTCGCCTTTTGCATCAGCTGAATGTCCAACATCAACATATGCCACTTTCTAAAACTCCCTAACTGTGCTGCCTCCCCCCCCATGGCCAGGGTCACCACCTAGCGCATGACACCGTGCGAGTGCCGTTGCCCTGGACAGGTGGGTAGGCCGACTCTTGGGCGCGGGCACTGGCACAGGGTCCCTCATAGTGCAATCAAGTGTCTCTGACGGTGGTGGTGCACACCCGCCGTCAGACACACCGCTGTACTATGAGGGGCCCAGTGCCAGTACCGACGCCCACGAGTGGGCCCCCCTTGCTTGGGCAGGGCCCCAGCATTTGCAATCTTTACCTCTCCCTGCTCCTCCTCTGTGTAATCTGGGCCGTCAAATCCATACTGTGCCTGACACCGTCTGAGCCTGCCTCCTGATGTATAGACATATATTTTGAATGTGTACGCTATCCATACATGTTATCCGGGGATACGGTATCCTTTCTAACCTTTGTGCAATCACGTGCAATCCATACTGGGCCTAACACCGTCTGAGCCTGCCTCCTGAGACATATATTTTGAATGTGTATGCTATCCATACATGTTATCTGGGGATACGGTACCCTTTCTAACCTTTGTGCAATCACATGCAATCCATACTGGGCCTAACACCGTCTGAGCCTGCCTCCTGAGACATATATTTTGAATGTGTACGCTATCCATACATGTTATCCGGGGATACGGTACCCTTTCTAACCTTTGTGCAATCACGTGCAATCCATACTGGGCCTAACACCGTCTGAGCCTGCCTCCTGAGACATATATTTTGAATGTGTACGCTATCCATACATGTTATCTGGGGATACGGTACCCTTTCTAACCTTTGTGCAATCACGTGCAATCCATACTGGGCCTAACACCGTCTGAGCCTGCCTCCTGAGACATATATTTTGAATGTGTACTCTATCCATACATGTTATCTGGGGATACGGTACCCTTTCTAACCTTTGTGCAATCACGTGCAATCCATACTGGGCCTAACACCGTCTGAGCCTGCCTCCTGAGACATATATTTTGAATGTGTACGCTGTCCATACATGTTATCTGGGGATACGGTACCCTTTCTAACCTTTGTGCAATCACGTGCAATCCATACTTGGCCTAACACCATCTGAGCCTGCCTCCTGAGACATATATTTTGAATGTGTACGCTATCCATACATGTTATCCGGGGATATGGTACCCTTTCTAACCTTTGTGCAATCACGTGCAATCCATACTGGGCCTAACACCGTCTGAGCCTGCCTCCTGAGACATATATTTTGAATGTGTACGCTATCCATACATGTTATCTGGGGATACGGTACCCTTTCTCACCTTTGTGCAATCACGTGCAATCCATACTGGGCCTAACACCGTCTGAGAATGATAGATGGGGCCCACCATACACTGGAACATTCCAAAGGTGGACATCAGACACTGGAGCAGCATTTACAGGGCCCATTATACACTAGAGCATTAGAAATGGGGCTCATTATGTTTGGAGCATTATTTGGGCCCATAAGACAGTGGAGCTTCATCCATGGGGACCAACATATACTGTAGCATTATGTGGAGCTCATCATATACTGTTTCAAACATTATATGGGACCAATGATTCTGTATGGAGAAATAGATGGGCCTCGTCATGAGATGTAAAAAGTGAGGTATTTTTCATTGTACTATACCGCTATTTCTCTGCCGTATCGGAGCATGATGAGTTGTGGTATGTGTTAAAGGGGCGCTCTTTCGCCCAGGGCACATGAAAACCTGGAGCCAGCCCTCCCCCCCCACAGTCTGTAGCCAAATAACCCCCATTTTTCAGTGCGTAACTTGTATTATGAAGTTAATTAAGGTTGACAAGCTTAAGTAAGAAGAATTGATGCTTTTGGCATTCAAATGGGCACTGTAGGTGTGTTTCCTGTCCTCCTCTCACTGCCGACTTTTATTCCCCATTGACTTACATTGGGTTTCGTGTTTCGGGACGACCCCGACTTTTCCCTATAATCGGACGATCTTGCTCGACCCAACTTTTGGAAAAGTCGGGTTTCACGAAACGAAACGCGACCCTAAAAAACCAAAAGTCGCTCAACTCTAACGGTGACACTTATAAATCCCTGGTGATGAAATGGTATGGGTAGTAGGCTTCTGGGGTAGAAGTCTACTTGGAGCCAGAATATTCTTTAATGACCTGGCCTTTCGGAAGGTGATAGCAGGTTTGTCTGGAAGGACCCCATTAAGTATCTGGTCCTTCTTAATGATGGGCCATAAATTATTTAGAACATCTCTTATCCTGTTCTGTTGTGAACTGAATGTTGTAATAAAATTTGTTCTATAGAGTTCAGCATCATCTTTCTTTTGTTTAGCCAGAGATTTGCTGAGGAGAATATTCTGGTTAAAATTTTTAAAAACATTATCACATGTAGAACTAATGAGTTTTTTGGGATACCTCTGAGCAAGGAACCTTTTCCCTCAGGACCTCGGATTGTGTGTTAAAATCCTCATCATTAGTGCAGTTCTTTCTTATCCTTTGGAACTGATTGTGAGGAATATTAAAAAGCCATTTAAATTCCCTATCAGTGTGTCTTTGGAATGTTGGAGGAAACCGGAGTACCCGGAGGAAACCCGCGCAAACACATATATAATATGATTTTTAGATAATATGTTTTTTTTGCCTCCCATAAGACCAAAAAATTATGACATGTAGCATGTGGGTATAGATATATCACGTGGATCAGTGAATTGAGCAGTGACCCCTAAGTTGGAAGAACGGCTACAACAAATCCCAGGAGCAACATCTGAGCTCTCTGTCCAGAAAAGCGCAATGCTGGGAACAACTAAGATCCTGCGCAGAACCCTCAAACTCCCAGGAGGACCCGAGAAAGAGAAAGGACAACAAAGACCACCCCCATTGGGGGGTGAGAAGGAAGTTTCAGTTATATATACTGTATACACACACACATATAAATATTTTTTTTCGATTTTATCTTTATATATATATATATATAGCTACAAAATTATGACATACCATTTGATTGTGTCCATATGTGTGTGTATATATATATATATATATATATATATATATATATATATATATACACACACACAAGCACATGGTGTGTCATAATTTTTTAGCTTTATGAAAAAAAAACCAATTCACATACCATTACAGACATGCTAATTGCTTAGTATATTATATACATTTAGTTGCCAATATCTATCACATGTTAGCAGATAGAAAACCATAAGGCCCTGTGCACACGGTGCGGATTTGCCGCTGCGGATCTGCAGGTGATGTACAGTACCATTAAACCCTTTACCCCCAAGGGTGGTTTGCACGTTAATGACCGGGCCAATTTTTACAATTCTGACCACTGTCCCTTTATGAGGTAATAACTCTGGAACGCTTCCATGGATCCCAGTGATTCTGACATTGTTTTCTTGTGACATATTGTCCTTCATGTTAGTGGTAAAATTGCATTCAAATAACTTGCATTTATTTGTGAAAAAAACGGAAATTTGGCCAAAATTTTTGAAAATTTCGCAATTTTCCAACTTTGAATTTTTATGCCCTTAAATCACAGCGATACGGCACACATAAAACTTAATACATAACATTTCCCACATGTTTACTTTACATCAGCACAATTTTGGAACCAAAATTTCTTTTTGTTAGGAAGTTATAAGGGTTAAAAATTGACCAGCGATTTCTCATCTTTGCAACACCATTTTATTTTTAGGGACCACATCACATTTGAAGCCACTTTGAGGGGTCTATATGATAGAAAATACCCAAAAGTGACACCATTCTAAAAACTGCACCCCTTAAGGTGCTTAAAACCACATTCAAGAGGTTTATTAACCCTTCAGGTGCGTCACAGGAATTTTTTGAATATTAAAAAAAAAATGAACATTTAACTTTTTTTCACAAAAAAAATACTTCAGGTTCAATTTTCTTTATTTTACCAAGGGTAATAGGAGAAATTGGACTGCAAAAGTTATTGTGCAATTTGTCCTGAGTACGCTGATATGTGGGGGGGAACCACTGTTTCGGTGCATGGCAGAGCTCAGTAGGGAAGGAGCGCCGTTTGACTTTTTCAATGCAAAATTGGCTGGAATTCAGATCGGACGCCATGTCGCGTTTGGAGAGCCCCTGATGTACCTAAACAGTGGAAACCCCCCCACAAGTGACCCCATTTTGGAAACTAGACCCCCCGAGGAACTTATCTAGATATGTGGTGAGAACTTTGAACCCACAAGGGCTTCACAGAAGTTTATAACGTACAGCGGTACAATTAAAAAATCATATTTTTTCCACAAAAATGATCTTTTCACCCTCAATTTTTATTTTTCCAAGGGTAACAGGACTCTAAAAGTTATTGTGCAATTTGTCCTGAGTACGCTGACACCCCACATGTGGGGGTAAACCACTATTTGGGCGCATGGCAGAGCTCGGAAGGGAAGCAGCGCCATTTGACGTTTTTGGCTAGAATTGAGATCGGACACCATGTCGCGATTGGAAAACCCCTGATGTACCAAAACAGTGGAATCCCCCCACAAATGACACCATTTTTGAATCTAGACCCCCTAAGGAACTTATCTAGATGTGTGGTGAGAACTTTGAACCCCCAAGGGCTTCACTGAAGTTTATAACGTCCGGGCGTGAAAATAAAAAAATCGTATTTTTTCCACAAACATCATCTTTTAGTCCCCATTTTTTTTATTTTCCCAAGGGTAACAGGAGACATTGGACCCCAAAAGTTGTTGTCCAATTTGTCCTGAGTACACTGATACCCCATATGTGGGAGAAAACTACTGTATGGGCACACGTCGGGGCTCGGAAGGGAAGTAGTGACGTTTTGGAATGCAGACTTTGATGGATTGGTCTGCGGGTGTCATGTGCGTTTGGAGAGCCCCTGATGTACCTAAACAGTGGTAACCCCCCACAAGTGACCCCATTTTGGAAACTAGACCCCCCACGGAACTTATCTAGATGTGTGGTGAGCACTTTGAACGCCCAAGTGCTTCACAGAAGTTTATAACGCCTGGGCGTGAAAATAAAAAAAACATTTTTTTCCAAAAAATTATATTTTTGCCCCCAATTTTTTATTTTCCTAAGGGTAACAGGAGAAATTGGACCCCAAAAGTTGTTTTGTAATTTGTCCTGAGTAGGCTGATACCCTACATGTGGGGGTAAAACACTGTTTGGGCGCATGGCAGAGCTTGGAAGGGAAGGAGCACCATTTGACTTTTTCAACGCTGAATTGTCTGGAATTGAGATCAGACGCCATGTTGCCTTTGGAGAGCCCCTGATGTGCCCAAACAGTGGAAACCCCCAATTATAATTCCAACCCTAACCCCAACACACCCCTAACCCTAAACTGAGCCCTAGCCCTAACCCTAACCCTAGCCCTAACCCTAACCCTTCCCTAACCCTAGCGGGAAAATGGAAATAAATACATTTTCTTTTAGTTTTATTATTTTTCCCTAACTAAGGGGGTGATAACGGGGGGTTTGATTTACTATATATGGCGGTTTTTATGTTTGGAGGCTGTCAGACGCTAAAAGACGCTTTTTATTGTAAAAATAGTTTTTGCATCACCACATATTGAGAGCTATAATTTTTCCGTATTTTGACCCACCGAGTCCTTTGAGGTCTTATTTTTTGCGGGACGAGTTGACGTTTTTATTGGTACCATTTTCGGGCACGTGACATTTTTTGATCGCTTTTTATTCCGATTTTTGGGACGCAGAATGAACAAAAACCAGCGTTTCATGAATTTCTTTTGGGGGGGTGCGTTTACACCGTTCCGCGTTCAGTAAAATTGATAAAGCGGTTTTATTCTTCGGGTCAGTACGATTACAGCGATACCTCATTTAGGTCGTTTTTTTATGTTTTGTCGGTTTTTTGCAATGAAAACAATTTTATATAAAAAATAATTATTTTTGCATCGCTTTATTCTGCGAGCTATAACTTTTTTATTTTTTTGCGGATGACGCTGTATGGCAGCTCGTTTTTTGCGGGACAAGATGACGTTTTCAGCGGTACCATGGATATTTATATGCGTCTTTTTGATCGCGCGTTATTACACTTTTTGTTTGGCAGTATGATAATAAATCATTATTTTTTGCTTCGTTTTTTATTTTTTAAGGAGTTCGCTAAAGGGGTTAACTAATGGGACAGTTTTATAGGGCGGGTCGCTACGGACGCGGCGATACCAAATATGTGTACTTTTATTGTTTTTGGGTTTTTTTATTTTGAAAAAATGGATTTATTGGGGAATATTTTTTTTTTTTTTACTAATTTATTTGGCGATTTTTTTTAATTATTTTTAACACTTTTTGTTTTTTTACTTTATTACCTTGTCCCAGGTAGGACATCACTGTCCTGTGACAGATCGCTGATCTGTCACATCACAGATCACTGTGACACATCAGCGATCTGTCACAGGCAGTGCCGAAGGCTTCCTCATGCCTGCGCTTTGCAGGCAGTGAGGAAGCCAGCTTCCTGCAGGCCCCCGAAGGCCCCCGTCGCCATCTTGGATTCGGGGGCCTGCAGGGATGGAGCCCCCCGCAGCAGGGCTGCACATTGCGCTGCCGTGGGGGGCTCAGGGAAGCACGGAGGGAGCCCCCTCCCTGCCGATGCTTCCCTTTAACCCCCGGTACACCGCGATCGCGTTTGATCGCGGTGTACAAGGGGTTAACGTGTCGGGGGCGGTCCGTGACCGCCCCTGACACATAGTGCCGGGTGTCAGCTGTGATAATCAGCTGACACCCGGCCACGATCAGCGGCGCTCACCACGTGGGCGCCGCTGATCGCTGGGACGTAATATTCCGTCCATGGTAATTAGGTCCAGGGTCACATGGACGGAATATTACGTCCATTGTAGGTAAGGGGTTAAAGCCTATGTAAAAAAAAAATGCTGTGCACACGCTGCGTTTTTTTTCCGTGCATAAAAAAAAAGCAGCATGTGACTTCTTTTGTCCGGTTTTGCTGCAGTTTTCCACCTGCTCCATTCTACAACTCCGCAGGTGGAAAACCGCACAAAAACCGCAGTAAAACCGCAAAAAAACAGAAAGAAATCCCAAAAACCGCAGTAAAACCGCAAAAAAACAGGAAGAAATCCGCAGGAAAAATGCAGGTCATTTGACCTGCGGATTTAGTAATATCCGCGGGAGGATCCGCACCGTGTGCACGTAGCCTGAAAAAGGTAATTATATAGGTCGCCACCTAGTGCTAAGTTGAAGAATTGCTTGCATTATAATGCACTGCTCAATAAAAAAAGTGAACACTTAAACAACAGAATATAACTCCAAGTAAATCAAACTTCTGTGAAACCAACCTGTCCACTTAGGAAGCAACACTGACTGACAATCGATTTCACATGCTGTTGTGCAAATGGAATAGACAACAGATGGAAATTATTGGCAATTCTCAAGACACCCTCAATAAAGGAGTGGTTCCGCAGGTGGGGACCACAGACCACATCTCAGTATCAATGCTTTCTGGTTGATGTTTTGGTCACTATCCATTAGAAACTGTGACATCGGCGGGTATGCCCGCCGATGCCCCTGCTGCTGCGGCGCGCGCCGCAGCGTTCCCTCACCTGCGCGCTCCCGTCCGGTCACGCGCCCGCCCTCCTCTCGGCCTCACGGCGGCTCCTGGCTCCCGCCCCCTGGTTCGCGCACGCCACCTCCTACGCCCTCTCTCCAGCGGTGGGCGGCGCTGAGGGGCGGGTCCAGGGGACGCACTTCCGGGGGTGTGCTGTATTTCAGGCGTCCTCGCTGTCAGGAGGACGCCTGATGATTGTGTAGTTTCTCTGCACCTTCTGGCCTCTACAGTTTTCCTGTAGTTTAACCTCTCTCTGCCTGTTTCTCCCTGTCGTCCTCAGTCTCGTGTCTCCCTTCCCACCCAGCCTGCCTGGTCGCTGTTTTCCTTCCATTCCCTGTGCCGTTCTCTGTCTCCAGTCCGCCTAGGTCTTCCACTTGTCTCTCTCCCGTAGTGTTCCTCCCCTGTGCCACTGCCCTTGCTCGTTATTCGCTCCGTCACCTTCCCAGTCCTTTTGTCCGTGGAGCCGTCCCTCTTGGTTCCGGCTGTCGCGCCTCCGTCCTCTGTGGTCCTGCCCCTAACGATCCCTGTATAGGGGTCGGTCTTCACCTGGCGTGCTCGGCCCAGGGGCTCCGGATCCGTGACCCAGAGGGTCCACTCTCTACGTAGTGTTCCCATAATATTACAGTATCATCAGGCCATGGACCCCGCCGGTGCCGCGGCTGCCACTCAAAAGGAACTGCTCTTCCTTAGAGAGAATCAGACCCGTATCATGTTGTTCATGAAGTCCATGGACTCCCGGCTCTCCGCTCTCCAAACCGCAGACCCAGCGCACGCACCCCTCTTAGTCAGTCTCCAGCAGGAGCTCGCACAACAGCGCGATGCTCAGTCTCGCATTTTGGGGTATATGGCGTCCGTGGATGATCGGCTGCTTTCTTTGCAGTCCTCTGCGGCCGCTTCCTCCCAAGCCCGGGCCGCCGTCTCTTGTCCTCCTCCCCGTCTCGGTAAACCGCCCAGGTACTGTGGGGACCCAAAATTGTGTAGGGGATTTTTAAATCAATGCAGATTGCACTTCGATCTGTTACCCCAACAGTACCCCACGGATCGTGCTAAGGTGGCCTTTATAGTCTCCCATCTAGAGGGGGAGGCGTTGGCTTGGGTGAACCCCTTATGGGAGAGGGATGACCCGGTGGTGACCAACATTCAGTGTTTTTTGGAGACATTCCGTAAGGTTTTTGATGAACCTGGACGTCATGCTTCCTCTACAGAGGCCCTTTTTAACCTCAGCCAGGGGTCCCTCACGGTAGGGCAATACGCCATCCGTTTCCGGACCTTGTCCTCAGAGCTGGGGTGGAATAATGAAGCCCTGGTTGGTGCGTTTTGGAGAGGCCTTTCTAGTAAAATTAAAGATGAGTTGGCCGGGCGTGACCTTCCCACCACCCTGGAAGATCTCATCTCCCTGGCTACCCGTATTGACCTGCGTTTCAGGAACGCGCTAGAGAGTCAGCCAGGGAGAAGAGGCCCTTTAGATTATACCAAGCTCCCATTCCGCGCTCCGTTGTTCCCCCTAGTAACCCTACCCCTGAGCCTATGCAAGTAGATCGCATCAAGCTGTCTGAACTACGGCGGAAGGAGAGGATGACCAAGGGACTCTGTCTCTATTGTGGAGGGGCCAATCACTTCATACGCACT
The DNA here is from genome assembly GCF_039654945.1 of Dendrobates tinctorius. NCBI lineage: Eukaryota > Metazoa > Chordata > Amphibia > Anura > Dendrobatidae > Dendrobates > Dendrobates tinctorius. The sequence continues at coordinate 6,394,738 of NW_027361691.1, forward strand.
TGCCCTGAGAGACCGGGAAACGCATCCGCCTAGGCCAGGTAGGAGAGGGCCCCCTAGGTGATTCTACCCCCTCTCTTCCACTTACTGTTTCAGCTCTACTTATTTCAGGTCGGGGGCGTAGCTCTGTGGAGGCGTATGTGGACTCGGGCGCGGCAGGCAACTTCATCCACCAGGAGGAGGTTGACAGACTCCAGATTCCCGTGGTCGTCCTAAGTAACCCTCGAGCAATCACCTCCGTTGATGGCAAACCTCTTCCTGGGCTCATCACCACGGTAACCACTGAAGTAAACCTGCAGATTGGCGCACTTCATTCTGAGAAGATTGCCTTTTATGTCCTGCCTCAATTATCCCACGCCATTCTCTTGGGACTACCTTGGCTTAGGCGGCATGAGCCAGTTGTCGACTGGCGCTCCGGAGAGATCCTGCGCTGGGGGCACGCCTGCCATGTAAACTGTTTGCGTACCCTGGTTCGTTTCCATCCTCAGTTTAAGTCTGCTGACCTCCCTGGTCTTCCTGTGCCATACCACGCTTATGCTGATGTTTTCTGCAAGAAGGAGGCGGATTCCCTGCCTCCGCACCGGCCTTATGACTGTCCCATCGACCTGATTCCTGGAGCGGTCCCTCCCAGAGGTAGAACATACCCTCTCTCTCCAGCCGAGACCTCTGCCATGACGGAATATATCCACGAAAATCTGTCCAAGGGGTTTATCCGAAAGTCCTCTCCCGCGGGCGCGGGTTTTTTCTTCGTCCGGAAGAAAGATGGATCACTGCGGCCTTGCATAGACTACCGGGGCCTGAACAAAATCACCATCAAAAATCGTTACCCCCTTCCGTTGATTCCGGAGCTTTTTGACCGACTGAGAGGAGCCCGGATCTTCACGAAGTTAGACCTGCGGGGAGCTTACAATTTGGTCCGGATCCGTGCTGGGGACGAGTGGAAGACGGCCTTCAATACCCGTGACGGGCATTATGAATACCTAGTCATGCCATTCGGCCTTTGCAATGCCCCCGCTGTGTTCCAAGAATTTATCAATGAGGTATTCCGGGATCTACTTTATTCCTGTGTTGTCATCTATCTGGATGACATTCTCGTTTTCTCCCCCGATCTGCCCTCTCATCGCAAAAGTGTACGCTTGGTCTTGCACCGCCTTCGAGAGAACCAACTCTACGCCAAGATCGAGAAATGCCTTTTTGAACAGTCGTCTCTACCCTTCTTGGGATATGTCGTCACCGACTCCGGTCTAAGGATGGATCCCGAAAAACTCGGTGCGGTACTCAAGTGGCCCCGTCCAGTGGGGATTAAGGCCATTCAGCGGTTTCTTGGGTTCGCAAATTATTACCGTCAGTTTGTGCCTCACTTTTCTACGGTTACCAAACCCATCACGGACCTGACCCGCAAGGGAACGAAGCCCAATACCTGGTCCCCTGAAGCGGAAAACGCCTTCCAAACTCTGAAACGTTCCTTTTCGTCAGCACCCATTTTGCATCGGCCTGTGACCAGCAGACCCTTTGTCCTGGAAGTGGATGCCTCCTCCACTGGAGCAGGGGCGGTCCTGTCCCAGCAGGCTTCGTCCGGACGGCTGGTTCCTTGCGGCTTTTTTTCTAAAGTCTTTTCACCGGCGGAGTGCAACTACTCCATTGGAGATCGAGAATTACTGGCCATTAAGATGGCCTTGGCCGAATGGCGGTATTTACTCGAGGGGACTGTACATCCCTTTACCATCCTCACGGACCACAAGAACCTGGCTTATCTGCAGTCTGCCCAAAGGCTCAATGCCCGGCAAGCCCGGTGGGCCCTGTATTTCTCCCGCTTTGACTTCCAACTTCGCTTCCGACCCGGTAATAGGAACGTCAAGGCCGATGCCCTTTCCAGGTCGTTGCAGTCTTCAGAGAGGGATGAAGTCCCATCCTATATTATCGAGCCGACTAAGATGATCACCGTGGCTCCTGTGAATTTTGCTATCCCTCCGCCCGGTAAGACCTTCGTCCCTTCAAGCAGACGTATAGAGGTGTTGGGTTGGGGACATTCCTCCAAAATTGCTGGACACGTTGGGACAAAGAAGACTCTCTTACTGCTGTCCCGGTATTACTGGTGGCCCACGCTTCGCCAGGATGTGATGGACTACGTGGCCTCTTGCACAATCTGTGCCCAGAATAAGGTGGCTAGGACTTTGCCCGCCGGTCTTCTTCACCCGTTGCCAGTTCCTGAGGCCCCCTGGCAGCAGATCGCCATGGATTTCGTGACTGACTTACCCCGCTCAGCCGGATGTACCACCATCTTAGTCGTGGCAGATCGTTTTTCCAAAATGGCCCATTTTATTCCCTTACCGGGACTACCATCCGCCCCGAAGTTGGCTGAGATCTTCATCCACCAGGTCTTCAGGCAGCATGGTCTTCCTCAGCGGATTCTGTCGGATCGGGGGGTCCAGTTCACCTCCCGCTTCTGGAGGGCACTCTGCCGGCTTATGGGTACATCTCTTGACTTCTCCTCCGCATATCATCCTCAGACCAACGGGCAAGTGGAGCGAATTAATCAGGGGTTAACCACCTTTCTACGTCACTTCACCAACGCTCATCAGGACGACTGGGTTGCGCTCTTACCTTGGCCTGAATTCTCGCACAATAATCATCCCAGTGAATCTACCACTAAGTCACCTTTTTTTGTGGTAACCGGTCAGAACCCAGGTATTCCGTTGCCTTTCTCCACCTCTACAGGAGTACCCGCAGCCGATTCTCTTGCTAAAGAATTCTCGCAGATTTGGAGAGAGACCAGGGACGCGCTCAAAAGTGCCAACGACCGAATCAAGAAACATGCGGACAAGAGACGGAAGGACGTGTCTCCATACCATCCTGGTGACAAGGTCTGGCTTTCAACTCGACATATCCGTCTGAGAGTTCCCTCTTACAAGCTGAGTCCTCGGTACATTGGACCATTTGAAGTGATTGGACGTATTAATGCAGTGGCTTACAAACTGAGGTTGCCTGCTTCGCTCCGGGTGCCCAACGCTTTCCATGTCTCGCTCTTGAAACCCGTAGTCCTGAATCGGTTCCAACCAGTTTCCATCGTCCCTCCCTCACCTGTGATCTCGGACAACGTCTTCGAGGTCAAGGACGTCTTGGCTATGAAAAGAGTCCGGGGTAAGACCCTTTTTCTTATCGATTGGGTGGGTTTTGGTCCCGAGGAGAGGTCCTGGGAGCCTCGGGAGAATATCAACGCCCCTCGCATTCTGAAAAAGTTTTTGGCCAATCTCAGTAAGGGAGGACGTAAGGGGAGGGGTACTGTGACATCGGCGGGTATGCCCGCCGATGCCCCTGCTGCTGCGGCGCGCGCCGCAGCGTTCCCTCACCTGCGCGCTCCCGTCCGGTCACGCGCCCGCCCTCCTCTCGGCCTCATGGCGGCTCCTGGCTCCCGCCCCCTGGTTCGCGCACGCCACCTCCTACGCCCTCTCTCCAGCGGTGGGCGGCGCTGAGGGGCGGGTCCAGGGGACGTACTTCCGGGGGTGTGCTGTATTTCAGGCGTCCTCGCTGTCAGGAGGACGCCTGATGATTGTGTAGTTTCTCTGCACCTTCTGGCCTCTACAGTTTTCCTGTAGTTTAACCTCTCTCTGCCTGTTTCTCCCTGTCGTCCTCAGTCTCGTGTCTCCCTTCCCACCCAGCCTGCCTGGTCGCTGTTTTCCTTCCATTCCCTGTGCCGTTCTCTGTCTCCAGTCCGCCTAGGTCTTCCACTTGTCTCTCTCCCGTAGTGTTCCTCCCCTGTGCCACTGCCCTTGCTCGTTATTCGCTCCGTCACCTTCCCAGTCCTTTTGTCCGTGGAGCCGTCCCTCTTGGTTCCGGCTGTCGCGCCTCCGTCCTCTGTGGTCCTGCCCCTAACGATCCCTGTATAGGGGTCGGTCTTCACCTGGCGTGCTCGGCCCAGGGGCTCCGGATCCGTGACCCAGAGGGTCCACTCTCTACGTAGTGTTCCCATAATATTACAGTAACTATATCTAGGAGTAAATTGAACATAATGGCTGAATGCAGCTTTAAATATTTGCTGCAGCTAAACATAATTTTCACAGTTGTTATGCCACTCGTTGTCCAGTAGATGTCACCCTAAGTGCACAGAATCTCATACATGGATGATATATTGATACACTGTCCCGGCTGTGATGTCACGGACTCCGGATAGTAATACATTACTGTGCATGGTAACCTAAAAATAAAAGTTCAACATCATGAAACAGAATCATATATATTTTTTTTTTATCAGTGATGAAATGAATGGTTCATATAGTTGTTGGGGGTTTCGGAGCGGCCTTGTGTTGGATGGTGCCCTGTGCATTCTTTCTTATGGTGTACGGTCATACAGAGTAGAAAAAAATATAAGGCTAATTATATAGCCATTCATTATAAGTGTCATGCGCTGATCACGGGCATACATTATATTAAGGGTATACAGTGCTGCCACCACCATACAATGAATATATAATATACTGTACAATGCCTAAGTAGCAGCGGCAAAATAAAAAATCAGTACTCTAATAATACCGCCATACAGTGACCAAATAATAGCTCCGTACATAAGGAAAACTAATAAAAGTGCTATACAGTGTACAAAAAATACTTGTATACAATTCGTACTAGGAATCATAGCTGTCACAAGCCTTAGGCGACCGGCTACATGAAGTCCCCACTTTGGCAGGAGCAGCAATGGGCCCTTTTCATTAAGGCCGATGCTGTCTGGGTTGCAGATTATACAGGGTGGGCCATTTATATGGATACACCTAAATAAAATGGGAATGGTTGGTGATATCAACTTCCTGTTTGTGGCACATAAGTGTATGGGAGGGGGGAAACTTTTCAAGATGGGTGGTGATCATGGCGGCCATTTTGAAGTCGGTCATTTTGAATCCAACTTTATTTTTTTTCAATGGGAAGAGGGTCATTTGACACATCACACTTATTGAGAATTTCACAAGAAAAACAATGGTGTGCTTGGTTTTAACGTAACTTTATTCTTTCATGAGTTATTGACAAGTTTATGACCACTTATAAAATGTGTTCAAAGTGCTTCCCATTGTGTTGGATTGTCGATGCAACCCTCTTCTCCCACTCTTGACACACTGATAGCAAATTCTCAAATAAAGTTGGATCCAAAATGGCCGACTTCAAAATAGCCGCCATGGTCACCACCCATCTTGAAAAGTTTCCCCCCTCCTATATACTCATGTGCCACAAACAGGAAGTTGATATCAACAACCAATCCCATTTTACTTAGGTGTATCCATATACATGGCCCACCCTGTGTAACGCCAGCGGCCGTGCCCGCCGCCGTTCCACCGGCACCGGGTCCCACCACGGCAGTCTCTTACCCCGCCTGTCGCGTGCTTCCTCCTCCCTCCTGCTCACGCGCGCTTCCTCCTCCTCTCTCTCGGGAAGCTGCTAGCCTGCACATGCGCACTAGGTCGCGGATGCGCGACCATCAGATTGTTTAACCCTGCGGTGGGCGGCTGCCAGTTATCGGTCAGCCAATCGCCTGCCAGCAGGGGATATATCAGGCGTCTCCCATAAGGGGAAGATGCCTGGTTATTGTGTGCCTTCCTGCACTAATTTGGCTGCCTATAGTTAGTCTATAGGTTCTCCCTCTGTCTTGTGGTTCCCCTTGTTCCAGCCTTGCTGTCTCTGCCACTGCTTGTCCTCCTGTCTCCTTGCCTGTCTTCCGTCCTGCCTGGCCCTTGTTCCGCAGCCTATGTTTCGCCCTCCAGTGTCTGTCCCGCTCCCTGTCCAGTTCTCCTGCCTGCTGTCTGTTGTCCTAATTGCCTCTGCTGCTATCCGCTCAGTATCTCTCCTCGCGCTTACCACACGGAGCCCTATACCTTGGTTCCGGTGCAGCCTCTCAGTCCTGCCTGTGGTCACTCCGGTCCTTCAAGCTGCCCCTCTTGGTTCTAGCTGTCGCGGTGTCTGACCCCCCGCGGGCCTGCCCCTAACAGTCCCTGTATAGGGTTCGGTTCCACCTGGTGTGCTAACCCCGGGGGCCACAGTTCCGCGACCCAGAGGGTCCACTCTCGGACGCTGCCGAACCCCTGAAGCGTCACACCCTGTACTTTAACAATCCACTTAATTTAGTTATAAAAGTATTGTAATAATTGTAAAATAATAAACTAATAAATTAATGTAACTAGTAATATGCCTGTCCCCAAAAATGTGTTTAGAACAGAAAACACATAAGGATCATGTTATCCAGGTACTGGATATTAACACTTTTTGTTGCCTAGGAGACCGACCACCACTGCGGTGTAACTTGTAAGCACCGGCACTCAAGCTGGCCAAGACTAGGAGGTAACATTGCGCTCACATGATCCTGGTCAGCTTCAAAACAGCAGTTACAAGCGCAATACAAAAGAAATTGTAAGCACTATTCATATACTGTTGTCTAGCAGCGGTGGTCGGTCTCCAAGGCACCGAGTTGTAAATGAAAGAAAAGTCATCATCTATTGTGAATGGTGGATCCTGTGTTATCAGTCATTGTACAGGAGGAGGAGGTGAGCTGTGACATCAGCTATTGTGAATGGTGGATCCTGTGTTCTCTCCTGTATATAGAGGTGGTATCAGTCATTGTAAAGGAGGAGGAGATGAGCTGTGACATCACCTATGATGAATGATGGGTCCTGTGTTACCTACTGTATATAGAGGCGTTAGCAGGTGGAGGAGGAGGTGAGCTGTGACATCACGTAATAGTTCTGAAAACAGGATCAGCATAATACTGGAGGGCAGTGCTGGATTAAACTCTCCCATTCTCACATACTACCGTACAGTACAATGTGGATTACCCACATATTACCGCCATACAGGCACAAATATGCTGTTGCTGATACATCAGGGATTTGTGGGTAGCCATTGCTGTGACTGTCCATCAGATGATGGAGGCTCTCTGTCCTGTTACATATAGCGGCGGGGCCGACCCTCTCAGCGCCCTACGTGATGGCTCCAGGTTTCTGCACGTAACTTCCATCCGCGCTGACTTTCACTCTTCTGTTATATGAAACCAGAAGCCTAATAGCAAGAAGTAAGCGGCAAACCGAGCATAAAGTTATCCAAGCGATGGAGAAGCGCTTCTCTCAGCAGCCCGTCTCCTCCATACAAACTGTGACATGATGGTTCCCAGCAGTCGCCAATTAGTGTCTCCACTGGATTCTGCTATGAGTAACCCAACATTAACCTCCGATGTAGAGTCGTGACCTCCGCCATTTGTGTGAGCATTCACTGTGCTTTGTCTACAATGATGTGTCACAGAGAAACTATCGGTGCCCAGTCCGGGTGCGGCAACACCATAAGGTCCATCGGCTCCGAGAACGAAGCAAGGCGGGGACCGGCACCAGCAGGCCTGGTTAGATATGAGGGTCCTCTAGGCTTGGCATCCCAAATCTAGTGAATCTTCATATCTACCAAGGTTTGTTGCTGAAGAATGGTCTAGATGGTGAAAGTGGGGTTACAGTTGTGGCCAAAAGTATTGACACCCCTGCAATTCTGTCAGATAATGCTCAGTTTCTTCCTGAAAATGATTGCAAACACAAATTCTTTGGTATTATTATCTTCATTTAATTTGTCTTAAATGAAAAACACAAGAGAGAATGAAGCAAAAAAGCAAAACATTGATCATTTCACACAAAACTCTAAAAATGGTCCAGACAAAAGTATTGGCACCCTCAGCCTAATACTTGGTTGCACAACCTTTAGCCAAAATAACTGCTACCAACCGCTTCCGGTAACCATCAATGAGTTTCTTACAATGCTCTGCTGGAATTTTAGACCATTCTTCTTTGGCAAACTGCTCCAGGTCCCTGATATTTGAAGGGTGCCTTCTCCAAACTGCCATTTTTTGATCTCTCCACTGGTGTTCTATGGGATTCAGGTCTGGACTCATTGCTGGCCACCTTAGAAGTCTCCAGTGCTTTCTCTCAAACCATTTTCTAGTGCTTTTTGAAGTGTGTTTTGGGTCATTGTCCTGCTGGAAGACCCATGACCTCTGAGGGAGACCCAGCTTTCTCACACTGGGCCCTACATTATGCTGCAAAATTTGTTGGTAGTCTTCAGACTTCATAATGCCATGCACACGGTCAAGCAGTCCAGTGCCAGAGGCAGCAAAGCAACCCCAAAACATCAGGGAACCTCCGCCATGTTTGACTGTAGGGACCGTGTTTTTTTCTCTGAATGCCTCTTTTTTTCTCCTGTAAACTCTGTGTTGATGCCTTTGCCCAAAAAGCTCTACTTTTGTCTCTTCTGACCAGAGAACATTCTTCCAAAATGTTTTGGGCTTTTTCAGGTAAGTTTTGGCAAACTCCAGCCTGGCTTTTTTATGTCTCGGGGTAAGAAGTGGGGTCTTCGTGGGTCTCCTACCATACAGTCCCTTTTCATTCAGATGCCGACGGATAGTACGGGTTGACACTGTTGTACCCTCGGACTGCAGGGCAGCTTGAACTTGTTTGGATGTTAGTCGAGGTTCTTTATCCAACATCCGCACAATCTTGCGTTGAAATCTCTTGTCAATTTTTCTTTTCCGTCCACATCTGGGGAGGTTAGCCACAGTGCCATGGGCTTTACACTTCTTAATGACACTGCGCACGGTAGACACAGGAACATTCAGGTCTTTGGAGATGGACTTGTAGCCTTGAGATTGCTCATGCTTCCTCACAATTTGGTTTCTCAAGTCCTCAGACAGTTCTTTGGTCTTCTTTCTTTTCTCCATGCTCAATGTGGTACACACAAGGACACAGGACAGAGGTTGAGTCAACTTTAATCCATGTCAACTGGCTGCAAGTGTGATTTAGTTATTGCCAACAACTGTTAGGTGCCACAGGTAAGTTACAGGTGCTGTTAATTACACAAATTAGAGAAGCATTACATGATTTTTCGAACAGTGCCAATACTTTTGTCCACCCTCTTTTTTATGTTTGGTGTGGAATTATACCCGATTTGGCTTTAGGACAATTCTTTTTGTGTTTTTTCATTTAAGACAAATTAAATGAAGATAATACCAAAGAATTTGTGTTTGCAATCATTTTCAGGAAGAAACTGAGTATTATCTGACAGAATTGCAGGGGTGTCAATACTTTTGGCCACAACTGTATGTACACCAGGTGGGAGGCTTGCCATGATGATAAAAGGGGCAAGAAAACTCAGTTTTGTGTTAGGCAAGGGATAATTGCTGGAGCTGAATATTTTTTAAGGGTCCCCCAATGGTACACAGTTTCAGGGCCATAACTTCCCAGAGATTCTTTTTCCCATCCCACCCGATCCCAATGGTCTAAAGCTCATGGTATGATGGATTTTATAAACTAGTGGTTTCTTACTCCCCTGGGAAACTAAACACTGACTAATGGAAATCCAGAATTTTAGGGGTCAACAATCCAAAACCATTGGTCCAGAACGTACACTTCCATGTTTGGTGCATGCTGGATATCAGGTGCTGGACTACTAGGAGAGCAGACTTTGCCACAGATGTACAATAAAATTCCTATAAAGGGGTTTACATAAATTTCTGCAGTGACTATGTGACTAGAAATAGCTGAATACGGAGAATGTGCAACATGCCCACTGTCAGGATTCATCACAAGATCAAGGTCATCACGTCACCGCAAGTTTGCAATTTACATTCACATGCCAATAAGTTGTTAGTTGACACAAGAATGAAAATGGCGTACTTACGGTCAAGGCGATAAAGTGAGATCCTGACTGGCTGCATATTGCACACTGCTTGGATTCAGCAATCTGCTGTCACATAGAGTTACTGCAGAAATTGATGTTCAACAGGGAAACCCCCAACAATTTGGAATTTAGTTTTCAAAAATTGGATATTATAATATTTCTGCAAAAAAAAATCTAAAAAAGATAACTTTTCCGACTTGGCGACAAATGTATTTTTACTCCGCTCAGTGTTTATGGTTCACGTGATTTGATGAGCAACGATAGATGAGTCAATGTAATTTATCTTGCGTTATCCATCTAAATCAGAGAAAGAGATGGATTTGATGGAAGATGCTATAGGAGACATCTCCGGTCGAATAAATACAGTGCTGTAAACTAATAAACTAGAACTAAGCGCATTCAGGCTGACAGCCATGGTAGAAGTTTAATATATGTTTTGTGGTTTTAAGACTTCGACCGATGTGTGGACGATAGAGACAGATTGTGCACTGCTATAGGAAATTGAACAGAGGAGATCCTTCCTGATTCTCTTTGTGAGCCCTTATGCAGCTCTTCCCTCTCCATAGGAACTTAGCCCTCTTGTGCTGGGTGGTAAAACATGGTACCGTAATGGGGGTCCCAGTAAGGCTCTTGCTTTTGGTTCCACTCTCTTGTGTGTATAACACTGCTGGATATACAGGGCTTTGTCTTTCCAAACAGTAGCCTATTTGGGCTATTCAATTATATGCACATTTAGCTCTGCTGAGTGGTAAATTGTGGTACCGTAATGGGGGTCCCAATAAGGCACTGGCTTTGGGTACCACTTTGTTCTGTTTATGCCATTGCCAAATATACAGTGCTTTCTCATCCCAAACAGAAGCCTGTTTGGGCTATTCAATCATATGCACATTTAACTCCCGTGAGTGGTAAATCCTGATACCATAATGGAGGTTTCAATAAGGCCCTTAATTTTGGGTCCACTCTGTTGGGTACCCTCTGTTCTGTGTATTCTGTTGCCAAAGATGCAGTGCTTTCTCTGCCTGAACAGATCTCTCAGGCTACTCGATCGTACCTACATTGTGCTCGCCCCGATTTCCCTGATCACAGCAAGATAATAACCAGTTAGCACATTCTTTCCTGCTTCCTATAAGTACTGCAGCCTAAGGGGGTGAATACTACTACTAGATGCAAAGCAGGATTCACCCCTTCCATAACATAAGGTATACTACCAAAGATGACTGCCCAACAGAGATGTAGCTGCAGGCATGTAACATTGCAGTTGGTAGTAAAGGGTTAAATAAGTCCAGCTACAAATTCTGTCCAGGAATACCCTCTGATCTGTCTGAGAACACCCATTTTTTGGAGGAGTTTACTTAAATCCCACATTTTTGGGGGTCCAGTACTCCTAAATTTGCCAGATTTGTATCTACAAAATTAGGACAATCCTGGCTAGTTTGAGATTGTTAGCAACTATGCGATGTTGACATTAACCCCTTGAACAAAGGGAGGCCGACTCAAACAATTTAGCACACTAGACCACTAAAGATGCTTAAATTAACTCCTCAACTTCACTGCACTAGGCCACCAGAGATGGTTATAATAGCCCACTTCACTGCAGTAGACCAACAGGGATGTTTATATCAGCCAACTTCACTGCAGTAGGCCATTAGGGATGGTTATATCAGCCAACTTCACTGCAGTAGGCCACTAGGGATGGTTATATCAGCCCACTTCACTGCACTGGACCACCAGGGATGGTTATATCAGCCCACTTCACTGCAGTAGACCACCAGTAATGCTTATATCAGCCAACTTCACTGCACTAGACCACCAGGGATGGTTATATCAGCCAACTTCACTGCACTAGGCCACCAGAGATGGTTATAATAGCCCACTTCACTGCAGTAGACCAACAGGGATGTTTATATCAGCCAACTTCACTGCAGTAGGCCACTAGGGATGGTTATATCAGCCATCTTCACTGCAGTAGACCACTAGGGATGGTTATATCAGTCCACTTCACTGCACTGGACCACCAGGGATGGTTATATCATCCCACTTCATTGCAGTAGACCACTAGGGATGGTTATATCAGCCCACTTCACTGCACTGGACCACCAGGGATGGTTATATCAGCCATCTTCACTGCAGTAGACCACTAGGGATGGTTATATCAGCCCACTTCACTGCAGTAGACCACCAGTAATGCTTATATCAGCCAACTTCACTGCACTAGACCACCAGGGATGGTTATATCAGCCAACTTCACTGCACTAGGCCACCAGAGATGGCTATATCAGCCCACTTCACTGCACTAGACCACCAGGGATGGTTATATCAGCCCACTTCACTGCAGTAGACCACCAGGGATGGTTATATCAGCCCACTTCACTGCAGTAGCCCATCAGGGATGGTTATATCAGCCCACTTCACTGCAGTAGGCCACCAGGGATGGTTATATCAGCCAACTTCACTGCAGTAGGCCACTAGGGATGGTTATATCAGCCATCTTCACTGCAGTAGACCACTAGGCATGGTTATATCAGCCAACTTTACTGCAGTAGGCCACCAGGGATGGTTATATCAGCCAACTTCACTGCACTAGGCCACCAGGAATGGTTATATCAGCCCACTTCACTGCAGTAGACCACCAGTAATGCTTATATCAGCCAACTTCACTGCAGTAGACCACTAGGGATGGTTGTATCAGCCCACTTCACTGCAGTAGACCACCAGGGATGGTTATGTCAGCCATCTTCACTGCACTAGACCACCAGGGATGATAACAAAATACACTGACATTTACCCCATCACATGCACTAGACCACTGATGAGTATAGTAGCTAGACCACCAGGGAAGCTGACATTAATGTTGGTATTTAGATGATGGTACTGACACTTTGACTTCTCTAGCCCATAAGTGTATTTTGCACTTTTTTTAATGAAATAGTGGTAACCCTAGAGGAACGGATTGATGCTTTAGAGGTCATATTTACGCATGGAGGTCCACTTGTGCTTGCACATTACAGGGGCATGAGGCTGAGCTTTTGCAGAACTCATACAAAGCTCGATAACTTTGGCAAAAATTAACTTTAGCATTAGCGGATTTGTGGGCTCCCGTGACCCCTGTAAGGTGACGGATCAGCAGCGGCGCACATCCAAACATAGGAACAGGAAGGAAACCCGCTGCGAGCCGAGGACCACGCCGCGCTTTACGAGCTCTTAAAAGGAAGCAGCGAGCGATATAACAAAATATTCAATTTCTTTGTGAAGTACATCACTCCTACACAAAATACTTTCAGCCTCCGATCCTGCGCGGATGAAGAAAAGACAGCTGTGAATAATATTAAAAAAAAAAATCCATTAGAAAAACCAAAGACTTCAAGAAAATGTGTTGTTTTTCAGCTATAAGAAATTAGCAATTTTCCGTTAGAAAAAAAAATAATAATGTATTTTGAACATTGCCTGCTGGTTTCTGAAAGCAGAGGATTAGGAAAAACACTGAGGAACCCTTTTAATCTTTGCCGCTTTGGCAGCTGACGTAAATGTTGCACGGTCAAACCTGCGACGTCTTCCTCCGCTCACACATGACATCATTCTGTTTACAGGCAGCCACCACTAGGGGGAGCTCTCTGCATTCAGATTTATTCAGCTCTTAAAAGGGTTGCACAAAAATTTTTTACCAAAATTTTTTTTTTCCCTTTGTTTTCCCTCTTTTTTTTTTTTTCTTTTTTTTTAAAACATAACTTTTTTTTTTCATTTTTCCATATGAGGGTTTTGGGGTTTTTTTGCAGCACGATTTGTACTTTTAAAGTTCACAATTAATTTCATTATGTCGCGCGCTTGCAACAGAAAAAAAAAAAATTTGAAAAATATGACATTTTCTTTCTCATATTGTTTTTGCATTTTGTTTTAAAAAAAAAATAAATTCTGGTAAAACTGACCTGGTTAATTCACTGTATAACATAAAAAAAAAAATAGAGTAAAAATAAATAAATAAAAATAAAATAAAAATAAAACCTGGCCTCAGTCACCATTTCGGTGAAGAATTTTAGAATTTTGGGGTCAACAAGACTTTCTGATCTATTTTATATTTATTTATTTTTTGGGAGGGGGGGCAAGGTAACATAATCACCGAAATTCTGCCTTTTTCTAATTATTCCTTTTCTTTTTACTACATAGGATAAATATCTACATATTTCATTAGTTTTACGCAAAGCGATTCCAAATATGTTCATTTTATACTCTGTATATTCTGCTATTTATACTTTTGGAAAAAAGGGAGATTTAAACTTTTCAATTTTTTTTATATATTTTTTATTTTTTTAAATTTTTATGTTTTTTATAATTTTATAATTTTTTATAATTTTTTTTTTTTTTTTTACACTTTTAACTAGTCTCCTTAGGGTGGGGCTTGAACCTTGTGGTCACCTGTACAATACACCGCAATACTATAGAGCATCCGAGGGGTTAAACTGCAAAACTATCAGGACTGAATTGAGATTTGTGCAGCTGATGTGTCTAGACTGGATACACTTGTACCAAACTCTCCTTTGTGTTACAACATTAATTACATTTCCCTTTTCTGACCCAGTGTCAGCAGGAGCTGTCCTCACTTAATGCAGCTCATGAAGTAGACACTTGAGGTGAATAATTCCTCATTGTGCTCGATATAAAGGATTATACTTAAAGGCTCGGCGAGATTCCTCCTTGCGTTTTTCTTGAGGCCTTTGTTTTTCGCAAACACATTTAGCTCCAATGATATAATGGGATAAGAGGCTTTCCTACAACTCCTGCCATGAATGGAAGGCAAAATAATAGGAAAACAAGACAAAGGCGAGATTTATGCGGAAAGAAGAAGTGGAAAGTGATGCAATGGTCTCCAAAAATCAAGCATATCCATCTAGCTTTGAGCAAGGCAGGTATTATGCTGTGAGCCACGCCCCCTTGGCAAAGACCATAAAAATTAGCACTCAGTAAAAAAAAAAAAAAAAAACGTTTCTCTGGAACCGTATGGTGTATTAAGAAAAAAAAAAATTACTTGGGCACAGCGGAGTCCAGAGTCAAATCTGGCTACTACAAGTGAGGTCATAAAAGGAGAAAGAAGCAGAGAGATCTGCTTCATTTTCCACCTATGAGCCACATCTTTGGATCTCCGTCTCCTGAACTCATCATTCACTCTGAAATACAGCTTGCCTGGTGAATACAAGGCAGATCACTTATTGAGGAATCAGACTAAATGCCTATTATTAAACTTTATGGAGATGGAAGGAACAAAGTAGACCACAGACAAACAGGTATGAATTTTTTTTCTAGTAAGTGTTTTATATCACACAAGTGTTGAATTCACAGCTACACTGCTCAGGATTGCTGTATATTTTCCTTAATGGTTCTCCATACAAATATTTTATCTGACCCTAGAGCTGGATTCCCAGCTACACTGCTCAGCACTGCTGTACATTGTTCTCAATGCTGCTCCATGCCAGTATTTTATCTCACACCAGAGCTGCATTCACAGCTACACTGCAAAGTACTGTAAAATACTGTCCTCAATGCTGCTGATACGGGTTTACTGTGATAGAGAGGGGCCAAGAAACCATGGTGTCTGATTTCACACGCTCCTAACACTAATTAGAAGTAGAGATGAACGAATTTGATCAGGTCAGGGCTTATTCGGCAATTTATAGCGTTTGCCGAATAAGCTGCAGAGGGAACCCGGCTTCCTGGATCTCGCCGGCTGATCAGCTGTTCAACTCCACAGCTACATGTGTCTTGGCTGTGTGACAGTCACAACACATGCATGGAGAGCCCAGACTCAATCAAATTTGCTCATCTCTAGTTAGAAGCACTTCACCATCATATTAAACAGTGTAGGTTTCTGGTAGCAGTGCAGGGGTTAATCTGTTCAGTTGAGAGCTACTGGAAAATTCCTGCTTAGATGGTCTCAACTGTTCAGTGTTGTCCACCTCCCTTCTGCTATATACACTTGCTTCTAGCAATCACTGATTGCCAGTGTTAGTTTCATACTGCATGGTTGTGGAGTTGGAGGTGTTGGTTGTTTGCGGAAGTGTTTGGAGTGTTGTTCAGAAGACTGTTGCTTTGTGATTCATCTGTATACATATCTTCATCCTCTCCTATTTGTTTTTTTTCTTCCTTTACTTCCCAGTGTTCCACTCTGTTGTTTGTGAGTGCATATTTGTATGATTAGTATTTTCATTTATTCCTGTACGTTTTCCCTTGTTAGTCTGATTTGTGTATTCTTATACACTATAACTCCCCACTTCCCTGGGTGGAAGAGGGGACAGAAAAGGGTTGATTTAGGAGCTCAGCAAGGCACGGGATCCCGGTTTCTTCACAATCAGAAGTAATCCAAGGAGCAGGGGATAAGGCGCCCCTAGCTTTAGGGATAGGGAAGGAGTTCTTTATCCTGGGATATCCTGCAACAGTGCTGTGACAGCTGCTACATGCAAGTCCACAGAGCTGGACTCACAATTACTCTACTCAGTACTGTTGTATATTCTCCTCAGTGGTGCTCCACACAAGTATTTCATTTCACCCCAGAGCTGGATTCACAGCTCCACTGCTCAGTGCTTCTGTCTATCATCCTCAGTACTGCACCATATGAATATTTTGTCTCACACCAGATCTGGATTCACAGCTACACTGCTCAGTACTGCTGTGTATTGTCCTCAATGCTGCTACATGCTACATGCGAGTATTTTATCTCACATCAGAGCTGGATTCAAAACTACACTGGTCAGTAGTGATGAGCAACTTTGCCTTTTTTCGGGTCGAGTCGGGTTTCATGAAACCCGACTTTCTCAAAAGTCGGGTTGAACGACATCGGCCGATTATCATGAAAAGTCGAAGGCCGACTGAAACACGAAACCCAATGTAAGTCAATGGGGAAGAAAAGTCGGCAGTGACCTAGAGTGCCCATTTTAATGCCAAAAACATCA
Organism: Dendrobates tinctorius; assembly: GCF_039654945.1. Lineage (NCBI taxonomy): Eukaryota > Metazoa > Chordata > Amphibia > Anura > Dendrobatidae > Dendrobates > Dendrobates tinctorius. The sequence continues at coordinate 6,411,360 of NW_027361691.1, forward strand.
ATTCTTATTACTGAAGCTTGTCAACCTTAATTTACTTTATAATAATAGTTAGGCATTGAAAACTGGGGGTTATTTGGCTAAAGTTGTGGGGGGGGTAGGGCAGGCTCCAGATTTTCGTGGTCCCAGGGCCAAAGAGTGTCAATGGGCTCCTTTAACACATGCCACAACTCATGATTCTCCGATACGGCAGAGAAATAGCGGTATAGTACAATGAAAAATACTTCACTTTTTACATCTCATGACTGATATCCATTTTAAATTCTCCAATAGCTCCAAAAACGGACAGTATATTACTCCATACAGTATTATGGCCACCGCATAGTGCGCCATACAGAGTAATGAGGCCCATCTATTTCTCCATACAGAATCATTGGTCCCATATAATGTTCCATACAGTATATGATGAGCTCCACATAATGCTACAGTATATGTTGGTCCCCATGGATGAAGCTCCACTGTGCTATGGGCCCAAATAATGCTCCATATATAATGAGCCCCATTTCTAATGCTCCAGTGCATAATGGGCCCTGTAAATGCTGCTCCAGTGTCTGATGTCCACCTTTGGAATGTTCCAGTGTATGGTGGGCCCCATCTATCATTCTCCAGAGTATAGTGCTCCCCAAAAATTGCTCCCAACATTGAAAACAATCAAATAAGTCTCCTCGCTAGGGAATCCCTGTACTAGTCTGGACTCCTCGTCGTCCCCATCTTCCATCTCTCTGCACTTGGACTGTTTAGGCAGAGGGCGTACAGACGTGATGTCATCGTGCTCTCTGACCAGAATGTCACTGTCAGGAAAAGTGTTTGGTTTCCGGGGGCGGTATGGTTGCAAAGCTGAACCTTGATCCCTTAGCGACAGAGCCAGTTTGCAGCTTAATGACCGGGCCAATTTTTACAATTCTGACCACTGTCCCTTTATGAGGTTATAACTCTGGAACGCTTTAATGGATCCCGCTGATTCTGAGACTGTTTTTCATGACATATTGTACTTCATGTTAGTGGTAAAATTTCTTCAATAAGTCTTGTGTTTATTTATGAAAAAAATGGAAATATGGCGAAAATTTAGAAAATTTTGCAATTTTAAAACTTTAAATTTTTATGCCCTTAAATCAGAGAGATGTGTCACACAAATTTCTTAATAAATAACATTTCCCACATGTCTACTTTACATCAGCACAATTTTGGAAGCAACATTTTTTTTTTGTTAGGAAGTTATAAGGGTTAAAAGTTGACCAGCGATTTCTCATTTTTACAACAAAATTTACAAAACCATTTTTTTTTTTAGGGACCACATCATATTTAAAGTCATTTTGAGGGGTGTACATGACAGAAAATACCCAAAAGTGGCACCATTCTAAACACTAGACCCCTCAAGGTGCTCAAAACCACATTCAAGAAGTTTATTAACCCTTTAAGTGCTTCACAGGAACTAAAGCAATGTGGAAGGAAAAAATTAACATTTAACTTTATTTTGCAAAAAATTTACTTCAGATCCAATTTTTTTTATTTTCACAAGTGTTAAAAGAGAAAAACAACCACAAAATTTGTTGTACAATTTCTCCTGAATACGCCGATACCCCATATGTGGGGGTAAACCACTTTTCAGCACACGGCAGAGCTCGCAAGGGAAGGAGCGCCGTTTGACTTTTTCAACGCAGAATTGGCTGGAATTGAGATCGGATGCCATGTTGCGTTCGGAGAGCCCCTGATGTGCCCAAACAGTGGAAAACTCCAACAAGTATTTTTGCACTTTTTCTATTGTTGCCTACCCAAGTACCTGTTTGGCAACCCCTGTACACTCCTTTTCTGGGTGATTTAGTGACTAAAAGTGTGGCACTTAATCAGGGTCATCTAGGAGTTTCAGGGTACAGCCTTCATGGAACGGGGGCGCCAATCTTGTTTTTGTGTAGGGTGCCAACCTCTGTTGTCAGGTAGCTTGTGATATCAGGAACCTATTGTAGTATTTAGTAGGTGACACGGTTGTTTGTTTTGTGCTCCGTGTGGACGTATTTGTCTTTTATCATGATTGCATTAAAGGTTAAGTTTTATGCATATCTACTGTATATCCATTGCTGTAAGGGTCCCTGTTGATACACTAGTTGAATTATTGACCTTACTGGTGGTTTCCACCAATTTTTGATAGAATTACAGTATGGATTCGACAAGATTGCAGAAAGTTGAGAAAGGATACAGTATCACCGGATAACAGGTATATATGTAGCATAGTTTACACATTTAAAATCTCTGTGTTTATTTCCGGAGTCCGACAAAGACACTCACAGCCTCAGTATGGATTAGACAAGACTCTAAAAAAGCAGAAAAAAGGAAATGTTTTTGAAGCGTACACCAGTATACACTGTTGGGGTATTTTTAAATCTTCATATATATTTCTGTCTCAGTAAGGCAGTCCAGACTCTCCGCAAGAGGAAACGAGATGGATAAAAGTACAGACATAAAGTCGAGTGATTGCAGAAATTTAGGAATTACTAATCAAGGGGAAAACTCCCTGGAGAATTCTCATAGGCGATGCTGACCCTCCATTACTTTGTGTGTGGAGACAGCGAAAACAGTTCTTTGTGAAAAAAGTGTTGCTGTATCGCAGTACAGTGGATCCCATCACCGTTACTCATCTCCATCAAATTGTGATCACAGGGAGCGATGTAAATATGGTGCTCACTGCCTATCATGATCTGTCAGGTAACTTTGGAGTGCAAAATACAGAAGCCACAGGCCGTAGGCGATTCTACTGGATTGGCATGAGAGGGAGAGCACATTTAAAAATGTGGGCAGGAATGTCACACATCTGTGAGTACGAAAACTGTGAAAACTGATGATAAACCACCACTGCATCTCATTGTGAGTCGACGTCCATAAGAAATGGAAGCCATTGATCATCTGGAGCTAGAGCCCGGCCAGCAGGACAGGGCATAGCTACGTCTTAACCATCTATCAGTTCACCAAATTTGTAGTGGCAGTCCCAGTGAAAGATTTGACAGCCCAGACTACACAGCGGAGGAGCAGGGAGAGGTAAATATTGCAAATGCTGGAGCCCTGCCCAAGCATGGAGGGCCCACTTGTGGGCGTCGGCACTGGCACTGGGCCCCTCATAGTACACCGGTGTGTCTGACGGCGGGTGTGCACCCCCACGTCAGAGACACTTGATTGCACTATGAGGGACCCTGTGCCAGTGCCGGCGCCCAAGAGTCGGCCCACCCATCTGTCCAGGGCAATGGCACTCGCACGGTTGCGTGCGCTAGGTTGTGACCCCTGCCATGGGGGGAGGAGGCAGCCCAGTTAGGGAAGTTTAAAAAATGGCATATGTTGATGTTGGACATTCAGCAGCTGCAAATGGAGGAATTGGAGAAGTCCGAGGAAGAGGAGGACAAAAGCGAGCCACTTTTCTGGCAACCTATGTGTCATCGGGGGAAGGTGGGACAAAATCCTTTGAAACCCATGCATGGTTCATTTTAATGAAGGTTAGATCATCCACATTTTGGGTCGACAGACGGGTCCTTTTTTCTGTCAGGATTGATCCAGCAGCACTGAAGACTCTTTCCGATAGCACACTTGCAGCTGGGCAAGCAAGCTCCTGTAAGGCATATTGTGCCAATTCAGGCCAGGTGTCCAGTTTAGAGGCCCAATAGTCAAAGGGGAATGACCTGTGAGGGAGAACATCGATATGGGATGAGAAGTAGTTTGTAACCATAGTTGACAACTGCTGTCTCCTGTCACTTTCAATCGATGCAGTATTACCAGTCGTGTAAGCGGGACTTGAAGAATCAGTCCACAACATGGTCATGAAACCCCTGTCTCCAACGCCACTTCTGATGTGTGCACCACGAACACCTCTTCCATGTTGCCCCCTACGGCTCGTTGGAGAACCATCACCACTGCTGTGTGCTGGGAATGCCTCAAACAAACAGTTTACCAGAGTTGCTTGTTTGTTAGCCAATATTATCTCTAGGTTCTCCTGTGGCATGATGTTTTGGAATTTGCCTCTATAGTGTGGATCCAGGATGCTGGCCAACCAGTAGTCGTCATCGTTCATCATTCTGGCAATGCGGGGGTCCCTTTTTAGGATCTGCAAGGCATAATCTGACATGTGGGCCAATGTTCCCGGTGTCAATGATGCACTGTGAGTGCTGGGTGGAGGAGCACTTTCTGGCAAATCTACATCCCTCCAGTCATGCACAAACCCTGTACCAGACCTTGCCATGCCAACATTTTCTCTTGCCGCACGAAAAGCATCCTCCTCCCCTAAATAATCATCCCCATCATCATCATCCTCCTCCTCTTCCTCCACCTCGTCCAGGAGAGGTCCCAGAGCAGACAATGGCTGACTGTCATCAAGGCTTCCCTCCTCCTCTTCCTCCTCGGCTGCAGACGCCTGCTCCTTAATGTGCCTCAAAGTTTGCATTAGCAGACGCATAAGTGGGATGCTCATGCTTATGATGGCGTCATCTGCGCTTACCAGTCGTGTGCATTCCTCAAAACACTGAAGGACTTTACAGAGGTCTTTCAGCTTCGACCACTGCACACCCGACAACTCCATGTCTGCCCTCAAAGTGCCTGGCCGTGTATCCTCCCACAAATGCATTACGGCCTGCCTCTGTTCGCACAGCCTCTCAACCATGTGCAGGGTGGAGTTCCACCTTGTTGCAATGTCGATAATTAGGCGGTGCTTGGGAAGGTGGAGCAATCGCTGCAGCTTCTGCATACGACTGGAGTGTACGGGCGACCGGCGGATGTGCGGGCACAGTCTTCGGACCTTCTGGAGCAGGCCTGTTAACTCCGGATAATTATTGAGGAAGCACTGCACCACCAGGTTCAAGGTGTGAGGCAAGCAAGGTATGTGTCGGAGTTTTGAAAGGGCTATGGCTGCCACAAAATTCCGGCCGTTATTACTAACTACCTTGCCTGCCTCAAGATGTAGACTGCCCAGCCATGACTCAGATTGTCGCTGCAAGTAGTCGGCCAGTATCTGTCGCCCAAACACATCATCTTCAACACAGCCTGCTGACGCTTACCACTAGCTGCTCGATAGGGGGACACCTCGTGTGCAACACTGGCAGCTGCGGATGGAGTGCTCGTGCGACTACGTTCTGTGGACGAGCTTTCGCTTCTGGAGGAGGAGGAGGGTCGAACGCCTACACCCAACTGTTTCCTATACCGTGAGCTAGGCAGCACTCTCCCACCGCCGCTGTCCCCTGTGGACCCTGCATCCACCACATTAACCCAGTGTACAGTGATGGACACGTAACGGCCCTGGCCATGCCTACTGGACCATGCATCTGTTGTGAGGTGCACCTTTCCAATCACTGATTGCTTGAGTGCATGGACAATGTGGTCTTTCACATGAAGGTGGAGGGCTGGGATGGCTTTGCGTGAAAAGAAGTGCCGACTGGGTAGGTCATAGCGTGGTACTGCGTAGGCCATGAGTTCGCGGAAAGCTTCGCTTTCAACCAACCGGTAGGGCATCATCTCTAACGAGATTAGTTTGGCAATGTGGGCGTTCAAACCCAGTGTACGCGGATGAGAGGATGAGTACTTTCTTGTCCTACTCATAGTCTCTGGTAGGGTGAGCTGGACTTGAGAGCTGCATATGGTGGAACTAGCGGTGGACATGGCGGACTGAGAGAGGGTTGATGATGGTGATGGAGTTGGTGTTCTTTCTGATGGCCTAGATTCAGTCTTTCGTAGCAATAACATTGTGATTCCCTGACTGCTTTGGCCTTGAGATGACACCTCAACATTTGCTGCTGGTGGTGTGCTAACCGGTGGGCTTACAGTGGGGGAAACGATGTAGCGTTGCTGACTACCTTCATTGGGAGCAGTAGCACATGTGGTACGTGAGGTTTAGTAGTCCGTCCACGCTTGCAAGTGCATGGTGGTTAAATGTCTAAGCATGCAACTGGTATTCAAATTTCTCAGATTTTTCCCTCGGCTAAAGGTCTTTGCGCACTTCTTACATATAACCTTTGCCTGATCATTAGGATTTTGTTCAAAAAAGTGCCACACAGCAATCTTCCTACTATGGAAGACATTTTGAGGCCTTGCACGATGTGCTAATTTGACCGTCTGGCCAAGCTGTCCTGTAACTCTTTGGGTTTTTGTAAACCGTTTTTGGACTGCTCCGCGCCTGCCAGATAACAGCTGTTGCGATGTCGATGCCTGCTGCGGATTCTCCTCCTCCTCTTCTGAGCTATTGGCAGCGGCACCCTCTTCCCCCAATGGATGCCAATCTGGGTCAACAACTGGGTCATCCATCACCTCCTCTTCAATGTCATGTGCACCTTCCTCTGTGTCACCGTGTATGGTGGTATAGTATGCGGGAAGGAGCACCTGAGTCTCATGAGGGTCAGATTCTGGCTCAGTACACAGTGAGGACAATGTAGTGCTCTGAGTGAATGTACCAGCAGAAAAATCTATCAGTGGCTGTGCATCAGTGCACTCCATGTCAGATTCATCTTGGACTGGGGAATTCACGATTTGACTTGATAACCCAGGCATGGTATGTGAAAAGAGCTCCATGGAGTAATCGGTAGTGTGGCCTGCCGCATCCTTCACTTTTGGTAGGGGTGAAGGACACAAGGAAAGGTGTAGTTCCTGACCATGAGCCTCCAATGACGACTCAGTGCTTTTATTTTTTGAAAGTTCAGAAGAGGAGGCAATAGAGCTGGAGGCTGAGTCAGCAATGTAAGCCAAAACTTGTTCCTGAAGCTCCGGCTTTAAAAGCGGTTTACCTACTCCCAGAAAAGGGAACCTTTGAGGCCTTGTGGAGCCAGACGATGACGCAGGCTCAACACCTCCTGCATTAGGTGCTATTGTGCTTTTGCCACTACCAGCAGATCCACCACCAACACCATCATTACCAGCTGCCAACCCCCGCCCACGGCCTCTTTCAACACACTTCCTCAATTTTGGGAAAATGTTCCCAAAATACCACCAGCAATATGGTACTGTAAAACAAGGTACAAGGTGTATATAGTATTGGTGAGTATTTGAATCTCCCTACAGACTTGAGGGCACTGAACTATTATCTCAGGCCCAGTGTAGATTACACCTCAATATAACAGGCTGAAATTGGATGGTGTATAAAATGTCTATATAGGACTGGGGAGAATCTGAATCTCCCTAGAGATTTTAGCAAGCTGACAATGATGCTCTCAGTCCCAAGTATGGACGCAGGCAGCCTAATAAGCAGGACTGCTGCACACAAAAGTGTGGAAAAATGAACGCTTGGTAACTGGGCAAAAAAGAGGATGAAATGTATTTTTGCTTTTAAAAGAGCAGTTTGCACAGCAGTGTACAAACAACAATGCAGCTATCAGGGAGCCTTATAAGGCAGCCTAATAACCAACAGAGCTGATGCACCAAAATATAGCCTCCCCTGTCACTGCACACAAAGTGTTGTGTTGTAAGTGGAAATCGCTAGCAGCAGAAGCAGTTTTTGGTTCTTCCCTGCCTAACGCTCTCCCTACAGAATCAGCAGCAGCAGCTCTCCCTGTTCTGAGATCAGCAGAAGTAAGATGGCGGTCGGTGTTCACGCCCTTTTATAGCCCCTGTGACGCCACACAAAGCTAGCCAATCACTTGCATGCCCTTCTCAAAGATGGTGGTGACCGATGCCCATGTCATCGCGTTGCCCACAGTGTGCGTCCTCCATCATTGGCTGAAAAAGGGCGCTGGAAGCATCTTTTGAAACGTGACTTTGGCGCTCTGGTCGCCGACCTCGTGGACGACCTCACGCTATGGTCGGGTTTCGTTTCATGAAACCCGACTTTTGCGAAAGTCGGCGACTTTTGAAATTGACCGACCCGTTTCGCTCAACTCTACTGGTCAGTATTGCTGTATATCCTCCTCAATGCTACTCCATACAAGGATTTTATTTCACATCAGAGCAGGATTCACAAGTATACTGCTTAGTGCTGCTTTTTAATGTAATTCATGTTGCTCTACAGTAGTCAATGTTTTATCTAACTCCAGAGCTAGATTCACAGCTACACTGCTCAGAGTGCTGCTGTATAATGTCCTCTATGCTGCTGCTTCATCTGAGCATGTGCTATATAGAGACAAAAGGGCATGAATCCCTCATGTCTGTGTGTGCTGTGTAAGGGTATGTACACACATTCTGTATTTGGCAGGAAAAAAACACTTTGTAAAGTAAGTGCCTTTAACCCCCTCCACCCCATTCAATTAAATTGGAAAATAAGGCTGAAGAATTGCTGAACGAATTTATGTGGTGAAGATTTCGCAAACCGCTTAAAAAATAAACAGCATGTGCATGAGACTCCAGGAATCTCATTCACTTTGCTGTTACTGTCAAATGTTGCGTTTTTTCCAAGCTAAAAATGAGCAGAAAAAAAACACCACATATGAACAAGCCCTACCATTGAAGCTTCTAGCCTTTTCCCACTAGCTCAGAGACAACTGAAAATTTGATAAAGAGCCCACACAGTGGAAAATTGGTGAAACATGCAAGATATATTGTTTAGAAAGTGTTATTCCTCATGTACACAGTCATGATTGCTTATTATGAAAAAGCCGCCTACGCTTCAAGGCTTCAAGTTGATTGAAGCCCTAAGTGATTTTTTTTTTTATTGGTCCCTCCTCTCCCATTAGTGTTGTCATATAGTGGACAAATAACTGTCTAGAACTGCCACAAAGCGTGATTCCCAAACAGTACTTTCATACACCTGCCCACCGCCATAATATGTGCCAACATATTACCCCCTACTGTGATCACATAATGCCAAACCGTACTGGGGGGGAGGGTCATAACTAGATTGAATGTGTAAAAAAAAAATTAGCATCCATAGCTGAGGGTGAAGTTTGCATTTTAGGTGAAGAAGTTCTTTTAAAGTTTAAAAATTTATGCCAAAATTCTATTGTTTTTTTTTTAAATCCACCTGGAAGGTTTTGATGAGTTCCATACTCCGTCTTCCTAGACGCGTTTCACGCCAATTCCATTTGCTTCCACCCCTTCTTCTCCCTTCTCAGTTATAATCACTTCTCCTGGGGTCCTGTCTTTGTCATCTATACAAAAGACTCCCATGTGTCCTATTTTCCCGGTAGGGTTTCTGTCTTTGCTTGTGGAAATCCTTAAATTGGAGTGTTTGTCTTCTCAAATTCAATCTGGTGACAGCAGCTAAAGATGGAGCACACTTGAATAAACATGCATTATGGGATGCTGCTAGCATGCGATTCCCGTCGATGCCCATGTATAAAGTGTTTGAACGCGGCGGACATTTTCCATTAACATGAATTATGGAAATTGGCCTGAAAACACAACATTTTGGGGTTAATAATAATCTGAAAGGAGTTCTGCTCATCATGGAAGCTGCTGCTGGCTTTCTCATCCTATAGAAGGATCAGATTATTTATTTTTCTGCTTCTGACCTTGGGCAAAAAAAAGTGAGAAAAAAAAATATAGCTGTATGGAGAACCACCTAGGAAGATGCAGCACCTGTAACAGGCACTTCACTCATGTTGCTGTAGGAATACCTGCAGTTTCCTTTCTCACCCATGGATAGGTCAGCTTGCCTGTTTCTAACCCTCTTCGAACTGTACAGTAAATCTGCCAGTAAGATCAACTGCCCCAAACCGCATGAGCCTGCAGGTCTTGGAAATGTAAATCCATCAACACTTTTATATCTTCTGTCTGTTGCTGCACAGCACCAGCTTCTTTAGCTTGATTGGTAGCCCACTGTCTGATTTCCTTGCCTGGCCCCTGACCTCACACAGACAACAATAAATCAAGCTTAAGTGACTGGTGCTGGGCAGAGAGAAACAAACTTGACAGGCAGAAGCTCCTTAAGTGCTCAGACAGTCCTAGAGCACTTAAAGCCTCATTTGCTTATGAAAGAAGATGCTAATTTAATGCGAATGCAGTAGCAGATAGAAGGTATGTGTGATGCTAGTCACTTCTCATGGTGAAGCCGTGAGTCAGAATTGTCAAGGAGTCCAAGGTCAGAAGCCAGGAGGGTACATCATAAACTGAAGGAAGAGACAAAAAGGGTAGTCAGGTAACGTTCCGAGGTCAACGGAACACAGCAAAAGGGGTTAAACAGGAGGATAATCAGAACTAAGTCCAAGGTCAGGCAACGAAAGATCAAGCACACAGAAATCAAGGCACAGGGAGCACAAACCTACTAGATGAATGTACGTCTGGCAGTGGTCTGGGAGAAGCAGCTCAGTTAAGTAGCATGGCAATCACCCGGTATAGTGAACACCTGAGACATCCGACACCTCCCAGATTGGATAGCTGAGCCATCAATCAACACACTAACAGCTCAGCACTCCCCTGAACCAGATTGGATGGTCAAGCTGTCTAAGTACTGACAGTTTCAGCACGCCCCTGTAGCGGATTGGACAGCCAAGTTGTCAATAACTGCATCTCACACACTCTGAGGGGTGGGTCCGTGACACTATAAAGGTGTTAATGGATTCACATTGCAATCTGTTGCTGCATTCCAAAGAAATTAGTATCTACATTCATATGCAAATGAGGTGTTAAGTGTTCTGGGTGTGGTGAAGCACCTAATAAGCCTCTGCCTCCCAAGGTCGTTTCCCTGTCCAATACCAGCCTGTTTAGCTTGGACTGTTAACTCACTATTGGATTGCATTCTGTGGTACCTGATGCCAGACAGAGCGCTATTAATCAAGCTAAAGAGGCTGGTGCTGGGCGATGAAACAGCCTTCAATGCACAGACTTTTTAAGCGCCCTGTTATGAAAAGAGCACATAATACCTAATTTGCAAATAAATAACTACACTCATTTCCAGAGAATACAGCAACAGATAAAAGCTATAAAGGTGTTGTTGGATTCAAATTGCAATCTGTTGTTACATTCCAGAGAAATTAGCATCTTCATTCATATGAAAATGAAGTGTGAAGTGCTCTGGGCATGATAGAGCATTTAATGAGCCTTTGCCTCTCAAGATTGTTACCCTGCCCAGTACTAGCCTCTGATCTCCTTGCCTGGTGCCTGACATCATATAGATAGTGAGCTATTCATTAAGCTAAAGAGGCAGGGGTGGGGTATCAACCCTGGGAGACAGAGACTTGTTAAGTGCTCTGTCATACCAATAACTCACAGTTCCATATAACAAAATACACACAAATTTTCTGGGAATGCAGCAGCAGATAGAAGCTATAAAGGTGTGAATGGATTTAAATTTTAAAGGCCCGCATGGCCCCATATGCAGTTTGAGCGGGTTATCTTACTGATAAATTCCCTTTAACTGAAACATGAAAAGAGGAGGAAGAAACATTTGTAGTAATTTAATGGCTTAATGACGGATCACCTTAAGGAAGTTGGATACAGGAGCTGCAGAACCTGTAGCAGGCACTTTGCCCATGTTGTATTTGGAATGGAATGGTAAAGATGGTGCAGAGACAGAAGAAAGAAAGATGTTCTGGCGCATTCTTCTAGTTTATGATTTTTTTTTTCCTGGACTTGTCATTATACTGAAAGTAGAGACAACACTTCCCCAAAGCAAATCACCAGAACAAGCAATGCAGTCAGACAGTAAATCAGCAGGGGATGACTCGGAGAAGGCCGCCAGCAATGACGATGTGAATGGTAAATAGTATGATGGAATTTATCGAAATATTTATGTTACAGGCATTTTCTGGGAATTAAAAAAAATAGGCTAATGATAGAACATTCATCAATAAGAAAAATCTGTAGTCGCCTGAAAAAGACAATACCTAAAAAAGAAAGAAATAAAGACAATAAACAGTCCCTCGTTCACCAATTTATTATCCAAAATGTTGCCACGCAGGTCCGATGTCATCCATGTATCCCGAATCTGCTATTCATAGGCGCCGGGGAGTGATATCCACACTCCTCATCGTCGTCAGCTCCCATGGCGGCTCAGATGAGCATCGTAGTCTCTCTACTAGTCAATTGTGAACAGCAGTGACTTTTTTTTCTGTGTGTTTTCATTTTTAATTACCAAGTTAGAAGTAGGGTGTCTGATAGACACTTCTCCATTACTAATCTCAGGGGTTGATGTCAGCTGTGATTTTTGACAACACACAGCTGTAATCAACTCCAAGCCCCATTACCCAAATTGCCACCGCAGCAGGGCAATCCAGAAGAGCTGGGCTAAGTGCCAGAAATGGCGCCAATTCTGGGGTGACTGAGGGATTGTATTTTTAGGGTGGGACAGACATAAGAACCAGGCACCTTCCCAGTCTAATAATGTAAGCCCACAGCTGTTTGCTTTACCTGAGCTGGTTATCAAAAATATATATGTTTAATTATTTATTTATTAAAACCAGGCTAAAAACACCTGTGTAAACATTCTTACAACACATGTTCTTTTTTTATTTAGATGTGGATTTAATTAATCTAATGCAAGTCTACAGGGAAATTCCATACAGAAGACTGAACGCTTCGTCCAGAACTCTTCTATCACTGATCGCGGGCACGCAGCCTTAGAGATGGATCACGGCTATTTAACATAGTCTGCGTCAGCAGCATGTGGAGGGAGCTCAGCTCCTAAATCTCCTTCATGTACAGTTACCCCGGAGCAGGTAGTACAGTTATGTCCATATATGCAAGGAGTTTTAAAATTTAATTATTTCAGCCAGCATAGAAAGTTCTGAAACTTTGCAAATCACTTTATTATTTGATTTATCTTCGCTCCGGTAAAAAATATGCACGTAAGCTTCCAAACCCCAGTTTATCCCCAGTCTATGTAACCAAATTCAGCTGTGATTATATCACTTATATGTTTGTTTTTTTTAAAGAAATAAAGACAAATCATGTAATAAACTCATGAGACAGACTGGGACAGAATCAGCAGAGTCATCTCATGAGTTTCCTCCAAAGTTCTTGTCGTAATTTTAAACAATTTGTATGCTCATCATAAGAGAATAGCCTTACACCATGAATACATAATTTAGCTAAAAGCTTCAAACCTGCCACATTTCTGTTTTCTGAATCTCAAATAAGCTTTGCTGACAGACTGAGACAGAATCAGCAGAGCCATCAAAAAAGCTTATTTGAGCCTCACAAATGTGTGCAGGTTTGAAGATTTTAGCTATATTATATATTCATGGTGTAAGACTATTCTCTCATGATGAGTATACAAATTGTTAAAAAGTATAAGAACTTTGGAGGAAACTCTTGAGATGGCTCTGCTGATTCGTCCTAGTCTATCAGCAAAAGCTTATTTGACCTTCAGAAAACAGAAATGTGTACAGGTGTGAAGATTTTAGCTAACTGATAGATTCATGATGTAAGACTATTATCTTATGATGAGTATACAATCTGTGTAACATTAAAAGAGTCATGGAGGACACTTTATAGAAGACGAGGACTGGATTTCCCGATTACGTAAACTTATAAGCTTCACATAAATCCCCAGTCACTATTAAAAGTTTCTTGACATCTTGCCGCGTTACTGTAATTCTGAGCTTTTCTTTATCTGACACCCATGACTCTGTACACATGCACAACACAGACATTTACGGAAGAGGTTACTATGGAAACCGTCTCCATGGAAACTAAGATTATTCTTAAAAAAAAAAAAATTGCCCAAAGCAAAGACAGAAATTCACCCACATTTGCTTAAAGTGAGCAATGAGGCAGGAAGTGCGGGTAATAATAATCCTGCCGGATATAGCACCGAGATCACCCGTTTTAGAAAATGAAAATGCTGCCTCATTAACCTCGAGATTTTTGGGGCAAAGCATGACAGATCCTTCAACGTCAACTTGGCTGAATGTGACACTGACCTAGATTGCAAACCATTATCTGCTTTGTGCAGAAATCTGCTCCCTTTATGCTGACGAGCTCATTCTTAGGCGTCCACCTTCAGTAACAGGATTAACTCATCCTGACATTAGGGTTCACAAACTTTATCCATGACCTTAAACTCAATCTCTATGGAAAGATGTGTACAGTAAAAATGTATGCAGGAGTATGCAGTATTATAGTATATTCTTGTACAAAGGGGGCAGTATTATAGTAGTTATATTCTTGTACATAGGGGCAGTATTATAGTAGTTATATTCTTGTACATAGGGGGCAGTATTATAGTAGTTATATTCTTGTACATAGGGGCAGTATTATAGTAGTTATATTCTTGTACATGGGGGCAGTATTATAGTAGTTATATTCTTGTACATAGGGGCAGTATTATAGTAGTTATATTCTTGTACATAGGGGCAGTATTATAGTAGTTATATTCTTGTACATAGGGGGCAGTATTATAGTAGTTATATTCTTGTACATGGGGGCAGTATTATAGTAGTTATATTCTTGTACATAGGGGGCAGTATTATAGTAGTTATATTCTTGTACATAGGGGCAGTATTATAGTAGTTATATTCTTGTACATGGGGGCAGTATTATAGTAGTTATATTCTTGTACATGGGGGCAGTATTATAGTAGTTATATTCTTGTACATAGGGGCAGTATTATAGTAGTTATATTCTTGTACATAGGGGCAGTATTATAGTAGTTATATTCTTGTACATAGGGGCAGTATTATAGTAGTTATATTCTTGTACATGGGGGCAGTATTATAGTAGTTATATTCTTGTACATAGGGGGCAGTATTATAGTAGTTATATTCTTGTACATAGGGGGCAGTATTATAGTAGTTATATTCTTGTACATGGGGGCAGTATTATAGTAGTTATATTCTTGTACATAGGAGCAGTATTATAGTAGTTATATTCTTGTACATAGGGGGCAGTATTATAGTAGTTATATTCTTGTACATAGGAGCAGTATTATAGTAGTTATATTCTTGTACATAGGGGGCAGTATTATAGTAGTTATATTCTTGTACATGGGGGCAGTATTATAGTAGTTATATTCTTGTACATAGGAGCAGTATTATAGTAGTTATATTCTTGTACATAGGGGGCAGTATTATAGTAGTTATATTCTTGTACATAGGAGGCAGTATTATAGTAGTTATATTCTTGTACATAGGGGGGCAGTATTATAGTAGTTATATTCTTGTACATGGGGGCAGTATTATAGTAGTTATATTCTTGTACATAGGAGCAGTATTATAGTAGTTATATTCTTGTACATAGGGGGCAGTATTATAGTAGTTATATTCTTGTACATAGGAGCAGTATTATAGTAGTTATATTCTTGTACATAGGGGGCAGTATTATAGTAGTTATATTCTTGTACATGGGGGCAGTATTATAGTAGTTATATTCTTGTACATAGGGGGCAGTATTATACAGTATTATAGTAGTTATATTCTTGTACATAGGGACAGTATTATAGTAGTTATATTCTTGTACATAGAGGCAGTATTATAGTAGTTATATTCTTGTACATAGGAGCAGAATTATAGTAGTTATATTCTTGTACATAGGGGGCAGTATTATAGTAGTTATATTCTTGTACATAGGAGCAGTATTATAGTAGTTATATTCTTGTAGATAGGAGGCAGTATTATAGTAGTTATATTCTTGTACATAGGGGGCAGTATTATAGTAGTTATATTCTTGTACATAGGAGCAGTATTATAGTAGCTATATTCTTGTATATAGGTGCAGTATTATAGTAGTTATATTCTATTACATAGGATCAGTATTATAGTAGCTATATTCTTGTACATAGGGGCAATATTATAGTAGTTATATTCTTGTACATAGGATCAGTATTATAGTAGTTATACTCTTCTACATAGGGGGCAGTATTATAGTAGTTATATTCTTGTACATAGGAGCAGAATTATAGTAGTTATATTCTTGTACATAGGGGGCAGTATTATAGTTATATTCTTGTACATAGGGGCAGTATTATAGTAGTTATATTCTTGTACATAGGAGCAGTATTATAGTAGTTATATTCTTGTAGATAGGAGGCAGTATTATAGTAGTTATATTCTTGTACATAGGAGCAGTATTATAGTAGCTATATTCTTGTATATAGGTGCAGTATTATAGTAGTTATATTCTTGTACATAGGATCAGTATTATAGTAGCTATATTCTTGTACATAGGGGCAATATTATAGTAGTTATATTCTTGTACATAGGAGCAGTATTATAGTAGTTATTTTCTTGTACATAGGGAGCAGTATTATAGTAGTTATATTCTTGTACATAGGAGCAGTATTATAGTAGTTATATTCTTGTACATAGGGAGCAGTATTATAGTAGTTATATTCTTGTACATAGGGGCAGTATTATAGTAGTTACATTCTTGTACATAGGGGGGCAGTATTATAGTACTTATATTCTTGTACATAGGGGCAGTATTATAGTAGTTATATTCTTGTACATAGGGGGCAGTATTATAGTAGTTATATTCTTGTACATGGGGGCAGTATTATAGTAGTTATATTCTTGTACATAGGAGCAGTATTATAGTAGTTATATTCTTGTACATAGGGGGCAGTATTATAGTAGTTATATTCTTGTACATAGGAGCAGTATTATAGTAGTTATATTCTTGTACATAGGGGGCAGTATTATAGTAGTTATATTCTTGTACATGGGGGCAGTATTATAGTAGTTATATTCTTGTACATAGGGGGCAGTATTATACAGTATTATAGTAGTTATTTTCTTGTACATAGGGACAGTATTATAGTAGTTATATTCTTGTACATAGAGGCAGTATTATAGTAGTTATATTCTTGTACATAGGAGCAGAATTATAGTAGTTATATTCTTGTACATAGGGGGCAGTATTATAGTTATATTCTTGTACATAGGAGCAGTATTATAGTAGTTATATTCTTGTACATAGGAGCAGTATTATAGTAGTTATATTCTTGTAGATAGGAGGCAGTATTATAGTAGTTATATTCTTGTACATAGGGGGCAGTATTATAGTAGTTATATTCTTGTACATAGGAGCAGTATTATAGTAGCTATATTCTTGTATATAGGTGCAGTATTATAGTAGTTATATTCTAGTACATAGGATCAGTATTATAGTAGCTATATTCTTGTACATAGGGGCAATATTATAGTAGTTATATTCTTGTACATAGGATCAGTATTATAGTAGTTATACTCTTCTACATAGGGGGCAGTATTATAGTAGTTATATTCTTGTACATAGGAGCAGAATTATAGTAGTTATATTCTTGTACATAGGGGGCAGTATTATAGTTATATTCTTGTACATAGGGGCAGTATTATAGTAGTTATATTCTTGTACATAGGAGCAGTATTATAGTAGTTATATTCTTGTAGATAGGAGGCAGTATTATAGTAGTTATATTCTTGTACATAGGAGCAGTATTATAGTAGCTATATTCTTGTATATAGGTGCAGTATTATAGTAGTTATATTCTTGTACATAGGATCAGTATTATAGTAGCTATATTCTTGTACATAGGGGCAATATTATAGTAGTTATATTCTTGTACATAGGAGCAGTATTATAGTAGTTATTTTCTTGTACATAGGGAGCAGTATTATAGTAGTTATATTCTTGTACATAGGAGCAGTATTATAGTAGTTATATTCTTGTACATAGGGAGCAGTATTATAGTAGTTATATTCTTGTACATAGGGGCAGTATTATAGTAGTTATATTCTTGTACATGGGGGGCAGTATTATAGTACTTATATTCTTGTACATAGGGGCAATATTATAGTAGTTATATTCTTGTACATAGGAGCAGTATTATAGTAGTTATTTTCTTGTACATAGGGAGCAGTATTATAGTAGTTATATTCTTGTACATAGGAGCAGTATTATAGTAGTTATATTCTTGTACATAGGCGCAGTATTATAGTAGTTATATTCTTCTACATAGGAGACAGTATTATAGTAGTTATATTCTTGTACATAGGGGAGCAGTATTATAGTAGTAATATACTTGTAGTGTACATAGGAGCAGTATTATAATAGTTATATTCCTGTACATAGGAGCAGTATTATAGTAGTTATATTCTTGTACATAGGAGCAGTATTATAGTAGTTATTTTCTTGTACATAGGGAGCAGTATTATAGTAGTTATATTCTTGTACATAGGAGCAGTATTATAGTAGTTATATTCTTGTACATAGGGAGCAGTATTATAGTAGTTATATTCTTGTACATAGGGGCAGTATTATAGTAGTTATATTCTTGTACATAGGGGGGCAGTATTATAGTACTTATATTCTTGTACATAGGGGCAATATTATAGTAGTTATATTCTTGTACATAGGAGCAGTATTATAGTAGTTATTTTCTTGTACATAGGGAGCAGTATTATAGTAGTTATATTCTTTTCATAGGAGCAGTATTATAGTAG
Source organism: Dendrobates tinctorius (assembly GCF_039654945.1). Taxonomy (NCBI): domain Eukaryota; kingdom Metazoa; phylum Chordata; class Amphibia; order Anura; family Dendrobatidae; genus Dendrobates; species Dendrobates tinctorius. Next base: position 6,429,605 of record NW_027361691.1, read on the forward strand.
TTATATTCTTGTACATAGGAGCAGTATTATAGTAGTTATATTCTTCTACATAGGAGACAGTATTATAGTAGTTATATTCTTGTACATAGGGGAGTAGTATTATAGTAGTAATATACTTGTAGTGTACATAGGAGCAGTATTATAATAGTTATATTCCTGTACATAGGAGCAGTATTATAGTAGTTATATTCTTGTACATAGGAGACAGTATTATAGTAGTAATATTCTTGTACATAGGGGCAGTATTATAGTAGCTATATTCTTGTACATAGGAGACAGTATTATAGTAGTTATATTCTTGTACATAGGGGAGCAGTTTTATAGTAGTTATATTTTTTGTACACAGGGGCAGTATTATAGTAGTTATATTCTTGTACATCGGGGCAGTATTATAGTAGTTATATTCTTGTACATAGGAGACAGTATTATAGTAGTTATATTCTTGTACATAGGAGCAGTATTATAGTAGTTATATTCTTGTACATAGGGAGCAGTATTATAGTAGTTATATTCTTGTACATAGGGGCAGTATTATAGTAGTTATATTCTTGTACATAGGGGGGCAGTATTATAGTACTTATATTCTTGTACATAGGGGCAATATTATAGTAGTTATATTCTTGTACATAGGAGCAGTATTATAGTAGTTATATTCTTGTACATAGGAGCAGTATTATATTAGTTATATTCTTGTACATAGGCGCAGTATTATAGTAGTTATATTCTTCTACATAGGAGACAGTATTATAGTAGTTATTTTCTTGTACATAGGGAGCAGTATTATAGTAGTTATATTCTTGTACATAGGAGCAGTATTATATTAGTTATATTCTTGTACATAGGCGCAGTATTATAGTAGTTATATTCTTCTACATAGGAGACAGTATTATAGTAGTTATATTCTTGTACATAGGGGAGCAGTATTATAGTAGTAATATACTTGTAGTGTACATAGGAGCAGTATTATAATAGTTATATTCCTGTACATAGGAGCAGTATTATAGTAGTTATATTCTTGTACATAGGAGCAGTATTATAGTAGTTATTTTCTTGTACATAGGGAGCAGTATTATAGTAGTTATATTCTTGTACATAGGAGCAGTATTATAGTAGTTATATTCTTGTACATAGGGGCAGTATTATAGTAGTTATATTCTTGTACATAGGGGGGCAGTATTATAGTAGTTATATTCTTGTACATAGGGGCAATATTATAGTAGTTATATTCTTGTACATAGGAGCAGTATTATAGTAGTTATATTCTTGTACATAGGAGCAGTATTATAGTAGTTATATTCTTCTACATAGGAGACAGTATTATAGTAGTTATATTCTTGTACATAGGGGAGCAGTTTTATAGTAGTTATATTTTTTGTACACAGGGGCAGTATTATAGTAGTTATATTCTTGTACATCGGGGCAGTATTATAGTAGTTATATTCTTGTACATAGGAGACAGTATTATAGTAGTTATATTCTTGTACATAGGGGGCGGTATTATAGTAGTTATATTCTTGTACATAGGGGCAGTATTATAGTAGTTATATTCTTGTATATAGGAGCAGTATTATAGTAGTTATATTCTTGTATATAGGGGCAGTATTGTAGTTATATTCTTGTACATAGAGGAGCAGTATTATAGTAGTTATATTCTTGTACATAGGGGACAGAATTATAGTAGTTATATTCCTGTACATAGGAGGGCAGTATTATAGTAGTTATATTCTTGTACATAGGAGCAGTATTATAGTAGTTATATTCTTGTACATAGGGGGCAGTATTATAGTAGTTATATTATTGTGCATAGGGGGCAGTATTATAGTAGTTATATTCTTGTAGATAGGGACAGTATTATAGTAGCTATATTCCTGTACATAGGAGGGCAGTATTATAGTAGTTATATTCTTGTACATAGGAGCAGTATTATAGTAGTTATATTCTTGTACATAGGAGCAGTATTATAGTAGTTGTATTCTTGTACATAGGGGCAGTATTATAGTAGTTATATTCTTGTACATAGGGGGCAGTATTATAGTAGTTATATTCTTGTACATAGGAGCAGTATTATAGTAGTTATATTCTTGTACATAGGAGCAGTATTATAGTAGTTGTATTCTTGTACATAGGGGCAGTATTATAGTAGTTATATTCTTGTACATAGGGGGCAGTATTATAGTAGTTATATTCTTGTACATAGGGGAGCAGTATTATAGTAGTTAAATTCTTGTACATAGGAGCAGTAGTATAGTAGTTTTATGCTTATAAATAGGGGCAGTATTATAGTCATTTTTTGTCCTTTTAAGCTATTTAAAAATATTGAACTTTCTACTGACATTCTGTTTCAAGGATTCAGCCACTTTTGCTTGGTTTACTGTAGGTATCATCAGCTTCTGAGCTCTAAGACAACATTACAAACCTTGACAAAACATCTCAGTCAAGTGTGAAACACCTCAACATTCAGGCGATTACCACTTTATTCAGCGTCATGGCATTTTTCTCTGACTTGGCGCTTTATCTCGACAGATGTCAGAGTTTATGTAACACATTAACAAATGACTGAACTGCAAAATCCATGTGTGCTCACTGTATCACTGTGGAATTGGCTGCAGTCTTATCAATGCTTTGAAGTCATTTTCAGAAATGCTCTGGAAAATCATGATATGACCAATATAGTTAGTCATGCAATGGTGGCATTGTAGTTAGCTCTGTTTTGGGAGCATTGTCAAAGCATTAATATAGTGGTCTTTCTGACATTATTATGGGACACTGTGGCTGGTTGTCCAATTTCTATGAGATGAGAATTATGTATCAGTCAGCATTGTTCTTAAACAAAAACTCATTACTATAATGTAAAAGAATAAGATGTAAGAGTTAAAAAGATAACATATCACTACATGAGGTGGGACGACATTGATGCTGAGCATAAAGGGGCACTGTAGACGGGTGCCTGTAAGAGATAATCATGAGAGAATCTCTATTATAGTGGAGGCCTAATAAGTAGCACTGCACAACAAAAGTTCCATGGGGGCGTGACCAATTATGGCCTATTCATTATAATATTGTGCCAGTCTTTGCTCCCCTAAGTCAGTTTTTCAAAAGTTCCTCAGGGGCGTGGACAATAATTGCCTGTTCATTATAACAATGTGAGTCTTTACTCCTCTACATCAGTTTTCATAAGCTCCTCGGGGGTGTGGACAATTATGGTCTATTCATTATAACGTGACAGTCTTTACTCCCCTATGTCAGTTTTTTATAAGCTCCTGGGGGGGCCTGACCAAGTATGACCTATTCATTGTAAGAATGTGATAAGTCTTTACTTCCTTACGGGAGTTTTTCTAAAGCTCCTCTGGGGCGTGACCAATTATGGCCTATTCATTATAATAATATGACAGTCTTTACTCCCCTATGGCAGTTTTTAAATGCTCCTCGGGGATGTGACCAATTGTGGCCTATTTGTTATAATAATGTGACAATCTTTACTCTTCTACATAATTTTTTTTTTTTAAAAAAAAAAGCTCCTCAGGGGCATGGCTAATTATGGTCCATTCATTATAATAATGTGACAGTCTTTTCTCTCCTACGTCAGTTTTTTAAAAGCTCCTCAGGGGCATGGCTAATTATGGCCTATTCATTATAATAATGTGACAGTCTTGACTCATCCTGCGTCAATTTTTCAAAATGTGACCTGTTAAAACTTTCACATTTGAGAAACTCTTTCACTAAACATTACAATTCTGGCAGACGGGCAACACTTGTTCCCAGGTTCCAACACAATTCCAATTATGCTAAACATTACAGCAGGATACAGCCTGGCAGCGTTTGCTTATTTTTATTTTAAGCATGTCATTGTATTTTATGAATGTGTGTAGCTTTTTTTTTCTCTCTCTCGACTGCAGCCTCCAGGAGTTACATAAAATTGAAATATTAAGTGTTTGAGATTAAGATTCATGTTTCCTGGGAGCTTACTGAATTCTATTGGGTTTCCATGGCAAATATAAAAAGAAAAAAAAAAAGAAAAAGATTTACAAAAATTAGAAAATAAAAGTGCTGTTAATAACCTCTATAGATGGTCAAAGTTAACATCCAACACAGGTCATCCAACATGACCTATTGCTTAGGAACATATCTATTGTGGGTGCAGAGGAAGCATGTGCACCCAAGTACTCGTATCGGAGGGTCGCATTAATTCCCTGCCACATAAGAAGAAGCAAGTAGTATACACTGCACATGTTAGATATGGGGCCCCCCCAGGTTACTGATTCTGTATTGGGGGCCCGGAACTTGAAGATACTCCTCTAATGCAGAGTGCTAAAAAGTAACGGATTGGAATATCGGAATCACTCAAACCACCGACTTACACAAAGGGTTAAAAAGTCAATCATGTTCAACCTTACCAAAGACCCCAAACACATTACATTACTGTCGGCTTAATATGGCAATTTGGGGTGACCATGATATGTATGGCCTCTCTCTGGACTCTTTCCCGTTGTGGGAGAGAAATATCCGACAGTCAAAATTTCAATACCCGTATCTTGTTTTTAGGGGAAATAATCCACTGCCTTAGGTGCCTGCTATCAGTTTTCTCCTCTTTCCCACTGAAAATAGATGAATGCTCAGCCAAGCAGAGAGTGCATGTGTATTGGGGTATCTCTCGTGTATGGCTACCTTAAGGCCTTAAAAGAAAAAAATACATTTACTGCCAATGTTGTCTCATTGGAAAGGAGAAAGATTTTAAAATCAACTTAACATACAACTCCCAATATACTTATGATTATTTTTAAACTTTTTCCTGCCTTTCCAGCAGGTTGTAATTTATCTTTGGAAATACCACATTCCCTAAAGATCTGTCCAGAATAAAGTAATATACCAAAAGAAAATGTGGGAGGGAGAGGGAGGGGATGCAGCTGGAGTTTTATTCTCACTGGTCTGTGGGACTGCATGATGTAAAGGGGCTGACAAGAAGTAGAAGTAGAGAAACATCTGTGCCTGTCCACTTAAGTATAGAAAGAAAATACCTTATTCCCAATTCATCATGAACTGGCAATTTTCACACCGGTCAAGTTGAGGGGGGAGTGGTGGTATCAGATGCTCAGAAGGTCAACTTCTTCATGAATCTGGAGCGTCTGACAAGTGGTGTGCCCCTTAGTAAGCTACACCAGAAATATTACTCCCGTTAGAGACTGGGATGAGATTTTTGGCAATGTCATTAATTAGCCTAGCTATGGTATCCCGACCCCCATTTCAGCAGAGCTGAGAGAAACTGGAGTGAAAATGCCAAAAGGTTACAAAATTTTAGCAAAATTTTGCAACTTTTCAAAGCTTTTTTTCAACACTTGGTTGGTGTAAAAGTTTTGATGAATCGGGTACCTGCTTTTTAAAAAGTAGGGGGATAAAATAAAGCTAGGATGTGATGAAAAAAAAAGCCTTTTTATTACATTGGGTGATTAGATAGTAGATTTTCAGAGTTGAATATTGAATTTTTAAGTAAGTATTTTATTTTTACATTTAAATCTGGACATACTGTAACAGTCGGCTTGTAAAGGAGAATTTACTGAACTGAATACCGAACATCACTCACAGGAGGGTTCTTCAGATTGAACATTTTCATCTCCCGCCTCGACTACTGCAACCTCCTACTCTCTGGCCTCCCCTCTAGCACTCTGGCACCACTCCAGTCCATCCTACACTCTGCTGCCCGACTAATCCACCTGTCTCCCCGCTATTACCCAGCCTCCCCCCTATGCCAGGCCCTTCACTGGCTTCCTATTGCCCAAAGGCTCCAATTCAAAACCCTAACCATGGCATGCAAAGCCATCCACAACCTGTCTCCTCCATACATCTGTGACATGGTCTCCAGGTACCTACCCGCACGCAACCTTCGATCATCTCAAGATCTCCTGCTCTACTCTTCCCTTATCTCTTCTTCCCACAACCGCATACAAGATTTCTCCCGTGCTTCCCCCATACTCTGGAACTCTCTGCCGCAACACATCATACTCTCACCATCAACAGAAACCTTTAAGAAGAACCTGAAGACCCACCTGTTCCAACAAGCCTACAGCCTGCAATGATCCTCAGTCTACTGAACCACCGCACGACCTGCTCTACCCTCTCCTACTGTATCCTCACCCATACCTGAGACTGTGAGCCCTCGCGGGCAGGGTCCCCTCTCCTTATGTACTTGTGTGTCCCTTGTCTTACACATGTTTATTATACTTGTCTATATTTCCCCTTCTCACATGTAAAGCGCCATGGAATAAATGGCGCTATATACACTCACTGGCCACTTTATTAGGTACACCATGCTAGTAAGGGGCTGGACCCCCTTTTGCCTTCAGAACTGCCTCAATTCTTCGTGGCAGAGATTCAACAAGGTGCTGGAAGCATTCCTCAGAGATTTTGGACCATATTGACATGATGGCATCACACAGTTGGCGCAGATTTGTCGGCTGCACATCCCTGATGCGAATCTCCCGTTCCACCACATCCCAAAGATGCTCTATTGGATTGAGATCTGGTGACTGAGGAGGCCATTTGAGTACAGTAAACTCATTGTCATGTTCAAGAAACCAATCTGAGATGATTCGAGCTTTATGACATGGCGCATTATCCTGCTGAAAGTAGCCATCAGATGTTGGGTACATTGTGGTCATAAAGGGATGGACATGGTCAGCAACAATACTCAGGTAGGCTGTGGCGTTGCAACGATGCTCAATTGGTACCAAGGGGCCCAAAGAGTGCCCAGAAAAAATTCCCCACACCATGACACCACCACCACCAGCCTGAACCGTTGATACAAGGCAGGATGGATCCATGCTTTCATGTTGTTTATGCCAAATTCTGACCCTACCATCCGAATGTCGCAGCAGAAATCGAGACTCATCAGACCAGGCAACGTTTTTCCAATCTTCTACTGTCCAATTTCGATGAGCTTGTGCAAATTGTAGCCTCAGTTTCCTGTTCTTAGCTGAGAGGAGTGGTACCCAGTGTGGTCTTCTGCTGCTGTAGCCCATCTGCCTCAAAGTTCGACGCACTGTGCGTTCAGAGATGCTCTTCTGCCTACCTTGGTTGTAACGGGTGGCAATTTGAGTCACTGTTGCCTTTCTATCAGCTCGAACCAGTCTGCCCATTCTCCTCTGACCTCTGGCATCAACATGGCATTTCCAGCCACAGAACTGCCGCTCACTGGATTTTTTTTCTTTTTCGGACCATTCTCTGTAAACCCTAGAGATGGTTGTGCGTGAAAATCCCAGTAGATCAGCAGTTTCTGAAATTCTCAGACCAGCCCTTCTGGCACCAACAATCATGCCACGTTCAAAGGCACTCAAATCACCTTTCTTCCCCATACTGATGCTCGGTTTGAACTGCAGGAGATTGTCTTGACCATGTCTACATGCCTAAATGCACTGAGTTGCCGCCATGTGATTGGCTGATTAGAAATTAAGTCTTAACACACAGTTGGACAGGTGTACCTAATAAAGTGGCCAGTGAGTGTAAATGTATAATAATAATTTTCAACTCAGAATGGTCATACAACCACGACGGGATAAGGGATCAGCAAAGTTTCTGGACAGGTCAGATAAGAAAATAGCGGATCTCCCAATTTTAGGTAGCCGTTAGTTGACATCCTGAACTTAATCTCTCTCATGGTTCCATGGTATTTCCAAAAAGTCCAAAATCTCATGTAATACTTAGCAGTTTTCTTCTTCCAGCATTTTGGCTATTTTGAAAGTCTGGTCCACGCTTACCCCTTGAGCAACTTAGCTTTCTAAAGAACCACACATAGAAGTTCTGCTCTCAAGCCCCGATCCTTCTGTATACTGTGCTTCTCCTATTTTTTTAGTTCCCACCATCTCCCAGCATTAGAAACAAGATGCAGCGTTGTCTATGACGTCTCCGACACAAGCATTGCCGTAAAAACTTGGCAATTTTGGCAAAATTTGCCAGTTTAGATATGTTATCACTAATGTGTATGTACACCTTTAAAGATGAGGCTTGGAGTTGTGGGGGGCGGCAATGCGGCATGACAGGTCATTGATGAACATAAGCCTTCCATTAGTGACTCCTTAAATTGTACCCAAAGTTCTCTGTGTTCCTCCATGAAGGAATACTACAAGGCAAAGCCACAAAGTTGACACCGTCTACTATCCGAACACCTGGCAGACGTGAGTCAAGAAAAAACAAAAAGTTCTGGTAAAAGGAAAACACTTTTATGTCTTTAAGTAGCTGGGTAAAACCTGACTACCCGATACTTTGCAAAAGATGAAGATTGCTCCTCCATCACTTTGAGAGACAGCTTTATTCGTTTGACCTACAATAAATATTCTGACAAAATGAATCTTGTACTCCGGAGGACGACATATAACTGTTGAGCCAAGGGAAATTGTAATTGCTCTTTTTTTTTTTTTACACTTCTTTTTTTACTACAGGATTTTTTGAAAGTTTATGACATTGTATCTGGACGAAAGCCACAATCATCATTTTTGCGCAGTTTCAAGAAGCAGCTGTAAAGTTTGTAAAAAAAAAAAAAAAAAATTGGGTGATCGTGTTGGAAGAACCAGAATTATCTCAGAAATTTACAAACGGGAATATACATTCACATTCTTATGTGCGCCCGCATCCTCCACCCATTTTTCAATTTCCTCTCAAGAATTGGCAATTCATAAATGGCTCGTAAATAGTAAAATATACAAAAAGGAGAAAAATGCCAGGTAACAATTCAAGAATAGGTTCTGTAGCTGGAGGAAATCATTCCTCCTTATTTCCTAGAGTATATATCAATGCTTTGACCACTTTCACACTAATTTTGCTTTCGTAACTTGTATCTGTTGCGTATAACAGAATCCCCCACTTTGGTAACCTCACCATAATATTTCCCTAAACCTCTTCAGGTTTGGAACTTTTTGTTCCTAGTTCTAAGTGTCCTGAGAACAACGCTACTAAGAAATATAAAGTGTATATTGAACATAAAGAATTCTAACCCTAAAATACCTCTGAGCCCAGTGGTCAGTATAAGCTCATACAGGAACTGCCTGCTAGTTAACAGGCTTTGAGCAGATGGTGGCCACAGGTCCTGGCACGAGCCTTCGACATCACAGAACATGACATAATTCTGTTTATTGCTCTACTTTTCCTTGGAATCAACTTTTTCACGTGGTGCCACTTGGTGCTGAAATGTTTCTAGATCATAAGAATGAAATTAAATCAGCTTTGAGACTCAAGAAATAACTTTTTTTTGCTGCTTTGGGTACTTGACTTTGTGTCTCCATGGACCATCCATAGTCATAGATACTGACCATGGCACAACAAGGTCATCTAGTTGTGTCTCTCCTCAACCCAATCTTAAATTCCCAATTCTGACATCAATAGTTGAGGAATCGGTGATTAATTGACCAGTTCCTCCTTTGATTTGGTTGGGTTAGATCAAGAACTGGTGTAACTCAACAAGTACCAGAACCAAAAATAGGTCCAAATATATATTTTTTTCTATGTGGCTTACACACTTTACTGTAAATCCCTAACTCAATGCTAGAGGTATTATCGATAGGTCACCACCACCATCACCGATCTTTGGTCTTCGTTGACCTTTGTTCTTTCAACAAACTGATGTTGTGAGACATTTTAGGAACAGATGAGAGATTTGTTTTTGTAAATTCTTATTTATTGTTTGAGCGGTTTTTGACCTTTACTGTCTTCTCTTCTATCTAAGGACCAGGACTGTAGACAGATATGATGATGTTTCGGATGAGTGCCCATGACCTTTTTTTTTTTGCACACTTCAGATTGCTAAACTTACCAATAGAAAAACCCCTGTGGTCTAGATGGAAGAAATTAAAATATATTCTAGATCTATTGTTATAGGCTTATTAAAAAGATTTTAAGGGACCACAGATGGTAAATATACGGTCTCTCACAAAAGTGAGTACACCCCTCACATGTTTGTTAATATTTTATATCTTTTCATGGGACAACACTGAAGATCTGACACTTTGATGCAATGTGTACAGTCAACGGATTGTATATCAGTGTAACTTTGGTGCCCTTCATATAACTCAACACACAGCCATTAATGTCTAAACCGCTGGAAACAAAAAGTGAGTACACCCCCTAGTGAAAATGGCCAAATTGTGCCCAATTAGCCATTTTCCCTCCCCCTCGATGTCAAGTGACTTATTAGTGTTACAATGTCACAGGTGTGAATGAGGAGCAGGGGTGGAAAATTTATGTTATCGCTCTCAAGCTCTCTCATACTGGTCACTGGAAGTTCAACATGGCTCCTCATGGCAAATAACTCTCAAAGGATCTGAAATAAAATATTTGCCCTACATGAAGATGGCAGAGGCTATAAGAAGATTGCCAACACCCTGACACCGAGCTGCAGCATGTTGGCCAAGACCATACAGCGGTGTAACAAGATAGGTTCCACTCAGAACTGGCCTTGCCATGGTTGACCATAGAAGCTGAGTGCACGTGGTCAGCACCCTATCCGGAGGTCATCTGGTCAGAATAGAAGTATGAGTGCTGCCAGCATTGCTGCAGAGGTTACAGGAGTGGGGGCTTCGGTCTGTCAGTGCTCAGACCACACCCAGCACACTGCATCTCATAGGTCTGCGTGGAAGGAAGCCTCTTCTAACGATGATGCACAAGAAAGCTTGCAAACAGTTTTCTGAAGACAAGCAGACTAAGGACAAGGATTACTGGAACCATGTGCTATAGTCTGATGAGACAAAGATAAACTTTTTGGTTCAGATGGTGTCAAGCATGTGTTGTGGCAACCGAGTGAGGAACACAAAAGTGTGTCTTGCCTACAGTCAAGCAAGGTGGTGGGAGAGTCATGGTCAAGAGCTGTATAAGTGCTGCCGCCAGTGAGTAGCTACAGTTCATTGAGGGAACAATGAATGACAACATGTACTGTGACATATTAAAGTAGAGCATGATCCCCTCCCTTCAAAAACTGGGTCACAGGGCAGTATTCCAACATGATGATGACCCCAAATACACCTTCAAGACAACCACTGCCTTGCAAAAGAGACTGAGGTTAAAGGTTCTAGACTGGCCAAGCATGTCTCCAGACCTACACCCTATTGAGCATCTGTGGGTCATCCTCAAATGGAAGGTGGAGTAGCGCAAGGTCTCCAACATCCACCAGCTCCGTGATGTCATCATGGAGGCTTGGAAGAGGATCCAGTGGCCACCGCTGAAGCTCTAGTGACCTCCATGCCCAACAGACTTAAGGCAGAAAATAATGGTGGCCACACAAAATATTCACACTTTGGGCACAATTTGACCATTTTCACTTAAGGGTGTACTCACTTTTGTTGCCAGCGCTTTAGACATTAATGGGTGTGGCTTGAGTTATTTAGAGGAAATACCAAATTTATACTGTTATACATGCTGTACACTGACTACTGTACATTGTATCAAAGTGTCAGATCTTCAGTGTTGTCAATGGAAAAGATGTAACAAAATAATTACAAAAATGCAAGGGGTGTACTCACTTTTGTTAGATACGGTATATATATATTATATCAATTTTACAATATCATGATCTAAACCATTGCGCATTCTGATCTTCCTTTTTTATAGAATGACAGAAGTACAGTACAGACTGACAAATTATCCCATAGATAATTATAAGACAATATTAAAGGGAACCTGTCAAGTGATGTATGCCCCCAGGTCACAGGCAACATGATTCAGAGACAGGCTCCAAAACTGTAGATATCTATGCTTTACTTAGAACTGTGAAAATATATTTAAAACAAAAGCCTACAAACTAGTCACTGGTATGGGTCCTCGCTGGCTTACTCTTGAACAGCTTTGCTTGATATACATAGTGATTAATCTATCTGAGCAGGGGTGGGATGAAGCATTCATGTACTGACTTGTGGTTCTAGTGCTACATTTATGTAATGATGGTGATACTGGTGCTGGATTTATGTAGTGCTACATTCATGTAATGATGGTAATTCTGGTGTTGCGTTCATATACTGACAGTGGTTCTGTTACTGCATTCATGTACTGATGGTGGTTCTGATATTACATTCATGTACTGATGGTGGTTCTGGTGCTGCATTCATGTACTGATGGTGATTCTGGTGCTGTATCCATGTACTGATGATGGTTCTGGTGCTGCATTCATGTACTGATGGTGATTCTGGTGCTGTATCCATGTACTGATGGTGGTTCTGGTGCTGCATTCATGTACTGATGGTGATTCTGGTGCTGTATCCATGTACTGATGGTGGTTCTGGTGCTGCATTCATGTACTGATGGTGATTCTGGTGCTGCATTCATGTACTGATGGTGATTCTGGTGCTGTATCCATGTACTGATGGTGGTTCTGGTGCTGCATTCATGTACTGATTGTGATTCTGGTGCTGTATCCATGTACTGATGGTGGTTCTGGTGCTGCATTCATGTACTGATGGTGATTCTGGTGCTGTATCCATGTACTGATGGTGGTTCTGGTGCTGCATTCATGTACTGATGGTGGTTCTGGTGCTGCATTCAAGTACTGATGGTGATTCTGTTGCTGCATTCATGTACTGATGGTGGTTCTGGTGCTGCATTCATGTACTGATGGTGATTCTGGTGCTGTATCCATGTACTGATGGTGGTTCTGGTGCTGCATTCATGTACTGATGGTGATTCTGGTGCTGTATCCATGTACTGATGGTGATTCTGGTGCTGTATCCATGTACTGGTGGTGATTCTGGTGCTGTATCCATGTACTGATGGTGGTTCTGGTGTTGTATCCATGTACTGATGGTGGTTCTGGTGCTGCATTCATGTACTGATGGTGATTCTGGTGCTGTATTCATGTACTGATGGTGATTCTGGTGCTGTATCCATGTACTGATGGTGGTTCTGGTGCTGCATTCATGTACCGATTGTGGTTTTGGCACTGCATTCATCTACTACTAGTGGATCTTGCCCTGCACTCATGTGCTGACTGTGGTTCTGGTCTTGTCCTCATGTAGCAATCCATAACATGCTTAATAGACATGTTAACACTTAAACATCCTCATACCTTGCTGCTTTCTCTATTTTTCTGAGCATAAACTCTCCAAATCGTCCTCAAATACTCTTGGTTCTGGTTATGTATTTACGTGGAGATGGTTCTGGTGATATATTCAAGTAAGTACCCTTTTAAAAAAAAATTCTTGCCCTTGGGATTGGTTCCGTATGACAATATGGTCATTGTACCAAAAAATGTTGCACCCCTGTTATATATAATAAAAAAACAAAAAAAAAATCAAAAAATGGTTGCTTCAGAACAGACAACCCCTTTATTGATAAATATCTTGTTAGCCAGTTCTCATACCCTCCACATGTAGAGTCGCTTCTTTCTCTGTCTCGCGCTCTCCCTCTCTGTGGAGGACCCAGCACATCCATCTATTACTTTATTTCCCCAGTGGTGGTGCTGCAGAGAAATTAAGCACCTGCTCTTATGAGATCCCCCATAGATCAAAACTGATTGACCGCTCCCAGTATGAACTCAACCTATGACCTGATGTGTTACATTTCCCAAAAAAATTGGAATTGCCTGGAGCAAAAACACCCTGTAGATGCTATGAAGCGACACCTTTACACTGAATATATTAATTTTCACTTTATTTTTACAAAAAAAATACAAATGATTATTTTAACCTTTGTTTTTAGAAAATGTTGACTTTATTGTAAAACAAAAAATTGGCAATTTATACTTCTACTTTTAATGAGCAGTAATTAAGTCACAACAAAAAACCTCAACAAATAAACACAATATAATATGAAATAATAAAAACTCAATGTGTTTTATGAATTTTATATAATTCTTCATCTTGTCGCAGCACAGATTTTAAGGCATTTTATAAAGATATAAATAAATTTATATTCTGTAAGATAAAAAGCAAAAAGAATATATATACAGAGGCGCAAGTCGTTGAGTCCCGCTACCTGCAGCAGCAAATATGGACAAAACCACCTAATTTGTCCTATCAAAAAACCATTAGCATATAATAACTACTTGCGCTAGCTAGGTAAATCCGGGAGAGACATGTATATAAATTTGGATGTATATAATAAATGCACTCGCTTCTATTCCCAAGCAAAATGATAGCGTCCCACAATAATTAAAAAACGGCGCTATACCAAATCGCAACACAAACAGAGCGGTACCTTCATTCACATAGAGTACGAGATGATTAAGAAGAGTCCTGGCTTCCAAGTGTTCCAATGAAGAAGCAACAGTTCCAGCAGCGATAGTTCAAACAATGAAGCCCGCAGTCCAAGTACCCAGAGCACACTTCCCGGTTTCTGGGCAACAGTTCAAACGGACCAGACTAGATTCAGGTGCCGACTCTCAAGTCCTTTAAAATGCAGTTCACAACCGTGGGTATCGGACGCTGTCCCGGCCGGTGACAGACGTCCCCCTACACGCGTGGCAGCCGCTAGAGGCGGCAGATGCACAGCGCGTGTAAGTACAGAGCCAGCAAGGTTCAGCGATCCCCGCAGGACCTTGCGTGATGTCACGGTCACGTGGAACACCACGTGACTGGCTACTGAGCGCGGACCAGACCACAATACTGTCTAATACTGTCTGTATTGTGGTCTGGTCCGCGCTCAGTAGCTCTAGTGGCTGCCACGCGTGTAGGGAGACGTCTGTCACCGGCCGGGACAGCGTCCGATACCCACGGTTGTGAACTGCATTTTAAAGGACTTGAGAGTCGGCACCTGAATCTAGTCTGGTCCGTTTGAACTGTTGCCCAGAAACCGGGAAGTGTGCTCTGGGTACTTGGACTGCGGGCTTCATTGTTTGAACTATCGCTGCTGGAACTGTTGCTTCTTCATTGGAACACTTGGAAGCCAGGACTCTTCTTAATCATCTCGTACTCTATGTGAATGAAGGTACCGCTCTGTTTGTGTTGCGATTTGGTATAGCGCCGTTTTTTAATTATTGTGGGACGCTATCATTTTGCTTGGGAATAGAAGCGAGTGCATTTATTATATACATCCAAATTTATATACATGTCTCTCCCGGATTTACCTAGCTAGCGCAAGTAGTTATTATATGCAAGATAAAAAGCGCTGACATCTTCCATGTGCATCTGGGTCAGCGGACCGCAGCGATATCGTCACGTCAATATTAATCAATAGACTGCAGGTCATTAGGATTGTGCCGGCATCTCATCCACTGAAGCATATACTGAAGCTATAGCTAAAAATCTATTATTATGTATTGCCTGGGGCTGATGGGGGAGAAGAGAAAGTTTGTGTCCCCTCTTCCACCACCCAATATCTATTTTACTTTTTTATCACTTTCGCCGGGAATAACAAAAAGTAGCAAAAGTTATAAAACTACATCCCAGGGTCTAAAGTGCGGCAGACACTGAAATTTAGTGGATAGTCGAAACGAGGTGAAGTTACACTGAAGTTTCATTGTGGGCGGATTGTGTGAGAAATGCAGCTGGTCCTACATCATCATAACACACCAAAATATATAGAAAAGTCATAGCTGCGATTAATGCAAGGTGCTCAATAATAATACAGGATGTAACTCAGGATCAGTAATGTAATGTATGTACACAGTGACTGCACCAGCAGAATAGTGAGTGCAGCTCTGGAGTATAATACAGGATGTAACTCAGGATCAGTAATGTATGTACACAGTGACTGCACCAGCAGAATAGTGAGTGCAGTTCTGGAGTATAGTACAGGATGTAACTCAGGATCAGTAATGTAATGTATGTACACCGTGACTGCACCAGCAGAATAGTGAGTGCAGCTCTGGGGTATAATACAGGATGTAACTCAGGATCAGTAATGTAATGTATGCACACAGTCACTGCATCAGCAGAATAGTGAGTGCGGCTCTGGACACGCCCAGGAAGAGGAGGAGCGTCACAGCTGAGCGTCTGCAGGCTGGGATTTTGCTAAGCTCCTGGGAAGGGAGGTTTTTTTTTTCCTGCAAGGACTTTCCATCTGCCCCCTTCCCAGGAAAGAGGACTCTACCTGGGACTGAGCGCCGGGGCTGTGCCCCTGCCTCCCACCCCCCGGCAAGCCAGCTGGGGGTGGGGGGCCTCATCCACCACCAGGAGGCCCAAGGCACAGCCAGCCAGTCCCAGGGATGGGGAAAAAGCGGACACCAGGGGGCCGCAAGGCTCCAGGGTCCGGGACCCCTGAAGTGAAGGCTGTGGCGGGCCCTTCCCCCGGAGGTGCAGCAGCCGGCAGAGGTGAGGCGGGGTCCCCCCTTAACATCTGGGGCTCCAAGGCTGCGGGAGAGTTGGCTACCACCTACGCCTCCCGCATCCATGCCCAACTCTCCGAATATGAGGAGGCCGGGAAGCAGCTGAGGAGACTTCGGGGGGAGTTGGAGGGAGCCAGGATAATATCTAAAAACAGGCTCCGTACCTCAAAGAAAGCGGAGGTCGCCGCCACAGTCCAGCGGCTGGAAGAGGAGATTCGGGCCCTGGAGGGCCGGCGAAGTGTCATCATGGCTGGCAGCGGCCCCTTCCAGGAGAAGCTGCGGAACGAGGACCGGTTCAGGGCCATGGCCGGTGGGTCAGGAGGCCCCACCCAGGTGGAGGAAAGTGAGGAGAAGGAAGAGCAAGATGGCGCCCATGCTACACCCGGGCCGCCTCCACCTGAAGACCTGACAGACACCAGCAGGAGTCAGGTAACATGCAGCGGGATAGCCCCTGAGCAATTGGCCCTCCCGCTGGACTCCAGTTAAATCGGAGGAAAGCAGGAGTGAGGGGGAGGATGGAGGGAGTGGGAGTAATACCGAGGGGGGCTGCCTCATCCTCAGGCAAGTGCAGCAGACGGAATCCCCAGCACGGTTTGGCACGCTGTTGTTTGGGGATGAAGTCTGCCCGGAGGATGAGGCAACCGGGAAGAGGAGAAACAGGAGGCGCAGGCGTAAGGCCTCTGAAGGCGTGGAGGAACAACTGGTTTTTGCTCCTCTTCCCGGGGCCCCTCTGTCCCGCTGTGTGGAACCCGCTACCCACCCCGGCTCGGGCCCTGTGGTGGGTCCGCAGCGAGGGAGCGGGGAGAGAGATGACTGTTGTGACCTGACTGTCACATCTGGTGACAGTTCAGACCAGGGCAGCGACATGGAGGTCTGTGCTGGTTGTAGTGTTGGTGGTGGTGTCCAGGCTCAGCCCTCAGTGGCAGGGGGGGCTGGCCTGGCACCAGGTAAAGTTGGTACAGCCAGGGCCGCACCTCCGGCGGCAAGTGCTGGGGCTTCTGGGCCCCCCACGTACGGATCCGCTAAGTCTGGATCGCTAGTGGGGGTCCAGAAGTCTAGGAAGGGCGAGCAAAAAATCAAACAACTGAAGCGGTGCAGGGAGCTGGTCGCTCCCATAGCGGCGCCCGTGATAAGAGCGGGGTCTCCGGCACGTCGACCCAAAAGGGGGTCCATGCGGGGGGCTCCGCCGCCACTGGGCGACGAGGGGGAGTGGCCGGCCCTGTCCGTGGCAAGTGGTGGGCACAGAGTGGCGGCGGTGGACTGCGAGGGGGGCGGGGCCTCCCCGAGTGTTGCCCGGCCTGCAAAGGCTGTGGCATGCGGGGGGGCGTGTCCTCCTCGGCCGCTGTCCCGCTCGCTACGTCCGCGTCACCTGGGGGGGCGTGGCCTCGCAAGGGGTCACTGCTCTGCCTGTGGTGGCCGTGACTGGCGGGGGGTGCGTGGCCACGGCAGGCCCGCTGCCCTCTGTCCCACCCACCCTCCCAAGCAGTGCAAGCAAGCTGCCCCCAAAAGCTGGCGGGGGGTTGTCGGGGTCCCCAGCCCACCTACCTTCATCTGAGGGTGCGGGGACTCTGGCACCCCCTGGCAAGCCGGCAGAGGGAGTGAAGAAGGATGCAGGGCAGGGAGCTGTGCCAGAGTCCGTCCCTGCCCAGAGCAAGGAAATCAAAAGAAACTCTGAAAAAGAAAAAAAAATGGTGCTGGAGAAACCAAGAGCTGCTCCCAGGCACAGCCAGGGAAATGTGCAGTATGTTATCAGCGCTGAGGCATTTAAAGGGGCAGCAGCACTCCTGGCCAGTAAGGGCAATCATGGAGCACCTGGCCAGCTAGGGCCCCCAGCAGGTGGGAGGGAAAATTGCGGCAAAGGAACTGTTAATGCTGATGTAAATAAAAATGTAAATATAAATAAAATTGGTGCTGAGGAGTATGAGGAGTGCGTGAGTGAATGTGAGAGCGGGGTGACTGATATTTTTGAGGAGTTGTTTGTGGACGTGAATGGGGATGTGAGTGACATGGATGAGGGAGTGAATGTGGCTGAAAGTGCTGGAGTGAATGCTGGGAATAATAGAGTGAATGGGAGAGTGAGTGGGAGGACGAATGAGGGTGCAGGCACAAGTGGTGGTAGGAGGGCTGGCCCATCTGCCCCCCCGGCCGTGAGACCCCAACGTAACTATGCGGGGGCCGCGGCTGGGGGTCAGGGTGGTCCTGGGGGGGTCTCCTCGCCTCCGGGCTCCAGGGACGGCGCTTTGCACCACCGTTTCCTGGAGGCCCTTAAAAGGGGAGAAAGGTCGGTAACAGTAGAGGGGAGGACAGTGGACCTGTCTTTCTGGATAGAGAGACACGGCCTTGCTGCCTTCCAAAATCAAAGGGAGGGAGGGACTGTTTGGTCTCTCCTCACAGCCGGGCAGGGGCCGCCAAGAAGGAATGTGGTTCGTCTTAGGTGGGGGGGCAATGAAGCTTGTCCACCCAGGAGCAAGGTGGTGGAGCTCCTCCTAAAGATGGGCTTCGGGGCGAATGACATCTTTGCCCTGATACATCCTTCGGCGTCCCGCTTCTTTGATGTCAGTTTCGTGCGGCCAGAGGGGCTTGAGCTCTTCTGGTCGAACTACGAGCTGGTGCGAGAAGAGCCCGGATGGCGAGACTTCGTTGCGCAAGCGGTGTCTCGCCAAAATGCCGTCAAGCGAGTGACCGTGGTGACTTGTAACGAGTCGCTCGCAGGCGTGGACATAATGACGTGGCTTTCTCGTTACGGGGAAGTCACCGAGGTCCCAAAAAAGAACAGGGATGAATTTGGCATCTGGTCGGGGGGCTGGACCTTCATGGTAAAGCTGAAGGTTTCCGGCGGCACGGTCACCCACATCCCTTCCTCGGCGTTCTTGGGGAGGGACAGGATCCTGGTCTTCTACCAGGGGCAACCGAAGGTCTGCCACAAGTGCGGTGACCCCACCCACTTCAGTGCCAGCTGCAAGGTGCAGAAGTGTGCGTTGTGTGGTGGGGTAGGCCACCTGGCCGCCTTGTGCAAAGACATTCGGTGCCACCTGTGTGGTGACCTAGGTCACCTGCTCAGCCGCTGCCCTCGCTCTTTCTCCAATACCGCTGCAGGCCCGGTGGGGGGAAACCGTGAGGGGGTAACCTCTGGCGGTGCTTCTGCCATGGCAGGTGGTGGCGGAGGGGGAAGGGCTGAGGGGCCGGTGAGGAAGGGCAATGCTAAGGCAAGGGGCCCCGCGTATGAGCGGAGGCAAGAAAAACGCCATGGAGGCAAGGGGCAGGTGGAGCCTCGGGAAACTGGGGTGATGCCTGCCCCTCCCTCTAGGCCCGTGGCAAAAGCCTCTGAGGCCCTGGGAGAGAGTGCGGTGAGTGAGGAGATCAGGAGGATGGAGAGAGAGGAGAAAGCGGCTGACTCAGACGACTCCTCTCGTTATGAAAGTGTCGACGAGGATGTCAGGGGGCAGCCTACAGCATCAGGTGGCAAAAACAAGCGTGCCAACCGTAAATCGGGAGGGAAGAGGGCTGACAAGTCTTCAAAGTCCCCCCCGCCCCCGACCACAAGAGTGCATACGGAAGGGCCCGCTGACCCCCCTCTGATCAGACTCTCCAACCGGTTCAGCGCCCTCGGAGGTTCAGATGATGATCCGCAAGACGAGGGTGCTGGGCCGCGGGTAACACTAGAGGGTCCTTCGGGGGATGGTGGAGTCCGTCCCTCAGGGGGCACTGTTCCTACTGAGGGGGGAACAGGCCTGGAACCCGGGGACGAGGACACTGGGGGGGGAGGGATGGACACATCGGGGGCTTCCCTAAAAAGGAAGGTGTCTGACCCCTCCCCAGGAGGAGGTGATAGCGGGGCAGGGAAGAAATTGGCCATCCAACTCGATCACCCATGATGGCTGAACTCGCCCCGTTGACGCTGGCGTCCATTAATGTCGCCAGCATTAAGTCAGATGCGGCTCGCTTCACGGCCTTTGATTTTTTTCTCCCGGATTGAGGCAGAAATTTTATTTTTGCAAGAGACCAGACTAACGGACATGGGGGCCATCTTTAAAGCACGGAGGGAGTGGAGGTGCGGGCCCTCATACTGGTCTCTTGCGGCTGAGCCGTATAGCGGGGTGGCAGTCCTTTTTAAGACTGCAGATGTTGAATGCCGACGGGTTACTGAGTTGGAAATGGGGAGGTGCCTGATCC
Organism: Dendrobates tinctorius; assembly: GCF_039654945.1. Lineage (NCBI taxonomy): Eukaryota > Metazoa > Chordata > Amphibia > Anura > Dendrobatidae > Dendrobates > Dendrobates tinctorius. The sequence goes on from NW_027361691.1 coordinate 6,450,009, forward strand.
TAGATGTCTTCATGAGGGGACAAGAGCTCCGGCTCATTAATATCTACGGCCCACAGTCCAAGTGGGACCGTAAATGTCTCTTCCTGAGGATCAAGCCCTTTCTTTTTATGAGCCGACAGGTGGTCTTCGGTGGGGACTTCAACACCGTTACGAGGTCCCGTGACCGGGGGGGTCCCGGAGACCGCCTGGCTTATGACAGCGTCGCGCTTAATAGCATAGCTAGTGAAGCTCGCCTGGTGGATGTCCACATCCAGCACACCCCAGGCCACGGGGGTTTCACCTACCATAGGGGTAGCAGTAGGTCTAGAATAGACAGGTTTTTTTTGAAGGAGGACGCCATCTTTTCTGCTGTGTCCGCCGTTGAGGTGGAGTTCTCCGACCACTGTTTAATTTTCTTTTCTCTGAATGTTGCAGAGACTCCTCGGATGGGAAGAGGGCTGTGGAAGCTCAATTCGTCCCTGCTGGAAGAAGCGGAGGTGAGACAATCCTTCGAGGATTTTCTTCAGAGCCAGGTACCGCTGTTGGATCTCTGTAGTAGTAAGTCAGAGTGGTGGGAGATCTTCAAAAAGCGGGTGGCGGGGTTCTTCCGTCAGCTCTCGAACCTCAGAAGTCTGAACAGGCACCGCTTGTATCAGGCTCTGGGGAGGAAACTCGAGCAGCTTGTCTCGACTGGAGGTGACCGTGAGGAAATCTCCAGAGTGAAATCTTTGCTCAAGAGGTGCCAGTATGATAGACACACATCTTTAGTTTTTGAGAGGGACTTCGGGAAGTACCGCTCGCCCGACCCTTACAGAAACTGTAAGATGTCAGTGAATTGTAAGATGGTGACAGGACTGATCGACAGTACGGGGTCCCTGAACAGATCCAAATCAGGGATCCTGGAGGTGGTCAGATCCTTCTAATCGCGCCTCTTGGAAAAGAAGGATCTGGATCGGGATAGGATGTCGGCTTTCCTGGCTGAAACCGTCCCTGAGCCAGGGGGTGATCCCTCTCTTGGTGTTTTGGCAGAAGAAATTAGGGATTAGGAAGTGAGACTGGCCATTGATGGGCTTCGGCCCAAGAAATCGCCAGGTCCGGATGGCTTAACATCCGAGTTTTATAAGACTTTTAGGGACTCCTTGGTCCCCCTCTTGACAGGGGTCTTTAATGAGTGTCTATCCTCGGGCACTCTTCCCGACTCAATGAGGAAGTCAGCCCTAATTATTCTGTCAAAGGGTAAAGATCCGTCCCGTATCGAGAATTGGCGTCCCATAGCGCTTCTCGATACGGACCGGAAGGTTCTGGCCAAAGTGCTGTTTAATCGGCTGGTGAAGTTTGCACCCCGGCTCCTTTCAGGGGCCCAGCATTGCTCTGTTCCAGGCCGCAGTACTTTTAGTGCTGTGCTCGGTGTCCGGGAGGCAGTGGAGCAGGGTAGGGCAGGCCACTGGAAGGGGTACTTTCTGTCGTTAGACCAAGCGAAAGCCTTTGACCGGGTCAACCATGAGTACCTCTGGTCCGTCCTTTTGAGGTATGGTCTGCCTGGGAGGTTTGTAAAATGGTTAGCGATCTTGTACCAAGGGGCTGAGACTTTTCCGCTGGTGAACGGTTGGTCAGGTCGCCCTTTTGAGGTGGGTTCTGGGGTCCGTCAGGGCTGTCCGCTGAGCCCGCTTTTATACGTGTTCGCGATCGATCCCTTCCTAAGGAGGGTAGATCGTGGACCGTTGGCGGGAGTCGGGATGGACCAGGCGGGCTCTGGGTCCTCTCTGAGGGTGGTGGCGTACGCCGATGATGTTTCCCTTTTCGTGTCCTCGAGGGGGGAGGCGGATTGGGTCATGTCAGAGGTAGTGCGCTACTCGGAGGCATCCGGGTCCATGATCAACCGGGATAAGTGTGAAAGTCTCTGGCTGGGAGGGGGAGATCCTAGTTTTGATCTCCCGGACACCCTTCCAGGGCCCCAGGCCACCGCCAAAATTCTAGGCATCGATTTTGGCCCCGGGGACTACCCCCAGCAAAATTGGGAGGGCAGACTTAAGATTGCCGCCCAAAAGGTGGACCAATGGAAGGGTTGGTCTTTGTCCCTAAGGTAAAGGGTTGCCCTGGCTAAAGGCTTTCTGCTTCCCTTGTTAATTTACCTAGGCAGCGTGTGCATTTTGCCAGAACCTCTCTGGACACGGGTCTATAGCCTGTTCTTCCAGCTGTTATGGGGGAATAGGCTCAACCTAATCAAGAGAGAGGTCACATACCGCACGAGGAGACTAGGTGGGTTGGGTATGGTCAACCCGGTAGTGTTCTTAGTGAACACCTTTCTTAAAGCCAACATTTCCAACCTCTGGCTAGAGAGGGCTCCTCCGTGGGTAGTCTCCTGTAATGGTTGGCTTCGGCCCTTCTTCCAGGAATGGGAGACAGGAGGGCAAGTGAAGGACCTCCGCACACCTCATGGGCATCTCCCGGCTTATGCTACCCCGGTTCTGAAGGTGATCCGCCGGTGGGGTCTGGGAATGTGGGAAATCAGGACCATGTCGCGGCAATGCCTTGACAGGAGGGTTCTGTTGACCCATTTCCAGAAGCCCCTGGCCCTTAAGGATTGCCCAGGCTGGGATCTGGAGGTGGGGCTCGGGCTTTTAAATTCTAAGCGGATCTCCACGAAGTTTTGGGACTTGACCTGGCGCTGCTTCCACGGGAGGCTGTATGTAAAGGATAACCTGAAGTGCAGGAAATCCGATGATCGGGGTTGTCCCCGTGAGGAGTGTGGCGACGTGCTGGAAAGCATGGAGCACTTCCTGCTTCAGTGTCCCTTTAATACAGAGGTTTACAACAGGGTGGGGGCTTCCATACGTTGGCCGCGGCTGGCGTCCCTCTCCTATGCCGAGTGGGCCTATGGAGCGTTCAGAACTCTGGGTGGCCGAGACCGGGGCACTTTATTCCTGGTCAGTGTAGTGGTTAGGTTCTACATTTGGAATGCACGGTGCTTAGTTTCGACGTGGCAGAAAGCCCTCCCAAGGGAAGAGGTGGTTAGTAACATCCTGGGTGACCTGGTGAAGGTGCGTTCTTTGGAGTTCGAAAGGTTGGGTGTGAGGAGGGCCTCTTGGCTTTGGAGGGGCCTTTCCTTTTAAAAACGCACTCTAGGGAGAGCTAGATTTTGTGTGAATGTGGGTAGGGACAGCATAAGGTGGTGTGGGTGGTGAGGGACAGAAGTAGGGGCAGATAGGGACAGGAAGGGACAGGCACTGAGGGACAGATAGAGTTAGTTATGATAAGGTAGGTAGAGTAGGGGCAGGTAAGGACAGATAGGGACAGTTTCTTTAGGGACAGAAGTAGGGACAGTCTTAGTTGTTGAGGGACAGGGTGAATGTGTTAGTGAGGGATGGGGCCTCTAGAACTCCTTTTTCCTGGTGGTGGGCTACTGCATGGCACATCTAGATTTTTGTTTTGAGATAGAGAAATAATGGATATTGGGCTTGCAGGCACTGAACTTGGGCCTGTAAGTAAAGGTTTGTGGTGTGGTAATATTCGGTAAAGCAAATGATGTAATGACATTGCACTGTAATATTGTATTGTAAATATGTATTGTAGTATATGTATTGTAGTATGTGTTGTTATTCTTTTCCGTAGTCAGAGGTGCATGGGGGGCGTAGTGAGGTTGGGAGGGGGGTGAATGGGGGGGGTGAGAGCGGAAAAAAAAAAAGTAAAAGGACCCTAAACCAAGGGGAAAGTGGCAAATGGATATAACATATACCATGGACCATGGAAATTATGGAAAATGGACCATTTTTGAGCACATCGGGGGCAAATGGGTGAGGGTTTTGCTTGTGGGCATAAACTTTCGTGCTCATCAGGCCTAGACGTGATAAGGCCATGGACATTTATGGACCTGTGGTGTGGGTGGTGGGAAAAATAATTAAAAAAATATATATATATATATATTGAAGTGTTTAGCTGGTGAAGGTAATTTTGCCAAAAAAGAATTGGCTAGGTTTATTTAAGGCAGCATGGGCCAAGAATATTATTTTTGTTTTCCTGTATATAGGTATGGGTGGAAGTGTGAATGGGGAGTGAAAGAGAGTGAATGGGGGTGAAAGATTAAAAACTGTTTTTCATTATTTTATGGGAAAAGTTTTCTGTTGGAAAGTTCCTGCTGGGGGTCCCCTAAGCTGGAAAGCTTGGGGGCTATAACAAGTTGCGGTTATGCACAAGCTTCTGTATGTCCTAAGTGTATGATTAATGTGTGTATTTTGGTTTATGTGTTTTCTTTTCTGGAATGTTGTGTTGTATTGTTTTTGATATTTTATAATAAAAGAGATACAGGATGTAACTCAGGATCAGTAATGTAATGTATGTACACAGTGACTGCACCAGCAGAATTGTGAGTGCAGCTCTGGGGTATAATACAGGATGTAACTCAGGATCAGTAATGTAATGTATGTACACAGTGACTGCACCAGCAGAATAGTGAGTGCAGCTCTGGAGTATAATACAGGATGTAACTCAGGCTCAGTAATGTAATGTATGTACACAGTGACTGCACCAGCAGAATAGTGAGTGCAGCTCTGGGGTATAATACAGGATGTAGCTCAGGATCAGTAATGTAATGTATGTACACAGTGACTGCACCAGCAGAATAGTGAGTGCAGCTCTGGGGTATAATACAGGATGTAACTCAGGATCAGTAATGTAATGTATGTACACAGTGACTGCACCAGCAGAATAGTGAGTGCAGCTCTGGAGTATAATACAGGATGTAACTCAGGCTCAGTAATGTAATGTATGTACACAGTGACTGCACCAGCAGAATAGTGAATGCAGCTCTGGGGTATAATACAGGATGTAACTCAGGATCAGTAATGTAATGTATGTACACAGTGACTGCACCAGCAGAATAGTGAATGCAGCTCTGGGGTATAATACAGGATGTAACTCAGGATCAGTAATGTAATGTATGTACACAGTGACTGCACCAGCAGAATAGTGAGTGCAGCTCTGGGGTATAATACAGGATGTAACTCAGGATCAGTAATGTAATGTATGTACACAGTGACTGCACCAGCAGAATAGTGAGTGCAGCTCTGGAGTATAATACAGGATGCAACTCAGGATCAGTAATGCAATGTATGTACACAGTGACTGCACCAGCAGAATAGTGAGTGCAGCTCTGGGGTATAATACAGGATGTAACTCAGGATCAGTAATGTATGTACACAGTGACTGCACCAGCAGAATAGTGAGTGCAGCTCTGGAGTATAATACAGGATGTAACTCAGGATCAGTAATGTAATGTATGTACACAGTGACTGCACCAGCAGAATAGTGAGTGCAGCTCTGGAGTATAATACAGGATGTAACTCAGGATCAGTAATGTAATGTATGTACAAAGTGACTGCAGCAGCAGAATAGTGAGTGCAGCTCTGGAGTATAATACAGGATGTAACTCATGATCAGTAATGTAATGTATGTACACAGTGACTGCAGCTCTGGGGTATAATACAGGATGTAATTCAGGATCAGTAATGTAATGTATGTACACAGTGACTGCACCAGCAGAATAGTGAGTGCAGCTCTGGAGTATAATACAGGATGTAACTCAGGATCAGTAATGTAATGTATGTACACAGTGACTGCACCTGCAGAATAGTGAGTGCAGCTCTGGGGTATAATACAGGATGTAACTCAGTATCAGTAATGTAATGTATGTACACAGTGACTCCACCAGCAGAATAGTGAGTGCAGCTCTGGAGTATAATATAGGATGTAACTCAGGATCAGTAATGTAATGTATATACACAGTGTCTGCACCAGCAGAATAGTGAGTGCAGCTCTGGAGTATAATACAGGATGTAACTCAGGATCAGTAATGTAATGTATGTGCACAGTGACTGCACCAGCAGAATAGTGAGTGCAGCTCTGGGGTATAATACAGAATGTAACTCAGGATCTGTAATGTAATGTATGTACACAGTGACTGCATCAGCAGAATAGTGAGTGCACCTCTGGGGTAGAATACAGGAGGTAACTCAGGATCAGTAATGTAATGTATGTACACAGTGACTGCACCAGCAGAATAGTGAGTGCAGCTCTGGAGTATAATACAGGATGTAACACAGGATCAGTAATGTAATGTATGTACACAGTGACTGCACCAGCAGAATAGTGAGTGCAGCTCTGGAGTATAATACAGGATGTAACTCAGGATCAGTAATGTATGTACACAGTGACTGCACCAGCAGAATAGTGAGTGCAGCTCTGGGATATAATACAGGATATACAGTATAATAATGTGAGATACAGTAATACGAGATATCAATGTAAATTTAACCTATAGATTAAATACAAATTAATGTTTAACAAAAGTCCACCCTTAGGACATTTACAGCCCTAGGGACCCGATCACCCTTGCAGTCCTGGCTAATTAAGCCAATTACTCCACCAGACCTATATGAATTGGATGAGGCTTTCTGTCTCATTCAGGACTGTAACCAGTAACATTGATGCTTTCTTTGCTCCCGGCTCCTGGTGTATGGTTTGCCTCTCTCCAGGCCGCTATGGCAGAATCTATGCAGTCTCCACACTCTTACAGTATTGTACAAGTTTCCACAGGAGCAGAGAACTTTTCTGCTTCCTCTCTGTACACCTGTACGGTTGTGGTATCGCAGATCAGCTCTGCTGAGTGATACAAACTAATCCTGCTAATGAGAGCTGTGTCTAAGGCTGTGTTCACACGGTGTTTGGCCCTACGTTCCATAGCTCCATTGGGGATTGGGGCTGACGAGGCGTTTGACTACAGTGATGCAGATGGAGAATATTCGCTACTTTCATTGTCTGTTCAGTTGTTTCGGACACAGCTGATGGCTCCAAATACTATGGAGATGAGCCATGGCCTGGAGTCTCTCATGTACTTTCTGAGAACACAATTGCCATTAGAAGAAATTAAATTTAAAAAAATGTAGGCGCTTTGTACTAATGCTTGATAAAGACTGAAAACAAAAACTGTATGAAGACTGGAGAAATGGCAAAAACTGTACTGGCTAAAAAATAATGTTAAATGGGACCAGTCATTTAAATATGTAATTTTTATTACCTGGTGTAAATGCCGCTGTTCTCCTGAATCCAGCGTTATCTTTCTTTTGTTTCTGCGCCTCTCCGTTCCTGAGATATGACCCCTTCTATAAATCTGGAGTTGTCAGACAAAGGGGCGTAGCGCTCATCTCCTCTCCTGAGGACCACGCCCTGTTGGCCAAAAAGACTAGAGAGAAAAGAGTGCTATATCTCAGGAACCGAGAGGCGCAGGAACAAAAGAAAAACAGCGCCGGATTCAGGAGAACAGCGGCATTTACACCAGGTAAAAGAAAAATGTAAAGGCAAAATACAATTTTATATTATGGGTTGGAATTCCACTGAGAGTGGCAGAAAGAGCTGCTCCTATCTGGGTATTTAGGTTTACGAAGCCTAATGGAGGGTGAAATGTGGAGGAGAGTGAGGAGCATGGTCTTAGAAATGGGCACCCTGTATATGTTATATTTCATGCTTGCACAGTGTTTCTGGAACAGATTTGAGTTAGGTGCTTCAATAAAGGAACAAGTTAAAATCTGGGAGTCTGACACTTGTTTGGAGCATTGTACCAAGCCTAACACTCAATTTTTCTAAATACAATTCCAAATTTTAGCAAAATGAAAAAATTCTGACTTCCTGCAGTCACCACTAGAGGGAGCATACTGTATTCTTTATATGGAATGAAGTGAGCTCCTAAGCTCCCTCTAGTGGTGGCTACAGGAAGTCAGAATTTTATAATTCCTGCCGATGCTGGGGATTTGGAGGTCGGTATCAGTAAGAAAACTCATACTACTGAATATAGAGCATATTTAAAACAGTGAAGACAAGAACCTAATATTCTATATGTGACAGTTTGTCACTCGCTGTGTGGGTGTCATATGTAAATGAATAGAGATCAAGATGCAGATTATAGGATGATGTTCCGGGTATTAGGGGATCGTGTACCATAGAGGATTATTACATATCCAGTGACCGTTTGAAGGTGACATTTTTCAGAGACTGAAAAGAGATTTTAATGGCTTTATGACATTCCGATAAACATAATAGCCGTCAATCAGAATACGATGTAGCAGTAAGGCGAATCAGAGAACGGGGACGGATTGTTCTCAGTGATTAATACGTTTTCACATTATAGAAGTCAATGCAGATAACTATATCGCTCCATATACAGACATTCAGACTATGTAATTAGCGCTCCCATTAGGAACCGGCAGGATACCTGAATATTCATCAGGCATCTACGTGGCACACATTATTTATGCCTTTATATATCACACTCTGTGAATCAGGGGCGCACAGCCCACAATGTTCCTATGTGGAACAGACATTATGGGGGGGGGGGCATTATGGCCATTACTGTTATGGCTGGCACTGTGCTGTCAGTTACAGGGGCATTATGGCCATTACTGTTATGGCTGGCACTGTGGATGTCAGTTACAGGGGCATTATGGCCATTACTGTTATGGCTGGCACTGTGGATGTCAGTTACAGGGGCAATATGGACATTACTGTTATGGCTGGCACTGTGGATGTCAGTTACAGGGACACTATGGCCGTTACTGTTATGGCTGGCACTGTGGATGTCAGTTACAAGGGCATTATGGCCATTACTGTTATGGCTGGCACTGTGCTGTCAGTTACAGGGGCATTATGGCCATTACTGTTATGGCTGGCACTGTGGATGTCAGTTACAGGGGCATTATGGCCATTACTGTTATGGCTGGCACTGTACTGTCAGTTACAGGGGCATTATGGCCATTACTGTTATGGCTGGCACTGTGCATGTCAGTTACAGGGGCATTATGGCCATTACTGTTATGGCAGGCACTGTGCTGTCAGTTACAGGGGCATTATGGCCATTACTGTTATGGTTGGCACTGTGGATGTCAGTTACAGGGGCATTATGGCCATTACTGTTATGGCAGGCACTGTGCTGTCAGTTACAGGGGCATTATGGCCATTACTGTTATGGTTGGCACTGTGGATGTCAGTTACAGGGGCATTATGGCCATTACTGTTATGGCTGGCACTGTGGATGTCAGTTACAGGGGCATTATGGCCATTACTGTTATGGCTGGCACTGTACTGTCAGTTACAGGGGCATTATGGCCATTACTGTTATGGCTGGCACTGTACTGTCAGTTACAGGGGCATTATGGCCATTACTGTTATGGCTGGCACTGTGGATGTCAGTTACAGGGGCATTATGGCCATTACTGTTATGGCTGGCACTGTACTGTCAGGTACAGGGGCATTATGGCCATTACTGCTATGGCTGGCACTGTGCATGTCAGTTACAGGGGCATTATGGCCATTACTGCTATGGCAGGCACTGTGCTGTCAGTTACAAGGGCATTATGGCCATTACTGTTATGGCTGGCACTGTGCTGTCAGTTACAGGGGCATTATGGCCATTACTGTTATGGCTGGCACTGTGGATGTCAGTTACAGGGGCATTATGGCCATTACTGTTATGGCTGGCACTGTACTGTCAGTTACAGGGGCATTATGGCCATTACTGCTATGGCTGGCACTGTGCATGTCAGTTACAGGGGCATTATGGCCATTACTGCTATGGCAGGCACTGTGCTGTCAGTTACAGGGGCATTATGGCCATTACTGCTATGGCAGGCACTGTGCTGTCAGTTACAGGGGCATTATGGCCATTACTGTTATGGCTGGCACTGTGCTGTCAGTTACAAGGGCATTATGGCCATTACTGTTATGGCTGGCACTGTGCTGTCAGTTATAGGGGCATTATGGCCATTACTGTTATGGCTGGCAATGTGCTGTCAGTTACAGGGGTATTATGGACATTACTGCTGTGGCAGGCACTGTGGATGTTCATTACAAGGGCATGATGGCCATTACTGTTATGGCTGGACTGTGCTGTCAGTTACAGGGACACTATGGCCATTACTGCTATGGCAGGCACTGTGCTGTCAGTTACAGGGGCATTATGGCCATTACTGTTATGGCTGGCACTGTACTGTCAGTTACAAGGGCATTATGGCCATTACTGTTATGGCTGGCACTGTACTGTCAGTTACAGGGGCATTATGGCCATTTCTGTTATGGCAGGCACTGTACTGTCAGTTACAGGGGCATTATGGCCATTACTGTTATGGCAGGCAGAGTGTATGTCAGTTACAGGGGCATTATGGCCATTACTGCTATGGCAGGCACTGTACTGTCAGTTACAGGGGCATTATGGCCATTACTGTTATGGCTGGCACTGTACTGTCAGTTACAAGGGCATTATGGCCATTACTGCTATGGCAGGCACTGTGCTGTCAGTTACAGGGGCATTATGGCCATTACTGTTATGGCTGGCACTGTACTGTCAGTTACAAGGGCATTATGACCATTACTGCTATGGCAGGCACTGTGCTGTCAGTTACAGGGGCATTATGGCCATTACTGTTATGGCTGGCACTGTACTGTCAGTTACAAGGGCATTATGGCCATTACTGCTATGGCAGGCACTGTGCTGTCAGTTACAGGGGCATTATGGCCATTACTGTTATGGCTGGCACTGTACTGTCAGTTACAAGGGCATTATGGCCATTACTGTTATGGCTGGCACTGTGCTGTCAGTTATAGGGGCATTATGGCCATTACTGTTATGGCTGGCAATGTGCTGTCAGTTACAGGGGTATTATGGACATTACTGCTGTGGCAGGCACTGTGGATGTTCATTACAAGGGCATGATGGCCATTACTGTTATGGCTGGACTGTGCTGTCAGTTACAGGGACACTATGGCCATTACTGCTATGGCAGGCACTGTGCTGTCAGTTACAGGGGCATTATGGCCATTACTGTTATGGCTGGCACTGTACTGTCAGTTACAAGGGCATTATGGCCATTACTGTTATGGCTGGCACTGTACTGTCAGTTACAGGGGCATTATGGCCATTTCTGTTATGGCAGGCACTGTACTGTCAGTTACAGGGGCATTATGGCCATTACTGTTATGGCAGGCAGAGTGTATGTCAGTTACAGGGGCATTATGGCCATTACTGCTATGGCAGGCACTGTACTGTCAGTTACAGGGGCATTATGGCCATTACTGTTATGGCAGGCACTGTGCTGTCAGTTATAGGGGCATTATGGCCATTACTGTTATGGCTGGCACTGTGGATGTCAGTTACAGGGGCATTATGGCCATTACTGTTATGGCTGGCACTGTACTGTCAGTTACAAGGGCATTATGGCCATTTCTGTTATGGCAGGCACTGTACTGTCAGTTACAGGGGCATTATGGCCATTACTGTTATGGCAGGCAGAGTGTATGTCAGTTACAGGGGCATTATGGCCATTACTGCTATGGCAGGCACTGTACTGTCAGTTACAGGGGCATTATGGCCATTACTGTTATGGCAGGCACTGTGCTGTCAGTTATAGGGGCATTATGGCCATTACTGTTATGGCTGGCACTGTGGATGTCAGTTACAGGGGCATTATGGCCATTACTGTTATGGCTGGCACTGTACTGTCAGTTACAAGGGCATTATGGCCATTACTGCTATGGCAGGCACTGTGCTGTCAGTTATAGGGGCATTATGGCCATTACTGTTATGGCTGGCAATGTGCTGTCAGTTACAGGGGTATTATGGACATTACTGCTGTGGCAGGCACTGTGGATGTTCATTACAAGGGCATGATGGCCATTACTGTTATGGCTGGACTGTGCTGTCAGTTACAGGGACACTATGGCCATTACTGCTATGGCAGGCACTGTGCTGTCAGTTACAGGGGCATTATGGCCATTACTGTTATGGCTGGCACTGTACTGTCAGTTACAAGGGCATTATGGCCATTACTGTTATGGCTGGCACTGTACTGTCAGTTACAGGGGCATTATGGCCATTTCTGTTATGGCAGGCACTGTACTGTCAGTTACAGGGGCATTATGGCCATTACTGTTATGGCAGGCAGAGTGTATGTCAGTTACAGGGGCATTATGGCCATTACTGCTATGGCAGGCACTGTACTGTCAGTTACAGGGGCATTATGGCCATTACTGTTATGGCAGGCACTGTGCTGTCAGTTATAGGGGCATTATGGCCATTACTGTTATGGCTGGCACTGTGGATGTCAGTTACAGGGGCATTATGGCCATTAATGTTATGGCTGGCACTGTACTGTCAGTTACAAGGGCATTATGGCCATTACTGTTATGGCTGGCACTGTACTGTCAGTTACAGGGGCATTATGGCCATTACTGTTATGGCTGGCACTGTGCTGTCAGTTACAGGGGCATTATGGCCATTACTGTTATGGCTGGCACTGTGGATGTCAGTTACAGGGGCATTATGGCCATTACTGTTATGGCTGGCACTGTACTGTCAGTTACAGGGGCATTATGGCCATTACTGCTATGGCTGGCACTGTGCATGTCAGTTACAGGGGCATTATGGCCATTACTGTTATGGCTGGCACTGTGCTGTCAGTTACAGGGGCATTATGGCCATTACTGTTATGGCTGGCACTGTACTGTCAGTTACAGGGGCATTATGGCCATTACTCCTATGGCTGGCACTGTGCATGTCAGTTACAGGGGCATTATGGCCATTACTGTTATGGCTGGCACTGTGCTGTCAGTTACAGGGGCATTATGGCCATTACTGTTATGGCTGGCACTGTACTGTCAGTTACAGGGGCATTATGGCCATTACTGTTATGGCTGGCACTGTGCTGTCAGTTACAGGGGCATTATGGCCATTACTGTTATGGCTGGCACTGTGGATGTCAGTTACAGGGGCATTATGGCCATTACTGTTATGGCTGGCACTGTACTGTCAGTTACAGGGGCATTATGGCCATTACTGTTATGGCTGGCACTGTGCATGTCAGTTACAGGGGCATTATGGCCATTACTGTTATGGCAGGCACTGTGCTGTCAGTTACAGGGGCATTATGGCCATTACTGTTATGGTTGGCACTGTGGATGTCAGTTACAGGGGCATTATGGCCATTACTGTTATGGCTGGCACTGTGGATGTCAGTTACAGGGGCATTATGGCCATTACTGTTATGGCTGGCACTGTACTGTCAGTTACAGGGGCATTATGGCCATTACTGTTATGGCTGGCACTGTACTGTCAGTTACAGGGGCATTATGGCCATTACTGTTATGGCTGGCACTGTGGATGTCAGTTACAGGGGCATTATGGCCATTACTGTTATGGCTGGCACTGTACTGTCAGTTACAGGGGCATTATGGCCATTACTGCTATGGCTGGCACTGTGCATGTCAGTTACAGGGGCATTATGGCCATTACTGCTATGGCAGGCACTGTGCTGTCAGTTACAAGGGCATTATGGCCATTACTGTTATGGCTGGCACTGTGCTGTCAGTTACAGGGGCATTATGGCCATTACTGTTATGGCTGGCACTGTGGATGTCAGTTACAGGGGCATTATGGCCATTACTGTTATGGCTGGCACTGTACTGTCAGTTACAGGGGCATTATGGCCATTACTGCTATGGCTGGCACTGTGCATGTCAGTTACAGGGGCATTATGGCCATTACTGCTATGGCAGGCACTGTGCTGTCAGTTACAGGGACATTTTGGCCATTACTGCTATGGCAGGCACTGTGCTGTCAGTTACAGGGGCATTATGGCCATTACTGTTATGGCTGGCACTGTACTGTCAGTTACAAGGGCATTATGGCCATTACTGTTATGGCAGGCACTGTGCTGTCAGTTATAGGGGCATTATGGCCATTACTGTTATGGCTGGCAATGTGCTGTCAGTTACAGGGGTATTATGGACATTACTGCTGTGGCAGGCACTGTGGATGTTCATTACAAGGGCATGATGGCCATTACTGTTATGGCTGGACTGTGCTGTCAGTTACAAGGGCATTATGGCCATTACTGTTATGGCTGGCACTGTACTGTCAGTTACAGGGGCATTATGGCCATTTCTGTTATGGCAGGCACTGTACTGTCAGTTACAGGGGCATTATGGCCATTACTGTTATGGCAGGCACTGTGCTGTCAGTTATAGGGGCATTATGGCCATTACTGTTATGGCTGGCACTGTGGATGTCAGTTACAGGGGCATTATGGCCATTACTGTTATGGCTGGCACTGTACTGTCAGTTACAAGGGCATTATGGCCATTACTGTTATGGCTGGCACTGTACTGTCAGTTACAGGGGCATTATGGCCATTACTGTTATGGCTGGCACTGTGCTGTCAGTTACAGGGGCATTATGGCCATTACTGTTATGGCTGGCACTGTGGATGTCAGTTACAGGGGCATTATGGCCATTACTGTTATGGCTGGCACTGTACTGTCAGTTACAGGGGCATTATGGCCATTACTGCTATGGCTGGCACTGTGCATGTCAGTTACAGGGGCATTATGGCCATTACTGTTATGGCTGGCACTGTGCTGTCAGTTACAGGGGCATTATGGCCATTACTGTTATGGCTGGCACTGTACTGTCAGTTACAGGGGCATTATGGCCATTACTGTTATGGCTGGCACGGTACTGTCAGTTACAGGGGCATTATGGCCATTACTGTTATGGCTGGCACGGTACTGTCAGTTACAGGGGCATTATGGCCATTACTGTTATGGCTGGCACTGTACTGTCAGTTACAGGGGCATTATGGCCATTACTGTTATGGCAGGCACTGTACTGTCAGTTACAGGGGCATTATGGCCATTACTGTTATGGCTGGCACTGTACTGTCAGTTACAGGGGCATTATGGCCATTACTGTTATGGCAGGCAGAGTGTATGTCAGTTACAGGGGCATTATGGCCATTACTGCTATGGCTGGCACTGTGCTGTCAGTTATAGGGGCATTATGGCCATTACTGTTATGGCTGGCAATGTGCTGTCAGTTACAGGGGTATTATGGACATTACTGCTGTGGCAGGCACTGTGGATGTTCATTACAAGGGCATGATGGCCATTACTGTTATGGCTGGACTGTGCTGTCAGTTACAGGGACACTATGGCCATTACTGTTATGGCTGGCACTGTACTGTCAGTTACAGGGGCATTATGGCCATTACTGTTATGGCTGGCACTGTGGATGTCAGTTACAGGGGCATTATGGCCATTACTGTTATGGCTGGCACTGTACTGTCAGTTACAGGGGCATTATGGCCATTACTGTTATGGCTGGCACGGTACTGTCAGTTACAGGGGCATTATGGCCATTACTGTTATGGCTGGCACGGTACTGTCAGTTACAGGGGCATTATGGCCATTACTGTTATGGCTGGCACTGTACTGTCAGTTACAGGGGCATTATGGCCATTACTGTTATGGCAGGCACTGTACTGTCAGTTACAGGGGCATTATGGCCATTACTGTTATGGCTGGCACTGTACTGTCAGTTACAGGGGCATTATGGCCATTACTGTTATGGCAGGCAGAGTGTATGTCAGTTACAGGGGCATTATGGCCATTACTGCTATGGCTGGCACTGTGCTGTCAGTTATAGGGGCATTATGGCCATTACTGTTATGGCTGGCAATGTGCTGTCAGTTACAGGGGTATTATGGACATTACTGCTGTGGCTGGCACTGTGGATGTCAGTTACAGGGGCATTATGGCCATTACTGTTATGGCTGGCACGGTACTGTCAGTTACAGGGGCATTATGGCCATTACTGTTATGGCTGGCACGGTACTGTCAGTTACAAGGGCATTATGGCCATTACTGTTATGGCTGGCACGGTACTGTCAGTTACAGGGGCATTATGGCCATTACTGTTATGGCTGGCAATGTGCTGTCAGTTACAGGGGTATTATGGACATTACTGTTATGGCTGGCACTGTACTGTCAGTTATAGGGGCATTATGGCCATTACTGTTATGGCTGGCACTGTACTGTCAGTTATAGGGGCATTATGGCCATTACTGTTATGGCTGGCACTGTGGATGTCAGTTACAGGGGCATTATGGCCATTACTGTTATGGCTGGCACTGTACTGTCAGTTACAGGGGCATTATGGCCATTACTGTTATGGCAGGCACTGTACTGTCAGTTACAGGGGCATTATGGCCATTACTGTTATGGCTGGCACTGTACTGTCAGTTACAGGGGCATTATGGCCATTACTGTTATGGCAGGCAGAGTGTATGTCAGTTACAGGGGCATTATGGCCATTACTGCTATGGCTGGCACTGTGCTGTCAGTTATAGGGGCATTATGGCCATTACTGTTATGGCTGGCAATGTGCTGTCAGTTACAGGGGTATTATGGACATTACTGCTGTGGCAGGCACTGTGGATGTTCATTACAAGGGCATGATGGCCATTACTGTTATGGCTGGACTGTGCTGTCAGTTACAGGGACACTATGGCCATTACTGTTATGGCTGGCACTGTACTGTCAGTTACAGGGGCATTATGGACATGACTGTTATGGCGGCACTGTTAGGTGGCTGTCTGTTATGCAGCAGGGTGAATGCATTGCACTGATATGGGGGCACTATAAATATTACTGTTTTGTCAACCACTGTCGGGGGTGTGAGAACTAGTGGAACTCCAAGAGTGGACCCGCTGGGCCACGACAACGAACCTTCCTCAGGTGCGCTGGCATGGTGGACCACCCCCTATTCAGGGAGCGTTAGGGGCAGGCCCAGCGGAGACTGTCGCAGCGACAGCTGGTACCCAGGGAAGGACCGTAGGAGACACTAGCGGGAGACAAGATGGACTAGCAGTGGCTGGCACGGCTGAGTCACAGGCAGGCAGGCTCGGCAGAGACACAGACAGAGAAGCACGGCTGAGACACTGCCAGGCGGACACGGCTGAGACAGGGCCACGGGAAGGACTGAGACACAGACAGGTGGACACGGCTGAGACACAGGGAAACCGGCAGGACTGACACTGGCAGGCGGACACTAGGAGAGAACACAGAGAGAGGCCTGGGTGAGGACTAAGGGAAAGGTGTCAATAGAGAAAGCCATGGCAGGTAGCTAGAGCACAGGGAACCACAGGGAAGTGTGGGGCCTGAATCAAGCGTGAGACACAAATGATAATCAGGCACAGCCAGGAGGAAGAGGCTGCCTGATATGCAGAGCGCGCCGCGGGACTTCCGGGACAGGGTCCTCCCGGGGCACAGAGAGGACAGGAAGAAGTGGCCGTGGTCAGGCAGCGAGATGTGCGCATGCGCCGCTGAGCCCAGCATGAGAGACGCGAACCCGACGTGAGCCAGGAGCCGGCCGCGAGACCGGGGGAGTGGACGCCGGGTGACACGCACCAGCTCTGGGAGCGTGCCGGGTCGCCGAGGACCGGTAAGTATGCCGGGGCTCGGGGGGCGGCGGGGAAGGCGACGTGACAGGGGGCACTATGAATGTGATGTTATGGGGCACTGTAGCTCTCTTGATAATTTATGTAACTTTACTAATTAGGTATTTTCAGGACTGACCTTAATTTGGATTTGGATACTGCGCTGTGCACACACCTAAATGTGCCCAAATAGTAGCACCATGTAGTGTAATACAGAAGCAATGGCCTTACATTGGTCACATAACTGTATAGATACAGTAAATGTGTCACACAAACACTATATAGTTGCTAAATAGCAATATTATTCCGTACCATAGTCACCATACACTATCAAAACTAAGCCTATACAAACAAGGTGTTACAAAAATACCAACATACAAACAATTAATGTAAAGTCTAAATAAATAGATAGAGATATATATTTCCAAAATAAGAAAGAGATAAAGAGATCATCTAAAAATTGTACAATAAAATAAAAAAAAATACAGGCATGCAGTCAGTATGCTATTTCCTGAAGGCCTAGGGGCTGAGTAATCTGCAGAGATTTACGGTATGACATTGACAGGTAATGTACCTGTCATTTCAGATGACTGTTCAGAATCCGATGTCAGGTGTGTGCATAAGGAATGACACTATTTCTGGAAACAATATGACTTGTATCCTGCAGTTTTTACCAGTTTTCCCCTTCTAATTGTCAGTTGCCTCTGAGCTGGTGGGTGGAGATTCACTGCTATGATGTCTCCCATACACAGCATGCAGAAACCAGGAGAGTCTGCTCCATTATTTCTCTGCAGCACATCCTCAGGGGTTGATAATAGAAGATAAATTATTTTTTTCTCTAATAGGATATATTACAATGTTTTTATATTACCTTGTATTATTGACTTAGATACAGTTTGTTGTAGCAACAGTGACCATTCAGGGATTTATATGGTAGTATGTATAAATATAAACGGGGGTTGTCACTGGTGGTCTAGAGGTGGACATGAGGGTTAGTCCCTGGTGGTCCAGATTTGGACATGAGGGTATGTTCCTGGTGTTATAGAGGTGGACATGAGGGTACATCCCTGGTGGTCCAGAGGTGGACATGAGGGTACGTCCCTGGTGGTCCAGAGGAGGACATGAAGGTATGTCCCTGGTGGTCCAGAGGTTGACATGAGGGCATGTTCCTAGTGATCCAGAGGTGGACATGAAGGTATGTCCCTAGTGGTCCAGAGGTGAATATGAGTGTATGTCCCTGGTGATCTACAGGTGGACATGAAGGAATGCCCCTGATGGTCTAGAGATGGATATGAGGGAATGTCCTTGGTGATCTAGAGGTGGATATGAGGGAATGTCCCTGGTGATACTGAGGTGGAGATGAGGGCATGTCCCTGGAGGTCCAGAGGTGGACATGAGGGTATGTCCTTAGTGGTCCAGAGGTAGCCGATAGGTTACGTCCCTGGTGGTCTAGGGGTAGACATGAGGGTTCATCAATAGTGCTCTAAAGGTGGAGATGAAGGTATGTCCCTGGTGGTCCAGAGGTGGACATGAGGGTATGTCCCTGGCAGTCTAGGAGTTGACAGTCCTCTCCCAGTTCAGGTAAAGTGTATTGATCAATAAACTATAATTGGGGTGTAAGCCTCGGTCAGGGGTGCAATCTGTAAGTGCCTGTCTGCATGCTGGATGCAATCAATTCTATGCCGGACTACTAGGTTAAAGGGTTATTCTCAAAACAGTCATCCTCTGTCTCATAGGATGGGGGATAATTTGCTGATCACAATCTCAAGACTGGGGCTTGGAATTGCTAACGGGGCTTTGTAGCTCCATTCATTGTCTTTGGAGCTGTTGAAGCTTTCGAGCACAGCGCTCCAACAGTCCCATAGATAATGAACGGCGAGGAGATTCAGCAAACACAACCCCGCTACATTCACGACGGAGGCTGCTACAATTTTGGGGTTCCATAGCCCCGTCCTTAGGATTGTTTGTGGTTCCACCGGTTGGGTAATTTTTGGGGAATAACCCTTTAAGGGAATGTTATATATTTGTAGACCCTTACATTTGTATATATACCGAGCTTCCCCCATTTCTCTTTTCTCCATGACTACAACAAGAAGGATGGCGGTAAATCTCTCCCGAGAGGTCAATAATGGAGAAAATGAGGAACGGGACGTCTACGACAAATAGAAATGTTTCACTGAAACTCGTGCACATTACAATAATAGCCTTCAGAGCAGATGGGAAAAAATCCCGCCGTCCGTATATTATACTGTAACTCTCCATCTCGGGGAAGTTAACACTGCGCCATTAAATAGTCATCTGCAGCTTTTACATCTTGTTTTATTTTGGAGCAAAGACGGAGTGAGCGGCGTCTATCCAGGTCAATACTCCACCGAGCGGCATCAAAGGCTCCTCCGCGCACAGCGCTTTCTTCATGTGTACTACCGTCCTTCAGCCTTTACATGCTCCATTAATGGTACATTATTTATAAACCAGAGAGCTGAAAACTCATAAGTCACCGCGATTCCAGCCATTGAGTGAGAACATAACACTCATCCAAATCAGGGCTAAATAGTCCAGGTGTCTCCCAAAAATTGAGAAGATCTCAAGGACCTTAGAGCAGTTGTGGTGGTGGGCTATAATGGTGGTCCTCATCCTACTAGCACAGGCACAGTGGTGCCCTCCGAGGACTCCTAGCTGTGCCGTATTAGTCTAGCACCAATCCTAAAGTCAGACGCCTATAATTCAGCCAGCCAAACCCTGCTCTGCACTGATGAAGGGCATGTACCCCAAAACAGGTGTGTGCAGATGGGCATCTGGTTTGGCTAATATCTACCAAAATTAGAATTTCAGTTTGTATCTAATACATTACGTGCAAATCAATTTTTTTCGTTTTGTGCTAAAAAAAAAAAATATCTACTCACCTTTCCTCAGCTTCCCCATCCCTCTCCCGCCACTGCTCTAGTCCTCGGATCGGCTCTTCTGTCTTCTATCCTCTTCTGTTTCCAAGCCTCCAGTGCGGCCATTTATCACCAGGCTGCACACAGTCATGTGGCGCGCAACGCGTAGATTAACTTCCAAAACCTAAGTCGTGCCCCGTGTGACGCTTTGCAATCTAGTGAAGAAGAGCAGCACCGGAGGCTCAGAAGTGGGAGAAGATAGAAGACAAAAGAGCTAATCGGAAGTTCTCGGAATCCAGAAAAATTTTGGTCGGATGTCCTGAATTCGTCTTAATTGAATAGTCAAAAAAAAAAATCTGGATTTTTCAGGAAATTCAGAATTAATTTGATTTGTTGTTAATCGATTGCTCATCACTGTTGCTTTGCAGAGCTGAGGTCTGGGGTTTGGGTCCCACCAAGGACAACCAACATCTGCAAGAAGTTTGTATGTTCTCCCCGTGATTTTGTGGGTTTCCTTCGGGTTCTCCGGTTTCCTCCCACACTCCAAAGTCATACCAATGGGAAATCTCAACGGAAAGCTCCAATAATAAATCACTAACCCCTGTTTATGGTTACTAAGGATTGGTAAAGAGTTGGACATTGACTTAGAGAGTAACTTCATGAAATAGGTGGCATCAACAGCCAAGAGAAAAGTTGTAGAATGTCGAGGAGCAGCTCTTTCTCCTCCATTCACAGCTGAAAGTCTCAGAACCATCTAAAACACCAGGAGCTGGATGTGATCCTTATATCTATGGCCTTTAAGGGCATGGTCTTATTTCAGTACCCGCTTTCCCCTCTTTTAACACACAGATGCCAGCAGCCTCTGTTCAGGAACTCAATGACCCAGAGCAGAGACTCACTAACAATCAGCTGCTCAGTCACATACAGTTGTGGCCAAAAGTATTGACACCCCTGCAATTCTGTCAGATAATACTCAGTTTCTTCCTGAAAATGATTGCAAACACAAATTCTTTGGTATTATTATCTTCATTTAATTTGTCTTAAATGAAAAAACACAAAAGAGAATGAAGCAAAAAGCAAAACAATGATCATTTCACACAAAACTCCAAAAATGGGCCAGACAAAAGTATTGGCACCCTCAGCCTAATACTTGGTTGCACAACCTTTAGCCAAAATAACTGCGACCAACCGCTTCCGGTAACCATCAATGAGTTTCTTACAATGCTCTGCTGGAATTTTAGACCATTCTTCTTTGGCAAACTGCTTCAGGTCCCTGATATTGGAAGGGTGCCTTCTCCAAACTGCCATTTTTAGATCTCTCCACAGGTGTTCTATGGGATTCAGGTCTGGACTCATTGCTGGCCACCTTAGAAGTCTCCAGTGCTTTCTCTCAAACCATTTTCTAGTGCTTTTTGAAGTGTGTTTTGGGTCATTCTCCTGCTGGACGACCCATGATCTCTGAGGGAAACCCAGCGTTCTCACACTGGGCCCTACATTATGCTGCAAAATTTGTTGGTAGTCTTCAGACTTCATAATGCCATGCACACGGTCAAGCAGTCCAGTGCCAGAGGAAGCAAAGCAACCCCAAAACATCAGGGAACCTCCGCCATGTTTGACTATAGGGACCGTGTTCTTTTCTTTGAATGCCTCTTTTTTTCTCCTGTAAACTCTATGTTGATGCCTTTGCCCAAAAAGCTCTACTTTTGTCTCATCTGACCAGAGAACATTCTTCAAAAACGTTTTAGACTTTTTCAGGTAAGTTTTGGCAAACTCCAGCCTGGCTTTTTTATGTCTCGGGGTAAGAAGTGGGGTCTTCCTGGTTCTCCTACCATACAGTCCCTTTTCATTCAGACGCCGACGGATAGTACGGGTTGACACTGTTGTACCCTCGGACTGCAGGGCAGCTTGAACTTGGTTGGATGTTAGTCGAGGTTCTTTATACAACATCCGCACAATCTTGCGTTGAAATCTCTTGTCAATTTTTCTTTTCCGTCCACATCTAGGGAGGTTAGCCACAGTGCCATGGGCTTTAAACTTCTTGATGACACTGCGCACGGTAGACACAGGAACATTCAGGTCTTTGGAGATGGACTTGTAGCCTTAAGATTGCTCATGCTTCCTCACAATTTGGTTTCTCAAGTTCTCAGACAGTTCTTTGTTCTTCTTTCTTTTCTCCATGCTCAATGTGGTACACACAAGGACACAGGACAGAGGTTGAGTCAACTTTAATCCATGTCAACTGGCTGCAAGTGTGATTTAGTTATTGGTGCCACAGGTAAGTTACAGGTGCTGTTAATTACACAAATTAGAGAAGCATCACATGATTTTTCGAACAGTGCCAATACTTTTGTCCACCCTCTTTTTTATGTTTGGTGTGGAATTATATCCAATTTGGCTTTAGGACAATTCTTTTTGTGTTTTTTCATTTAAGACAAATTAAATGAAGATAATAACAAAGAATTTGTGTTTGCAATCATTTTCAGGAAGAAACTGAGTATTATCTGGCAGAATTACAGGGGTGTCAATACTTTTGGCCACAACTGTAGTCTCTAGTAATACTACAGCTCCCTTGTGGGGATCATTGCAGGGAACAGAAAAAGTCAAATGCAACATCCCCTGGTATAATAAACGGATTGTCTTGACAGATTTCAAGAGGATCTATTACCAGATTTTACTATACTTTCTGTATACAGTATTCCTTTAGACCTGATGAGGCTGGTGTACCTATTTTGAAAATCCATGTCAGGATGGCTGTATAACCATGATATTAAAACTGGCATTTTATGCATCTAGCTAAAAACCAAGAGAGCTCATGAGTCTAAGTATTAATCTCTATCCACCAAGTCTGATTGATACCTGCAGCTTGTAGTGAGCAGAGTGCAATCCCAGAAGCAGCTTGGAGGAGGAACACTGAGGATCTGTCAATCAGGCATGGAATGAAAAAAATGGAAACGGTCTTAGGAGCGCAGGAAAGAGACTCAGACAAGAGATGGGGTTAAACCACAACGCGTTTCGACGGAGGATCCGTCTTCATGATGAAGTAGGTGTCACGATTCCTCCGCTCAGTGTGTCTTGGATGCAGTGAGTGACAATTTTGCTGCCCTGTGGTACAGGGTCATGCTGAGCTGTCAGTTTGATGATTGACAGCTCAGTCATCCAGTCTAGTGAAGGGTCGTGCTGAGCTGTCGGTATTTTGATAGACAGCTCAGCTGTTCAATCTGAGACTAGGAGGTGCTGAGCTTCCTTCAGGTTTTCCTTGTTCTGAGTGATTACTGAGCTACTTAGCTAAGCTGTCATTCCCAGATCACTGCCAGTCGTAACATTTGCTCATTGGTGCATGTTTGTCTTGTATTTCAGTGCTCTGTTTGTTGATCTATTGCTGGTAAACCTTGGACCTCGTTCTGACCATCCATTTGCCTAGCCCCTTTGCTCTGATCCGCTATCTTCCTGGTATTCTAACCTCGGACCGTGATATGACTTCGCCTTTGTCTTTCCCCTTAGTTTACGACGTGCTCTCATGGTATCTGACACCGGAATGTTTGACTACCCTGCCACATGGCTTGTTCATGAGTAGAGACTTGTGTCACAGGAGGGACAATGAGGAGCTGTAAATCAGGCTAAGTAGGCACAGATTCAGCAGCAGGGAGGAGGGACACTGAGGAGCTGTCAATATTGCAAGGTAGGTGGAAATTTAGCCGCAGCTTGGAGGAGGAACACTGAGCAGCTGTCAATCATGCAAGGTAGGTGCAGATTTAACAGCAGGGAGGAGGAACACTGAGAAGCAGTCAATCATGCGAGGTAGGTGCAGATTTAACAGCAGGGAGGAGGAACACTGAGGAGCTGTCAATCATCCGAGAAAGGTGCAAATTCAGCAGCAGGGAGGGGGAACACTGAGGAGCTGTCAGTCATGTGAGAAAGATGCAGATTCAGCAGCAGGGAGGAGGAACACTGAGGATTGATCAATAAGACTAGCTAGGTGCAGATTTCACAGCAGCGAGGAGGGACAATGAAGAGCTATTTATCAGGCTAGGTACCCACAGATAGAGCAGCAGGAAGGAGGGACAATGAGGAGCTGTCAATCATGTGAGGTAGGTGGAGGTTCAGTAGCAGTGAGGAGCTATCCATCAGGCTACATAGTTAAAGATTCAGCAGCAGCGGGGAGGTGGGACACTGAAGAGCTGTCAATCATGCTAAGTGGATGGAGATTGAGCATACACTTTCAGAAAGGATTACACAGCCATTATAACATTGATTTCAAGTTCATCAGCCTCATTCAGTCTTAGAGATCTATATAAAATTTGCACTTTCTATCCTTTTTCCCAAAAGAGGAGTCACTTGTGGCGAAACAAGCCCTTTAACCCATGCTAGTCATTGACTTTGCTCAAGTGCAGACATTATCATTGTGGGATTGTGCTTGCAGGTAAAAGCGATCTGCCTGATCCCAGCGGTTGCTATGATGACAGATCTTATCACAGCTTTTAGTCAATAATGAGAGTGTAGTCTGATGATATTGTGCTGATGCCTTTAAAGGAATTGTCCTAGATTACAATCAATGGCTATTTCATTCATTCATTCATTCAGACGTGGTTGCAATACCAGACACAACCAATCATCTAGTGTGGCGCTGTTTTTGTAAGAATTCAGCCATGATATTCTCGTCCTGGACTATTCCTTTAATTTACTATCCATGCAGTAATACTATTTCCATTTTTGTAGTTCCATTTGCCTTCTTCTGTTGCTATACTACATACCTGTCTGCCTCCTGTTTTTCTTTTCTTTTTCTGTTTCGTGTTTCTCCTTTCTTATAAGCGGTTTGTATAGTTAATTTCACACATTTGAGTTTTTGAACCTCCGCAGTGATAAAGATTACAATTAAGTAACTGATGGCGGTTCCCCGCGGGTCCTATTAATTGTTGTGTGATACAGTACATGCCAGGAGGGAGCACACAGGGACGTTCTACCGCAGGAACTCCGCTTGTAACTAGACAAGATGGTTTAATATATCACCCGGAAATAAAAGCTCTATAGAGCTGAAGACCTTGGAGTTTCCCTGCAGGACGATGAGACTCGTCATTTTCTGCACAGCAGCAGTAAAATTCTGCAACTTCAAGTAAAAAAAAGAGGAAAAGTACAATTTAGCATGTGACGATCGAGAAGCTTTGCACTATTGGTCACCCAGAAAACTAACAAATGTAACTACAGTAGTAATGGATAATTACAATATTAGCTTTTGCTCCCGCCAGTGACGACCTGCCACTAGATTTCTTAATACAAACTACATAACCATTAAATAGATCTTCTAGACCTGATCACGCTGGTGTTCTTACTATGATAATCTATGTCATAAAAGGCTGTATAATCCTAATAAAAATGTTAAATTCAATCTTTGCCAACAAAGTCTGATTGTCAGCTCCTCAGTGTTCCTCCTCCCTGCTTATGCTTAATATCCACCCACATAACCTGATTGACAGTTCCTCAGTGTTCCTCTTCTCTGCTGCTGAATTTCCATACATTTAGCCTGATTGACAGCTTTTCAATTACATTCCTCCCTGATGCAGAATCTCCTAAGTTCACCTAGCCTGATTATCCACTTCTCATTGTCCTTCCTCCCTGCTGTTGAAT
Source organism: Dendrobates tinctorius (assembly GCF_039654945.1). Taxonomy (NCBI): domain Eukaryota; kingdom Metazoa; phylum Chordata; class Amphibia; order Anura; family Dendrobatidae; genus Dendrobates; species Dendrobates tinctorius. Next base: position 6,475,801 of record NW_027361691.1, read on the forward strand.
CTGTGACTACCTAGCGTGATTGACAGCTCCTCACTATCTCTCCTCCCTGTTGATGAATTTCTGCTCACCTAGCCTGATTGACAGACTTAGTGTCCCTACTCCATGATGCTAAATTTCCGCTCACCTAGCCTGATTGACCACTTTGCAGTGTCCCTCCTCCCTGCTGCTGAAATCACGCTTGCCTAGACATACTGACAGCTCCCCAGTGTCCCTCCTCCCTGTTGCTGAATTTACATGCACTTAGCCTGATTGACAGCTCTTCAGTGTCTTTCCTCCCTGCCTTTGAATGTATGCTCACTTAGCCTGATTGTTAGCTCTTCACTGTCCCTCCTCCCCGCTGCTGAATTTAAGCACACTTGTCCCTATTGACAGCTCCTCACTGTCCTTCCTACCTGCTGCAGGATTTAACCACACTTAGCCTGATTGACCACTTTGCAATATCGCTTCTCCCTGCTGCTGAATTTTAGCTCACATAGCCTTATTTATAGCTTCTCAGTGTCCCTCCTTCCTGCTGCTGGATTTACTCACGTAGCCTTATTGACAGTTCCTCAGTGCCCCTCTTCCTCTGCTGCTGAAGATCAGCTCATCTATGCTGACTGATAGATCCTCAGGGTCCCTCCCACCTGCTGCTGAAACTACAACCACCTAGCCTGATTGACTGCTCCTCAGTGTCCCTCCTCTGCTGCTGAAACTTACCCAGTCAGACAGCTCGTGTCTCCCTCTCTGCTGCTAAAAAGCTCCCCTCACCTAGGCTGACTGACAGCTCCTGAGTGCCCCTCCTCCCTGCTGCTTAATTTACTCACTTAGCCTTCCTGTCAGCTCCTCAGTCTCTTATCCCTGCTGCTGAATTCATGTTCATGTAGATTCATTGACTGTTTCTCAGTGTTTCTGCTGAATTTCTGCCCATCTAGCCCTTCTGACAAGCTCCTGAGTGTCCTCTCACAGCTGCTGAGTCTCTCAACCCTAGCCTGATTGATTGTAAGCTCTTTAGTGTCCCTCCTCCATGCTGCTGCTTTGATATCACATTAGACAGTACAAGCTGCAGCAGTCAGTTTAACTCGGTGTTTGCAGATTGAATAGTCTTGGACTCATGATCTCTTTCAGATGGATTCATAAAATACTCATCTTTATATCAGAAGTATACAACCACTGATACTTGATTGTCACTGTAAGTACACCAGCCTCATATGGTCTTGGAAATCTATCTAATAATGTAATGTGAAGTCTGCTGGCTGCCACAGCATTCCTGGAGCTGTGCCATTTTCACTGGGTTCGCTGCTCTGCTTATCCTCATGTCAGGCCACTGCGCTGACTCCTCATGTAGCACATCAACTCTGCAGCTGCATATCCCTGATGTCTCCGCATGGCTATAGGGCGACACGACCAGATCCTGCAGGAATATAACCTTGCTGTGTCCTGCAGGGTTTGAATTCCCCAGCCAGCCAGTTTCCAACCTGCAGGTACTATATCAGGCAGTGCCGTCCTCCACACGCTGTCTGAGCTTAGTTTCTAGTGTCATTTGTCTCAGTGTACCTCTGTTCAGTCTCCTCTGTGTTCGACCCGACTTGTTTTTTCATCTGTTCTGATCTCTGTGCTCCACACCTCCGCTTTGGTTGTGTACCTGTGCTGCCTACCCCGACCATGAGACTATGCGTCTGTCTCGCCCCTCTGTACCTCGAATGCCTGCTTTGATCTGTGGATCAGCTGCTGCTGGTTCAGACACTGCCCTGGAGTGGTACCTGGTGGCTATCCTGTGGCCCAAGCCTATCCTCACCATCAGAGGCGCTAGTGAAAACCAGGCAGCCATTTAGTGAAGGCCGGTCCGGCCAGTCATGCAGTGGGTCCACACCCACCAGCGTTACACTGACATATCCACTTTAACCAGGATCACTGAAGGGTGTACCACAAAGGCAGCCCACGGAGCCAATAAGGGGCACTTAAAATGTTGTAGTGAGAAAACACCAAAAAGCAAAATAAAAATCAAAAGTTGGACATTTCAAACTATATTGCAGCCCAATTATCATAAAAAGGAAAATTCAACGCATTTTATATAAGTAACAGAGATTACTAAAACAACTAACATTATTTTTAGATCTAGTAGGGGGCAGAATTAAAAATGAAAATTGATTACTTGATTTATTAGGCCAAATTAGAGAACTAGTTTTTGGATCCATACCGATGACGGATGAATCTGATGTGCAGCACTTTGACGTCCAGGGCTGTATATGTGGTCGGCACATTGTCGGGTTCACCACCAGTGGCTTAACTAGAGTCTGATGGGCCCTGGTGCAAGAATTGGACCTGCCCCCCCACTATTATAAATATATAATGTCATATATCCTAGACCCATCCTGGTGTAAATATCGTCCATCCTGGTACATATCCCTTGTTCTGCTGCTGTTTAATGTATAGAAAAAAAATAAACCATCATACCTAACTGGGATGAACATAGAAGTCATGGGGCTCCATAGCCGAAGTATATTGCACAGCCCATAGTACTCCCTATAGTATAATATACTTCCATAGTCCTCCATATAGTGTAATGCAACCAACAAGCGAAAGAAGTCTGTATAATGGATGTATAATGGGGCTGATCGTGTCCATTATACACACTTCTTTCTCTTGTTGGCTGCATTTCTAATTATGTGTGTGGTCAGCAGTCACCCTTAATTATTGGTAGTGCCCTCAGGTTTTTGTTTTTTTCCATATAGTGTAATGCACCCCTCTTTGACCTCCATACAGTATAATGCAGAGCCTTTAGTACTCCCTATAGTATAAAGCACCCCCATAGTCCTCCATATAGTGTAATGTACCCCTCTTAGGCCTCCATACAGTATAATGTACAGCCCTTAGTACTCCCTATAGTATAAAGCACCCCCATAGTCCTCCATATAGTGTAATGTACCCCTCTTAGGCCTCCATACAGTATAATGTACAGCCCTTAGTACTCCCTATAGTATAATGCGAAGTGGGAGGACCCATGCCCTAGAGAGAAGGGGTTTGATAAGCGAGGGGAAGAGGGAGAGTCGAGTGCAGGAAAAGTCAGAGAGTTCCTGCTGCAGGGAAGAGAGAGAAGGGACCTGCTGCGCGTCACGCAGAGAGACAGACTGCAGAGCGGAGACCCAGAGCAGGATCAGGGTGGACTCCAGGGTACCAGTAAGTGTGCATAGAGACAGGCACCGAGGGAAGTGTCGCGGTGTGGCTAATCAGATACCAGCGAGCGTACCGAGAGTTGGGCGCCAAGTGAAGCATTGCGGTGCAGGCATCCAGGTATTGGCAAGCGCACAGGAAAGCACACATCGGGTAGAGACTTGTGCAGAGCTGTACTCTTCGGCTCTGCAGTTCAATTGACTAGGTGCTCGGCGGGCAAAACCGGTGACCGCTTGCTGCCGCCAGAAGCAGGAACGTGTGTTGGGCGGGGAAGCCTGAAGACGCAGCGCCGGCCTCCCATCACCCACCAGACTGCAAGCGTGTAAAGGACAGCAGAGTCACTATAAGTTGAACCTGATAAAAAAAGACTGTTGAGTTAAAAAAAATAACCCTTAAGGCCCCATTACACGCTGGCAAGATAGCTGATTTTGTGACATCTCTCCAGCGATATCGCTGTGTGTGACATCCAGCAGAGATCGGCCCCCCCGCCGGGTATCGCTGATCGTGCTGGATCGTAATGGGCCGTTTTTTCATCGCTGGTCTCCCGCCGGGCCCGGTCGCAGCGGAGACAGTGGTTGTTACACCCCTGTTCGCCACCCTTCGTTTCCAAAAATTGGAAATGAATAAAAAAATGTACAAATTTTGATGGATTTTTTCATCAAAGTTTAGTCTCTATTCACAAGTCCATACAAAGAAAATGTAAATGTCACAAGACTTAAGGTTTATTGTGACCTACAACAATCCGAGCATAAATCCGTGAACGGCTTTACTTTATAATTGACCCCTTTTCGGCAATAACCTACGATTAATCCGAGTCTCCAACTGGGGCCGAGGCACAAAATGTTCCTGCATCAAATTTCTACAGAATAATGTCACAAAAAAAAAAAAAGAGTGAATAATGTCAAAAGCTAAAAAAAAAAACTAACTACAGGACTAAATTTAGAAAATATTTTCCTGCTTTTTTCCCCCATACTTTTGCTAAAGAGGTTTTCTATGCGCACTCCACAATTAACATTTTTGCCCCACATCGTGCCAAACATGAGCAATATTCTTCCAAAATTTAGGAAATTTCCAATATCCGTGGTCCCGGCATGTCTCCAGGCCTTATGGCCCTGGTTCACGTCAGAAAGAAGAGGGATGACCGATTGTGGCAAGTATGGCCACCAGTCTAATGTGTATAGGGGCAACCTGACTCTCCCCTAACAGAGGAGAGAAGGAACCGGCAGGTTAGATTTACGACTGTCGATTCTTTTGTTCTCCCAAATGATAAACCACCTCAGGAAGAGTCAAGCAGCGGCTCTCTCATGGAGAACACAGCAGCGCTAAAAAAAAAAAGAGTAGGCAACTTGGAAAAATCCTTTAAAAAATACTGTGAGGGTATAGAGTCTTTGTCACGGGTTTTGTTATGGCTCCAAAATCCACATGAAATCTGACAATAATCTCACGCCAATCAACGTGTGTTCTGCCCATTCTGTGCAGCGAGATATTTTTAAGTGCTGTTCCAGCTATCGCCAGTAGGTGTCATAAGTTGCCCTTCTCCTTTTATTCCTGTGTTTGGAATTTTCTGTTCTCCAAATGGTTAATTGTTCAGAACCGCCCCTTCTTTCTGCCTGGTCAACAAGGTGTAACCATTTTTCCAGCCGTCTCCAGAGTAGCTCACAGCTGCTCAGCTCAGCTCCTTGCAAACCATTGCTTATAACAAGCGGATTCCGGTAAGGATAATGCAATTATGAGTTATGCATCTGTGTTAGCAGCCATAATGCAGCCCCCTATGATGTTTGCAATGCATGCTCAGCTCCTTTGATGTTATTTCACTGCATGTTTGTTATAAGCATCCTCTAGTTATGCATCCTCTATTCAGTGAGTGTAAAACTGGCAGCCACTAGTTGTGTTGGATATTTCTTTCTCCTTTGCTGCTGTGTATGTTGTATTGCTCAGCTCTTGTATGATGCACGATGACAGCATCCTGTATCATTTCTACTGTTGTAATAATACCCTGCATTGCCATTACTTGCCAGTATTTGTGTATTGTATACTGTCTAAGTACTGACATGCTGTATTAGCAGTCTCTTGTAGTTTTTACCTGAATCATCCACATTTTGTACAACAATCTGCTGAATTATCCATAATTGTGTTCTACTATACCATCTGTTATCATCTCCCATTGTTGTCCATATCATCCCAATAAACAATAGACTTAAGCACCCATACAGTCTTGTTTCTGGGAGTGGATGATAGGTTAAGCCGTATGCTGGAATCCACACAGCATCATACGTGGAAGAAAGCAGAACAACGTGATTGGAGCATGTATTTAATTAAAAATATTTTGCCCCGGAAAAAGAAGAAAAAAAAGAATAACCAAAATAGGGTCAAATTTCTATACTAAATCATATCTTAAAAGGGTTTTCTAACTTTGGGGATAATATTTTACTTATTTTTAAAATGCACGTATTTGTGTTAAAAAATCATTTTGTACAGTAATTGGGTTTTAATAAAAATGTTCAAAACCGGCGCATGCACATAATGGCACTTTGCTGCCCTCGACACGGCGGAGCGAAACACATCTGTGCAGGAGGGTGATCGGAGAACACTGTGTGGATGACATAGGATGCCTTGTCAATATGAAGCAGAGAAGGAGGACGGCGATCACAAGAAAAGAGGCGCTGGATCAAGACCAGAGTCGCCCATAGGACCACGCAGTCTATGTGTTATTGGAGGTTCCTTTTGTCTGGGACTATTTTTAACAATGGGCCTAAGAATTAACAGGCAGGTAGTTGCTAACCACCTGTCTTTTTCTGCCTGGCGCCATTCCTTCCTGACACAGAGCAGGCTCTCGATGTCACGTCGACAGAGCAGCGGCTTCTCTTCCACTCTGCTCTGGTGATAGGGTGTGACTGTCGATGTCATGCTGATTGACAGCTGGCTCACCGCTGCCTAACTGCAAGGAGCTGACTGTCAATCAGCATGACGTTGGCAGTGACCCATCGTTAATAAAGCAGCACGGAAGAGGAAGAGCTGCTCTGATGATACGGAGAAACTGAATTGCCAGCAGGAGCAGTCAGTGACCGCTCTGTGCCGACAACGGGTACGACAGTTTGCATCAATATATGAATACTGCACCAGAACCATTATTAGTACATGAATACAGCACCCAACCACCATTATTACATCAACACAACAGTAGAGCCATAATCACCACATGAACACAGCACCAGCACCACCGTTAGAACATGAAAACAGCACCAGCACCACCGTTAGAACATGAAAACAGCACCAGCACCACCATTAGAACATGAAAACAGCACCAGAACCACCATTAGAACATGAAAACAGCACCAGAACTGCCATCAGTCCAGTTTTACTATGAGCCTAAAAACTAAGTCCTGGACAACCTCTTTAAAATAATAGTATTTTGGTCACCTACAGTCACCACTAGGGGGAGTTTAGGCGCTCATTGCATACAGAATTATTATACATTAACCGGGACCTTGGATCATCCAAAGTTAGACAGTTACTTAACTTAGAAATCCTCCCAAACTCCATCATCGCGGCCTCTGTAACACGGTTCCATCTTGTTTCTTACACTGACGTGTTCAAGGTGCACAGAAGGCGGCCCTGCACCTACGCCACTGAGTATAAGTGCACTCAATAAAACATCTCAAAAAATGGCACAAAATGCCGGCAAATTGCAATATCAAACACTTTGCCCTCTGGAAAAATCCTTTTACAATGGCTTCCACCTCCGGCTAGTCAATAATTTAGGGGTAGAGAAAGTTTCTCAATATATTGCAAACTTCCGTCTGATTAATCTACATCCGAAAATGGTATTTGGAACCCAAAAGGACAACAAGCAAAAAAAAAAAAAAAGAAAGAAAAATTGTGTTGGAGCCAAATCTTGGCCAGTTTGGCTTATGATTGTGCCGGATGGTTGCATTTTGTTTGGTACATAAACAGTGAAAAGCAACCAAAAAAAAAAATAAACATAAAAAATGATGCCACCACTGAGCGAAATGACTGTAATTGTCAGATGCATGAAACAAAGGACGGATTAGTACTCGGCCGCCTCGTCTACAAATTAACGCCTTTGTTTCATTGTAATGGGCATGTTCCGACGGCGAAGGGAAAAGATGAAAAATGAAAATGTAATTGCAAACGCAAAGACGTCGCTTCTTTCATGCAGAACTGTGATGGAGCGAGGCCTCCTGATATCCTCAGCCGTAACTGACGGAAGTATGGCTTCTCTCCCTCCAGGACCCAAATCGGGGGACAGGATTTACATATCTGGTGCGAGATGCTGACCTTTGGGCAGCAGATTTTCGGTATCGGTCACCCATGCATCTAGTACTATTTTTGCTTCTATTTTTTTTTTAGCTTTGCCTCCTAAAAGGCCACAACCTTTTAATTTCTCTATCAGATTATCCCGATTTAGCAGGACGATTTGTACTTTTTAATGCCGTCATTTAACTTACTATATTATGTATTTAAAATAAAACAATGTATACACTGTAAGATGAAGTTGAAGAAAACAGCAATTCAATTGGGGGGTTGTTTTTACATTTTCACTTTTCGGTAAAAGTGTATGTTAACTTTAAGATCAGTATATGAATATCCCTTCACAAAATGTTGTGTTTTCTTTTAGACTTTTATGCTACTTTTAAAACAGTTAAAAAAAAAAATTATAAAAAGCCCTATTTATAATTTGCGCTTTTTTAGTTTTTTTTTTATTCCTTGGGGTATTCGTTATCTTTTTTTTTTGCCAAATTCTTCAACATAACGAATGTGGTCAATGAATTTTGGGCAACACACAAAAGAAAAAAGCACTTTGCTTTTGCTTTTTTTGCAACTTTTCAGGGCAAAAAGTTCTGCTAAACCTTCGCAAAATTTGCGCAAAAATAAAGTCAAATGTATATAAAATTCCTACGGGGGGGTGTGGACTGGAGAATATTAGTGCGGAAATTTGGCATCTTTTTTGAAATTCGTTATTGATGAATCTGCTAAAAACATTCAAAAAGCCCAATTGTGAACATAAAAAAAAATCCAACCAGATGAACACATAAAATAGACTTTAAAGTTGCAAATTAAAAGCTAAATTTGGAGCAAATGAAAAACAGGCAAAAAAAGAAAAGAATATGCAAAAAAGGTATACATGCAATGTAGCCCAAATTTTAAGACATAGGAATTTTTTTTAGCTGTCAATGAAGCTGTGTGACGGGGATCGTCCTTGAAACCACTTTAAGGACCCAAGAGTAGAGATGGGTGAAGCCGAACAGTAAAGTTCGGCGTCCATACCGGACACCTACTGTTCGAGCATGGACACCGAACATGGACTTCACAAGGAAGACTGTGTTATTGTTCGGGTTCGGCTGCCCAAACACCAGGTGTTTGTCGCGCTGTCATGTGCAAACACCGCTTCTGATTGGTGGTAAAATTATCACCGCCGGTCAGACAGCCGCGGTTCCCAGGAGGAAATGATAGAGGTGGCGGAATGGGCAATGATACAGGTAGTGGGTGAGAAGGCAATGATGGAGGTGGTGATGAGGACAATGATGGGGTGGAGGAGGAGAACAATGATAGAGGGGGGCTGCATTATACCCTATGAAGGGGGCAGCATTATACCTTATGAGTGGGGCTGCATTATACCCTATAAGTGGGGCTACATTATATTCTGGGGTCTACATCATACTATATGATGGGGGCTGCATTATGCCCTATGAGGGGGCTACAGTATATTCTATGGAGGGGCTGCATTATACCTTATGAGGGGGTTGCATTATATTCTGTGGAGGGGCTGCATTATACTATATGAGGGGCGCTGCATTATACCCTATGAGGGTGCTACATTATATTCTGTGGGGGACTGCATTGTACCTTATGAGGGGGGTTGCATTATATTTTGTGGGGTGCTGCATTATACCCTATCAGGTGGGCTGCCTTATATTCTATGATGGGGGCTGCATTATATTCCATGAGGGAGGCTAAATTATATTCTATGAGGGGACTATATTATATTCTATGAGGGGGCTACTTTATATTCTATGAGGGAGCTACCCTAACCCAGCTACATAATTAAGACATGTACTACCTTATATTATACCCTGATATTAGTGAGTTTTACCACATAATTGGTGGTCTTGTATTTATTTCTATGTAGCTACAAAATGGGCCCCAAGGATGACTTTCTCTGGTGGGCCCAAGGTGCTTCAGTCCGACGCTGGGTACATCTATTATTCTGGCGCTTTACCCAGCTCTTACCACTTGCGTGAAAGTCTCACAGTGCTTAGCAGGGATCTCACCGAGGTCACCGCAGTTCAGAGGCCTGGCTGGGAACACAGCCTCAGTGACTGGCAGTAACCTTGATGACGTTACCACTAGTCACTGACGATACGCTCACAGTAGCTCATTCACCAGTGATTTTCAGCCTGGACGGTCGCATCTTGGCACCGTCCAGGTTGAAAACTTTTTGTCCCCCAGACATGGATTGCGGCGTGGGACAGAATGATGGAGAGGTGAGGGATATGATTGAATGTGTTTTGTTTTATTTTGAAAAAAAGACTTTATTCTGGCTGCCTCTTTATTTACCATACACCTATCCATTACTAAGCCTTGGGCTTGATGTCACCGGACAATACAAAGGTGACATCAACCCCACAAATATTAACCCCACTTGTCACCGATACAAGGAAAGTGGGAAGATCGGGCAAATCTAATAGATGTGCCTTTCCTGGGAGGCAGGGGGAGTCAATATCCATGGCCCCTTACAAGCCTGAGAATAACAGCCCCCAGCTGGCTGCTTTAGCAGCTGGTTGTCAAAAATGGCGAGGACCCCACAACTTTTTTTAAAATTATTTAAATAATTAAAAAATACAGCGTGGTGACCCCTCTATTCTTGAAAACGAGCCTTCCTGAAGCTGACAGTTGAGGGTTGAAGCCCCCAGCTGTGAGTTTTGCCTTTCTAGTTATCAAAAATACAGGGGAACCCACGCAGGTTTTTTTATTTTAGTTATTTATTTACAGCGCAAGAGCGGTTGATGAATACTCCCATCAGCCGCTCCAGCTCTCACCGTTATTAGCAGCAGCAGGCGTCGGCTGATGGGAGCTGTAGTCCCATCAGTTGACACCAGAGCCCGGAGGTGACATTTATACCTCCGATCACAGCTGTGCGCTCACGCAGTCTTTTGACAGCGTGAGAACTACGGCTCTCTGACTGGTGGTGATGATCCAGAAACACTGGATGTTCGGGCCCCCCATTCAAGTGAATGCGGTCCGGCGCCAGATACTGTTCTGGTACCTGAACTTTTTGAAACTATTCGGCCAAACTCGCCTCACCCGAACATCCAGGGGTCCACCTATCTCTACCCAAGAGGGAAAGCGGCATGAGAAGCAGAATGCCAGCCATCACAGGAAGTGAGCCAACAGAAAAAGATATAAGTTAGTCTAATCATTTTATGCATCCTTTTACTGATCATTTCAATCATTACACCAGATGAGAAAAAAATATGGCCGCTTTACTCTAAAAACAGCTCTACACCTGTCCACAGGTTGTGTGTGATATTGCAGCTGAACAACTTTTCATTACAATAGAATTGAGATGCAATACCAAACACAAGTAATAGAGGCGCTGTTTCTTTCCAATCACTTCAATAGAGTTGAAGTGCAATACCAGACACAACCAATAGAGGTGATGGCTCTTTCCAATCACTACAATAGAGCTGAAGAGCAATACCAGGCTCAACCAATAGAGGCACTGGTTCTTTCCAATCACTACAATAGAGTTGAAGTGCAATATCAGACACAACCAATAGAGGTGATGGCTCTTTCCAATCACTACAATAGAGCTGAAGAGCAATACCAGGCTCAACCAATAGAGGCGCTGGTTCTTTCCAATCACTACAATAGAGTTGAAGTGCAATATCAGACACAACCAATAGAGGTGATGGCTCTTTCCAATCACTACAATAGAGCTAAAGAGCAATACCAGGCTCAACCAATAGAGGCGCTGGTTCTTTCCAATCACTACAATAGAGTTGAAGTGCAATACCAGACACAACCAATAGAGGCGCTGGTTCTTTCCAATCACTACAATAGAGTTGAAGTGCAATACCAGACACAACCAATAGAGGCGCTGGTTCTTTCCATTTGACAGTGGTGTAGCACAACACTGAAAGAACTCGTCCACAGTGTGCATCACACATGCAGATTTCTGGTTTTGGGATGTGAAAACATTTTGTAGCTCTGCTCCCTTAAAATAATGAAGAAAAAAAAACAAAATTACGTTGTAGTCATGTGGCTTAAGTGATATGAAAGTACCCTAGATAATGCCCACCCCTGAGTAACATTTTTTTTTAATCTAAATTGGTACAAAATTCTGCTCTATTTGATTTCTCATATTTTCTTATATATTCTTAATTGCTTTAAAGAGGTTTTCCACTACCACAACCCCTACTGAATCCCTATGTTTCCTCCCAGTAAAGTAATAACACATATTCTCACCTTCGGTGCCAGTGCTGTGCCAGCAGCGTCGGCACTGGCTCTCCCAGGTTTCCAGTGGTTAATCAGCGCTGGTTTCACTCTCCCCGATTTCGATAAATCAAATATCTTGAGGAAGTGAGAGGTCAGCTGCATCTCTCACTTCCTCCAGATGTCAGGTACATCCGAAGGAGGGGACAGTGAAGTGTCTGCTGATTTTCTACAGGGCTCGTGTGACATAGGTGTCATGCAATCCCCGGGAGAGAAAGTGCCAATACCGCTGGAACAGCGCTGGCTCTGGTGGGCAGGATAAGTGTTTTCAAATCACTTTATTCAGAAATTTGTTTCCATTCATGTAAAAAAATGCAAATAAGTGGCTTCCAGACCCTGCTTTTTCCCAGTCTATTTTCCTGCCTTCAGCTGCATTACTATCAGAACGTCTTCACTTGGAGTACAGGTGATGGCACTGATGGGGCAGCACCAGTCTCCTCCTCTGAGTGTTGTTCCTATCAGAGCCACAGGCTTTTCTCCAGTCAGTGTGAGACACAAGTGCAGACTAGTGGTGAGCACAAGTGGTAGTTACTCAAGTTTGCTGAGGATGCTCGAGTATGCACCGAGTTTGGGAATTGCCCGTGATTGTCAAGCAAACCCCGCATGTTTTGTGGCTGTCTAACAGCAGCAAAATATGCAGCCGTGGGGACTCGAACATGTCACTCGAGCACCCGCGATACTTGGTGCATACCCGAGCATCCTAAGAAAACTTGAGTAACGAGCACTTGCGCTCATCACTAGTGCTGACCCATCACTGCCATCATCTGTACTCCAGATGAATAGACGGATGAAAATGCACCTGTAGGGAGGATGCACAATACAAAAAGTCTTTCCAAGCCAGAAGAAAAACGATGTATCGTCAAGACTTTGGAGCTTGAAAGTTGGGACAACATGATCAGCTTACTGGACCGACAACATGGCGTTATACCTGTTAATGCATGGAAATCCTCTAACCTGCCCTAACTCCTGACATGAATCCTTTCCTTTTGGTTCCATGTCCAATTGCTAAAAATCTGAACAATACATACAAAGCAGCAGAACACCAGCTGTAAAATCCTAGATCTCCTCCATGGAGCTGGATTTGGAATACATTAGCACACAATAATGGACGATGGTTGAACATGGCGCTATACCTGTTAATGCAAGAAAATACTCTGTCCTGCCCTAAATCCTGAGATGAATCCTTTCCTTCTGATTCCATGTCCAAGGGTTAAAAAGCTGAACAATACATACAAAGCAGCAGAACAGCAGCTGTAAAATCCTTAAACTCCTCCATAAGTCGGCCCCGTTAGGCTGGAGCTACATTCGTACGCATAAAACATGAAGTTTTGCCAAGCAAGAAGGAAGCAGCCAGCACAGGGAGGACTACGAAACACCAACAGATGTTCGTAGGATGAGAGCCGGGCTACGTGAACAGCCCATTTGTCTGACAAAAGCGAAGTGTCTGTGTTAGGGACGGCGGAACGCACTAAATATAAATAGGAAGTGCGTTCGCCGCCCGGAGTTCACCGTGCAGTAGGTGTAACAACCGCTGCTGAGTAATGGCAGACTCGCTATATGGCGGTATACTGCGCTCGGGTTAAACGTCACCCGGGGTGCGCAGAGCAGACTCTGTTAAACTCACAGAGGCCCTAAAGCATAAACGCCGAGCCTGTTAGCTTTACAGGTCTCAGCTGGCGTGCACACACAGTATATGGTCACAGGACACGGCCCAAGGCAGAGGTCGGTGTCCGTCTTGACCTACCGTGCGTGCGGCGTCCCAACCGTGGACGCCGGTTAGTGCTACTAACTGCAGCACGGCGGTAACTACTGCCACTATACGATAGTGCTGTGAGGCGTGACACCATCGGACGCTAGTGCAGAGGTGCGGTATGCACTGTGGCCTATGGCTTGCCACTGACTGGCGATGACTATCTCTCTAGTTCCCTATCCACATGCGTAATATCAGAGGGAAGGGGTTTAATAATGAGTCAGTCACCAGAATCATACATCCGTCACCATTCACACATAGCAAGTATAGCCTATACTAGCGCATGGGCGAGCGGCCATGTGGGCCTTTTATAGCCATGCGCTTCCGGGACCTTCCAGACCTCTGAGATGGGCCAATCTGATCAGGACAAGAACCTGAGCATGTGACCCCCGATCTCCACTGGGAGATCGTCTCGTGGGCATGCCCAGTAGCGCGGCGAGAGGACTTAGCCTCTGGAGTGGTTTCCTGCAAACCAGGTTGCGCTACCATTGCTGATCCAGACCCAGAGAGCTGGTCTGAGCAGGGCGCCTGGATCGCCGAGATTGCTGTGCAGGTCCCTGAGCGGTCAGAAAGGAATGGGAGACCACTGGATTCATGGCTCTGGATTCCTGCTGTGCAGCTGCAGGAATCCGACGCCTAACAGTCTGCTGCACCTGCCTGAAGAATGTCTGTGTACAGGAGCATTGGCGAAACACCCGGCTTCAGCAAGCACCGCACCGCCAGATACTACATGCAACCAGTGCTGTATTGTGCCAAGAGTAGGGTCTCACATGATATATAATAGCGTTAGCTTCCACAGTACTCAGACCCCTGAGGAGCTCAAACATCTTTGTGTTACATAGGAAGACCCAACAACTATAAATAATGGATGGGGCATTGGCTATAAATTTTGCATTGCTTCTCTAGTCAGTGGAATGGGGAAACTTGGCATGTGGAAGGTTTGGCTATAAATTAACTAAAACAGAATGAGTCATCTATTTTATCTTTGCTAATTAGATGTCAGTCTGCAGAAAAGAAAAAGTACCCTTGATATATTTTTAATATTAGCGGTATTATTAGCTTTCCCTGAGGGTGGCCATATTGGAGACACAAATTTCTCTACTGTATTATCTGTATAGATGGTGTGGCTCGATGTGTCTGCTTTGTGGAAGCTGCAATAAAAAGAAGTCAATTGACAAAGTAATTTCCTAGATTATTACAGTGTCCATGAAGAGATGGCAATGTCTGCCAAGCCCAGGGAGTGAAAACAGAGCTGTATACAGAGCCTTGTCTGTGTGTCTACGGGGCTCCTTGTAGAGAGTAACATGCCTGATATGCCAGTGTAAGGAGACCCAGAGGCCATGCAATGCTCCTCTGGGAAATTAAATATGCAAATTGTCTCGAGGATTTGATCTCTAGTGCCACCTAGTTGATGAAGCAATCCTAAAAATTGGCATATTTAATTTCCCAGAGGAGCACTGCATGGCCTATAAGTCTCCTTACACTGGAATGTAAGGCATGGCACTCTCCCCAAGGAGAAACGTTACCCCTTTGGCTCCCAGTCAGAGGTCTCTCACTAAGCCAAATCAGATCTCTTGCTTGGCACTGAGGAGGAGCAAGCACCCCAAAACACGTCTGCATATAGAGATTCTGGTTCTTATCCTAAGTCACATGGCAAATTTCATTAAAGGGTCGACAATGACTTTTAGGATCGCTACATCCAACAGGTGGAATCAGAGATCTATTCCTCTTCCTCTCCAAAAAGGCATGTTTTTTATATTATCTGCGATTAATGCTACCATTTTGTCTTATCTAAAATAGTATTGTCATTAACTCACCCTTTAATGATAATGAAAGGACTCTGCACATTTTGCCCCAGTTTACAAGGCAAAGCTAATAAGCAAGTTGCAGAAAACAGGAAGTATCAGCCGATTGCATCTGTCTGCTCCAGTGATCAATGTGATAACAGCTATATTTCAAGATCTTTCTATGAGTTAAATAACATAAAACTAAAAAAACTGACAATGAGATGACTGTGCACAATAGGGTGACTGCAAAAAATCGATGTCGGAATTTTGTCCGTCTGGACCCCACAAAACGATTCCCCTTTCCAGATATTGAGAGAGCCAAAATTTGAGCTCGATCAAACGACGTTAACCCGTGCCGCTCGTCGCTCAAAGTTTGAAAAAAATCCAAATTGAGGTATTTTAAGATTTAGGTATTTTGCATAGTCTGTTAGACTATAAAGAATGTGACAACAACATTGCAGAAATAGCCCTGACCAAATTTTCGAACCATTTGTGGTATTTGAATGCAGAGTTGGTGGGATTATCGTTTTTTGATCCCACCATTACAGACAATGAAAAGTTGTTAATGGCTAATAAATTGCTCAGTAGCACAGATGAACCATCAGAGCACGCTAGGGTTGTAAATCCAAAAGTTAGGAAAGAAAAATTAAAAGCGGTAGGAAGTAACCGACTTTAACGACCTTCTGACAAAAGATGAAGAACAAAAGCAATATGTCCTGCAAGTTGTAAGCAAATGCCGAGCATTATATTCTGACGTTTCAAAACTACTTTAACAAAAGCTGTAGAATAGATTAGATAACTATGTAAAATTATCAACTCATGTAGGTTAGCGTGCTCTGATGGTTCATCTGTGCTACTGAGCAATTTATTAGCCATTAACAACTTTTCATTGTCTGTAATGGTGGGATCAAAAAACGATAATCCCACCAACTCTGCATTCAAATACCACAAATGGTTCGAAAATTTGGTCAGGGCTATTTCTGCAATGTTGTTGTCACATTCTTTATAGTCTAACAGACTATGCAAAATACCTAAATCTTAAAATACCTCAATTTGGATTTTTTTCAAACTTTGAGCGACGAGCGGCACGGGTTAACGTCGTTTGATCGAGCTCAAATTTTGGCTCTCTCAATATCTGGAAAGGGGAATCGTTTTGTGGGGTCCAGACAAACAAGATTCTGACATTTTTTCCCCCCCATATGAGATCCGGTCACCCTAGTGCACAATCATCTCAGTCTACACAGCAAAATTTCCAAGCTGTCAAGTGAGCTGCAGGCAACAGGAAGTGTCAGCCAATTGTCCTGCTCAGTGGACAATGTGAGAACTGAAATAGTTCAATAATTTTTGTGTTGTGAAAAACAAAGATAATGAGATGACTCTGCTCACTAGTCCCAGAAAACTGAGCAATGGAAAATAGGAAGGATTAGCCTATTGCTTATCTGCTCCAGTAGAGAGCATGAAAAATAAAATATTTCATGATTTTTTTTATATTGGTAGTCACATAAAAAAAAAAAAAAAAACAATGATAATGAGGTGACTCTACTCACCCGTCCCAGTCTGCACAACAAAGCTGACAATTGAAAAAAATGGAAGTGTCTTTCTATTGTGATTGCTCTAATGTGACAATGGCAATATAGCAAGATTTCGTTATGCGATTAGTCATATAATTAGAAACCAACACCAGCATTTTAAAATAGAGATGAGATTCCATGAGATGCACTTTAGATGACTGACAGTGATGCAAATCCGACCCACCACGCTGTGCATATTTATAGGGAAATAAAAATAGATTTATTCTTCTTTTGGGTAAGAGGTAAAAATATCAAGCCTGGCATAAATGGGAGCGACTGGCAAGAGGGACTTGGAAACGTAGAAGAGCTCAGTGAGACTGATGGCGAAACATTACAATGTGCGTGATAGATCTCCTCGCAAAGCGGTTTGAGCTTCAGATGTGTCCATCCAGACGTGCGCGCTGTAATTGCACCAGTAATTGCCGCTGATTGCAAGTAAACAATGTGTTGGAGAGAAAATCATTATCTCACACAAATGAGGAAACCGGGAGGCCTTCTCCATGCCAAATCATCTGGTGCCATCAATGAGATAACAGCTCCAGATGCAAATCCACGTCAGTCACGAGTCTAGAAACTTCATAAATCCACCCAGGAGACTTGTCGATGCTCCTCGCTGGTTGGAAACTCTGTGACAGAAGTTTATTATCAGACTATCTGCTTAGCCTTCTTACGGCTGTCAAGAGGCTTCTACATTGAAAGCTAAAGAAAGTACAGTTTTACCCCTATTGATGAGACGTCTCGTAACGCAGCTCAGTCAGATTCCCATTTCTGGGAGATGAAAAGGACAGGGTTTTTATTCCTGAACAACCCATTGCATGAATGCAAGTCTTTATGCAGGCACCTATTACAGGACCTGCAGGTAATGTATCCTCCTTTGCCAGTAGTGAGGCGCCTGTTACAGGACCTGCAGGTAATGCATCATCCTTTGTCAGTAGTGTGGTGCCTGTTACAGGACTTGCAGGTAAGGCATCATCCTTTGTCAGTAGTGTGGCACCTATTACAGGACCTGCAGGTAAGGCATCCTCCTTTGCCAGTAGTGAGGCGCCTGTTACAGGACCTGCAGGTCATGCATCCTCCTTTGCCAGTATTGAGGCGCCTGTTACGGGACCTGCAGGTAAGGCATCATCCTTTGTCAGTAGTGTGGCGCCTGTTACAGGACCTACAGGTAAGGCATCATCCTTTGTCAGTAGAGTGGCGCCTGTTACAGGACCTACAAGTAAGGCATCCTCCTTTGCCAGTAATGAGGAGTCTGTCACAGGACCTGCAGGTAAGGAATCATCCTTTGTCAGTAGTGTGGAGTCTGTCACAGGACTTGCAGGTAAGGCATCATCCTTTGTCAGTAGTGTGGCGCCTGTTACAGGACCTGCAGGTCATGCATCCTCCTTTGCCAGTATTGAGGCGCCTGTTACAGGACCTGCAGGTAAGGCATCATCCTTTGTCAGTAGTGTGGCGCCTGTTACAGGACCTGCAGGTAAGGCATCATCCTTTGCCAGTAGTGTGGCACCTGTTACAGGACCTGCAGGTCCTGTATCCTCCTTTGTCAGTAGTGAGGAGTCTGTTACAGGACCTGCAGGTAAGGCATCATCCTTTGTCAGTAGTGTGGTGCCTGTTACAGGACCTACAGGTAATGTATCCTCCTTTGCCAGTAGTGAGGTGCCTGTTACAGGACCTGCAGGTAAGGCATCCTCCTTTGCCAGTAGTGAGGTGCCTGTTACAGGACCTACAGGTAAGGCATCATCCTTTGTCAGTAGTGTGGCGCCTGTTACAGGACTTGCAGGTAAGGCATCCTCCTTTGCCAGTAATGAGGCGCCTGTTACAGGACCTGCAGGTAATGCATCCTCCTTTGCCAGTAGTGAGGCGCCTGTTACAGGACCTGCAGGTTATGTATCATCCTTTGCCAGTAATGAGGCGCCTGTTACAGGACCTGCAGGTAATGCATCCTCCTTTGCCAGTAGTGAGGCGCCTGTTACAGGACCTGCAGGTTATGTATCCTCCTTTGCCAGTAATGAGGAGCCTGTTACAGGACCTGCAGGTTATGTATCATCCTTTGCCAGTAATGAGGCGCCTGTTACAGGACCTGCAGGTAATGCATCATCCTTTGTCAGTAGTGTGGTGCCTGTTACAGGACCTGCAGGTAATGCATCATCCTTTGTCAGTAGTGTGGTGCCTGTTACAGGACCTGCAGGTAATGCATCATCCTTTGTCAGTAGTGAGGCGCCTGTTACAGGACCTGCAGGTTATGTATCCTCCTTTGCCAGTAATGAGGCGTCTGTTACAGGACCTGCAGGTAACGCATCCTCCTTTGCCAGTAGTGAGGTGCCTGTTGCAGGAACTGCAGGTAATTTATCCTCCTTTGCCAGTAGTGAGGCGCCTGTTACCAGACCTGCAGGTAATGCATCCTCCTTTGCCAGTAGTGTGGCGCCTGTTACAGGACCTGCAAGTAATGCATCCTCCTTTGCCAGTAGTGAGGAGCCTAATAATAAATCTATATGGAGGATTCACAACAGGAGAATATATTTGTTTACATATTTATTATAGTATTCAAATAACTACACAATACCATAGAGTATTCTCAACAGATAATGGATACGGAGAGAGGCAAATGATTACATATCCAAGTAAAATACAGAATTTAATTAGCAGCCAGTCATTAAATATTGCACAGAAACAGGGGGAGGGAGTAGTCGCAAAATATCTGGCACTGAAATCTATAATGGTATCTATAAAATATTAAATAATAAAGCAGTGCCAGGTATAATAATATTGAAACTATGCCCTAATCTAAAATATATGATTTCCATCAATACTGTCTAAAGATTTATTGCAGTGCAGACAAAGGAGAAAACCAGCTTGATAACTGGAGTAAATGCAAACACCAACACAAGCACAATATTGGTAGGACAAACAAATGGTTTAAAGTGACTGGTGCCTGGATAGCAAAATAGCCATAAGTGCCAAGTGAATGTGAAGACTGTGTACCGCTCAGACCGCTGTGCCCAACAAGCGTTTTGCCGCAGCCTTAACAAGGGACATTGAATAATATAATAAAAATATAAACAAATATATACTCGTGTTGTGAATCCTCCATATAGGTTTATTAGTCTTAAATAGGTTCTTGAGTATTTTTTGTTACAGGACCTACAGGTAATGCATCCTACTTTGCCAGTAGTGAGGAGTCTGTTACAGGACCTACAGGTTGTATATTGTCCTCTGCCAGTAGTGACAAAATATAACCTACATGTCATGTATCCAACTTTGACAGTAGTAAGGTGCATGCTACAGGACCTGCAGTTTATGTGTCCTCCTTTTCCAAAAGTAAGGTTCCTGTAACTGGACCTACAGGTCATCTATCCTCCTTTGCCAAAAGTTTCTTGTTACACGACCTTCAAATAATGCATCCTGCTTTGCCAGTAGTGAGGCGCCTGTCACAGGACTTACAGATAATGCATCCTCTTTTGCCAGTAGTAAGGTGCCTGTTACCGGACCTGCAGGTTATGTGTCCCCCTTTGCCAGTAGTGAAGCACCTGTTACCAGACCTGCAGGTTATGTGTCACCCTTTGCCAGTAGTGAAGCACCTGTTACCGGACCTGCAGGTTATGTGTCCCCCTTTGCCAGTAGTGAAGCACCTGTTACCGGACCTGCAGGTTATGTGTCCCCCCTTTGCCAGTAGTAAGGTGCCTGTTACCGGACCTGCAGGTTATGTGTTCTCTTTTGCCAGTAGTAAGGTGCCTGTTACCGGACCTGCAGGTTATGTGTCATCTTTTGCCAGTAGTGAAGCACCTGTTACCGGACCTGCAGGTTATGTGTCATCTTTTGCCAGTAGTGAAGCACCTGTTACCGGACCTGCAGGTTATGTATCCTCCTTTGCCAGCAGTGAAGCACCTGTTACCAGACCTGCAGGTTATGTGTCCCCCCTTTGCCAGTAGTGAAGCACCTGTTACCGGACCTGCAGGTTATGTGTCCCCCTTTGCCAGTAGTGAAGCACCTGTTACCGGACCTGCAGGTTATGTGTCCTCTTTTGCCAGTAGTAAGGTGCCTGTTACCGGACCTGCAGGTTATGTGTCCTCTTTTGCCAGTAGTAAGGTGCCTGTTACCGGACCTGCAGGTTATGTGTCCTCTTTTGCCAGTAGTAAGGTGCCTGTTACCGGACCTGCAGGTTATGTATCCTCCTTTGCCAGCAGTGAAGCACCTGTTACCGGACCTGCAGGTTATGTGTCCCCCTTTGCCAGTAGTGAAGCACCTGTTACCGGACCTGCAGGTTATGTATCCTCCTTTGCCAGTAGTAAGGTGCCTGTTACCGGACCTGCAGGTTATGTATCCTCCTTTGCCAGTAGTAAGGTGCCTGTTACCGGACCTGCAGGTTATGTATCCTCCTTTGCCAGTAGTAAGGTGCCTGTTACCGGACCTGCAGGTTATGTATTCTCCTTTGCCAGCAGTAAGGCTAAGTGCACACGTAGCAGAAAATTTCTGCTCAAAATCCTGGCTCCCTTCCCAGAAACCGCAGGTCATGTATCCTCCTTTGCCAAAGGTGAGGTTTCTTTTAAATGACTTACAAGTCATTTCTCCACCTTTGCCAGGAGTGACATGCCTGTCCCTGGATCTGCAGGTCATGTATCCTCCACTTTCAGTAATGAGCCGCCTTACAGTACAATGTAGAGTGATAGATGTGTGTCCTACCATTGGGATTGCACCTAACTCGAGAACGAGCCTCGCTGCGCGCCTGCATGCATGACTACATCCATTCATTTGTACTGGAGTTACAGATCAGGCCAAGCACACCTTTTGATAGTTTTATAGGTGTGTGGAATGTACGGTCACCTCTCTGCTCCTGGTAGCATGCAACATGGCACAGTTGTCCCACCAGTGAGACCAACCATAAATGTCCCAGATAATACAACTCCTTTAAAGACAGCCATTTTTAGTGCCTTTATAGCAGCGCCATATGGAGGGGTACTTCTTATAGCAGGGCTTTTGAAGAATATTGGAGCACTTTGCCTTGGACAGCCCTAATGGCAGTGCTAATGCTTACAGCCAGGGGCTGTAAGGGACCAATAAAGTTGTTACTGACCTTTTAACTGTGAACTCCTCCTTTGACCGCATGTTGTGGGTTCACAACAATTTTTGTTTCTGCATTTTCATTCCCCCTCCTCATTTTCAAATAGCCATAACTTTTTTTTTTTAAAAAAAAATTCCAACAACGGTGAAAAGGATAAAAAAAGTCACTTTTTTCCAGGTCAGTACAATTACAACGATACCAAACATGTATAGTTATTATATTATTATTATTGACTTATTTTTCCCAAAAATTCTGTGAAACATCGTTTCACTAATGGATCTTAATTTGGGGGAAACTCAAAAAAGATGAAAATTTTCCTCCCCTTCACCCAGTAGTCAGACTTATACTTCCTGCTGAATGTTATTATTCATCAGACATGTAATAAGATGTCCCTGGGTATTTTTCAGAACACACTACAGTAGCTGCTTCTAAAGGGTTTTTTTTTCATTTTCAGAAAAGCGAGCCTTGGATCTCAATGATTGGCTGCAGTGGTAATGTGAGCGTTATCGCTGCAGCCAAAACACAGAGAAATGGGGTTCTAGCCCTGGACCTGGGGGAGGGGAGTACAACAGGCCTTTGTTATTTTACATTACAGTAATCATTTGGGTTCCACTTTTCCAAAAGTGGAAAATTCCATTACCATACAAAAAGGAGGACATAGCTGTTTCTAAAGGGTTAATCTACTAAAAGGATGACACAGCTTGTAAAGAGTTAATCCGAGACTCTTAAGCCAGATGCACACTACCGTATTTTATGCCAGAGAGTAATCCGACAAAACAGAGGATCGCACCTGGACCAGCATTTTTTTTTTTTACGGGGCTGTTCACATGTCCAATTTTTTTCCTTGGACCAGCCCGCTGCCTGCCAGAGTATGATCCAGTATTCAGATCACACTCTGCCATGCAAGTCAATGTGTACACAGAAACCATCAGACTGCACTCGGATGATGTTTGAGTGCAGTCCGAATTCTGCACACTAACACAATGGACAAGATGGAGACATTTGTTTCTCCTTATTCTGGAGAATCGGATCACGCCAAATTGACAGTCGGCTCAAACTTTGATCAGAGTGTCATTTGCATCATCGACCTTAAATGGTCCAAAAATTTGACCAGTACTGTATAAATACATACAGTGCTCAGCATAAAAAAGTACACCCTCTTTGAAAAGAAATATTTGTATCAATATCTCTCTGAACATAACAAAAATTTAAAATTTTTCAAAAATTTTACAAAATCTCAAGTTTTACTCAAATTAGTTGATGCATAAAATGAGTGCACCCCACATCAAAAACAACTACATCAAGTATTTTGCATGACAGCCATGATTTTTAAGGACCGCACCGAGTCTTCTAGGTCTGGCATGAACAAGTTGGCGACATATTACAACATCAACCTTTTTCCATTCTTAAAGAATGAAGACTTCTAGAGCATGGATGCCAGATGGAGAGTGATGACAAGTTATCTGTATACCTGAGAAAGGTATATATTCAGCCTTCTTTACTTTGTGAGGTTGACCAGTAGATGAGAGGTAGTCTTTAAAGTGTTTGTCTTGGGGTTGATTCCTTTTTAGGAACTCCAGGACTCCCATGATATGTCATGGCCTCCTTCCTACTCACATAAAAAAAAAAAAAAAGTTTCTTCATTTTAATTTTTTTTTTAAATATTTCTCCATAAAAATATGTTTTTTATCCCATTTCCCCAACACGTAGGGAGTGGCAGATCCATAATAAAGCTTCCATAGAATCCTATCTGTCCTTAAAGGGTTTGTTCATAATTGGGGAAACTTTTTTTTTTTTTTTTTACTTGAATGTATGTATTTGGGACTAAACTGTATTTATATTTTATTTTTGCAATTGCGTTTCATTCACAATTTTGCACCGTTTGACTTTTCCAGGCTCTTTTGTTTCAAGGCACATTCAACTTTGATGTGGTCTGTGGTCACAAATCAGATGAAAAGAGCCCAGAAAAAGAAAGACAAGAGCTACAAACTGCCTGAGACCTCATAGCAAGCTCACTGACCGTTCTCAGTTAACTCATTCCGCAGCCAGTTATAGACAGCTCAACAACGGAGGCTATAGAAACTCAAATGATGCACAATTTTTTTATGAAAACCCATTTCCAAAAATCATTTTTAGCTCCAAACACGTTTTTGAAGTAAGGCCGGGATCACACTACCCACCGTGTGTGATGCGAGAAACGCGCACGAGTCTCTCGCATCAAGAACAGGTGCTGCGGCTGCATGTATTTCTACAGAATGCATGTATTTCTATGCAGCCGCAGCTCCGGTCCTGAGCGCCCGTGGCAACACCTGTTCTTGATGCGAGAGACTCGTGAAAGTTTCTCGCATCACACACGGTAGGTAGTGTGATCCCAGCCTAAGAAAAAAAAATCATCATAAAAGTTGGAGAATTCCTTTCAGTCTGCCTGGTTTGTTATGTAGTCTGCTCTTGCTTTAGTGGGAGACGCTAAAATAAATCTGTGTAGCATGAGGAGGCAGTCTCTTGTACAGCAGAAAACACTGTTTAGCAATACATATGGTATATACTTGAAGCATAGTCACCAGGCAGAAAACAGACAACCAATATAAAAGGTATTTCTTAAAAGTGTGTATTATTCATCATTACTGTCATTGTGGTGGGGCACTGTGATTGGCTCTGCTATGAGGTAATATGGCTGGCATTGTATTGTCTGGCGTTATGATGGAATTCAGATGGGGCACTGTGGCTGGTATTATACATGGGACAATGTGTCTGGCATTATGATGGGGCGTTCTGACCAACATTGTAGTGGGAAACTGCGTCCAGCCTTAGGAGGGAGCACTGTGGCCGACAATATGATGGGGCACTGTGGCTGGCATTGCACTGGGACAGTGTGTCTTGCATTATGATGGGGCATTGTGGCTGGAAATGTGGTGGGGCACTGTGGTGTTGTATCTGTATGATAATGGGGTGTTGGACTTGAGCCTTGTGTTTTGTATTGTGATGGTTCAGTGTGGCTGGCTTGGTACTGAGAACCTGTGTCCAGTTTTATGATCGGGCACTGTGGCTGGCAATATGGTGGGGCACTGTGTCTGGCAAAGTGATGGGGCACCATGGCTCGCAATATGATGGGGCACAGTGGCTGGCAATATGATGGGGCACTGTGGCTGGCAATACGATGGGGCACGGTCACAGGTAATATGATGGAGAACTGTGGCTGGCAATACGATGGGGCACGGTCACAGGTAAACCAGGGGAAGAGTCTTGAGGAGATCATTTGCATATTCCCAGTGCCTTCTGGGATAAGTGAAGAGTCTCCGCGAGCTCAACGATCACTGGGTTTTGGCCGTTGCAGCTGAAAAGAGGAAATCGGAAAACCAGGGGAAGAGTCTTGAGGAGATCATTTGCATATTCCCAGTGCCTTCTGGGATAAGTGAAGAGTCTCCGCGAGCTCAACGATCACTGGGTTTTGGCCGTTGCAGCTGAAAAGAGGAAATCGGAATTTGGGCTCATCTTTCATCGTTTTTAAGAAATCTCAAGATGGAAGAGGCCAGGAGCCATTTGGTGAGCTGCATTTCTTGCTACATGTTCACAGACTTACCAGTGGAAAAGCCAAACTTCACCTGCCACAAATGCAAGCTTGTGTCCCTGTTGGAGGAAAAGTTGCAAAATCTCGAAGAGAGGTTAGCTACATTGAAGATCATTAAGGAAGGTGAAGAGTTCTTGGACAGAGAAGAATTATCTCTTCATGTTACAGAAAGAGAAGAAATTCGAAGTGCACCTGAAGAAACAGAGGAATGGAGACATGTGACCCAGAGAAGCAGGAGGATCAGGAGGCAGTCAGCGCCCATACTGCTCAGAAACCAGTACCAGGCTCTCACGCAGGAAAACAATGAAGAAATACATCAGGATAAGACTTTGCCCACAAACAGCAACCTTGTACGCCCTCAGAGTCCTCCTGGATGGAGAAAGAAAAATGTTGTGAAGAAGAAACGGAGAGTGGTGGTCATGGGGGATTCCCTGCTGAGAGGAACAGAGGCCGCTATCTGCAGACCGGATATAACTTCAAGAGAAATGTGTTGTCTTCCAGGTGCAAAAATTAAAGATGTGTCTGACAGGATATCAGGACTCTTCAGACCTACAGATGACTACCCATTCCTGCTACTACATGTGGGGACAAATGACACTGCAAGAAACGACCTGGAAACCATCTGCAGAGACTTTGAAGACTTAGGCAAGAAAGTGAAAGAACTGGGAGCGCAGGTGGTCTTCTCTTCCATCCTCCCAGTGGATGGCCATGGAACAAGGAGGTGGAATAAGATTCTGCAGGTGAACAACTGGCTACGTCGATGGTGCCGTCAGCAACGATTTGGATTTCTGGATCACGGAGTGAACTACTTATACGATGGACTACTTGCTAGAGATGGGGTGCACCTTACGAAGACTGGTAAGCATGTATTTGGAAGTCGCCTTGCTACACTTGTAAGGAGAGCTTTAAACTAGAACAACATGGGAAGGGAAGCAAAAGACCAGAAAAAGCCATACACCTGACAAATGCTATTGAGAACTCTGCTATTAGAAGTGGAAAGGAAGAACAAAGACGAAAGAATCTAATTAATAAAAATATTGGAGAAAGAGAAACCAATCTCAAACTAAAATGTTTCTATACTAATGCACAAAGCATGGGCAACAAACAAGGAGAATTGGAACTACTAACACAGGAAAAGAAATATGATGTCATTGGAATCACTGAAACTTGGTGGGACAATACACATGATTGGAATACAAGACTAGAAGGATACAACTTATTTGCAAGAAACAGACTTGATAAACGAGTAGGGGGTGTCGCATTGTATGTTAGAAACGCATATATCTGCACAGAGATTGAAGCCTCAGAGACTGGGAGTTCTGTGGAAACTGTTTGGGTAAGAATACAAGGACAGAACAATGGAAAGGACACCATTGTAGGCATTTACTACAGGCCGCCTGTGCAAGCTGAAGATATGGATGAACTCTTTATGCATCAAATGGCCAAGTTCTCCAAAAAATATGACATAGTTGTCATGGGAGATTTCAACTATCCAGACATTTGTTGGGAATCTCTCTCAGGCAAAACTAACAGGTCAAGGAAATTCTTATCCTCTCTTGCTGACAACTTTATCTTCCAAAAGGTAAGGGAGAAAACAAGGGGAACTGCTACCTTGGATCTAATCCTTATAAACAGGGAGGAAATGGTTGAGGAGGTAAAAGTGGCTGGGACCCTAGGAGGTAGCGACCATGCTATTTTAGAATTTTGGATAACTAGAGGCGGAAGACCTGTGAAGACTCAGACGTCAAGGTTAGATTTCAGAAAGGCAGATTTTAAGGGATTCAGAAAGAGAATTGGAGGGATCCAATGGCTGGATATCCTTAAAGACAAAAATGTCCAGGAAGGATGGGAAATCTTGAAAAATGAAATTCTCAAAGCACAGTTGTTAACAATTCCAAAAAGAGGGAAGAATAGGAAGCAGTTAAGGAAACCAGGATGGATGAACACAGAACTTAAGCACATGCTAAAAAGGAAGAAAAAAATGTTTATAAAATGGAAAGAGGGAGGCATATCTAAAGAAGAATATAATGCTGTCTGCAGAACCTGCAGGGCACAAATCAGATTATCTAAAGCTGAAAATGAATTGAGGCTTGCAAGAGATGTCAAAAGCAATAATAAAGGATTTTGGGGATATGTCAAAAGTAAAAGAAAAGTCAAAGATGCTATAGGATTTTTACAGGATGAAAATGATGAAATGGTAAGACAGGATGTTGAGAAGGCTGAACTTTTAAATTCCTATTTTGCATCTGTTTTCTCTCAGAAAGGAAATGTAACATCAACTGTTATTCACTGTCCTATTAAGGGAATAGAAGAATCCAGGATATCTATAAACAGAAAGATAGTGAGGAAACACTTAGCTAGCCTAAATGAATTCAAGTCTCCAGGTCCAGATGAATTACACCCCAGAGTACTGAAGGAGATAGCAGAAGAAATTTTTGAACCCCTCTCTATAATCTTTGAAAATTCTTGGAGAACAGGAGAAGTGCCAGAAGACTGGAGAAGAGCAAATGTTGTTCCTATCTTCAAAAAGGGGAAGAAGGTGGACCCAGGTAACTATAGGCCGGTGAGTCTGACTTCTATACCAGGAAAGATCTTTGAACAAATTATTAAACAACATGTATGTCAATACCTGGATAAGAATGAAGTGATTAAACAGAGTCAGCATGGGTTTGTAACTAATAAGTCATGTCAGACTAACTTAATTTCCTTCTATGACGGTATCACTGATTGGGTGGATCAAGGAAATGCTGTAGATATAGTATATCTTGACTTCAGCAAAGCATTTGACAAAGTCTCTCATACAATCCTTATTGAAAAAATGATTAAGTATGGAATGGACAAGGCAACTGTTAGGTGGATTCATAACTGGCTTAGTGATCGGACCCAAAGAGTGGTCGTAAATGGCTGCACATCCAGTTGGAAGAATGTCTCAAGTGGGGTACCACAGGGCTCTGTCCTGGGCCCTGTATTGTTCAACATCTTTATCAACGATTTAGATGAAGGAATTGAGGGTAAACTGATTAAATTTGCTGATGACACAAAGCTAGGAGGGATAGCTAATACTAGAAAAGAGAGAGAGAGGATTCAAAAAGATTTAAATAAACTGGAGAAGTGGGCAGCAACTAACAGAATGGTTTTTAACAGGGAGAAATGCAAAGTACTACATCTGGGCAATAAAAATGGAAAAAGCATATATAGAATGGGAGGAATAGGGCTAAGTGACAGCACATGTGAAAAAGACTTGGGTATACTAATAGATCACAGACTGAATATGAGTCAACAGTGTGATGCAGCAGCAAAAAAGGCAAATGCAATTCTAGGATGTATTAACAGAAGCATACAGTCTAGATCACGTGAAGTCATTATTTCCCTCTACTCCTCTTTGGTCAGACCTCATCTGGAATATTGTGTCCAGTTTTGGGCACCACATTTTAAAAAAGACATCAACAAACTGGAGCAAGTTCAGAAAAGAGCGACCAGAATGGTGACCGGTCTGCAAACCCTGTCTTATGAGGAAAGGTTGCAGGATTTGGGAATGTTTAGTTTGCAAAAGAGAAGACTGAGAGGAGACTTAATAGCTGTCTACAAATATCTAAAGGGCTGTCACATTGGGGAAACTGGGTCTGAGCAGAAAAAGTAAATTAATGTGCATGCAAAATGTAATTGCATATGAACACATGACCTTTACACAGAGAAAACCAAAAGCAAAACACAAAACAAATATCCTGGAATAAAAAAGTGAAAAAATATATTGCAAAAATTGCATGAAGGTAGTAATAATAGTAATAATAAGGGTATTTAGTTAACATAATTTTGATCAAAATAATGTAGAAGCCATCCCGCCACGTCACGGCAACCCTTGTGGGACAGTCCTAACTCTTGTATTTAAAACCTTTCCACTTGTCAAGTGACGTAAATGTGAACAAGGACAGAGGGACTGAACCACCAGTAATAGTATAGGCCAGTTAGAGTGATCAATGAGTGGAACAGGCTGCCACGAGAAGTGGTGAGTTCTCCTTCAATGGAAGTCTTCAAACAGAGGCTGGACAGACATCTGACTGGGATGATTTAGCGAATCCTGCTTTGAGCAGGGGGTTGGACCAGATGGCCCAGGAGGTCCCTTCCAACTCTACGATTCTATGATTCTATGATTCTATGTAATATGATGGAGAACTGTGGCTGTCAATATGATGGGGCACTGTTGTGGTCAATATGATGGGGCACTGTGTCCAGCTTCATGATGGGGCACTGTTGCTGGCAATTGGATGGGGCACAGTGGCTGGCAATTTGATGGAGCACCATACCTGGCAATAGGATGGAGCACCGTGGCTGGCAGTATGCTGGGGCACCATGGCTGGCAATATGATGGGGCACGGTCACTGGCAATATGATGGAGAACTGTGACTGTCAATATGATGGGGCACTGTGGCTGACAATATGATGTGGCACTGTGGCTGGCAATATGATGGGGCACTGTGGATGGCAAAATGAAGAGGCACTGTGGCTGTTAATATGATGAGGCACCGTTACTGGCAATATGATGGGGCACTGTGGCTGGCAATATGATAGGGCACCGTGGCTGGTAATATGATGGAGCACCGTGGCTGGAAATATGATGGGGCACCATGGCTGGAAATATGATGGGGCACTGTGGCTGGCAATATGATGGGGCACTGTGGCTGGCAATATGATGGGGCACCGTACTTAGCAATATGATGGGGCACTGTGTCCAGCTTTATGATGGGGCACTGTCGATGGCAATAGGATGGGGCACAGTGGCTGGCAATATGATGGGGCACCAAGGCTGGCAATACGATGGGGCATGGTCACAGGCAATATGATGGAGAACTGTGGCTGTCAATATGATGGGGCACTGTTGCTGTCAATATGATGGGGCACTTTGACGGGCAATATGATGGGGCACTGTTGCTGGCAATTGGATGGGGCACAGTGGCTGGCAATTTGATGGAGCACCATACCTGGCAATATGATGGGGCACCGTGGCTGGCAATATGATGGGGCACAGTTGCTGGCAATATGATGGGGCATGGTCACTGGCAATATGATGGAGAACTGTGACTGTCAATATGATGGGGCACCGTGGCTGACGATATGATGTGGCACTGTGGCTGGCAAGATGATGGGGCACTGTGGATGGAAAAATGATGGGGCACTGTGGCTGGCAATATGATAGGGCACCGTGGCTGGCAATATGATGGAGCATTGTGGCTGACAATATGATGGGGTACTGTTACTGGTGATATGATGGGACACTGTTACTGGCAATATGATGGGGCACTGTGGCTGGCAATATGATGGGGCATCTTTACTGGCAATATGATGGGACACCGTTACTGGCAATATGATGGGGCAATGTGACTGGCAATATGATGGGGCACCGTGGCTGGCTATATGATGGGGCACTGTGGCTGGCAATATGATGGTGCACAGTCGATGGCAATATGATTGGGCACCGTTACTGCCAATATGATGGGGCACTGTGGCTGGCAATATGATGAGGTACCGTTACTGGCAATATGATGGGACACTGTTGCTGGCAATATGATGGGGCCCTGTGGCTGGCAATATGATGAGGCACTGTTACTGGCAATATGATAGGGCACCGTGGCTGGCAGTATGATGGGGCATCTTTACTGGCAATATGATGGGTCACTGTTACTGGCAATATGATGGGGCACCGTTACTGGCAATATGATGGGGAACTGTGGCTGGCAATATGATGGGGCACTGTGGCTGGCAATATGATGGGGCATCTTTACTGGCAATATGATGGGACACCGTTACTGGCAATATGATGGGGCACCGTGGCTGGCAGTATGATGGGGCATCTTTACTGGCAATATGATGGGACACCGTTACTGGCAATATGATGGGGCACCGTTACTGGCAATATGATGGGGCACTGTGGCTGGCAATATGATGGGGCACTGTGGCTGGCAATATGATGGGGCATCTTTACTGGCAATATGATGGGACACCGTTACTGACAATATGATGGGGCACCGTGGCTGGCAATATGATTGGGCAATGTGGCTGACAATATGTTGGGACACCGTGGCTGACAATATGATGGGGCACTGTGGCTGGCAATACGATGGGGCACTGTGGCTGGCAATATGATGGGGCACTGTGGCTGGCAATATGATGGGGCACCGTTACTGGCAATATGATGGGGCACTGTGGCTGGCAATATGATGGGGCACCGTGGCTGGCAATATGATGGGGCACCGTGGCTGGCAATATGATGGGGCACTGTTGCCAGGCATTGTGATGGCACAGTGTGTCTTACGTTTTTGTTTGGTACTGTGGCTGGAAATGTCAGGCATTGTGGTATTATATCGGTATAATAATATGGTGTGTGACTGTTGAGACCCAAGCAATCCTATGAATAGGGGTTCCTAAAGCCCCTGTGTGAATAGGGCTGTAGTGAGCATGTGCATCCACTGTTCCATTCACTGTCTGTAAGAGTGCTGGTCGCACATGCTCACTACTGCTTCATTTACACATGAAAATTTGGCATCCCTCTACACATGATCAGTGGCAGCACAGAAGTCAGCAGACCCCTAACGATCATGCATCTATCATCTATCCCGCAGAAAGGTGATACATTCTATTCCTGATAAATAACATTTAACAAGTACTGTCCCTTTAATGCTTTCTCAATTAAATCGTGTTTTATATAATGGAGCTAGCGCCCACTTAATGAAAGCCCACAACACATATGGGAATGAGTCATCGCTTTTACCAATGAACCCTCCTGACAGCGGGAACCAGAGATAAACACAAGTTTCTGAACCCATTTGCGGTACGCAGGTATTACGAAGCGAGATCCCCGTAGTCAGCCTGGTTAAGGCAGAGAATCGTCCACTTTAGGTTTTACAGAGAAGTATAATTGCAATAATTGTGTTTTGCGCTTTAGAATTTCCCGCAGTACGAGGAAAGATGATGATGATCGTTTGTGTGGAAAACACATTCTAACACATTCACTTTCCTTAATTAATGGGTTTGTTCGCAGAAAGAGGCGGCAGTGACGACACTGATACCAGTGGAAGTCTAACAAGAAGTTTCCCAGAATTTTAGGTGCAAACTCAGGCAAGTGTCATATAGAAGGGGCTCACGAAGAAGCTTGCATAGAAGGGGCTCGCGTAGAAGGGGCTCCCGTAAAAGGGGCTCGCGTAGAAGGGGCTCCCATAAAAGGGGCTTACATAAAAGGGGCTCACGTAAAAGGTGCTCACGTAGAAGGGGCTCACGTAGAAGGGGCTCACGTAGAAGGGGCTCGCGTAAAAGGGGCTCGTGTAGAAGGGGCTCACGTAGACGGTGCATATGTAGAAGGGGCTTGTGTAGGAGGGGCTCACATACAAGGGGCTCACGTAGAATGGGTTAGCGTATAAGGGGTTCGCGTAGAACGGCCTCCCGTAGAAGGTGCTTGTGTAGAAGGGGCTCACGCTGAAGGGGCTTTTGTAGAAGGGGCTCACGTAGAAGGTGTTCACGTAGGATGGACTCACGTAGAAGGTGCTCGTGTAGGAGTTCACGTAGAAGGAGCTCACATAGAAGGAGCTCGCGTAGAAGGGGCTCACGTAGAAGGGGTTCGTGTAGATGGGGTTCGCGTAGAAGGGGCTCATGTAGAAGGGGCTCGCGTAAAAGGGGCTTGTGTAGAAGGGGCTCACGTAGAAGGTGCATATGTAGAAGGGGCTTGTGTAGAAGGGGCTCACATACAAGGGGCTCACGTAGAATGGGTTAGCGTATAAGGGGTTCGCGTAGAACGGCCTCCCGTAGAAGGTGCTTGTGTAGAAGGGGCTCGCGCTGAAGGGGCTTTTGTAGAAGGGGCTCACGTAGAAGGTGTTCACGTAGGATGGACTCATGTAGAAGGTGCTCGTGTAGGAGTTCATGTAGAAGGAGCTCACATAGAAGGAGCTCGCGTAGAAGGGGCTCACGTAGAAGGGGTTCGTGTAGATGGGGTTCGCGTAGAAGGGGCTCATGTAGAAGGAGCTCAAGTAGAACAGGCTCACATAGAAGGTGCTCACATAGAAGATAGAAGGTGCTCACATGGAAAGAGCTCTCATGAATGGAGAGCACATGAAAGGTGTTCAAATGGAAGTTGTTCACCTAGAAGGAGCTCACCTAGAATGTGCTCACATTGAAGGAGCTCACATAGAAGATAGAAGGTGCTCACATGAGTTCACAAGAAGGGAGATCACATGAAAGGTGCTCACATACAGGGAGATCACATAGAAGGAGCTCAAGAAGAAGGAGCTCGCATAGATGGAGCTCAATAAGAAGGAGCTCACATAGACAGAGCTCAAGAAGAAGGCGCTCACGTAGAAGGTGCTCACATTGCCTTGTGCTAATCCATCAATGTCATCACTTTGTCTAACGGTGCTCACGAGAAATTATTTATCACGTCACCACTGCAGCCAATTAGTAGCTGCTGATGGGCTGCAGCCTTTCAGTATTTTTTTATTTTCTATAGGACCCTTTTGCCTTTTATCTCAAATTTACCTAACAGACTACATGGTAAAATTTTTCTAAACCCGAGTGCCTCTTTAAAGTCCGGATGACTTGATAAACTTTTTTTCACAAAGTTCTGAGCCTGTGAATCTGCGGTCTCTCGCTGTGTCGTGCGATTATGGATTCCAGATACATCCATAGAATCACTCTCTGCTGCTGATCAGATGAACTCTGTCACTTTCCTCTTTCCGAAAATAAAAAAATAAAGAGCCGGCAGCACCCGGAGGTCTCACAGCGGGATATATAAGAGTGGCAAAGCAAGGATCGGCAAAAGTGATTTAATGACACAGTTGTCTGACAGCGGATGTGTCCGCCATCGAGCGGGAATCCAAAGATAATCTCAGCTGGTGACACTCCACGGCCAACTAACAGCGACTGATGTCTCATACTTAAAGGCTATAAGGAACGAGTTACTCACACAAAGTAAGAAATGCACAAAACAAATCTATATGAATTGGTTAAAATTACTGGCGGCAGTCATGGGCGTCTATTAATTGCAGAATTTCTAAAGTCGCCATTTTTTTTTTGCAAATTTTTCAAAATGGTGCAAGTACTTTGCAAATTTTGCACAAAATAAACAATGTTCTTTATCTTTGTCGTTATTTGTTTTTGTGACTTTTTTACTCAAAAACTTGCATGCTCGGCTAAAATGTTGCAAAAAACTTTAGAAATACGTAAAATCACTCCAGGAATGGACTGGATTGTATTTGTTAAAATTTTTTCAACATTTATTAAAAAAAGTTTCAATTGATAAATCAGTCAAGAAATTTACCCCGTCTTTTTTTTTTACACATTGATCAACATTCAACTTAATTGACATTAACTTTACTCCATAGGACGATATGATAATTTCCCAACTTATATAGCTTTCTATGCTTTACTACTCTCACACAAAAATTAATTTTTAACAAAAAAATAAAAATATTTTTTTTTTGGGGGGGGGAAGGAGGGGGCTTCACAATATTTCTAACACCATCATTTTTTTTATTTTTCCATAGAACAAAGTTGAGGGTTAAATTTTTGAGCAATTCTGATATTGGTTTTTAATTTTGTTTTTTCATGGCATGCACCATATAGTATAAATAATTATGTAATTTTAATAATACAGAACCAAGTGATATCCAACTTCTATATTTTTTTACATTTAACTACATTTGCAAAACAAAATCAATTTTTAAAGAAAATATTTAATTTTTAGCACCACTTCCTGAGAGCCAGAATTTTTTTTTTTTTTTTTTTGCTTGTTTGCTGGCAGAGATCTATGAGGCCTTGATTTTTTGCGTATTTATTGGTATCATTTTTCAAAACTTTTTGACCTTTTTTTTTTTATTTATTTTTTTCTGAGGCTGGATGAACAAAAACGGTAATTTTGGAGTTTTACATTTTTGTGGCGCTCACAGTGTGGGATAAATAATGATATAGTGGTATGTAGGGGATATGAGGACAGAGTGTAGCACAACTATCTGGTGGAGATTAAAAAAAAACAACTCCTTTATTAATTATGTTTTGAGAGAAAAATTCAAAATAATTTTTTATTTCATTTTTTACCATACAGTGTGTCAAGAGTGGGAGAAGAGGGTTGCATTGACAATCCAACACAATGGGCAGCACTTTGAACACATTTTATAACTGGTCATAAACTTGTAAATATCTCATGAAAGAATAAAGTTACGTTAAA
Organism: Dendrobates tinctorius; assembly: GCF_039654945.1. Classification (NCBI taxonomy): domain Eukaryota; kingdom Metazoa; phylum Chordata; class Amphibia; order Anura; family Dendrobatidae; genus Dendrobates; species Dendrobates tinctorius. The sequence continues at coordinate 6,511,407 of NW_027361691.1, forward strand.
AAAAAAACAAGCACACCATTGTTTTTCTTGTGAAATTCTCAATAAGTTTGATGCATCACATGACCCTCTTCCCATTGGAAAAAATAAAGTTGGATTCAAAATGGCCGACTTCAAAATGGCCCTCCTCTATTGCTCCTCCTCCTCCACTCTCCCCCTTATATGGATACAGTGAAAGAGTGAATGAGATATTGCAGCTGCATCCCCCTCCTCTCCCCTCCTATGGTTCACTGTTTTACAGTAGATAGATGATGATCGTGATTATCAGAAACTTCTAACCCCAGTCTATGGAGCTCTATTCTACTCAGAACCTTCTCATCCATTTCGGCCCCTGGAACATAAAATCTGACACCGCTCTTCTTCTTTTTTTTTGTACAAAGCAAAAAAACAATAATCAGTTACCAGGACTTAATAATAAACCTCGCTCCTCATCTAACATGTAAATGAGGCTTCGCTCTCCGAGACGCAGAACTTTACCCTTTTCCACTGACGACTTTCATTCCAGGTTCCCCGGAGAGATTTATCACCTTCATTAACAGTCATTTGATGCGGCTAAATAATTGTGTTCTGAGTCCGCTGAATGATTTTGACTAAACATAATCAGCCGGTAATCTACGCCGGGACAAAGGGAGGGGATGACAGGCGCTGGCTGCCAAGATGTCTGACGAACGGGGGAAAAACAAGTATTGCGCCTTTGGCAGATGGCGTGGCCCATGTACATGTATGGTGGCAGATGCAGCGCTTATGGGTCTGTAGTATACACATGTAGGTACTCCAGGTGACTCTATACGGTGGCTTTGGGAGGTACTCCTACCTGATATATAGCATATGAAGTACAGATGAGCAATTTGTTTCGCTCTACCCAGGTCCGGTGCCCAGTTCGGTCCTCCATGGCAGATAGTTTTCAGTTCTGTGCCCAGCATCCTGAGGATCCCCGAAGCTTATTAGTTCCCGCAACGTCATAACTTTGTCACTCAACGTTCATCCTGACAATGGAATGCAAGAGTGTCGGGGGCGTCTAGGATGCAAAACTGAAGACAGGCTACGGATGACCGGACTGGACATCAATTCAGGGCAGTGCAAATCAAATTGCTCATCCATAATATGATGGTTACTACTTTAGGCGGGTTCACATTACAATAAGCTCCCCATTTATGACCCCGATGGGGGTGTAGACTACTAAGTTACTGGGCCAAAAAAAAATTTAACTGACAGAAAGAAAGCCAGAGTCCAAAACTAAATCATTCAGACTTGATTTGGCTCATTAATTTTCTATTTTCCTCTTTTGGGGGGGGGTCAACTAAGATACTTGACCCCTGCTCTCCTATTACTGATAGAGAAGTGGGGGAGGGCTTCTGCTTTACCTATTAGCCTTACAATCTTAGCATAGCTGTCCACAGGCCCAGTTTTAGTAGGAAAACCATAAAATTGAGTTCCTCGGGGGCGGGGCTTTAGTATTCTGACTTTAAAGTTAGGTTAGGTCTGTTCTAAGTTTTATATAAAGGAGCGGGAGGTAGATCTTCTAGGACACATTTTCTATATAATTTATTGTATATTTGTATATTTCTCACGACTAAACATTACAATATGAGAAAGGATAGGATCAAAGGAAGGAGGGCGATCTTTTAAAGAAGTAGCAAATTTTAGCTTTATGACATTCTGTATATTAGTCTTGCTGCTTTCTGAGAATAATTTGCTGTAGCTGATGTATATATATAATTGATATTATACATGTAAAAAGATTTATAAGGGGACTAAAAAAATAAGATGTTTTTAAAATTCTAATTGTCTTTTTCTTTAGTTTAAAAATAAAGAAATTAAAAATACCATTAAAAATAAACATCTGTCCAATGTATCAAAGTAGAATAAACATTAAACAGCATAAAGCCCCCTCCAAAAAAAATGTAAATGCTAGAATTGCCTTTTTTTTTTTTTTTTAACTAGTTGACCTACTTCTCCCTCTAGAAATACAATAAAAACATTTTAAAATAATACATGCACCCCAAATTTGTATCAATGAAAACATAATCTAGGCAGTAAAAAAAAAACAAAAGACATCACAGAGGTAAATAATCAGAAAAGTGAGACCGTCTAAAAAAAAATATCAAAACAAATTTTTTTTCACAAATGTTTTGCTTTTTTTTACATGATTTATAGAGATACTGTTCTTATATTTTTGAGTTAATAAATCAATAATACATATGAAAATAAGAAACTTAAAAGTATATCTTATGAAAGAAATATGCTTTTTTCTCCTCCTGAACTGATCATTCCTTCTCAATTCAAGGATGAAAGCTGTAAAATCCTTATTCAGTGAAGATAGGTTTTCTCATTACTGGGATATGAGAAGACAGTTAGTGCTCATAAAATTCTATGGAGAGTGGAGAGAACGACGGAACTAGAGGAACACACAGACATTCTAGGGAGGAGCTAGATGAACAGACAGATATTCTAGAGAGGAGCTAGAGAAACACAGACATTCTAGGGAGGAGCTAGAGGAACAATTAGACATTCTAAGAAAGAGCTAGAGGAACACACAGACAATCTAGGGAGGAGCTAGAGGAACACACAGACATTCTAGGGAGGAGCTAGAACAACACAGACATTCTAGGGAGTAGTTAGAGGAACACACAGACATTGTAGGGAGGAGCTAGAGGAACACACAGACATTCTAGGGAGGAGCTAGAGGAACACACAGACATTCTAGGGAGGAGCTAGAGGAACACACAGACATTCTAGGGAGGAGTTAGAGAAACAGACATTCTAGGGAAGAGCTAGAGAAACACAGACATTCTATGGAGGAGCTAGAGGAACACACAGCCATTCTAGGGAGGAGCTAGAGAAACACAGCCATTCTAGGGAGGAGCTAGAGGAACACACAGCCATTCTAGAGAGAAGCTAGAGAAACACACAGACATTCTAGGGAGGAGCTAGAGGAACACTCAGACATTCTAGGGAGGAGCTAGAGGAATACACAGACATTGTAGAGAGGAGCTAGAGGAACACACAGACATTCTAGGGAAGAGCTAGAGGAACACACAGACATTCTGCTGCAAGTTCTCCTGAAACAAGTTACAATTCAAATATATTGTAAATAAAATGTTCAAGTGTAACTGTCTTTTCAGGAGAACTTGAAGCAGAATGTCTGTGTGTTCCTCTAGCTCCTCCCCTCCATAGAGTTTTACAAGCACCAACTGTCATCTATCTCAGTAATGGGAAAATCGATATTCACCAAACACATTTTATAGATGTTACCCATGAATTGAGAATTAAAGATTCGCCCAGGAGGAGAAAGAAGTGAATTTCTCTAATAAGAGTTTCTTATTTTTGTGTGCACCCTTGAAATAAAAATTAGAAACACTGTTAGTCTTTAAATAAAAAAACTGTACAAGTTTGGTATTGACGTAATCGTACTGACCTGGAGAATTATATGCCAGGTAATAGTTATCATGATGTACAAATATGGGCTGAAGGAAATTATAAAGAAGAATTTTGGGGATTTTTTTTTCACATTTTCACGGGTTGTAATTGCAAATCTACTTTCTATTATATTTTTTCTCTGGTTCACAAATGAGTGAGGGGCGGCAAACAAGTTCATTATCAAGTCAATCAAGGACACGAAAAATTAGGCTAAATTCTATTAATATTCCCAGTCCTACATAGGAACACGACCTAGAATATGCTCAGGGAGTGTGGAGTGTTCAGAATTAAAGGGAATGTGTTATCAGACAGTGACATATTGATTAAATGAGGCTTTTATGCTACATGTAATTTCAGGAAGAGTTGCTAGCAGTTTCATTACCATCAGTGACAGTACTACAATGACAGTGAAAAGGTCAATTCACAACTTAACACAGGATCCACCATTCACAATAGGTGATGTCACAGCTCACCTCCTCCTCCTGTAAAATAACTAATAGTCCCTCTATATACAGTAGATAACACAGAATCCACCATTCAGAATAGGTAATATCACAGCTCACCTCCTCCTCCTGTACTATGACTGATAACACCTCTATATACAGTAGATAACACAGAATCCACCATTCAGAATAGGTGATATCACAGCTCACCTCCTCCTCCTGTACTATGACTGATAACACCTCTATATACTGCAGATAACAGGATCTACCATTCACAATAAGAGATGTCACATCTCACCTCCTCCTGTCTAATGACATATAACACCTCTATATACAATGACCTTTGCACATATAGGGTTCAAGTCTGGTAATTTCTGCTAATGTACATCTGGATTTCCTGAAACAACAGGAAAGTAAGAGTCTAAATAAAGCCCCAGTGTCTGTCTTGAGAATTTGAAGAATTATCATTTCAATTTTTAATAAAGACTGTGATACTGTATGTTTAAAAAAAAAACACTGACAACATGTTTTAAAAAATATATTTAACACAAAAAAATGACTTGAACAATAAGTTATTTTCTGATAGCACATTCCCTTCAAGGGTTTGTATGAGATTACGGAGATAAGAGATGACAGTTGGTGCTTATGAAGTTCTATGGAGAACTATAATTGACGTTTGAGATTAATTTGCAGTGGTATGTCGGTGTCTGAATCCCTTCTACATAGAATTTTATGAGAACCAACCGTCATCTCCTAAATCAGTAATGGGAAAGTCTGTCTTCACCGTATACAGATTTTACAGACTTTACCCCTGAATTGAGAATGAATGATCCATCCAGGAGAAAGAAGTATATTATATATCTCTGATAAAGATATATGACAAAATTTCTTATTTTTATGTGTATTAAGGATTTGTGAAATGAAAATTAAAACGAGCAATCGGGTCAATTTCAGATCTGCGCGTACAAGCTCTATAGAACAGCACTTGTAAACGCTGCGCTCCTTGCCTTGGATATTGGTCACTGCTGATAAGACTGCAGAGGTGGCCGGTAACCTTGGCATAGACCAGTGAAGTAGAAAATCCTGCTTTTCTTGAGGACAAAGAGGTAAATTGCAAAGTTGCTCGTTTTTTTTTTTTTTTTTTTTTTACAAACGCTCTGCAATATTACATTTTTAGAAATCTGCTGTAATCTCCTAAAGCCCCTTTGAATTTGAGATCTGCTGCGTCGAGCAATTTCTCTTGGAAAAAGGTACAGAAGATGCCCGTGTGAAAATTGGTTTGAAAGTCAACGTTTTATTGTGCTACAAATGTCAGATGCATTTTCAGTTTTCTTGTTGCAATGAACCTGTGGCTACAGACTGGATTGGACCGAACCTCTGACCCTCGCCTGTGGCTGGAGACGCCGCGTGTGAGACTATTGCAGATGCTCCATTGTGTCCAAAGCTTTCAAAAGTCAACTCTGCAATTATTATTCATTTATTCCACTGCTGTACCCGATGCAGCAGAAGCTAAACGTGAAGCAAGAGAGGCCAAAACACAGCAAAAAGTAGACGCGAGCAAGAGTAAATGTCAATGGAACACTAAACCTAGAAAGTAACATGGACTCAAGCAAGAAATCTAGTAGCCCTCATTGTTTGTGTCAGGGTCAGGCAGCAGACTAACGGGCATGTAAAAATCCTTCAGAAAACAGAGGGTCAATCCACAGCTAAGTTGTTCCATTTTTGGTTGGAGCCTCACTTATCCGATGCTTAGTGATCTTTTATCTTACTGCAGGCAGTGCAGAGGAGAGAGGCTTCTGCTACTTACACGGTGCAGAGTGATCTTTTGTCTTACTGCAGGCAGAGCAAAGGAGAGAGGCACCTCCTACTTAACCAGTGCTTAGTGATCTTTTGTCTTACTGCAGGCAGAGCAGAGGGGAGAGGCACCTCCTACTTAACTAGTGCTTAGTGATCTTTTGTCTTACTGCAGGCAGAGAAGAGGGGAGAGGCACCTCCTACTTAACTAGTGCTTAGTGATCTTTTGTCTTAATGCAGGCAGAGCAGAGGGGAGAGGCACTTCCTACTTAACTAGTGCTTAGTGATCTTTGTCTTACTGCAGGCAGAGCAGAGGGGAGAGGCACCTCCTACTTAACCAGTGCTTAGTGATCTTTTGTCTTACTGCAGGCAGAGCAGAGGGGAGAGGCACTTCCTACTTAACCAGTGCTTAGTGATCTTTTGTCTTACTGCAGGCAGAGCAGAGGGGAGAGGCACCTCCTACTTAACTAGTGCTTAGTGATCTTTTGTCTTACTGCAGGCAGAGAAGAGGGGAGAGGCACCTCCTACTTAACTAGTGCTTAGTGATCTTTTGTCTTAATGCAGGCAGAGCAGAGGGGAGAGGCACTTCCTACTTAACTAGTGCTTAGTGATCTTTGTCTTACTGCAGGCAGAGCAGAGGGGAGAGGCACCTCCTACTTAACCAGTGCTTAGTGATCTTTTGTCTTACTGCAGGCAGAGCAGAGGGGAGAGGCACTTCCTACTTAACCAGTGCTTAGTGATCTTTTGTCTTACTGCAGGCAGAGCAAAGGAGAGAGGCACCTCCTACTTAACCAGTGCTTAGTGATCTTTTGTCTTACTGCAGGCAGAGCAGAGGGGAGAGGCACCTCCTACTTAACTAGTGCTTAGTGATCTTTTGTCTTACTGCAGGCAGAGCAGAGGGGAGAGGCACCTCCTACTTAACCAGTGCTTAGTGATCTTTTGTCTTACTGCAGGCAGAGCAGAGGGGAGAGGCACCTCCCACTTAACCGATGTTTAGTGATCTTCTGTCTTACTGCAGGGAGAGTAGAGGGGAGAAGCTCTGCTACTTACAAGATGCTAGTGATCTTTTGTATTACTGAAGCCAGGGAGAGGGAAGCGACTACTGCTACTTAACCGATGCTTAGTGATCTTTTGTCTTACTGCAGTCAGAGCAAAGGGGAGAACCATCTGCAACTTAACCAGTACTTAGTGATATTCTGTCTTACTGCAAGCAAATTAGAGCGGAGAGGCTCCTGCTACTGATCCAGTGCTAATTGATCTTCTGTCTTACTGCAGTCAGAACAGAGGGGAAAGGTTCCTCCTACATAAAAAACAGCAAAAAAGCCAGAAAAACATGTTTTTTTGTCTGCAGCTTTTTTACTGACTAGAGATCAGTTTGGGCTGCATAAACAAGTAGCAATTATTTTTTTCTGTGCAGATTTGTCACAAAACATGAAACATTTCCAAGATTTCCATGCCCCAGCAAAGTAAATGAAACACCTAATGTCTCATGCCCAGATTGCTTATTTTTTCCTTCCAGATATGCAGTAGATTATAATCTGTCAATTCTTTCAGCGTTTTTGGCGCAGATTTCACCTGTACTAACGAATAGGAAAAATGAGCGCAAAATAAATGTCAAAAACACATCGAAAATGTGCCAAAAAATGCACCTATTTTCAGCTGCATTTTTCCTGCTGACTCATCAGGTTTTGCAGCAGATTTTTTTTTGCGTGCAAATACTAAACGTGTTCACATACCCTTACAATCTGAGATATATCAGCACAATGGTGTAGCGTGGCTTGCCGGTGCCCCCGGAGGACGGCTAGTTCTTCGCACGCCTTGAACCACCAAGTCCCTTCAACCCATTTATGGTTGACCCTCCAAGTTTTTTTGCTAAAATACATCACAATATAAAAAATAAACATGTATATATTGTAATTATATTCTATTTTAATTTGTTCCTATATATTTTTATTAACATTGCACTAGCCCTATCCCTAAATGTAGCCCTAAGTCTAACAATAACCCTAACCCTACTCCAATGTCTAAGCCTAGAGCCGAAATTAGAGGGGGAGTAAACAGAATGTAAAATACATAAATAAATAACTCTGGTCCTAAATCAGCCAACGGTCTAACGCAGTCCCCTTAACAAAGGAAGATCATTGATTTACACTGGATCCAGTGCATTATGTAATAACTCATTAGCTCCTATTGATTATGCGCCGTAAAGTGAATGGATGCACCACCGTAGGGCGCGCGGACGAACAACGACCTTGGCATTGTTAAGCAGATCTCTACTACAAAAATAAAACACGCACAGCAATGATGTAAACTTATAAAAGCCGGTCCTGAGCTGTAAAGTGAGGACACACATCCAGGACTGGGCTGTTGAGTCTGGATCCCTGGATCGTTCGCTGTTTATATCGATGTTCCAGGGCTTGATTCCACAAGATGCAGAACGTTGTACGCTCCACTTGGCAGCGCGGAGCGGCTTGGAAAGCGCTGCGTCTGTGTTCAGTGATTCCAGAAATTCAGGTTAATGATGATGATGATAAGAAGCCTCCGGCGATCACACACACACTATGTACCAGGCCTGAAAAGGCCCATTGTATCTAGTCAACTGGTTGAGGATTTTTTTTTAACTAATACAATAATTAATAAAGCAACATAGTTCATGTGGGTGAAATTAACAAAGGTCCATCAAATCCAATTTTAAAAAAGACCCTATAAAGCAAGTGTCACTTTCCCCATACCAGTGACCCAATGTTAGGTTTTTCGGACTTATATTACAAAAAAAAGTTCTGTTCACAGTCTGTTATCAGGTGTAATCTGTCTGCAGCAGGAGAGAGGCTGGGATCGGTTGTAGGAAGGATCGGTTTCTATACAGTAAGTGGGGTGGGGGTCTTTGTCTCTCTATAGGAAGTGGGGTGGGTCTTTGCCTCTCTATAGGAAGTGGGGTGGGGTCTTTGTCTCTCTAAAGGAAGTGGGGTGGGGTCTTTGCCTCTCTATAGGAAGTGGGGGTGGGATCTTTGTCTCTCTATAGGAAGTGGGGTGGGATCTTTGTCTCTCTAAAGGAAGTGGGGTGGGATCTTTGTCTCTCTATAGGAAGTGGGGTGGGATCTTTGTCTATCTAAAGGAAGTGGGGTGGGGTCTTTGCCTCTCTATAGGAAGTGGGGTGGGGTCTTTGTCTCTCTAAAGGAAGTGGGGTGGGGTCTTTGTCTCACTAAAGGAAGTGGGGTGGGGTCTTTGTCTCTCTATAGGAGAGTGGGGTGGGGTCTTTGTCTCTCTATAGGAAGTGGGGTGGGGTCTTTGTCTCTCTAAAGGAAGTGGGGTGGGGTCTTTGCCTCTCTAAAGGAAGTGGGGTGGGGGTCTTTGTCTCTCTATAGGAAGTGGGGTGGGGTCTTTGTCTATCTACAGGAAGTGGGGTGGGGTCTTTGTCTCTCTAAAGGAAGTGGGGTGGGGTCTTTGTCTCTCTATAGGAAGTGGGGTGGGATCTTTGTCTCTCTAAAGGAAGTGGGGTGGGGACTTGTCTCTCTATAGGAAGTGGGGTGGGATCTTAAGTGGGGTGGGGTCTTTGCCTCTCTATAGGAAGTGGGGTGGGGTCTTTGCCTCTCTAAAGGAAGTGGGGTGGGATCTTTGTCTCTCTAAAGGAAGTGGGGTGGGGTCTTTGTCTCTCTAAAGGAAGTGGGGTGGGGTCTTTGTCTCTCTATAGGAAGTGGGGTGGGGTCTTTCTCTCTCTATAGGAAGTGGGGTGGGGTCTTTGTCTCTCTAAAGGAAGTGGGGTGGGGTCTTTGTCTCTCTAAAGGAAGTGGGGTGGGGTCTTTGTCTCTCTATAGGAAGTGGGGTGGGGTCTTTGTCTCTCTATAGGAAGTGGGGTGGGGTCTTTGTCTCTCTAAAGGAAGTGGGGTGGGATCTTTGTCTCTCTAAAGGAAGTGGGGTGGGGTCTTTGTCTCTCTATAGGAAGTGGGGTGGGGTCTTTGTCTCTCTAAAGGAAGTGGGGTGGGGTCTTTGCCTCTATAGGAAGTGGAGTGGGGGTCTTTGTTTCTCTACAGGAAGTGGGGTGGGATCTTTGACTCTATAGGAAGTGGGGTGGGATCATTGTCTCTCTAAAGGAAGTGGGGTGGGATCTTTGTCTCTCTATAGGAAGTGGGGTGGGATTTTTGTCTCTCTATAGGAAGTGGGGTGGGATCTTTGTCTCTCTAAAGGAAGTGGGGTGGGATCTTTGTCTCTCCAAAGGAAGTGGGGTGGGATCTTTGTCTCTCTATAGGAAGTGGGGTGGGGGTCTTTGTTTCTCTATAGGAAGTGGGGTGGGATCTTTGTCTCTCCATAGGAAGTGGGGTGGGATCTTTGACTCTATAGGAAGTGGGGTGGGATCATTGTCTCTCTAAAGGAAGTGGGGTGGGATCTTTGTCTCTCTATAGGAAGTGGGGTGGGATTTTTGTCTCTCTATAGGAAGTGGGGTGGGGTCTTTGTCTCTCTAAAGGAAGTGGGGTGGGGTCTTTGCCTCTATAGGAAGTGGGGTGGGGTCTTTGTCTCTCTATAGGAAGTGGGGTGGGATCTTTGTCTCTCTAAAGGAAGTGGGGTGGGATCTTTGTCTCTCTAAAGGAAGTGGGGTGGGATCTTTGTCTCTCCAAAGGAAGTGGGGTGGGATCTTTGTCTCTCTATAGGAAGTGGAGTGGGGGACTTTGTTTCTCTATAGGAAGTGGGGTGGGATCTTTGACTCTATAGAAAGTGGGGTGGGATCATTGTCTCTCTAAAGGAAGTGGGGTGGGATCTTTGTCTCTCTATAGGAAGTGGGGTGGGATTTTTGTCTCTCTAAAGGAAGTGGGGTGGGGTCTTTGTCTCTCTAAAGGAAGTGGGGTGGGGTCTTTGTCTCTCTAAAGGAAGTGGGGTGGGGGTCTTTGTCTCTCTATAGGAAGTGGGGTGGGGTCTTTGTCTATCTACAGGAAGTGGGGTGGGGTCTTTGTCTCTCTAAAGGAAGTGGGGTGGGGTCTTTGTCTCTCTATAGGAAGTGGGGTGGAATCTTTGTCTCTCTATAGTGGGGTGGGGACTTGTCTCTCTATAGGAAGTGGGGTGGGATCTTAAGTGGGGTGGGGTCTTTGCCTCTCTATAGGAAGTGGGGTGGGGTCTTTGCCTCTCTAAAGGAAGTGGGGTGGGATCTTTGTCTCTCTAAAGGAAGTGGGGTGGGGTCTTTGTCTCTCTAAAGGAAGTGGGGTGGGGTCTTTGTCTCTCTATAGGAAGTGGGGTGGGGTCTTTGTCTCTCTATAGGAAGTGGGGTGGGGTCTTTGTCTCTCTAAAGGAAGTGGGGTGGGGTCTTTGTCTCTCTAAAGGAAGTGGGGTGGGGTCTTTGTCTCTCTATAGGAAGTGGGGTGGGGTCTTTGTCTCTCTATAGGAAGTGGAGTGGGGTCTTTGTCTCTCTAAAGGAAGTGGGGTGGGATCTTTGTCTCTCTAAAGGAAGTGGGGTGGGGTCTTTGTCTCTCTATAGGAAGTGGGGTGGGGTCTTTGTCTCTCTAAAGGAAGTGGGGTGGGGTCTTTGCCTCTATAGGAAGTGGAGTGGGGGTCTTTGTTTCTCTATAGGAAGTGGGGTGGGATCTTTGACTCTATAGGAAGTGGGGTGGGATCATTGTCTCTCTAAAGGAAGTGGGGTGGGATCTTTGTCTCTCTATAGGAAGTGGGGTGGGATTTTTGTCTCTCTATAGGAAGTGAGGTGGGATCTTTGTCTCTCTAAAGGAAGTGGGGTGGGATCTTTGTCTCTCCAAAGGAAGAGGGGTGGGATCTTTGTCTCTCTATAGGAAGTGGGGTGGGGGTCTTTGTTTCTCTATAGGAAGTGGGGTGGGATCTTTGTCTCTCCATAGGAAGTGGGATGGGATCTTTGACTCTATAGGAAGTGGGGTGGGATCATTGTCTCTCTAAAGGAAGTGGGGTGGGATCTTTGTCTCTCTATAGGAAGTGGGGTGGGATTTTTGTCTCTCTATAGGAAGTGGGGTGGGGTCTTTGTCTCTCTAAAGGAAGTGGGGTGGGGTCTTTGCCTCTATAGGAAGTGGGGTGGGGTCTTTGTCTCTCTATAGGAAGTGGGGTGGGATCTTTGTCTCTCTAAAGGAAGTGGGGTGGGATCTTTGTCTCTCTAAAGGAAGTGGGGTGGGATCTTTGTCTCTCCAAAGGAAGTGGGGTGGGATCTTTGTCTCTCTATAGGAAGTGGAGTGGGGGTCTTTGTTTCTCTATAGGAAGTGGGGTGGGATCTTTGACTCTATAGAAAGTGGGGTGGGATCATTGTCTCTCTAAAGGAAGTGGGGTGGGATCTTTGTCTCTCTATAGGAAGTGGAGTGGGATTTTTGTCTCTCTAAAGGAAGTGGGGTGGGGTCTTTGTCTCTCTAAAGGAAGTGGGGTGGGGTCTTTGTCTCTCTATAGGAAGTGGGGTGGGGTCTTTGTCTCTCTATAGGAAGTGGGGTGGGGTCTTTGTCTCTCTAAAGGAAGTGGGGTGGGGTCTTTGTCTCTCTAAAGGAAGTGGGGTGGGGTCTTTGTCTCTCTATAGGAAGTGGGGTGGGGTCTTTGTCTCTCTATAGGAAGTGGGGTGGGGTCTTTGTCTCTCTAAAGGAAGTGGGGTGGGATCTTTGTCTCTCTAAAGGAAGTGGGGTGGGGTCTTTGTCTCTCTATAGGAAGTGGGGTGGGGTCTTTGTCTCTCTAAAGGAAGTGGGGTGGGGTCTTTGCCTCTATAGGAAGTGGAGTGGGGGTCTTTGTTTCTCTATAGGAAGTGGGGTGGGATCTTTGACTCTATAGGAAGTGGGGTGGGATCATTGTCTCTCTAAAGGAAGTGGGGTGGGATCTTTGTCTCTCTATAGGAAGTGGGGTGGGATTTTTGTCTCTCTATAGGAAGTGGGGTGGGATTTTTGTCTCTCTAAAGGAAGTGGGGTGGGATCTTTGTCTCTCCAAAGGAAGTGGGGTGGGATCTTTGTCTCTCTATAGGAAGTGGGGTGGGGGTCTTTGTTTCTCTATAGGAAGTGGGGTGGGATCTTTGTCTCTCCATAGGAAGTGGGGTGGGATCTTTGACTCTATAGGAAGTGGGGTGGGATCATTGTCTCTCTAAAGGAAGTGGGGTGGGATCTTTGTCTCTCTATAGGAAGTGGGGTGGGATTTTTGTCTCTCTATAGGAAGTGGGGTGGGGTCTTTGTCTCTCTAAAGGAAGTGGGGTGGGGTCTTTGCCTCTATAGGAAGTGGGGTGGGGTCTTTGTCTCTCTATAGGAAGTGGGGTGGGATCTTTGTCTATCTAAAGGAAGTGGGGTGGGATCTTTGTCTCTCTAAAGGAAGCGGGGTGGGATCTTTGTCTCTCTAAAGGAAGTGGGGTGGGATCTCTGTCTCTCCAAAGGAAGTGGGGTGGGATCTTTGTCTCTCTAAAGGAAGTGGGGTGGGATCTTTGTCTCTCCAAAGGAAGTGGGGTGGGGTCTTTGTCTCTCTATAGGAAGTGGAGTGGGGGTCTTTGTTTCTCTATAGGAAGTGGGGTGAGATCTTTGACTCTCTATAGGAAGTGGGGTGGGATCTTTGTCTCTCTAAAGGAAGTGGGGTGGGATCTTTGACTCTCTATAGGAAGTGGGGTGAGATCTTTGACTCTATAGTAAGTGGGGTGGGGTCTTTGTCTCTCTATAGGAAGTGGGGTGGGGTCTCTGTCTCTCTATAGGAAGTGGGGTGGGGTCTTTGTCTCTCTATAGGAAGTGGGGTGGGATCTTTGTCTCTCTAAAGGAAGTGGGGTGGGATCTTTGCCTCTCTAAAGGAAGTGGGGTGGGGTCTTTGCCTCTCTATAGGAAGTGGGGTGAGGTCTTTGCCTCTCTAAAGGAAGTGGGGTGGGGTCTTTGTCTCTCTATAGGAAGTGGCGTGGGGTCTTTTTCTCTCTAAAGGAAGTGGGGTGGGGTCTTTGTCTCTCTAAAGGAAGTGGGGTGGGGTCTTTGTCTCTCTATAGGAAGTGGGGTGGGGTCTTTGTCTCTCTATAGGAAGTGGGGTGGGGTCTTTGTCTCTCTAAAGGAAGTGGGGTGGGGTCTTTGTCTCTCTTAAGGAAGTGGGGTGGGGTCTTTGTCTCTCTATAGGAAGTGGGGTGGGGTCTTTGTCTCTATAGGAAGTGGGGTGGGGTCTTTGTCTCTCTAAAGGAAGTGGGGTGGGATCTTTGTCTCTCTAAAGGAAGTGGGGTGGGGTCTTTGTCTCTCTATAGGAAGTGGGGTGGGGTCTTTGTCTCTCTAAAGGAAGTGGGGTGGGGTCTTTGCCTCTATAGGAAGTGGAGTGGGGGTCTTTGTTTCTCTATAGGAAGTGGGGTGGGATCTTTGACTCTATAGGAAGTGGGGTGGGATCTTTGTCTCTCTATAGGAAGTGGGGTGGGATTTTTGTCTCTCTATAGGAAGTGAGGTGGGATCTTTGTCTCTCTAAAGGAAGTGGGGTGGGATCTTTGTCTCTCCAAAGGAAGTGGGGTGGGATCTTTGTCTCTCTATAGGAAGTGGGGTGGGGGTCTTTGTTTCTCTATAGGAAGTGGGGTGGGATCTTTGTCTCTCCATAGGAAGTGGGGTGGGATCTTTGACTCTATAGGAAGTGGGGTGGGATCATTGTCTCTCTAAAGGAAGTGGGGTGGGATCTTTGTCTCTCTATAGGAAGTGGGGTGGGATTTTTGTCTCTCTATAGGAAGTGGGGTGGGGTCTTTGTCTCTCTAAAGGAAGTGGGGTGGGGTCTTTGCCTCTATAGGAAGTGGGGTGGGGTCTTTGTCTCTCTATAGGAAGTGGGGTGGGATCTTTGTCTCTCTAAAGGAAGTGGGGTGGGATCTTTGTCTCTCTAAAGGAAGTGGGGTGGGATCTTTGTCTCTCCAAAGGAAGTGGGGTGGGATCTTTGTCTCTATAGGAAGTGGAGTGGGGGTCTTTGTTTCTCTATAGGAAGTGGGGTGGGATCTTTGACTCTATAGAAAGTGGGGTGGGATCATTGTCTCTCTAAAGGAAGTGGGGTGGGATCTTTGTCTCTCTATAGGAAGTGGAGTGGGATTTTTGTCTCTCTAGGAAGTGGGGTGGGGTCTTTGTCTCTCTAAAGGAAGTGGGGTGGGGTCTTTGTCTCTCTATAGGAAGTGGGGTGGGGTCTTTGTCTCTCTATAGGAAGTGGGGTGGGGTCTTTGTCTCTCTAAAGGAAGTGGGGTGGGGTCTTTGTCTCTCTAAAGGAAGTGGGGTGGGGTCTTTGTCTCTCTATAGGAAGTGGGGTGGGGTCTTTGTCTCTCTATAGGAAGTGGGGTGGGGTCTTTGTCTCTCTAAAGGAAGTGGGGTGGGATCTTTGTCTCTCTAAAGGAAGTGGGGTGGGGTCTTTGTCTCTCTATAGGAAGTGGGGTGGGGTCTTTGTCTCTCTAAAGGAAGTGGGGTGGGGTCTTTGCCTCTATAGGAAGTGGAGTGGGGGTCTTTGTTTCTCTATAGGAAGTGGGGTGGGATCTTTGACTCTATAGGAAGTGGGGTGGGATCATTGTCTCTCTAAAGGAAGTGGGGTGGGATCTTTGTCTCTCTATAGGAAGTGGGGTGGGATTTTTGTCTCTCTATAGGAAGTGGGGTGGGATTTTTGTCTCTCTAAAGGAAGTGGGGTGGGATCTTTGTCTCTCCAAAGGAAGTGGGGTGGGATCTTTGTCTCTCTATAGGAAGTGGGGTGGGGGTCTTTGTTTCTCTATAGGAAGTGGGGTGGGATCTTTGTCTCTCCATAGGAAGTGGGGTGGGATCTTTGACTCTATAGGAAGTGGGGTGGGATCATTGTCTCTCTAAAGGAAGTGGGGTGGGATCTTTGTCTCTCTATAGGAAGTGGGGTGGGATTTTTGTCTCTCTATAGGAAGTGGGGTGGGGTCTTTGTCTCTCTAAAGGAAGTGGGGTGGGGTCTTTGCCTCTATAGGAAGTGGGGTGGGGTCTTTGTCTCTCTATAGGAAGTGGGGTGGGATCTTTGACTCTATAGGAAGTGGGGTGGGATCATTGTCTCTCTAAAGGAAGTGGGGTGGGATCTTTGTCTCTCTATAGGAAGTGGGGTGGGATTTTTGTCTCTCTATAGGAAGTGGGGTGGGGTCTTTGTCTCTCTAAAGGAAGTGGGGTGGGGTCTTTGCCTCTATAGGAAGTGGGGTGGGGTCTTTGTCTCTCTATAGGAAGTGGGGTGGGATCTTTGTCTCTCTAAAGGAAGTGGGGTGGGATCTTTGTCTCTCTAAAGGAAGTGGGGTGGGATCTTTGTCTCTCCAAAGGAAGTGGGGTGGGATCTTTGTCTCTATAGGAAGTGGAGTGGGGGTCTTTGTTTCTCTATAGGAAGTGGGGTGGGATCTTTGACTCTATAGAAAGTGGGGTGGGATCATTGTCTCTCTAAAGGAAGTGGGGTGGGATCTTTGTCTCTCTATAGGAAGTGGAGTGGGATTTTTGTCTCTCTAAAGGAAGTGGGGTGGGGTCTTTGTCTCTCTATAGGAAGTGGGGTGGGGTCTTTGTCTCTCTATAGGAAGTGGGGTGGGGTCTTTGTCTCTCTAAAGGAAGTGGGGTGGGGTCTTTGTCTCTCTAAAGGAAGTGGGGTGGGGTCTTTGTCTCTCTATAGGAAGTGGGGTGGGGTCTTTGTCTCTCTATAGGAAGTGGGGTGGGGTCTTTGTCTCTCTAAAGGAAGTGGGGTGGGATCTTTGTCTCTCTAAAGGAAGTGGGGTGGGGTCTTTGTCTCTCTATAGGAAGTGGGGTGGGGTCTTTGTCTCTCTAAAGGAAGTGGGGTGGGGTCTTTGCCTCTATAGGAAGTGGAGTGGGGGTCTTTGTTTCTCTATAGGAAGTGGGGTGGGATCTTTGACTCTATAGGAAGTGGGGTGGGATCATTGTCTCTCTAAAGGAAGTGGGGTGGGATCTTTGTCTCTCTATAGGAAGTGGGGTGGGATTTTTGTCTCTCTATAGGAAGTGGGGTGGGATTTTTGTCTCTCTAAAGGAAGTGGGGTGGGATCTTTGTCTCTCCAAAGGAAGTGGGGTGGGATCTTTGTCTCTCTATAGGAAGTGGGGTGGGGGTCTTTGTTTCTCTATAGGAAGTGGGGTGGGATCTTTGTCTCTCCATAGGAAGTGGGGTGGGATCTTTGACTCTATAGGAAGTGGGGTGGGATCATTGTCTCTCTAAAGGAAGTGGGGTGGGATCTTTGTCTCTCTATAGGAAGTGGGGTGGGATTTTTGTCTCTCTATAGGAAGTGGGGTGGGGTCTTTATCTCTCTAAAGGAAGTGGGGTGGGGTCTTTGCCTCTATAGGAAGTGGGGTGGGGTCTTTGTCTCTCTATAGGAAGTGGGGTGGGATCTTTGTCTATCTAAAGGAAGTGGGGTGGGATCTTTGTCTCTCTAAAGGAAGCGGGGTGGGATCTTTGTCTCTCTAAAGGAAGTGGGGTGGGATCTCTGTCTCTCCAAAGGAAGTGGGGTGGGATCTTTGTCTCTCTAAAGGAAGTGGGGTGGGATCTTTGTCTCTCCAAAGGAAGTGGGGTGGGGTCTTTGTCTCTCTATAGGAAGTGGAGTGGGGGTCTTTGTTTCTCTATAGGAAGTGGGGTGAGATCTTTGACTCTCTATAGGAAGTGGGGTGGGATCTTTGTCTCTCTAAAGGAAGTGGGGTGGGATCTTTGACTCTCTATAGGAAGTGGGGTGAGATCTTTGACTCTCTATAGGAAGTGGGGTGGGATTTTTGTCTCTCTATAGGAAGTCAGGTGGGATCTTTGTCTCTCCATAGGAAGTGGGGTGAGATCTTTGTCTCTCTATAGGAAGTGGGGTGGGGGTCTTTGTCTCTCTATAGTAAGTGGGGTGGGGTCTTTGTCTCTCTATAGGAAGTGGGGTGGGGTCTCTGTCTCTCTATAGGAAGTGGGGTGGGGTCTTTGTCTCTCTATAGGAAGTGGGGTGGGATCTTTGTCTCTCTAAAGGAAGTGGGGTGGGATCTTTGCCTCTCTAAAGGAAGTGGGGTGGGGTCTTTGCCTCTCTATAGGAAGTGGGGTGAGGTCTTTGCCTCTCTAAAGGAAGTGGGGTGGGGTCTTTGTCTCTCTATAGGAAGTGGCGTGGGGTCTTTTTCTCTCTAAAGGAAGTGGGGTGGGGTCTTTGTCTCTCTAAAGGAAGTGGGGTGGGGTCTTTGTCTCTCTATAGGAAGTGGGGTGGGGTATTTGTCTCTCTATAGGAAGTGGGGTGGGGTCTTTGTCTCTCTAAAGGAAGTGGGGTGGGGTCTTTGTCTCTCTTAAGGAAGTGGGGTGGGGTCTTTGTCTCTCTATAGGAAGTGGGGTGGGGTCTTTGTCTCTCTACAGGAAGTGGGGTGGGGTCTTTGTCTCTCTAAAGGAAGTGAGGTGGGGTCTTTGTCTCTCTAAAGGAAGTGGGGTGGGATCTTTGTCTCTCTAAAGGAAGTGGGGTGGGGTCTTTGCCTCTCTATAGGAAGTGGGGTGGGGTCTTTGTCTCTCTAAAGGAAGTGGGGTGGGGTCTTTGTCTCACTATAGGAAGTGGGTTGGGATCTTTGTCTCTCTAAAGGAAGTGGGGTGGGATCTTTGTCTCTCTAAAGGAAGTGGGGTGGGATCTTTGTCTCTCTAAAGGAAGTGGGGTGGGATCTTTGTCTCTCCAAAGGAAGTGGGGTGGGATCTTTGTCTCTATAGGAAGTGGGGTGGGGGTCTTTGTTTCTCTATAGGAAGTGGGGTGGGATCTTTGACTCTCTATAGGAAGTAGGGTGGGATCTTTGTCTCTCTGAAGAAAGTGGGGTGGGATCTTTGTCTCTCTATAGGAAATGGGGTGGGATTTTTGTCTCTCCATAGGAAGTGGGGTGGGATCTTTGTCTCTCCATAGGAAGTGGGGTGAGATCTTTGTCTCTCTATAGGAAGTGGGGTGGGGGTCTTTGTCTCTCTATAGGAAGTGGGGTGGGATCTTTGTCTCTCTAAAGGAAGTGGGGTGTGATCTTTGTCTCTCTATAGGAAGTGGGGTGGGATCTTTGACTCTCTATAGGAAGTGGGGTGGGATCTTTGTCTCTCTAAAGGAAGTGGGGTGGGATCTTTGTCTCTCTAAAGGAAGTGGGGTGGGATCTTTGTCTCTCCATAGGAAGTTGGGTGGGATCTTTGTTTCTCTATAGGAAGTGGGGTGGGATCTTTGTCTCTCTATAGGAAGTGGGGTGGGATTTTTGTCTTTCCATAGAAAGTGGGGTGGGATCTTTGTCTCTCCATAGGAAGTGGGGTGAGATCTTTGTCTCTCTATAGGAAATGGGGTGGGGGTCTTTGTCTCTCTGTAGGAAGTGGGGTGGGATCTTTGACTCTCTAAAGGAAGTGGGGTGGGATCTTTGACTCTCTAAAGGAAGTGGGGTGTGATCTTTGTCTCTCTATAGGAAGTGGGGTGGGATCTTTGACTCTCTATAGGAAGTGGGGTGGGATCTTTGTCTCTCTAAAGGAAGTGGGGTGGGATCTTTGTCTCTCTAAAGGAAGTGGGGTGGGATCTTTGTCTCTCTAAAGGAAGTGGGGTGGGATCTTTGTCTCTCCATAGGAAGTTGGGTGGGATCTTTGTTTCTCTATAGGAAGTGGGGTGGGGTCTTTGTCTCTCTAAAGGAAGTGGGGTGGGGTCTTTGTCTCACTATAGGAAGTGTGGTGGGATCTTTGTCTCTCTAAAGGAAGTGGGGTGGGATCTTTGTCTCTCTAAAGGAAGTGGGGTGGGATCTTTGTCTCTCTAAAGGAAGTGGGGTGGGATCTTTGTCTCTCCAAAGGAAGTGGGGTGGGATCTTTGTCTCTCTATAGGAAGTGGGGTGGGGGTCTTTGTTTCTCTATAGGAAGTGGGGTGGGATCTTTGACTCTCTATAGGAAGTAGGGTGGGATCTTTGTCTCTCTAAAGGAAGTGGGGTGGGATCTTTGTCTCTCTATAGGAAATGGGGTGGGATTTTTGTCTCTCCATAGGAAGTGGGGTGGGATCTTTGTCTCGCCATAGGAAGTGGGGTGAGATCTTTGTCTCTCTATAGGAAGTGGGGTGGGGGTCTTTGTCTCTCTATAGGAAGTGGGGTGGGATCTTTGTCTCTCTAAAGGAAGTGGGGTGTGATCTTTGTCTCTCTATAGGAAGTGGGGTGGGATCTTTGACTCTCTATAGGAAGTGGGGTGGGATCTTTGTCTCTCTAAAGGAAGTGGGGTGGGATCTTTGTCTCTCTAAAGGAAGTGGGGTGGGATCTTTGTCTCTCCATAGGAAGTTGGGTGGGATCTTTGTTTCTCTATAGGAAGTGGGGTGGGATCTTTGTCTCTCTATAGGAAGTGGGGTGGGATTTTTGTCTTTCCATAGAAAGTGGGGTGGGATCTTTGTCTCTCCATAGGAAGTGGGGTGAGATCTTTGTCTCTCTATAGGAAATGGGGTGGGGGTCTTTGTCTCTCTGTAGGAAGTGGGGTGGGATCTTTGACTCTCTAAAGGAAGTGGGGTGGGATCTTTGACTCTCTAAAGGAAGTGGGGTGTGATCTTTGTCTCTCTATAGGAAGTGGGGTGGGATCTTTGACTCTCTATAGGAAGTGGGGTGGGATCTTTGTCTCTCTAAAGGAAGTGGGGTGGGATCTTTGTCTCTCTAAAGGAAGTGGGGTGGGATCTTTGTCTCTCTAAAGGAAGTGGGGTGGGATCTTTGTCTCTCCATAGGAAGTTGGGTGGGATCTTTGTTTCTCTATAGGAAGTGGGGTGGGGTCTTTGTCTCTCTAAAGGAAGTGGGGTGGGGTCTTTGTCTCACTATAGGAAGTGTGGTGGGATCTTTGTCTCTCTAAAGGAAGTGGGGTGGGATCTTTGTCTCTCTAAAGGAAGTGGGGTGGGATCTTTGTCTCTCTAAAGGAAGTGGGGTGGGATCTTTGTCTCTCCAAAGGAAGTGGGGTGGGATCTTTGTCTCTCTATAGGAAGTGGGGTGGGGGTCTTTGTTTCTCTATAGGAAGTGGGGTGGGATCTTTGACTCTCTATAGGAAGTAGGGTGGGATCTTTGTCTCTCTAAAGGAAGTGGGGTGGGATCTTTGTCTCTCTATAGGAAATGGGGTGGGATTTTTGTCTCTCCATAGGAAGTGGGGTGGGATCTTTGTCTCGCCATAGGAAGTGGGGTGAGATCTTTGTCTCTCTATAGGAAGTGGGGTGGGGGTCTTTGTCTCTCTATAGGAAGTGGGGTGGGATCTTTGTCTCTCTAAAGGAAGTGGGGTGTGATCTTTGTCTCTCTATAGGAAGTGGGGTGGGATCTTTGACTCTCTATAGGAAGTGGGGTGGGATCTTTGTCTCTCTAAAGGAAGTGGGGTGGGATCTTTGTCTCTCTATAGAAAGTGGGGTGGGATTTTTGTCTTTCCATAGGAAGTGGGGTGGGATCTTTGTCTCTCCATAGGAAGTGAGGTGAGATCTTTGTTTCTCTATAGGAAGTGGGGTGGGGGTCTTTGTCTCTCTGTAGGAAGTGGGGTGGGATCTTTGACTCTCTAAAGGAAGTGGGGTGGGATCTTTGACTCTCTAAAGGAAGTGGGGTGTGATCTTTGTCTCTCTATAGGAAGTGGGGTGGGATCTTTGACTCTCTATAGGAAGTGGGGTGGGATCTTTGTCTCTCTAAAGGAAGTGGGGTGGGATCTTTGTCTCTCTAAAGGAAGTGGGGTGGGATCTTTGTCTCTCTAAAGGAAGTGGGGTGGGATCTTTGTCTCTCAAGAGGAAGTTGGGTGGGATCTTTGTTTCTCTATAGGAAGTGGGGTGGGATCTTTGTCTCTCTATAGGAAGTGGGGTGGGATTTTTGTCTCTCCATAGGAAGTGGGGTGGGATCTTTGTCTCTCCATAGGAAGTGGGGTGAGATCTTTGTCTCTCTATAGGAAGTGGGGTGGGGATCTTTGTCTCTCTATAGGAAGTGGGGTGGGGGTCATTGTCTCTCTAAAGGAAGTGGGGTGGGGTCTTTGTCTCTCCATAGTAAGTTGGGTGGGGTCTTTGTCTCTCTATAGGAAGTGGGGTGGGATCTTTGTCTCTCTACATAGGAAGTGGGGTGGGATCTTTGTCTCTCCATAGGAAGTTGGGTGGGATCTTTCTTTCTCTATAGGAAGTGGGGTGGGATCTTTGTCTCTCTATAGGAAGTGGGGTGGGATTTTTGTCTCTCCATAGGAAGTGGGGTGGGATCTTTCTCTCTCCATAGGAAGTGGGGTGAGATCTTTGTCTCTCTATAGGAAGTGGGGTGGGATCTTTGTCTCTCTAAAGGAAGTGGGGTGGGGTCTTTGTCTCTCTAAAGGAAGTGGGGTGGGGTCTTTGTCTCTCTATAGGAAGTGGGGTGGGATCTTTGTCTCTCTATAGGAAGTGGGGTGGGGTCTTTGTCTCTCCATAGGAAGTGGGGTGGGATCTTTCTCTCTCCATAGGAAGTGGGGTGAGATCTTTGTCTCTCTATAGGAAGTGGGGTGGGATCTTTGTCTCTCTAAAGGAAGTGGGGTGGGGTCTTTGTCTCTCTAAAGGAAGTGGGGTGGGGTCTTTGTCTCTCTATAGGAAGTGGGGTGGGGTCTTTGTCTCTCTATAGGAAGTGGGGTGGGGTCTTTGTCTCTCTAAAGGAAGTGGGGTGGGGTCTTTGTCTCTCTATAGGAAGTGGGGTGGGGTCTTTGTCTCTCTATAGGAAGTGGGGTGGGATCTTTGTCTCTCTAAAGGAAGTGGGGTGGGGTCTTTGTCTCTCTAAAGGAAGTGGGGTGGGGTCTTTGTCTCTCTATAGGAAGTGGGGTGGGGTCTTTGTCTCTCTATAGGAAGTGGGGTGGGGTCTTTGTCTCTCTAAAGGAAGTGGGGTGGGGTCTTTGTCTCTCTATAGGAAGTGGGGTGGGGTCTTTGTCTCTCTATAGGAAGTGGGGTGGGATCTTTGTCTCTCTAAAGGAAGTGGGGTGGGGTCTTTGTCTCTCTATAGGAAGTGGGGTGGGGTCTTTGTCTCTCTATAGGAAGTGGGGTGGGGTCTTTGTCTCTCTAAAGGAAGTGGGGTGGGATCTTTGTCTCTCTAAAGGAAGTGGGGTGGGGTCTTTGTCTCTCTATAGGAAGTGGGGTGGGGTCTTTGTCTCTCTAAAGGAAGTGGGGTGGGGTCTTTGCCTCTATAGGAAGTGGAGTGGGGGTCTTTGTTTCTCTATAGGAAGTGGGGTGGGATCTTTGACTCTATAGGAAGTGGGGTGGGATCTTTGTCTCTCTATAGGAAGTGGGGTGGGATTTTTGTTTCTCTATAGGAAGTGAGGTGGGATCTTTGTCTCTCTAAAGGAAGTGGGGTGGGATCTTTGTCTCTCCAAAGGAAGTGGGGTGGGATCTTTGTCTCTCTATAGGAAGTGGGGTGGGGGTCTTTGTTTCTCTATAGGAAGTGGGGTGGGATCTTTGTCTCTCCATAGGAAGTGGGGTGGGATCTTTGACTCTATAGGAAGTGGGGTGGGATCATTGTCTCTCTAAAGGAAGTGGGGTGGGATCTTTGTCTCTCTATAGGAAGTGGGGTGGGATTTTTGTCTCTCTATAGGAAGTGGGGTGGGGTCTTTGTCTCTCTAAAGGAAGTGGGGTGGGGTCTTTGCCTCTATAGGAAGTGGGGTGGGGTCTTTGTCTCTCTATAGGAAGTGGGGTGGGATCTTTGTCTCTCTAAAGGAAGTGGGGTGGGATCTTTGTCTCTCTAAAGGAAGTGGGGTGGGATCTTTGTCTCTCCAAAGGAAGTGGGGTGGGATCTTTGTCTCTATAGGAAGTGGAGTGGGGGTCTTTGTTTCTCTATAGGAAGTGGGGTGGGATCTTTGACTCTATAGAAAGTGGGGTGGGATCATTGTCTCTCTAAAGGAAGTGGGGTGGGATCTTTGTCTCTCTATAGGAAGTGGAGTGGGATTTTTGTCTCTCTAAAGGAAGTGGGGTGGGGTCTTTGTCTCTCTAAAGGAAGTGGGGTGGGGTCTTTGTCTCTCTATAGGAAGTGGGGTGGGGTCTTTGTCTCTCTATAGGAAGTGGGGTGGGGTCTTTGTCTCTCTAAAGGAAGTGGGGTGGGGTCTTTGTCTCTCTAAAGGAAGTGGGGTGGGGTCTTTGTCTCTCTATAGGAAGTGGGGTGGGGTCTTTGTCTCTCTATAGGAAGTGGGGTGGGGTCTTTGTCTCTCTAAAGGAAGTGGGGTGGGATCTTTGTCTCTCTAAAGGAAGTGGGGTGGGGTCTTTGTCTCTCTATAGGAAGTGGGGTGGGGTCTTTGTCTCTCTAAAGGAAGTGGGGTGGGGTCTTTGCCTCTATAGGAAGTGGAGTGGGGGTCTTTGTTTCTCTATAGGAAGTGGGGTGGGATCTTTGACTCTATAGGAAGTGGGGTGGGATCATTGTCTCTCTAAAGGAAGTGGGGTGGGATCTTTGTCTCTCAATAGGAAGTGGGGTGGGATTTTTGTCTCTCTATAGGAAGTGGGGTGGGATTTTTGTCTCTCTAAAGGAAGTGGGGTGGGATCTTTGTCTCTCCAAAGGAAGTGGGGTGGGATCTTTGTCTCTCTATAGGAAGTGGGGTGGGGGTCTTTGTTTCTTTATAGGAAGTGGGGTGGGATCTTTGTCTCTCCATAGGAAGTGGGGTGGGATATTTGACTCTATAGGAAGTGGGGTGGGATCATTGTCTCTCTAAAGGAAGTGGGGTGGGATCTTTGTCTCTCTATAGGAAGTGGGGTGGGATTTTTGTCTCTCTATAGGAAGTGGGGTGGGGTCTTTGTCTCTCTAAAGGAAGTGGGGTGGGGTCTTTGCCTCTATAGGAAGTGGGGTGGGGTCTTTGTCTCTCTATAGGAAGTGGGGTGGGATCTTTGTCTATCTAAAGGAAGTGGGGTGGGATCTTTGTCTCTCTAAAGGAAGCGGGGTGGGATCTTTGTCTCTCTAAAGGAAGTGGGGTGGGATCTCTGTCTCTCCAAAGGAAGTGGGGTGGGATCTTTGTCTCTCTAAAGGAAGTGGGGTGGGATCTTTGTCTCTCCAAAGGAAGTGGGGTGGGGTCTTTGTCTCTCTATAGGAAGTGGAGTGGGGGTCTTTGTTTCTCTATAGGAAGTGGGGTGAGATCTTTGACTCTCTATAGGAAGTGGGGGTGGGATCTTTGTCTCTCTAAAGGAAGTGGGGTGGGATCTTTGACTCTCTATAGGAAGTGGGGTGAGATCTTTGACTCTCTATAGGAAGTGGGGTGGGATTTTTGTCTCTCTATAGGAAGTCAGGTGGGATCTTTGTCTCTCCATAGGAAGTGGGGTGAGATCTTTGTCTCTCTATAGGAAGTGGGGTGGGGGTCTTTGTCTCTCTATAGTAAGTGGGGTGGGGTCTTTGTCTCTCTATAGGAAGTGGGGTGGGGTCTCTGTCTCTCTATAGGAAGTGGGGTGGGGTCTTTGTCTCTCTATAGGAAGTGGGGTGGGATCTTTGTCTCTCTAAAGGAAGTGGGGTGGGATCTTTGCCTCTCTAAAGGAAGTGGGGTGGGGTCTTTGCCTCTCTATAGGAAGTGGGGTGAGGTCTTTGCCTCTCTAAAGGAAGTGGGGTGGGGTCTTTGTCTCTCTATAGGAAGTGGCGTGGGGTCTTTTTCTCTCTAAAGGAAGTGGGGTGGGGTCTTTGTCTCTCTAAAGGAAGTGGGGTGGGGTCTTTGTCTCTCTATAGGAAGTGGGGTGGGGTCTTTGTCTCTCTATAGGAAGTGGGGTGGGGTCTTTGTCTCTCTAAAGGAAGTGGGGTGGGGTCTTTGTCTCTCTTAAGGAAGTGGGGTGGGGTCTTTGTCTCTCTATAGGAAGTGGGGTGGGGTCTTTGTCTCTCTACAGGAAGTGGGGTGGGGTCTTTGTCTCTCTAAAGGAAGTGAGGTGGGGTCTTTGTCTCTCTAAAGGAAGTGGGGTGGGATCTTTGTCTCTCTAAAGGAAGTGGGGTGGGGTCTTTGCCTCTCTATAGGAAGTGGGGTGGGGTCTTTGTCTCTCTAAAGGAAGTGGGGTGGGGTCTTTGTCTCACTATAGGAAGTGGGGTGGGATCTTTGTCTCTCTAAAGGAAGTGGGGTGGGATCTTTGTCTCTCTAAAGGAAGTGGGGTGGGATCTTTGTCTCTCTAAAGGAAGTGGGGTGGGATCTTTGTCTCTCCAAAGGAAGTGGGGTGGGATCTTTGTCTCTATAGGAAGTGGGGTGGGGGTCTTTGTTTCTCTATAGGAAGTGGGGTGGGATCTTTGACTCTCTATAGGAAGTAGGGTGGGATCTTTGTCTCTCTAAAGAAAGTGGGGTGGGATCTTTGTCTCTCTATAGGAAATGGGGTGGGATTTTTGTCTCTCCATAGGAAGTGGGGTGGGATCTTTGTCTCTCCATAGGAAGTGGGGTGAGATCTTTGTCTCTCTATAGGAAGTGGGGTGGGGGTCTTTGTCTCTCTATAGGAAGTGGGGTGGGATCTTTGTCTCTCTAAAGGAAGTGGGGTGTGATCTTTGTCTCTCTATAGGAAGTGGGGTGGGATCTTTGACTCTCTATAGGAAGTGGGGTGGGATCTTTGTCTCTCTAAAGGAAGTGGGGTGGGATCTTTGTCTCTCTAAAGGAAGTGGGGTGGGATCTTTGTCTCTCCATAGGAAGTTGGGTGGGATCTTTGTTTCTCTATAGGAAGTGGGGTGGGATCTTTGTCTCTCTATAGGAAGTGGGGTGGGATTTTTGTCTTTCCATAGAAAGTGGGGTGGGATCTTTGTCTCTCCATAGGAAGTGGGGTGAGATCTTTGTCTCTCTATAGGAAATGGGGTGGGGGTCTTTGTCTCTCTGTAGGAAGTGGGGTGGGATCTTTGACTCTCTAAAGGAAGTGGGGTGGGATCTTTGACTCTCTAAAGGAAGTGGGGTGTGATCTTTGTCTCTCTATAGGAAGTGGGGTGGGATCTTTGACTCTCTATAGGAAGTGGGGTGGGATCTTTGTCTCTCTAAAGGAAGTGGGGTGGGATCTTTGTCTCTCTAAAGGAAGTGGGGTGGGATCTTTGTCTCTCTAAAGGAAGTGGGGTGGGATCTTTGTCTCTCCATAGGAAGTTGGGTGGGATCTTTGTTTCTCTATAGGAAGTGGGGTGGGGTCTTTGTCTCTCTAAAGGAAGTGGGGTGGGGTCTTTGTCTCACTATAGGAAGTGGGGTGGGATCTTTGTCTCTCTAAAGGAAGTGGGGTGGGATCTTTGTCTCTCTAAAGGAAGTGGGGTGGGATCTTTGTCTCTCTAAAGGAAGTGGGGTGGGATATTTGTCTCTCCAAAGGAAGTGGGGTGGGATCTTTGTCTCTCTATAGGAAGTGGGGTGGGGGTCTTTGTTTCTCTATAGGAAGTGGGGTGGGATCTTTGACTCTCTATAGGAAGTGGGGTGGGATCTTTGTCTCTCTAAAGGAAGTGGGGTGGGATCTTTGTCTCTCTATAGGAAATGGGGTGGGATTTTTGTCTCTCCATAGGAAGTGGGGTGGGATCTTTGTCTCGCCATAGGAAGTGGGGTGAGATCTTTGTCTCTCTATAGGAAGTGGGGTGGGGGTCTTTGTCTCTCTATAGGAAGTGGGGTGGGATCTTTGTCTCTCTAAAGGAAGTGGGGTGTGATCTTTGTCTCTCTATAGGAAGTGGGGTGGGATCTTTGACTCTCTATAGGAAGTGGGGTGGGATCTTTGTCTCTCTAAAGGAAGTGGGGTGGGATCTTTGTCTCTCTAAAGGAAGTGGGGTGGGATCTTTGTCTCTCTAAAGGAAGTGGGGTGGGATCTTTGTCTCTCCATAGGAAGTTGGGTGGGATCTTTGTTTCTCTATAGGAAGTGGGGTGGGATCTTTGTCTCTCTATAGAAAGTGGGGTGGGATTTTTGTCTTTCCATAGGAAGTGGGGTGGGATCTTTGTCTCTCCATAGGAAGTGAGGTGAGATCTTTGTTTCTCTATAGGAAGTGGGGTGGGGGTCTTTGTCTCTCTGTAGGAAGTGGGGTGGGATCTTTGACTCTCTAAAGGAAGTGGGGTGGGATCTTTGACTCTCTAAAGGAAGTGGGGTGTGATCTTTGTCTCTCTATAGGAAGTGGGGTGGGATCTTTGACTCTCTATAGGAAGTGGGGTGGGATCTTTGTCTCTCTAAAGGAAGTGGGGTGGGATCTTTGTCTCTCTAAAGGAAGTGGGGTGGGATCTTTGTCTCTCTAAAGGAAGTGGGGTGGGATCTTTGTCTCTCAAGAGGAAGTTGGGTGGGATCTTTGTTTCTCTATAGGAAGTGGGGTGGGATCTTTGTCTCTCTATAGGAAGTGGGGTGGGATTTTTGTCTCTCCATAGGAAGTGGGGTGGGATCTTTGTCTCTCCATAGGAAGTGGGGTGAGATCTTTGTCTCTCTATAGGAAGTGGGGTGGGGATCTTTGTCTCTCTATAGGAAGTGGGGTGGGGGTCATTGTCTCTCTAAAGGAAGTGGGGTGGGGTCTTTGTCTCTCCATAGTAAGTTGGGTGGGGTCTTTGTCTCTCTATAGGAAGTGGGGTGGGATCTTTGTCTCTCTACATAGGAAGTGGGGTGGGATCTTTGTCTCTCCATAGGAAGTTGGGTGGGATCTTTGTTTCTCTATAGGAAGTGGGGTGGGATCTTTGTCTCTCTATAGGAAGTGGGGTGGGATTTTTGTCTCTCCATAGGAAGTGGGGTGGGATCTTTCTCTCTCCATAGGAAGTGGGGTGAGATCTTTGTCTCTCTATAGGAAGTGGGGTGGGATCTTTGTCTCTCTAAAGGAAGTGGGGTGGGGTCTTTGTCTCTCTAAAGGAAGTGGGGTGGGGTCTTTGTCTCTCTATAGGAAGTGGGGTGGGATCTTTGTCTCTCTATAGGAAGTGGGGTGGGGTCTTTGTCTCTCCATAGGAAGTGGGGTGGGATCTTTCTCTCTCCATAGGAAGTGGGGTGAGATCTTTGTCTCTCTATAGGAAGTGGGGTGGGATCTTTGTCTCTCTAAAGGAAGTGGGGTGGGGTCTTTGTCTCTCTAAAGGAAGTGGGGTGGGGTCTTTGTCTCTCTATAGGAAGTGGGGTGGGGTCTTTGTCTCTCTATAGGAAGTGGGGTGGGGTCTTTGTCTCTCTAAAGGAAGTGGGGTGGGGTCTTTGTCTCTCTATAGGAAGTGGGGTGGGGTCTTTGTCTCTCTATAGGAAGTGGGGTGGGATCTTTGTCTCTCTAAAGGAAGTGGGGTGGGGACTTGTCTCTCTATAGGAAGTGGGGTGGGGTCTTTGCCTCTCTATAGGAAGTGGGGTGGGGTCTTTGCCTCTCTAAAGGAAGTGGGGTGGGGTCTTTGTCTCTCTATAGGAAGTGGGGTGGGATATTTGTCTCTCTAAAGGAAGTGGGGTGGGATCTTTGTCTCTCTAAAGGAAGTGGGGTGGGATCTTTGTCTCTCTAAAGGAAGTGGGGTGGGATCTTTGTCTCTATAGGAAGTGGAGTGGGGGTCTTTGTTTCTCTATAGGAAGTGGGGTGGGATCTTTGACTCTATAGGAAGTGGGGTGGGATCATTGTCTCTCTAAAGGAAGTGGGGTGGGATCTTTGTCTCTCTATAGGAAGTGGGGTGGGATTTTTGTCTCTATAAGAAGTGGGGTGGGATCTTTGTCTCTCCAAAGGAAGTGGGGTGGGATCTTTGTCTCTCTAAAGGAAGTGGGGTGGGGTCTTTGCCTCTCTATAGGAAGTGGGGTGGGGTCTTTGCCTCTCTAAAGGAAGTGGGGTGGGGTCTTTTTCTCTCTATAGGAAGTGGGGTGGGATCTTTGTCTCTCTAAAGGAAGTGGGGTGGGGTCTTTGTCTCTCTATAGGAAGTGGGGTGGGATCTTTGTCTCTCTAAAGGAAGTGGGGTGGGGACTTGTCTCTCTATAGGAAGTGGGGTGGGGTCTTTGCCTCTCTAAAGGAAGTGGGGTGGGGTCTTTGTCTCTCTATAAGAAGTGGGGTGGGATATTTGTCTCTCTAAAGGAAGTGGGGTGGGGTCTTTGTCTCTCCAAAAGGAAGTGGGGTGGGATCTTTGTCTCTCTAAAGGAAGTGGGGTGGGATCTTTGTCTCTATAGGAAGTGGAGTGGGGGTCTTTGTTTCTCTATAGGAAGTGGGGTGGGATCATTGTCTCTCTAAAGGAAGTGGGGTGGG
The DNA here is from genome assembly GCF_039654945.1 of Dendrobates tinctorius. Taxonomy (NCBI): domain Eukaryota; kingdom Metazoa; phylum Chordata; class Amphibia; order Anura; family Dendrobatidae; genus Dendrobates; species Dendrobates tinctorius. The sequence continues at coordinate 6,540,970 of NW_027361691.1, forward strand.
ATCTTTGTCTCTCTATAGGAAGTGGGGTGGGATTTTTGTCTCTATAAGAAGTGGGGTGGGATCTTTGTCTCTCCAAAGGAAGTGGGGTGGGATCTTTGTCTCTCTATAGGAAGTGGGGTGGGGGTCTTTGTTTCTCTATAGGAAGTGGGGTGGGATCTTTGTCTCTCCATAGGAAGTGGGGTGAGATCTTTGTCTCTCTATAGGAAGTGGGGTGGGGGTCTTTGTCTCTCTATAGGAAGTGGGGTGGGATCTTTGTCTCTCTAAAGGAAGTGGGGTGGGGTCTTTGCCTCTCTATAGGAAGTGGGGTGGGGTCTTTGCCTCTCTAAAGGAAGTGGGGTGGGGTCTTTTTCTCTCTATAGGAAGTGGGGTGGGATCTTTGTCTCTCTAAAGGAAGTGGGGTGGGGTCTTTGTCTCTCTAAAGGAAGTGGGGTGGGGTCTTTGTCTCTCTATAGGAAGTGGGATGGGGTCTTTGTCTCTCTATAGGAAGTGGGGTGGGGTCTTTGTCTCTCTATAGGAAGTGGGGTGGGGTCTTTGTCTCTCTAAAGGAAGTGGGGTGGGGTCTTTGTCTCTCTAAAGGAAGTGAGGTGGGGTCTTTGTCTCTCTATAGGAAGTGGGGTGGGATTTTTGTCTCTCCATAGGAAGTGGGGTGGGATCTTTTTCTCTCCATAGGAAGTGGGGTGAGATCTTTGTCTCTCTATAGGAAGTGGGGTGGGATCTTTGTCTCTCTAAAGGAAGTGGGGTGGGGTCTTTGTCTCTCTAAAGGAAGTGGGGTGGGGTCTTTGTCTCTCTATAGGAAGTGGGGTGGGGTCTTTGTCTCTCTATAGGAAGTGGGGTGGGGTCTTTGTCTCTCCATAGGAAGTGGGGTGGGATCTTTCTCTCTCCATAGGAAGTGGGGTGAGATCTTTGTCTCTCTATAGGAAGTGGGGTGGGATCTTTGTCTCTCTAAAGGAAGTGGGGTGGGGTCTTTGTCTCTCTAAAGGAAGTGGGGTGGGGTCTTTGTCTCTCTATAGGAAGTGGGGTGGGGTCTTTGTCTCTCTAAAGGAAGTGGGGTGGGGTCTTTGTCTCTCTAAAGGAAGTGGGGTGGGGTCTTTGTCTCTCTATAGGAAGTGGGGTGGGGTCTTTGTCTCTCTAAAGGAAGTGGGGTGGGGACTTGTCTCTATAGGAAGTGGGGTGGGGTCTTTGCCTCTCTATAGGAAGTGGGGTGGGGTCTTTGCCTCTCTAAAGGAAGTGGGGTGGGGTCTTTGTCTCTCTATAGGAAGTGGGGTGGGATATTTGTCTCTCTAAAGGAAGTGGGGTGGGATCTTTGTCTCTCTAAAGGAAGTGGGGTGGGATCTTTGTCTCTCTAAAGGAAGTGGGGTGGGGTCTTTGTCTCTCTATAGGAAGTGGGGTGGGATATTTGTCTCTCTAAAGGAAGTGGGGTGGGATCTTTGTCTCTCTAAAGGAAGTGGGGTGGGATCTTTGTCTCTATAGGAAGTGGAGTGGGGGTCTTTGTTTCTCTATAGGAAGTGGGGTGGGATCTTTGACTCTATAGGAAGTGGGGTGGGATCATTGTCTCTCTAAAGGAAGTGGGGTGGGATCTTTGTATCTCTATAGGAAGTGGGGTGGGATTTTTGTCTCTCTATAAGAAGTCGGGTGGGATCTTTGTCTCTCCAAAGGAAGTGGGGTGGGATCTTTGTCTCTCTATAGGAAGTGGGGTGGAGGTCTTTGTTTCTCTATAGGAAGTGGGGTGGGATCTTTGTCTCTCCATAGGAAGTGGGGTGAGATCTTTGTCTCTCTATAGGAAGTGGGGTGGGGGTCTTTGTCTCTCTATAGGAAGTGGGGTGGGATCTTTGTCTCTCTAAAGGAAGTGGGGTGGGGTCTTTGCCTCTCTATAGGAAGTGGGGTGGGGTCTTTGCCTCTCTAAAGGAAGTGGGGTGGGGTCTTTTTCTCTCTATAGGAAGTGGGGTGGGATCTTTGTCTCTCTAAAGGAAGTGGGGTGGGGTCTTTGTCTCTCTAAAGGAAGTGGGGTGGGGTCTTTGTCTCTCTATAGGAAGTGGGATGGGGTCTTTGTCTCTCTATAGGAAGTGGGGTGGGGTCTTTGTCTCTCTATAGGAAGTGGGGTGGGGTCTTTGTCTCTCTAAAGGAAGTGGGGTGGGGTCTTTGTCTCTCTATAGGAAGTGAGGTGGGGTCTTTGTCTCTCCATAGGAAGTGGGGTGGGGTCTTTGTCTCTCTATAGGAAGTGGGGTGTGGTCTTTGTCTCTCTAAAGGAAGTGGGTGGGGTCTTTGTCTCTCTATATGAAGTGGGGTGGGATCTTTGTCTCTCTAAAGGAAGTGGGGTGGGGTCTTTGTCTCTCTATAGGAAGTGGGGTGGGGTCTTTGTCTCTCTAAAGGAAGTGGGGTGGGGTCTTTGCCTCTCTATAGGAAGTGGGTTGGGATCTTTGTCTCTCTAAAGGAAGCGGGGTGGGATCTTTGTCTCTCTAAAGGAAGTGGGGAGGGATCTTTGTCTCTCCAAAGGAAGTGGGGTGGAATCTTTGTCTCTCTAATGGAAGTGGGGTGGGATCTTTGTCTCTCCAAAGGAAGTGGGCTGGAGTCTTTGTCTCTCTATAGGAAGTGGAGTGGGGGTCTTTGTTTCTCTATAGGAAGTGGGGTGGGATCTTTGACTCTCTATAGGAAGTGGGGTGGGATCTTTGTCTCTCTTAAGGAAGTGGGATGGGATCTTTGTCTCTCTATAGGAAGTGGGGTGGGATTTTTGTCTCTCTATAGGAAGTGGGGTGGGATCTTTGTCTCTCCATAGGAAGTAGGGTGAGATCTTTGTCTCTCCATAGGAAGTGGGGTGGGGGTCTTTGTCTCTCTATAGTAAGTGGGGTGGGGTCTTTGTCTCTCTATAGGAAGTGGGGTGGGGTCTCTGTCTCTCTATAGGAAGTGGGGTGGGGTCTTTGTCTCTCTATAGGAAGTGGGGTGGGATCTTTGTCTCTCTAAAGGAAGTGGGGTGGGATCTTTGCCTCTCTAAAGGAATTGGGGTGGGGTCTTTGCCTCTCTATAGGAATTGGGGTGGGGTCTTTGCCTCTCTAAAGGAAGTGGGGTGGGGTCTTTGTCTCTCTATAGGAAGTGGGGTGGGGTCTTTGTCTCTCTATAGGAAGTGGGGTGGGGTCTTTGTCTCTCTATAGGAAGTGGGGTGGGATCTTTGTCTCTCTAAAGGAAGTGGGGTGGGATCTTTGTCTCTCTAAAGGAAGCGGGGTGGGATCTTTGTCTCTCCAAAGGAAGTGGGGTGGAATCTTTGTCTCTCTAATGTAAGTGGGGTGGGATCTTTGTCTCTCCAAAGGAAGTGGGGTGGAGTCTTTGTCTCTCTATAGGAAGTGGAGTGGGGGTCTTTGTTTCTCTATAGGAAGTGGGGTGGGATCTTTGACTCTCTATAGGAAGTGGGGTGGGATCTTTGTCTCTCTAAAGGAAGTGGGATGGGATCTTTGTCTCTCTATAGGAAGTGGGGTGGGATTTTTGTCTCTCTATAGGAAGTGGGGTGGGATCTTTGTCTCTCCATAGGAAGTGGGTTGAGATCTTTGTCTCTCTATAGGAAGTGGGGTGGGGGTCTTTGTCTCTCTATAGTAAGTGGGGTGGGGTCTTTGTCTCTCTATAGGAAGTGGGGTGGGGTCTCTGTCTCTCTATAGGAAGTGGGGTGGGGTCTTTGTCTCTCTATAGGAAGTGGGGTGGGATCTTTGTCTCTCTAAAGGAAGTGGGGTGGGATCTTTGCCTCTCTAAAGGAAGTGGGGTGGGGTCTTTGCCTCTCTATAGGAATTGGGGTGGGGTCTTTGCCTCTCTAAAGGAAGTGGGGTGGGGTCTTTGCCTCTCTATAGGAAGTGGCGTGGGGTCTTTGTCTCTCTAAAGGAAGTGGGGTGGGGTCTTTGTCTCTCTAAAGGAAGTGGGGTGGGGTCTTTGTCTCTCTATAGGAAGTGGGGTGGGGTCTTTGTCTCTCTATAGGAAGTGGGGTGGGGTCTTTGTCTCTCTAAAGGAAGTGGGATGGGGTCTTTGTCTCTCTTAAGGAAGTGGGGTGGGGTCTTTGTCTCTATATAGGAAGTGGGGTGGGGTCTTTGTCTCTCTATAAGAAGTGAGGTGGGGTCTTTGTCTCTCTAAAGGAAGTGGGGTGGGATCTTTGTCTCTCTAAAGGAAGTGGGGTGGGGTCTTTGCCTCTCTATAGGAAGTGGGGTGGGGTCTTTGTCTCTCTAAAGGAAGTGGGGTGGCGTCTTTGTCTCACTAAAGGAAGTGGGGTGGGATCTTTGTCTCTCTAAAGGAAGTGGGGTGGGATCTTTGTCTCTCCAAAGGAAGTGGGGTGGGATCTTTGTCTCTCTAATGGAAGTGGGGTGGGGGTCTTTGTTTCTCTATAGGAAGTGGGGTGGGATCTTTGACTCTCTATAGGAAGTAGGGTGGGATCTTTGTCTCTCTAAAGGAAGTGGGGTGGGATCTTTGTCTCTCTATAGGAAATGGGGTGGTATTTTTGTCTCTCCATAGGAAGTGGGGTGAGATCTTTGTCTCTCTATAGGAAGTGGGGTGGGGGTCTTTGTCTCTCTATAGGAAGTGGGGTGGGATCTTTGTCTCTCTAAAGGAAGTGGGGTGTGATCTTTGTCTCCCTATAGGAAGTGGGGTGGGATCTTTGACTCTCTATAGGAAGTGGAGTGGGATCTTTGTTTCTCTAAAGAAAGTGGGGTGAGATCTTTGTCTCTCCAAAGGAAGTGGGGTGGGATCTTTGTCTCTCTATAGGAAGTGGGGTGGGGGTCTTTGTTTCTCTATAGGAAGTGGGGTGGGATCTTTGTCTCTCTAAAGGAAGTGGGGTGGGGGTCTGTCTCTCTAAAGGAAGTGGGGTGGGGTCTTTGTCTCTCTATAGGAAGTGGGGTGAGATCATTGTCTCTCTAAAGGAAGTGGGGTGGGGTCTTTGTTTCTCTATAGGAAGTGGGGTGGGATTTTTGACTCTCCATAGGAAGTGGGGTGGGATCTTTGTCTCTCTATAGGAAGTGGGGTGGGGGTCTGTCTCTCTAAAGGAAGTGGGGTGGGGTCTTTGTCTCTCTATAGGAAGTGGGGTGGGATTTTTGTCTCTCCATAGGAAGTGGGGTGGGATCTTTGTCTCTCTACAGGAAGTGGGGTGGGATCTTTGTCTCTCTATAGGAAGTGGGGTGGGGGTCTTTGTCTCTAAAGGAAGTGGGGTGGGGGTCTGTCTCTCTAAAGGAAGTGGGGTGGGGTCTTTGTCTCTCCATAGGAAGTTGGGTGGGGTCTTTGTCTCTCTATAGGAAGTGGGGTGGGATCTTTGTCTCTCTATAGGAAGTGGGGTGGGATATTTGTCTCTCCATAGGAAGTGGGGTGGGATCTTTGTCTCTCTAAAGGAAGTGGGGTGGGATCTTTGTCTCTCTAAAGGAAGTGGGGTGGGGTCTTTGTCTCTTTATAGGAAGTTGGGTGGGATCTTTATCTCTCTATAGGAAGTGAGGTGGGATCTTTGTCTCTCTAAAGGAAGTGGGGTGGGATCTTTGTCCCTCTAAAGGAAGTGGGGTGGGATCTTTGTCGCTCCATAGGAAGTTGGGTGGGATCTTTGTTTCTCTATAGGAAGTGGGGTGGGATCTTTGTCTCTCTATAGGAAGTGGGGTGGGATCTTTGTCTCTCTATAGGAAGTGGGGTCAGATCTTTGTCTCTCTATAGGAAGTGGGGTGGGGGTCTTTGTCTCTCTATAGGAAGTGGGGTGGGACCTTTGTCTCTCTAAAGGAAGTGGGGTGGGGTCTTTGTCTCTCCATAGGAAGTGGGGTGGGGTCTTTGTCTCTCTAAAGGAAGTGGGGTGGGGTCTTTGTCTCTGTATAGGAAGTGGGGTGGGGTCTTTGTCTCTCTATAGGAAGTGGGGTGGGATCTTTGTCTCTCTACATAGGAAGTGGGGTGGGGTCTTTGTCTCTCCATAGGAAGTGGGGTGGGGTCTTTGTCTCTCTATAGGAAGTGGGGTGGGATCTTTGTCTCTCTAAAGGAAGTGGGGTGGGGTCTTTGTCTCTCTATAGGAAGTGGGGTCGGGGTCTTTGTCTCTTTAAAGGAAGTGGGGTGGGGTCTTTGTCTCTCTATAGGAAGTGGGGTGAGATCTTTGTCTCTCTATAGGAAGTGGGGTGGGGGTTTGTCTCTCTAAAGGAAGTGGGGTGGGGTCTTTGTCTCTCTATAGGAAGTGGGGTGGGATCTTTGTCTCTCTAAAGGAAGTGGGGTGGGGTCTTTGTTTCTCTATAGGAAGTGGGGTGGGATTTTTGACTCTCCGTAGGAAGTGGGGTGGGATCTTTGTCTCTCTATAGGAAGTGGGGTGGGGGTCTTTGTCTCTCTAAAGGAAGTGGGGTGGGGTCTTTGTCTCTCTATAGGAAGTGGGGTGGGATCTTTGTCTCTCCATAGGAAGTGGGGTGGGATCTTTGTCTCTCTACAGGAAGTGGGGTGGGATCTTTGTCTCTCTATAGGAAGTGGGGTGGGGGTCTTTGTCTCTCTGAATGAAGTGGGGTTGGGGTCTTTGTTTCTCTATAGGAAGTGGGGTGGGATCTTTGACTCTCTATAGGAAGTAGGGTGGGATCTTTGTCTCTCTAAAGGAAGTGGGGTGGGGTCTTTGTTTCTCTATAGGAAGTGGGGTTGGATCTTTGACTCTCTATAGGAAGTGGGGTGGGATCTTTGTGTCTCTATAGGAAGTGGGGTGGGGGTCTTTGTCTCTCTAAAGGAAGTGGGGTGGGATCTTTGTTTCTCTATAGGAAGTGGGGTGGGATCTTTGACTCTCTATAGGAAGTAGGGTGTGATCTTTGTCTCTCTATAGGAAGTCGAATCTTTGACTCTATAGGAAGTGGGGTGTGATCTTTGTCTCTCTATGAAGTCGTATCTTTGACTCTCTATAGGAAGTGGGGTGGGATCGTTGTCTCTCTGTAGGAAGTGGGGTGGGATCTTTTTGTCTCTATAGGAAGTGGGATGGGATCTTTGTCTCTCTAAAGAAAGTGTGATAGGTTCTTTGATGCTTTACAGGAAGTGGGGGTGGGTCTTTGTCTCTCTAAAGGAAGTGGGGGTGGGATCTATGTCTCTCTATAGAAAGTGGGGTGGAATCTTTGACTTTACAGGAAGTGGGGGTGATTCTTTGTCTCTCTAAAGGAAGTGGGGTGGGATCTTTGTCTCTCTACATGAAGTGGGGTGGGGTCTTTGTCTCTATAGGAAGTGGGGTGGGATCTTTGCCTCTATGGGAAGTGAGGTGGGATATTTGTCTCTCTATAGGAAGTGGGGTGGGATCTTTGCCTCTCTATAGGAAGTGAGGTGGGATATTTGTCTCTCTACAGTATCACACAGGATAGGATTAGATACATGGCTCAGCAGTCAGTATCACACAGGAGAGGATTAGATACACAGCTCAGCAGAAAGTATCACACAGGATAGGATTACATACACGTCTCAGCAGTCAGTATCACACAGGATAGGATTAGATACACAGCTCAGCAGTCAGTATCACACTGGAGAGGATTAGATACACGGCTCAGCAGTCAGTATCACACAGGATAGGATTAGAAACACGGCTCAGCAGTCAGTAACACACATGATAGGATTAGATACACGGCTCAGCGGTCAGTATCACACAGGATAGGATTAGATACACAGCTCACCAGTCAGTATCACACAGGATAGGATTAGATACACAGCTCAGCAGTCAGTATCACACAGGAGAGGATTAGATACACAGCTCAGCAGTCAGTATCACACAGGATAGGATTAGATACACAGCTCAGCAGACAGTATCACACAGGATAGGATTAGATACACGGCTCAGCGGTCAGTATCACACAGGATAGGATTAGATACACATCTCAGCAGACAGTATCACACAGGATAGGATTAGATACACGGCTCAGCAGTCAGTATCACACAGGATAGGATTAGATACACGGGTCAGCAGTCTATCACACAGGATAGGATTAGATACACAGCTCAGAATTCAGTATCACACAGGATAGGAATAGATACACGGCTGAGCAGACAGTATCACACAGGATAGGATTAGATACATGGCTCAGCAGTCAGTATCACACAGGATAGGATTAGATACACGGCTCAGCAGTCAATATCACACAGGAAAGGATTAGATACACAGCTCAGCAGTCAGTATCACACAGGATAGGATTAGACACACCGCTCAGCAGACAGTATCACACAGGATAGGATTAGATACACGGCTCAGCAGACAGTATCACACAGAATAGGATCAGATACACGGCTGAGCAGACAGTAACACACAGGAGAGGATTAGATACATGGCTCAGCAGTCAGTATCACACAGGATAGGGTTAGATACATGGCTCAGCAGTCAGTATCACACATGATAGGATTAGGTACATGGCTCAGCAGTCAGTATCACACAGGATAGGATTAGATACACGGCTCAGCAGTTTATCACACAGGATAGGATTAGATACACAGCTCAGCATTCAGTATCACACAGGATAGGATTAGATACACGGCTCAGCAGACAGTATCACACAGAATAGGATCAGATACACAGCTCAGCAGTCAGTATCACACAGGATAGGATTAGGTACATGGCTCAGCAGTCAGTATCACACAGGATAGGATTAGATACACGGCTGAACTGTTATAAAAGTCATGTAAAAAAGGGCATAAAATATGGAATAGACAAGGAAAAATGAAATAAAAGGTGTTTAAGAATGGACAAGAAACTAAGAGGCATAGAAAGAATATCTATCGATTGATCAATTTATCGATAGATACAGTATATGGAAAGCCCAAAAGAGGATCAAGGAAAGAAAAAAACAGTAAGATAAAAGAAGAAGACGGTAAACACAGGGATTGAAAGGGGAGAATAGAGAGGAACAACAAATCGGAGAGGAAGAAGGATAAAAATAGAAAGAGAAGGAAATGGTATCATAAAAGAAGGGTAGAGTCAGGATAAGGGCAACAAATGGTGAAAAAGAAAAGCTAAGGAAAAAGGAAAGAAATTTAAGAACAGAAAATGTGCAAAGAAAAATAAAAATAATATTAGAGATAAAAAAGACAAATATAGCAATGAAAGAGCAAGGGATAGAAGGAAATAAAGGAAGAACAAATAATAAAAGGAAAAGTAAGCGCACAAATCTGAAAAATAATAAAAGGAGTAAATGAATCGATTAGAGGCGCCACTGGTTTGTCCCACCATTCTTCACAATGACACTAAATACTATATAAAGATCCAGAAAACTAGTATCTTGTAGATCTGATGTGGAATCAAGAAACCAAAACAAAAATATTTTATCACCTTTATAGGCAGACTAGCTGAAGAGCCCGGCGAAGCCTGGGCACAGTAACCAACTGTGGTTAGTTAAAACAAATTATAATGATTATATTGCACATAAAAACATTTCACATCATATATTCAACACTACAGATTTGCAACACAAATTAACTAAACGATTACCCAAGTATTGATAGTACTTTATTTTCAACTCATTCAATAGCCTTGATAAACAACACTTTTGGTTTTTCCTTTCGGTGCAAAGATGAAAAGATTTTTGGCAGTTCCAACTCTTAAACAGATCACGTAAAGTTGACCATGAGAAAAGCATGGAGATTGCAAATCGATCCCTATTACTTTCAAGGACTGTCCCTGAGCATTGTTAATGGACATTGCAAATAGCAGTTGAACTGGAAACTGGAGGCGTTTAAAATCAAAAAACAAATCAGATGGAATGAGTGGAATTCTTGGAATGAAAATCTCCTCTCCTTTGGCACATCCTGTTTCTGAGCTGTGTATCTAACCCTATTCTGTGTGATACTGACTGCTGAGCTGTGTACCTAATCCTCTCCTGTGTGATACTGACTGCTGAGATGTGTATCTAAACCTATCGTGTGTTACTGACTGTTCAGCCGTGTATCTAATCCTATCCTGTGTGATACTGACTGCTGAGCCATGTACCTAATCCTATCCTGTGTGATACTGACTGCTGAGCTGTGTATCTGATCCTATTCTGTGTGATACTGTCTGCTGAGCCGTGTATCTAATCCTATCCTGTGTGATACTGAATGCTGAGCTGTGTATCTAATCCTATCCTGTGTGATAAACTGCTGAGCCGTGTATCTAATCCTATCCTGTGTGATACTGACTGCTGAGCCATGTACCTAATCCTATCATGTGTGATACTGACTGCTGAGCCATGTATCTAACCCTATCCTGTGTGATACTGACTGCTGAGCCATGTATCTAATCCTCTCCTGTGTGTTACTGTCTGCTCAGCCGTGTATCTGATCCTATTCTGTGTGATACTGTCTGCTGAGCCGTGTATCTAATCCTATCCTGTGTGATACTGTCTGCTGAGCGGTGTGTCTAATCCTATCCTGTGTGATACTGACTGCTGAGCTGTGTATCTAATCCTTTCCTGTGTGATACTGACTGCTGAGCCGTGTATCTAATCCTATCCTGTGTGATACTGACTGCTGAGCCATGTATCTAATCCTATCCTGTGTGATACTGTCTGCTCAGCCGTGTATCTATTCCTATCCTGTGTGATACTGAATTCTGAGCTGTGTATCTAATCCTATCCTGTGTGATAGACTGCTGACCCGTGTATCTAATCCTATCCTGTGTGATACTGACTGCTGAGCCGTGTATCTAATCCTATCCTGTGTGATACTGTCTGCTGAGATGTGTATCTAATCCTATCCTGTGTGATACTGACCGCTGAGCCGTGTATCTAATCCTATCCTGTGTGATACTGTCTGCTGAGCTGTGTATCTAATCCTATCCTGTGTGATACTGACTGCTGAGCTGTGTATCTAATCCTCTCCTGTGTGATACTGACTGCTGAGCTGTGTATCTAATCCTATCCTGTGTGATACTGACTGGTGAGCTGTGTATCTAATCCTATCCTGTGTGATACTGACCGCTGAGCCGTGTATCTAATCCTATCATGTGTGTTACTGACTGCTGAGCCGTGTTTCTAATCCTATCCTGTGTGATACTGACTGCTGAGCCGTGTATCTAATCCTCTCCAGTGTGATACTGACTGCTGAGCTGTGTATCTAATCCTATCCTGTGTGATACTGACTGCTGAGACGTGTATGTAATCCTATCCTGTGTGATACTTTCTGCTGAGCTGTGTATCTAATCCTCTCCTGTGTGATACTGACTGCTGAGCCATGTATCTAATCCTATCCTGTGTGATACTGTCTGCTGAGCTGTGTATCTAATCCTATCCTGTGTGATACTGTCTGCTGAGCCGTGTATCTAATCCTATCCTGTGTGATACTGATTGCTGAGCCGTGTACCTAATCCTATCCTGTGTGATACTGGGCTCCCCCTGCAGTCTGTGTCAGAGGGTGGTCTGTGTTGGCACGGTAATAAATTGTGTTATTTCCAGCTTTACAGAAGGACGATAACACCATAGAAATGATAAGGATAATAGTCCTCAGTTACCACAACTGTCTACAAAGAAAACTGTTGCTGATAGCGACCAATCACAGCTCACTTTTCATCTCTTAAACAGCTCTGGGACAGCGTGGCGAGTTTTGAGTGGTGACTTTTGTGTTTCGACTTTTATGTGGCGAGGTTGGTGTATGTGTGGTGAAATGTGTGCTGAGGGTGGTATATGTGGTGAAGCACGTGGTAGTGTGTGGCGCATTTTGTCTGTGTGTTCATATCCCCGTGTGTGGTGAGTATCCCATGTCAGGGCCCCACCTTAGCAACTGTACGGTATACACTCTTTGGCGCCATCACTCTCATTCTTTATGTCCCCCTTGTTCACATCTGGCAGCTGTCAATTTGCCTCCAACACTTTTCCTTTCACTTTTTCCCCATTATGTAGATAGGGGCAAAATTGTTTTGTGAACTGGAACGCGCGGGGTTAAAATTTCGCCTCACAACATAGCTTAGGACACTCTCGGGGTCCAGACGTGTGACTGTGCAAAATTTTGTGGCTGTAGCTGCGACGGTGCGGATGCCAATCCCGGACATACACACATACATACATACATACATACACACACATACACTTGAGCTTTATATATTAGATGACGCCTTTCGGCTTCTGGCTGAACGCGAGACAATCACCTGTAAGAACAGCGTCAACTTTAACTTGCTGGACCTTTACCCTTGATTTCAATGTTACTACATAACGGAATTCTCAGCAGGTTTCTATAGATAGAAGAAGGTAACCATGGAAGCGAGACATTGTCATCGCCATTCAAAAATTAATTCCACATTAATGTTAAACAGATGAGACACGTACAGTAACTAAGTATAGCAAGCCTTGCCCGCTCCTCTCACCCTACTATCAGATACAGGGGGCAACAGACAATGCGACACTCAGAGCTTTATCTACAGTGGCATGTAAAAGTTTGGGCACCCCTGGTCATAATTACTGTTATTGTGATCAGTTAAGCAAGTTGAAGATGTAATTATGTCTAAAAGAGCAAAAGTTAAAGATGACACATTTCCTTTATATTTTAGGCAAAAAAAATAGCATAGCACAGTAACTAACGCCGGTTAGTCCTAACAAATTATAATGATTATATTTAAATATATAAAGCTCAGTGTAGAGCCCCGTCCACTTCACATAGCCACATTCACTATAAAATCCCACATCATCCCGTCAGCCAGAGCTACCGGACTACTACTCATAATATCCCACATCATCCCGTCAGCCAGAGCCACCGGACAACTACCCCTAATATCCCACATCATCCCATCAGCCAGAGCCACCGGACTACTACCCCTAATATCCCACATCATCCCGTCAGCCAGAGCCACCGAACTACTACCCCTAATATCCCACATCATCCCATCAGCCAGAGCCACCGGACTACTACCCCTAATATCCCACATCATCCCGTCAGCCAGAGCCACCGGACTACTACCCCTAATATCCCACATCATCCCATCAGCCAGAGCCACCGGACTACTACCCCTAATCTCCCACATCATCCCATCAGCCAGAGCCACCGGACTACTATCCCTAATATCCCACATCATCCCGTCAGCCAGAGCCACCGGACTACTACCCCTAATATCCCACATCATCCCATCAGCCAGAGCCACCGGACTACTGCCCCTAATATCCCACATCATCCCATCAGCCAGAGCCACCGGACTACTACCCCTAATCTCCCACATCATCCCATCAGCCAGAGCCACTGGACAACTACCCCTAATATCCCACATCATCCCGTCAGCCAGAGCCACCGGACTACTACCCCTAATCTCCCACATCATCCCATCAGCCAGAGCCACCGGACAACTACCCCTAATATCCCACATCATCCCATCAGCCAGAGCCACCGGACTACTACCCCTAATCTCCCACATCATCCCATCAGCCACAGCCACCGGACTACTACCCCTAATCTCCCACATCATCCCATCAGCCAGAGCCACCGGACTACTACCCCTAATATCCCACATCATCCCGTCAGCCAGAGCCACCGGACTACTACCCCTAATATCCCACATCATCCCATCAGCCAGAGCCACTGGACTACTACCCCTAATCTCCCACATCATCCCATCAGCCAGAGCCACCGGACTACTACCCCTAATATCCCACATCATCCCATCAGCCAGAGCCACCGGACAACTACCCCTAATATCCCACATCATCCCATCAGCCAGAGCCACCGGACTACTACCCCTAATCTCCCACATCATCCCATCAGCCAGAGCCACCGGACTACTACCCCTAATATCCCACATCATCCCATCAGCCAGAGCCACCGGACTACTGCCCCTAATATCCCACATCATCCTGTCAGCCAGAGCCACCGGACTACCACTAATATCCCACATCATCCCATCAGCCAGAGCTAACGGACTACTACCCCTAATATCCCACATCATCCCATCAGCCAGAGCCACCGGACTACTACCCCTAATATCCCACATCATCTCGTCAGCCAGAGCCTCCGGACTACTACCCCTAATATCCCACATCATCCCATCAGCCAGAGCCACCGGACAACTACCCCTAATATCCCACATCATCCCGTCAGCCAGAGCCACCGGACTACTACCCCTAATATCCCACATCATCCAATCAGCCAGAGCCACCGGGCTACTACCCCTAATATCCCACATCATCCCGTCAGCCAGAGCCACCGGACTACTACCCCTAATATCCCACATCATCCCATCAGCCAGAGCCACCGGACAACTACCCCTAATATCCCACATCATCCCGTCAGCCAGAGCCACCGGACTACTACCCCTAATATCCCACATCATCCAATCAGCCAGAGCCACCGGGCTACTACCCCTAATATCCCACATCATCCCGTCAGCCAGAGCTACCGGACTACTACCCCTAATATCCCACATCATCCCATCAGCCAGAGCCACCGGACTACTACCCCTAATATCCCACATCATCCCGTCAGCCAGAGCCACCGGACAACTACCCCTAATATCCCACATCATCCCATCAGCCAGAGCCACCGGACTACTACCCCTAATCTCCCACATCATCCCATCAGCCAGAGCCACCGGACTACTACCCCTAATATCCCACATCATCCCATCAGCCAGAGCCACCGGACTACTACCCCTAATATCCCACATCATCCCATCAGCCAGAGCCACCGGACTACTACCCCTAATATCCCACATCATCCCGTCAGCCAGAGCCACCGGACTACTACCCCTAATATCCCACATCATCCCATCAGCCAGAGCCACCGGACTACTACCCCTAATATCCCACATCATCCCATCAGCCAGAGCCACCGGACTACTACCCCTAATATCCCACATCGTCCCATCAGCCAGAGCCACCGGACTACTACCCCTAATATCCCACATCATCCCATCAGCCAGAGCCACCGGACTACTACCCCTAATATCCCACATCATCCCATCAGCCAGAGCCACCGGACTACTACCCCTAATATCCCACATCATCCCATCAGCCAGAGCCACCGGACTACTACCCCTAATATCCCACATCGTCCCATCAGCCAGAGCCACCGGACTACTACCCCTAATATCCCACATCATCCCATCAGCCAGAGCCACCGGACTACTACCCCTAATATCCCACATCATCCCATCCGCCAGAGCCACCGGACTACTACCCCTAATATCCCACATCCCGTCAGCCAGAGCCACCGGACTACTACCCCTAATATCCCACATCATCCCGTCAGCCAGAGCTACCGGACTACTACCCCTAATATCCCACATCATCCCATCAGCCAGAGCCACTGGACTACTACCCCTAATCTCCCACATCATCCCATCAGCCAGAGCCACCGGACTACTACCCCTAATATCCCACATCATCCCGTCAGCCAGAGCCACCGGACAACTACCCCTAATATCCCACATCATCCCATCAGCCAGAGCCACCGGACTACTACCCCTAATCTCCCACATCATCCCATCAGCCAGAGCCACCGGACTACTACCCCTAATATCCCACATCATCCCATCAGCCAGAGCCACCGGACTACTACCCCTAATATCCCACATCATCCCATCAGCCAGAGCCACCGGACTACTACCCCTAATATCCCACATCATCCCGTCAGCCAGAGCTACCGGACTACTGCTCCTAATATCCCACATCATCCCATCAGAGCCACCGGACTACTACCCCTAATATCCCACATCATCCCGTCAGCCAGAGCTACCGGACTACTACCCCTAATATCCCACATCATCCCATCAGCCAGAGCCACCGGACTACTACCCCTAATATCCCACATCATCCCATCAGAGCCACCGGACTACTACCCCTAATATCCCACATCATCCCGTCAGCCAGAGCCACCGGACTACTACCCCTAATATCCCACATCGTTCCGTCAGCCAGAGCCACCGGACTACTACCCCTAATATCCCACATCATCCCGTCAGCCAGAGCCACCGGACTACTACCCCTAATATCCCACATCATCCCGTCAGCCAGAGCCACCGGACTACTACCCCTAATATCCCACATCATCCCGTCAGCCAGAGCCACCGGACTACTACCCCTAATATCCCACATCGTCCCGTCAGCCAGAGCCACCGGACTACTACCCCTAATATCCCACATCATCCCATCAGCCAGAGCCACCGGACTACTACCCCTAATATCCCACATCATCCCGTCAGCCAGAGCCACCGGACTACTACCCCTAATATCCCACATCATCCCGTCAGCCAGAGCCACCGGACTACTACCCCTAATATCCCACATCATCCCGTCAGCCAGAGCCACCGGACTACTACCCCTAATATCCCACATCATCCCGTCAGCCAGAGCCACCAGACTACTACCCCTAATATCCCACATCATCCGGTCAGCCAGAGCCACCGGACTACTACCCCTAATATCCCACATCATCCGGTCAGCCAGAGCCACCAGACTACTACCCCTAATATCCCACATCATCCGGTCAGCCAGAGCCACCGGACTACTACCCCTAATATCCCACATCATCCGGTCAGCCAGAGCCACCAGACTACTACCACTAATATCCCACATCATCCCGTCAGCCAGAGCCACCAGACTACTACCCCTAATATCCCACATCATCCGGTCAGCCAGAGCCACCGGACTACTACCCCTAATATCCCACATCATCCGGTCAGCCAGAGCCACCAGACTACTACCACTAATATCCCACATCATCCCGTCAGCCAGAGCCACCGGACTACTGCCCCTAATATCCCACATCATCCTGTCAGCCAGAGCCACCGGACTACCACTAATATCCCACATCATCCCATCAGCCAGAGCTACCGGACTACTGCTCCTAATATCCCACATCATCCCATCAGAGCCACCGGACTACTACCCCTAATATCCCACATCATCCCGTCAGCCAGAGCTACCGGACTACTACCCCTAATATCCCACATCATCCCATCAGCCAGAGCCACCGGACTACTACCCCTAATATCCCACATCATCCCGTCAGCCTTGGGTGAGAACCAGAGCGCTGAGTGGATTTGCCTTCACTTCCATACAAGAGATCCCTGGGATCAGTACCAGAGCAATTGAAGGCAATTGCCCTAACTTCCATACCGGGGATCCCTTTAAGAGGGAAGATGTGCCTATGGGATGGAGGATGTGTGATGGGTATATGGGCGGGGAGGAGGGGATTCATTTCCGTCATGTGCTCTCTGCATCTTTCTGGGGGGCAGACAATGGCTGGGAGCTTATGTTCCCGGGGATGCTAGATTTCTCCCACCTGGTTAATGTCTGCTGACGTGTTGTCGAGTGAGAAAACTGTTGCTCATAGCAACCAATCACAGCTCAGCTTCTTTCAAACAGCTCTGGTGAAATGAAAGATGCTTAGTGATTGGTTTCAAGGAAAACTGTTGCTTATAGCAACCAATCACAGCTCAGCTTCTATTAAACAGCTCTGGTGAAATGAAAGATTCTTTGTGATTGGTTGGTGACTGTGATTGGTTGGTGACACACACACATTCAATTTTATATACATATATAGATATATATGTATTGTAGTTCTTTCATTTTAAAAATTACAAAAAGGAAAATTTGCCAATGCAAAAGTTTGGGCACCTTGGAGATTTGTGTGCTCAGATAACATTGACCAAGGTTTCAGCCGTTAATTAGCCTGTTGGGGTTATGGCTTGTTCACTATCATTGTTAGGAAAGGCCAGGTGATGCAAATTTCCAGCTTTATAAAAACTCAGCCTCCTCTAACCTTGTGCCAAAGACCAGCAGCCATGGGTTATTCTAAGCAGTTGCCTAACACTCTGAAAATGAAAATGGTGGAGGCCCACAAAGCAGGAGAAGGCTATAAGATAGCAAAGTGTTTTCCTCAGTTTGAAATGTAATTAAGAATTGAAAGCTATCAGGAACAGTAGAGGTCAAGATAAGGACCGGAAGACCAAGCAAATTTTTAGTGAGAGCTGCTCCTAGGATTGCTAGAGAGGTAAATCAGGACCCCCGTATGACTGCAAAAGACCTTCAGAAAAATTTAGCAGACTCTGGAATTGTGTCACAATTTGCTCCTGTTCAGAGACATCTATACAAATATGGCCTTCATAGAAGAGTCACCATAAGAAAACATCTCCTGCATCCTCACCATAAAATGTAGTTTCAGAGGTATGCAAGAGAACATCTAAAAAAAAAAGCCTGATGCATTTTGGAAACAAGTGTTGTGGACCGATGAGGTTACACTAGAACTTTTTTGCCCCAATGATCAAAGGTATGTGTGGAGAAAAAAGGGCACAGAATTTCAGGAAAAGAATATCTCGCCTACCATTAAGCATGGGGGTGGATCAATCATGCTTTAGGGTTGTGTTGCAGCCAATGGCAAGGGAACTATTTGACGGTAAGAGAGAATAGATTCAATTAAATTTGAACAAATTCTTGATGCAAACAAACATAACACCATCCGTAAAAAGCTGAAGGTGAAAAGAGCATGGCTTCTACAAATGGATAATGATCCTAAACACACGTCACAATCCACAATAGATGACCTCAAAGGGCGCAAGCTGAAGGCTCCACAATGGCCCTCACAGTCCCCTGATCTGATCATCATTGAAAATCTGTGACTAGACCTCGAAATAGCAAAGGATGCAAAACGACCCAGGAATATCATGAAACGGGAAGGATTGTCCAAGGACAAATGGAGGAAAACTCCTCAAATAAGAATTGAAATGCTCTTGTCTGGCTGCAAAAAGCATTTCCAAGCTGTTATACTGAAAACAAGGAGGTGCTACTAGGTTCTGCAGGGTGCCCAAACTTTTGCATATGCTCATTTTCTTTTTCGTAATGTTTAAAATGTAAAAAATGACCATATATATATATTTTTTGCCTAAAAAACAAAGGAAATCTGTAACTTTAGGCCTTTTAGAAATCATTTCTTCTTCAACTTGCTTAACAATTCCCAACAGCAGTCATTTTGACCAGGGGTGCCCAAACTTTTACATGCCACAATATTACCTTTTCTTCATAGTTATGGCCCCCTTAAATCAAAGGCAGAATCGTGGAGAACCCAATTTAGAAATGACCACACCTCATTTTCATACAAGCCTTGTCGACACCCCATAAAAGTGCTTTTTTTTTGTGCCCCAAAATCTCTTGAAACCTGCTTTTCGCGTGGTTTCAGGAGGCTTTGGTGACATCTGGGACATTTGCCAACTCATCAGGAGGCCGTCCCTTATTTTGGGAGCCTATTGGATATTCCAGGAGTGTCGGCAAATATGCGTTAACATGAATCTAAAGCATTTTATTCTGACTATTTTATAACGTAAAGCTTTATAACAATTACAGCTCAGTTTTTCTCATACAAAACTCTAAATGAAGGTGTTGAAATGTGCTACTATCGCTGCCTAAAGTCACCACTAGAGAGAGCTTACTATATACAGATATGTTATAAACAGTATCCCATGAGCTCCCCCTAGTGGTGACTGCTGGCAGACAAAATTTTATAATTTATTTCTATGCAAATAATTTGAAGATCTGTATCAGAAAAATGGAGCTCCATCTGATATAAACATGTATTAAGTGGTCCCTGTCGTTTCAACAAACCTTCCCTAATCCATAGTACAAATATAAGAAACATTGTACTTTGCTTATCAGAGAAATCTGCTTCTTTCACCACTTTTGAGCCACTTCTTTGCATCCGCATACAACCTTTCTCCTACCTTCTGAACTCATAATTCACACTGAAAAATTGCTAAAATCCATTTTGCTTTTGAAATGTTAGACCGGATACATCTGATTATTGAAGTCTATGGGGCGGGAATGGGGAAGGAGAGTATTGAGAAGCAGAAAGAAACAGAGATAAGGTGCTGCTGCTTTCTAGTAAGTGTTATGTCTCGCCCCTACAGATCTGGATTCAGAGCAACACTGCTTAATAAAGTCTCCTATACTGTTGCAGCTTATAAAGATGTGCTACATAGAATCGAGAGTGAAGGAATGCCTCATGTCTGTGTGCGCTGTGTATCAGAGACATCCCAGGGGCTAGGTTTTACCCACTTGCTCAGAGACAACAGAAAATAAGACAGAGACAGCAGGGGAGAAAATTGGTGAAAAATGCAGGATACAAATCATGTAATGGAGAGAAATATCTATCGTGGCTTACTCCGAAAATTCACCTGAAATGACGTGGATGTTTAACCCCTTGATGCATAAATATTTGTGCATGCTGGGGTCTGGATGCATGGCGTGGGCTCAGAATTATGCAACCAGCTAAATTGGTACTAACAAAGCCACCAGCTTGCCACGCAAGAAACAAGTCCTCATATGGGTTCCATCAGAGGAAAAGATAAAAGAGTCCAATTTGGGCAAACTGGAGTAAAAGATTTGAAAAGTCACACATTGCTTTGCGAGCCCAAAAAAATCTGTGACGTTTGACTTTTTGTGCCTGAAATGGGCAGACCTAGGGTAGCCGAGGCGGCACCGGTGAGCCACGACCACCCTTCCGATTTATGAAAAGAGGTGGCGTTTTTTATGCCAGAAATGCTACTCCGGTCTCTGACCTTAAGACTGGCATAGCTCGAGCGTCTCCTGCGCCAATCTTGATGAATCGGCTCCTGTATGGTTTTTGTGAGGCCCCATATTGTCCCCTAGAAACATCTCACAATTTTAATTCTCGAGGATTTGAACAAAATACATAAGAAAAAAGGTATATTCCTATTAGTGGGTATATAATAAAATATTAATAGTAATGATAGTTTCACTGATCTAGAAGATCTAAAGCAAAAAAATTAAAGAGGATCTGTCACCAGGTCAAAGTGTCTACGTTTTGCTCTTATTTTATTCTCGCTCCTCCTCTGAGAATTCCTTTCTTATCTTTTTTCTTAAATTCCTCCATACGGTTCCGGAGATATGGTCCTTTTTTATTCATTGCTAATCTTTATTTTTTTCACCAAGTAGGTGTGGCTTCCATGGTAATTATTCAGAGCAGCCTAGATACACGCCCACCAGGACTAGATACACGCCCAAGAGCACTAGATACACGCCCACGAGGATCCTGTGGGCCATGTTTACTTGTAAAGATCATAAAAATGACCACTAAAGACATATCTCTGGAACCAAAATATGTAGCAGATTCTTTTCTACTCAAACCTTAATGAGAAAACAATTTTGAAAGAAATACTGTATATATCAAATTTATGTATACAGATCTATGTATCTTCATGGCTACTGATAGCAAGTTGCACGATCCTCCCGTCCCTCTAACCCTTCTTTTTTCAGAAATTCCTAACAATAGAATACCATTACACGGGGATTATGTGTAATCGGTATCCATGTGGATAGATCTGCACTGGAGCTGTATACACAAAACGGTAGATATAAAAAAAAAAAAATTTCTTTTTCTTTATCAATCAGATAAATTTAACAACGGCCTGCAAAAGTCTTCCCACCCTTTATAATTCAAGAAAATTTAAAATTGGTAAAACAAGCAGACCCTACTGGTCATGTGCAAAGTGTAACGTGATTGAATGACATCATCACGAAAATGAGCGGGTCAGAGTCAGAACCAGTGCGGTTACTGGCCAACGTTGTCATAAACCCATTCAGAACCAGTAACGCTGATACTGGTTTGTTTCTATGTGTTTGGATTTCCAATCTGCAGTCAGCGACGGCTTCTAGAGCGCGGGTTGCGGATTGCGGGGGTCGCTGAAGCGAAGCCATAAAGCCACTGGGACTTAACTGGAAGGAGATGTGAGCGGAATAAGGTAAATGTCTCCAAACGCTGAATCCATCATCAAACAGATCCTGGAACCGGCGGGAATACATCGAGGATCCCATTCATTACTGCATTGGCGTCTTTTTTTGTTTAGTTTTTGGTGTTTTTTCCTGTTTTTCATTTGTGCCTTTTTTTTTAAGCCTATTTTATGTGATTTTTTTTTATTTATTTATTTTAAATTTTTCATTTTTTGACTTTGGAGTTTTGAAACTTTTTTTTTTTGGCTGATTCAATTGTTACTTGTTAAAAAGTTGCAACATTTTTAGCGCCAAAGTATTACCGAGTGTGATTTTTACGTAGGGTTTGAAATTTTGTGTACAGTTTGAATACATGTTTACATAGAAGGCGACTTTTAGCTCTAAAAAAAAAAAAAAGAAAAGTCACAAATCAGGTTAAAATTTCAAAAAATTAAAAATGGAAAAATTTTTTTTTATTTTGCGCAAAATATATGAAGCGTATAAACGAATGTCACAAGACAAAAAAAGGAAAGTGACTTAATAAAAAAAATGCAAATGATGAATCCTAGCCCTAAATGTGATTATTAATAATAATAATAATAATAATAATTATAATAATTATCTGATAATCTGGGAGCACTGTGGTGCCGGATTATCAGATTCCTGGGATACACCAATATAAGCATGATCTGAAAGGCTCCAGAACTTTGCGTCTGACCAAACACTTGGGTAGAGAAAATATGAAAAAAAGCAAAGATGCAGGGTAAAGCATGGTGGAGAAAAAAGCAACAGACTGGGCAAGGAGGAAGATTTCAGACTCCGATCAACAGCAGCCCTAAACTGACGTTGGTAAGCGAAGTGGTGCCAAACTGGATCAATGGATCAAGGGTCCACGTGTCATACACAATCCCCTTGAGGGAAGGAAACTTTGCAGTATCCCTTGCTAAGAAAAGGCTGCCCCCTATGGACACCTAGAGCCGTGTGAGGGGGTGGTCTAAACTGAAAACCCCTGTAAAGACATCGTATTGCCCTATAGAACACACACATCTACCGTAAACCAGCCAGGCAAAGCATGATGGGTAATCATGTCATGCCAATACTGGAGTTCCCTTTAATTTTTTTCTGTTAGTCAATGGGGTGTGTCTATACACAGTCACCGTCCAATCAGTACGGAGCGTGAATCAAACTATTAACAAGGGGGATAGCATCACTCAGTTATCAATTTCATTATTTCCAGGAGGAACAAGAGAGGAACATCCAGTTCTTTCTATTTAATTATATGGATTTACTTCATATTAAAAATGTTCTAAAACTAACAGGTAAGGAGAGACGACCGATCCTCTGTAAAGGGGTTTCTCACTGGACAATGACAGGAGAAAGTGCCCCAGTCACTTGTGGGGAGGTATATAAAGGACATTTTGAGTAATTTTGTAGGGTCGGAATATCCCTTTAAGAGTCATACTTTGGTCCTTTTCACACCTGCAACCAATAGAATTCAAAGTGCCATGTCCAATCTATCATATGGCAGGAAACAGCAGAGGATAACACACCCCGCTGCCTTATTATAGGGTCTCGCATTGACCAGCACATGTCATGCAGATGAAGCAGAGCTGACTCAATTAAAGGGTATTTGTCATGTGACAGGACGACTGTATACCGGAGCAGCTCAGCAGTCCAAATCTAAAGTGAGTTTTACCAAATGACAAAGTCATTGTCAGAAACACTCAATGCCAATCTCAGCTCTGCTTCAGTGCCAAACTCAGCTCTGCTGTACTAAACTCATCACTCCATGCTAACACACTCAGCTCTGCTGTACTAAACGCATCACTCCATGCTAACAAACTCAGCTCTGCTGTGCTAAACGCATCACTCCATGCTTACAAACTCAGCTCTGCTGTACTAAACTCATCACTCCATGCTAACAAACTCAGCTCTCCTGTACTAAACTCATCACTCCATGCTAACAAACTCAGCTCTGCTGTACTAAACTCATCACTCCATGCTAACAAGCTCAGCTCTGCTGTACTAAACTCATCACTCCATGCTAACAAACTCAGGTCTGCTGTACTAAACTCATCACTCCATGCTAACACACTCAGCTCTGCTGTACTAAACGCATCACTCCATGCTAACACATTCAGCTCTGCTGTGCTAAACTCATCACTCCATGCTAACACACTCAGCTCTGCTGTGCGAAACTCATCATTCCATGCTAACAAACTCAGCTCTGCTGTGCTAAACTCATCACTCCATGCTAACAAACTCAGCTCTCCTGTACTAAACTCATCACTCCATGCTAACAAACTCAGCTCTGCTGTACTAAACTCATCACTCCATGCTAACTCACTCAGCTCTGCTGTACTAAACTCATCACTCCATGCTAACACACTCAGCTCTGCTGTACTAAACGCATCACTCCATGCTAACACACTCAGCTCTGCTGTGATAAACTCATCACTCCATTCTAACACACTCAGCTCTGCTGTGCTAAACTCATCCCTCCATGCTAACAAACTCAGCTCTGCTGTACTAAACTCATCACTCCATGCTAACCAACTCAGCTCTGCTGTATTAAACTCATCACTCCATGCTAACCAACTCAGCTCTGCTGTACTAAACTCATCACTCCATGCTAACAAACTCAGCTCTGCTGTGCTAAACTCATCACTCCATGCTAACACACTCAGCTCTGCTGTACTAAACGCATCACTCCATGCTAACACACTCAGCTCTGCTGTGCTAAACTCATCCCTCCATGCTAACAAACTCAGCTCTGCTGTACTAAACTCATCACTCCATGCTAACCAACTCAGCTCTGCTGTATTAAACTCATCACTCCATGCTAACCAACTCAGCTCTGCTGTACTAAACTCATCACTCCATGCTAACTCACTCAGCTCTGCTGTACTAAACTCATCACTCCATGCTAACACACTCAGCTCTGCTGTACTAAACGCATCACTCCATGCTAACACACTCAGCTCTGCTGTGCTAAACTCATCACTCCATTCTAACACACTCAGCTCTGCTGTGCTAAACTCATCCCTCCATGCTAACCAACTCAGCTCTGCTGTACTAAACTCATCACTCCATGCTAACCAACTCAGCTCTGCTGTATTAAACTCATCACTCCATGCTAACAAACTCAGCTCTGCTGTACTAAACTCATCACTCCATGCTAACAAACTCAGCTCTGCTGTGCTAAACTCATCACTCCATGCTAACACACTCAGCTCTGCTGTGCTAAACTCATCACTCCATGCTAACACACTCAGCTCTGCTGTGCTAAACTCATCACTCCATGCTAACACACTCAGCTCTGCTGTGCTAAACTCATCACTCCATGTTAACAAACTCAGCTCTCCTGTACTAAACTCATCACTCCATGCTAACACACTCAGCTCTCCTGTGCTAAACTCATCATTCCATGCTAACAAACTCAGCTCTGCTGTACTAAACTCATCACTCCATGCTAACAAACTCAGCTCTGCTGTACTAAACTCATCACTCCATGCTAACAAACTCAGCTCTGCTGTACTAAACTCATCACTCCATGCTAACAAACTCAGCTCTGCTGTACTAAACTCATCCCTCCATGCTAACAAACTCAGCTCTGCTGTACTAAACTCATCACTCCATGCTAACACACTCAGCTCTGCTGTACTAAACTCATCACTCCATGCTAACACACTCAGCTCTGCTGTACTAAACTCATCACTTCATGCTAACAAACTCAGCTCTGCTGTACTAAACTCATAACTCCATGCTAACAAACTCAGCTCTGCTGTACTAAACTCATCACTCCATGCTAACACACTCAGCTCTGCTGTACTAAACTCATCACTTCATGCTAACAAACTCAGCTCTGCTGTTCTAAACTCATCACTCCATGCTAACACACTCAGCTCTGCTGTACTGAACTCATCACTCCATGCTAACACACTCAGCTCTGCTGTACTAAACTCATCACTTCATGCTAACAAACTCAGCTCTGCTGTTCTAAACTCATCACTCCATGCTAACCAACTCAGCTCTGCTGTACTAAACTCATCACTCCATGCTAACCAACTCAGCTCTGCTGTACTAAACTCATCACTCCATGCTAACAAACTTAGCTCTGCTACACTGACAAAGTCAGCTCTGCTACACTGACAAGATTGCAACATTGACCAAGTTAGCCCTGCTACACGGACATTACAAGCTCTGCTACACTGACTAAGTCAGCTCTGCTACATTTTATATATATATATATATATATATATATATATATATATATATATATATATATACACATACAGTAGCAGATTCTATAACCTGCGGCGCCGCTTACAATCCTTCGCTGCCAGTCCCATCCCGCACACATAAACCATTAGACCCCCAGCCATGTCAGTCCCCATCAGAGTTGACCCCCTGCAGTGCACACCCCTCCTCCAGGGGGCAGCCTGGTGCAGGAACCATCTCCATCCTATAAACGGTTAATCCTGATGGAATATACAATGTATCATTAAATCAATAAATAGCATTAACCCTTCACTCACCTTGCAGCCAAACATCAACGACAAAGTGTTGTTGGTGCATGCAACTTTGCAGTGGCAGATCATTGGTGTGGAGCGGGCGCTGACAATGGGGCACATTCCTTCACAGCTGCATCCTTCCAGGTAGCCCAGCCAGGGGCAGCGGGCCGGCTAGCGACATCTGTCCATCCCCAGCAGCCCGGGGGACACACAGCGGCAGGATGGCACAGGCAGCATCACTCGTGCAGGGATGAGGAGAGGGTCCCCCCCTTTATTTTCCCAATTAGGGCTAAAAGAGATGGTGAGATTACCATAAGAAAAGGCGCTGGCAGCGAGCGCCCCCCTGTAGGATCCGCCGCCACCGAGAGGGTCTGCGCTATTCCATAGGACTGCAGAGCCTGCAATGGTTGGCAGCCAGTGGCTTACTGCAAGACATAGTGACTGGAGTAGTCTCTGCAGAGGATCTTCAGGAAGGGCAGGCTCTCCTCAGCCCCCCAACCCCAAAAAGGACCAAAGATGCTAAATCACTGGCATCAGCTTCTTGTAGGATGGAAACGCGCACAGCTGGCGGGCGAAGCGATGGGAAGTGTGCGCTCACAATCCCGCTTCCTCCAGGCACATCCCAGCACATCCAAGTCACAGGACGAAGCCACGGCGGCTCAGGACGAGCCCTAGAGTACGGTGATGTAGCAGAGCTGGGTGTGTAGTCAGGCAGGAGGGATTCAAACCAAAAGCACAATGAAGAGTTGGAATCTGCTCACACACGTACCAAAATTGGCATCCCGGGCATGGAAATGCCGCTGCGGAAAAAAAAATCCACCCAAAACTTCTGGGATGAAAATGATTGATGGTGGGGTAAATTTGGGCCAGAGGGTACCAAAGTGTTCACATCAACGATTTAAGTTTGCCGCGGTGGAAATCTGAGGATTTCTGCTGCAGAAAATCGATCTGTCATGGGCATATGATCCTGACATTACCCATTCAGCTCTGCTACACTTACCCATTCAGCTCTGCTACAATTACCCATTCAGCTCTGCTACAATTACCCATTCAGCCCTGCTACATCAATACAGAAGAGCCACAGAACTGCCACTCCCCCAAGGATCTGTGACACTGTATGGCGGCATTATTGCTCACACACAGGGTTGACAGCAGCTTTTCAGATTCCTCCCCTGGATGAGGGGACTGCAGAAAGATCACTGATGGGTTTGCAATTCAGGACCCTGAAAAAGATGGGAAACTCTAATGTCTCCTACTACAGCTCCATCATCTGCCTACTGAACACAGTCACAGATCTGCAGCACAAGGCAGCGGCCGGTCCACTATGAATGTAGCTGTGCAGCGCCGCACAATGGTTACCTCCATTCATAAGCTGTAGGGCCGTACACCAGTATATGGGGGCACTGTATATCAGTGGATCATCTTAGAGCTATATGGCAGTGTACTAGCATCATATGGAGTGTATATGGGGGACTAGCTTAGTACCTTAGTATCTTAATACTATATATCAGTATGTGGCATCATATGGATGGTATATGGTGCGCTGTATATCAGTGGATTATCTTGACAACTATATAGCAGTATGTGGCATTATGTGGGCTGTATATGGGTGCACTATATGTGGGTGCACTGTATATCAGTGCATTATCTTAGCACTATATGGCAGTATAGTGGTATTATGAGGACTAAATAGGGTGGACTTTCTTAGTACTATATATCAGTATGTGGCATTATGTAAATGGTATATGGGTGCACTGTATATCAGTAGATCATCTTAGCACTATATGGCAGTGTACTGGCAATATGTGCACCAAATCTGCTGCTGTGTGAAGACATCAGTGACACAGAGCTGTCTCATTCACACAGCAGAGGCTTTGTCACACAACAGATTACATCAGTGACTGCCATCCCCTGTGCAGATTAGAAGCTGCAGACCCCCATCACTGGCCATCACACAGTCTGTTCTCACTGCTGCCAGCAGCCTGGGACAGTGAGGGAAGGAATCACTGATAATGAGTTATGCATTGTAATCATGGAGTGTGACAGAATACAGGACGATTTTCACTCCTCACTAGTTTCACTTTCCATAGATCACTGTTCAGTGTGTGTCTGGGGGAGGAGCAGCTGCTCTCTGCGCTCTGCACTGAGGCTGCTGGAGGGGAAGAATTCCTTACTGTGTGATGAGGGCTGCTTCATGTGGACGGCGAGGGCCTGTAGCTATGGAGGGTGGGGTTGTTGCTATAGAGGGCATGATTGGAGTAGAGTAGGAGGTTACGACTAGTTCTCATTTCAATGCCATAACACCCCCCCCCCTTGGACGTTCTGTTCAGAATATCTAGAAAACCATGCAAACTATTGACAGAAAGTAAATTACTTATTGTCATAATTCTGCAGCCCAGATATGTACTGAGATTATGTGAAAAGCCCGGACAACCCCTTTAACCCGTACGATAAACACCATCAAAAAAGTAAAAACGCCAATTTTTTTTTTTGCACCATTCTGACCACAAAAAACACAATAAAAAGTGTTCAAAATGAGGTATATGCCCCAAAATGGCATCATTAAAAACTAGATCTCCGCTCGCAAAAATAACAAGCCCTCAACGGAAAAACTAAAAAAATTATGGATCTTGGGAAATAACGAGAAAAAAAAAATTCTATATTTTCTACACAGTTCAGAATTATTTTTTTTGAGCCACTAATATAGCAAAAAAAAAAATAAAGAAAATAAAATAAAGAAAAAATAAATGATACAAGTTTGGTACGGGCGGAATCGGACTGATCCAGAGAAGCGCATTACCAGGTCATTTCTATCGCACAGTGAGCAATGGAAAAATAAAATCCCAAAAAATAACAATTGGTGAAATTATGGTTATTTTTACCATTTCATAACAAATGGAATTTTTTTTTTGTAATATGACAACGCAACCTGCAAAAAAATGCGCTATAAAATAAATTAAAAATAAATAAGTAAATAAAGATTGGGTTGGAAGAGTTAAAAAAAAAAAAAAAAAATAGTAAAAATAGTCTGTATCTAGAGGGGCTTAAAGGGGAGAACGTTGCACCCCTGTAATATCTGTATCAGTGTTTATAATACTGGTGTCGTGTTATGGGGCCAGTGGGTACTTGACGCAGCCTCTGCACCTCCTCTTGTTCCAACCCTTCCGTCTGCATCGCTTTCGTTGAAATAATAAGTGAAAGCTGCCGCCTCTCGGATACACATAATAATGCTGGTAAATACTGTAAGGATGGAGGATGGGGGATGGCGGCTGCACGTACCGGCAGGATCTGCAGAGACAGCACTTTTTATCAATGCGAGCAGCTGTTGCAAGCAAATCATTACACTTTATAGGGCCGCTCCTGATTGGCTGCCTGCAGAGCGGCGGAACGATTATAATTACCGGTGAGAACCAAATACATTAAATGGATTCTACAGTCAAATCAATATGATCAGGAGCGTGTCATCTATGATCTATTACAGACGGAGAAAGCGAGACGTGGGCGGCTTTGTGTTCTATTTATTAATACCGCAGAGTTTCTAATTAAAACCCCCCATATATTGCTCAATTAACGTACCATTAATACACCAAACAATACAGAATACACACATACAGCATATTGCTGAATTAAAACTGCCATACAGTGCTCAATTCATACCCCCATATTATATTGAAATAAAACACATATATATTGATCTATTAAAACCACCATACAGTGCTGAATTAATACCCCCAGACGATATTCAAATAAAACACACATATATTGATCTATTAAAACCGCCACGCAGTGCTCAATTTATACCCCAGGTAACAGTGAATCAATACAACACATACTGTATATTACGCAATTAAAACTGCCAGACAGTGCTTATTTAACACTGTACACAATACTGAATTAATGCACACATATATTGCTCAATTAAAACCATTGTGCAGTGCTGAACACCCCAGATAAAAATGAATTAATACACATATATTGATTTATTAAAACGGTCATACAGTGCTCAATTGATTTCAGATAATTTTGAGTTAATCCACATATATACTGATCAATTAAAACCGCTATACAGTGATCAATTAGTATTAAATCATTCTAAATTAAACACACACATATATTAATTTATTAAAACGGCCATACAGTGCTCAATTACTATCAAATAACCCTGAATTAATATCAACTAAAACCATCATACAGTTCTCAATTAATACACCCAAATACTGATATAATACACAAATATTTCTATTAAAACTGCCATACAGTGCTCTACTAACACCCCAGAAAAGGCCGGGGGTCACGCTTGCGAGTACAATGCGAGAAACTCGTGCGAGTTCCTCGCCTCAATATGCGACACTCGGGACCGGATTGTGCGGCTGAATGTATTTCCATGCAGCTGAACGCTCCGGTCCGAACCGCCGGCGGCAGTGGTGGGTATTGAGGCGAGAGTCTCCAGCAGGTTTCTCGCATTGCACTTGCAAGTGTGACCCCGGCCTAAGAGTGAATAAATACTCACATTTATTCCTCAATTAAAACCGCCATACAGTGCTTAATTAACACCCTAGACAATACTGAATTAATACACACATATATTTCTCAGTTAAAACCGCCATACAGTGCTCAATTAATACTCAAGATAATATTGAAATAATAAACACAATATTGGTCTATTAAAATTTCTATACACCGCTCAATTATGACTTAATACACATATATTTATCAACTAAAACCACCTTCAATGCTCAATTAGCAGCCCAGATAATGTTTAATAATAAAGGCCTACATTTTTATATTAAAACCGCAGTACAGAAAATCCTGAATTAATACACTCATGTATAATATAATTTTATCTGCCATATAATGCTCAATTAAGACATCAAATAACACTGAATTTATATATATATTTTTTTTTCTTTTATCAATTAAAACCACCATACAGTGTTCAATTAATACCTCAGATAATGCTGAAATAATATACACATATATTGCTCAATTAAATCCACCATAAAAAAGCTCAATTAATACCCCAGATAATAATGAAATAATACACACACATATATTGATCTATTAAAACCGTCATACAGTGCTCAATTAATATCTCAGAATAATAGTGAATTAATACACACATATATTACTTAATTAAAACCATCATACAATGCATTATTAATACCATAGGAAACCCCGCCTGATATCAAGCCATGCTTTGATAAACATCATACCCACCACACCAACACTTTTTAAAAAGCCAAAGAGCTCATAAAAAATGTTGCCAATTGTGGTTGACGGTGTCCTAAAGAGAGAAGATGAGAACTAAGAAACTATCTGACCCTGGAAAATGTAGAATTACTGAGAAAAGGAAACATTTAAGTGCTTTTTTTTTTGCAGATAATATATGCAGTCTTTTAGCCCCACCCATGAGGAACAGACATATGCTAAAGCTCTCCATTAATACCTGATGTTTATATTTAACCCTTACAATCCCCAAGTGCACACTCTGGTAAACAAAATAGTATGTATAATTCCTGGTTCAGGGCCTGACGTAGACATTTTCTTTGCTTTTCCTTGTTTCCTGGTGTCAGGCTCCGCCCCCGCAGGGTCTGCACTAGGCAAAACACGGTATATACTTGTCCGAGAGGGTTTCTTTAAAGTCCTGGCACTCTCCATGGCTAAGACGTAGAACGGTTTATTGAAAAGAACTAAGCTGCCGTTTCGGCTGTTCTGCGAGCGGAGCCCTATTATTTTTTACATAACATTTACTTGCTCTACAATTAAGTAATTGCATCTCCTCTCTACCCACAGATAGGCCGGCATGCTGCACATGTGTTCATGGTTGAATACAGATGATCCTGGGAATGTGTCTGGAATCAAAAGTGTTGATACTGAACTAAAAAAAAAAAACAACAGGAAAAAAACGAAGCCTGGAAGGTGAACGGTATCTGCAGATGTCAGCGTGCTGCACAGAGCATGCAGATACCCACAAGGAGGGTAAGGGGAAGGCACTGAGAAATCAGCAAAACTCATACACCAAGGAAGCCGCTGAACACAATCCCTAGATAATCTCCTCCTTTGGCCTAAGATCCTGTATTTGCATTGTGCCACTTTCCAAAATATCAACATATAGCAACATGCTCACTGCCTCCTACAAGTCCAACAACTCCCATCTTCCGACGTGATCACATGGGTGGGGTAAGGACAGAAGAGGAGTATGCTGAGCTTGGTGAAGGCAGTGACTTGTTCAAAGCTCCATGATCATGTCTGCATATCACTCTGGTATGAATTGGGTAACGTATAATGAGCCGACATGTCACTGACTTCCGCAACGGTGCCCATGTCTTTGGGTCCCCGATGCTGAGAAATACAGGCAGAGACTTATACATCAAGTAATACCATCACGGAGGCGTCTGATTGGCTCCAAATGTATTCTGCAGCCGGAAAACGACCTCCAAAAAACCAGCCAATGTCATTAAGGACAAGAAGTCCTGGAGGTGATGATCCGGCCCCCGCAGAGCCCTCATCTGACATCATCCAGTCTGTCTGGGATCACATGAAGAGACAGAAGGATCCGCACAATCCTCGTGCACAGAAGATCTGGGGTCAGCTCTCCAAGATGTTTGGAACAATCTCCTGCCAAGTTCCTTCAAACACTGTATACAAGTGACGAGACGAAGTGATGGAGAAGACGGGCGATCACCAGATACTGATGATGGAGGTGATGGGCGGTCACCAGATACTGATGATGGAGGTGACAGGTGGTCACCAGATACTGATGATGGAGGCGACGGGCAGTCACCAGATACTGATGATGGAGGACACAGGCGGTCACCAGATACTGATGATGGAGGAGACAGGCGGTCACCAGATACTGATGATGGAGGTGACAGGTGGTCACCAGATACTGATGATGGAGGCGACGGGCAGTCACCAGATACTGATGATGGAGGACACAGGTGGTCACCAGATACTGACGATGAAGACGACAGGTGGTCACCAGATACTGATAATGGAGGAGACAGGCAATCACCAGATACTGATGACGGATGTGATGGGTGGTCACCAGATACTGATGATGGAGACAACAGGTGGTCACCAGATACTGATGATGGAGACGACAGGTGGTCACCAGATACTGATGACTGAGGATATGGGCGGTCACCAGATACTGATGATGGAGGTGATGGGCGGTCACCAGATACTGATGATGGAGGTGATGGGCGGTCACCAGATACTGATGATGGAGACGACAGTTGGTCACCAGATACTGATGATGGAGGAGACAGGCGGTCACCAGATACTGATGATGGCGGTGATGGGAGGTCACCAGATACTGATGATGGAGACGACGGGCGGTCACCAGATACTGATGCCGGAGGTGATAGGCGGTCTTCAGATACTGATGACGGAGGTGACGGGTGGTCACCAGATACTGATGATGGAGGTGACGGGCGGTCACCAGATACTGATGACAGAGGTGATGGGCGGTCACCAGATACTGATGACGGAGGTGATAGGCGGTCTTCAGATACTGATGCCGGAGGTGACGGGTGGTCACAAGATACTGATGATGGAGGTGACGGGCGGTCACCAGATACTGATGACAGGTGATGGGCTGTCACCAGATACTGATGGGATTTAGATTTCTCTTTTGCTCATTAATTTTGCTAAATGATCAAAATAAATTATTAACACTTCTACTTTTAAAAGCTTCTTACTTTTTAGTATTCTCTCCACACCGGTTTAAAACTTTTGCACAGTGTATACATATACAGTATTCAACATAAATGAGACCCTTTAGTTTCTTTTCACAATCAACATTTTCTGTTGCATACTCCTAAAATACTGTCACAAATGTGGGCTGTCCATTGCAAGCAAGATTTGTTATTTTGCACAACCAGGAAAGTAATTTTCTTAATAAATGAATTCAAGACCATGTTGCAAAAATGAGCACACCACAGGTAAGTCTAATTATTCATTAATCAGGGGTCCAGCAAACAGGTGACTATAAAAGGACATTACTTAACAAAGGAAAACCCCTTCACATGTCATGCTGTCAAAAATGGCACCACATGGAAGAGAAATGTCACAAGACCGGAGGAAAAAAGATAATTTATTTGCACGAGAAAGGTGAATGTTAAAAAAGATAAGAAATGTCTTACTAATTAGTGAGAACACTAGAGAAAAAGTGATACAAAAATGTAACAAAGGTGGAACTGCAGCCAACTCTCAGAGAGCACCAGGCCAACCACAGAAGTTAACACTTAAACAGGAGAGAATCCTGATGGGAGGGTTGAAGAAAATAATCTTTCTAGTTCATATCAGTAAAAGAAGTAGGAAGTCAAACTGGGGTGAGTGTTTCCCACGACACAATCTGGTGTATATTGCAGAGGAGTAGCATGCAAGGGTGTCGTCCACAAAAGAAGCCTCTCCTAAAGCCCATTAAAGAAAAGCTGCCTACAATTTGCAAGGGCCCATGAAGAAAAATATGAAAACTATGAAAACTACTGGGACTCTGTACTCTGGCGTGATGGGACCAAGATAAATGTTTTTATAACTGAGGGCGTCATAAAGGTGAGGAGTACAGAAAAAAAATGCATCGTGCCTACAGTGAAACATAGTGGTGGCAGTTTCCTCAGTTGGGGCTGCATGATGGCTGCTGGTGTCAGGAGTTACATTTCATTGATGGTATTATGAATTTGCATCTGCTGCATTTCTGAAGAAGAACACAGTGAAAGTGACTCAATGGTCAAGTGTCTCCTGATCTGAACCCAGCCGAGCATCTATGGAGAATTCTGAAGAGACAAGTTGTCATCACTCTCCATCCGGCTTCCAGGCTCTAGGAGAGCTCGTTCTAGAACAGGGTTCCCCAACTCCAGTCCTCAAGGCCCACCAACAGATCATGTTTTCAGGATTTCCTTAGTATTGCACAGGTGAGGCAATTATCACCTGAGCAATACTAAGGAAATCCTGAAAACATGATCTGTTGGTGGGCCTTGAGGACTGGAGTTGGGGAACCCTGTTCTAGATGAATGGAAAAAGATAAATTTGGCACTATACCGTCAACTTGTTCATTCCATGCCTATACGACTTGGTGATGTGCTTAAAAATCATGAAGGTCATGCAAAATACTAGATTTTGATGCGGGGTGTACTCATTCTCGCATCTAGCAATTCGAGTAAAACTGTAGATTTTGTAATGAAAGTTATATTAGTAACCTTAATGTCATGTTATGAGTTAAAAAATGATCTAAGAAACTCACTCTTGTCAAAATTTTGTCAACACGGTGTGAGAATCATGTGGGAATAGTGGATGAGGGCAGGTATATCTCGCCCAGATTCCTTTCCTATGTGGCCTAGTCTGGTCAGTATATCACCTGCTTGCTAATGAATAATGGGAGGTGGATATAAAAGGATGCCAGGTGGTTGTGTGAGTGTCTCAGCCTGGGAACACAGAGAGTCTGTCTGTGTGAGAGACACACGTGAGTGGAAGCAGTGCCCACTGCAACTGTGGTTTGGCTGGACGGGAGAAGCCCGCCAGTTGGTAGTTAGGTCGGATCTTGTTTAGTTAGTGCCGGACAGGCAAGGATTTGTTTTATGTTTTATTTCCTTTATGCATTGCTTTCACCTTTAATAAACCTGACCCAGTGTCAGTTACACCCGGACCCCGGCTGTGTGCCTGAGTTTCATGCTAAACGCACGTGACCTTTGACCCCAGCAAAGGAGATCCCGGAGTGTTTTATGACAACGGTCACAATATAGCCACTTATATTGCACAATATTTCCACAACTATTTTGCATAACATTTCCCATGGAGCTTTGCTCTAAAGACTTCATACTAGCTGGTTCTCCACAATCAGAATCACTACTTTCTGAGAGGTAGGTCCCTAGTGACCTTCTCAGCTACTTGTCCAGACAATGACTTCCTACCTTCCCGGAGTTCCTCTTTAACTATGATAGTGTCAGCGTTTTTTGCACATTACTTGTATTTTTTCTATGACTTAGTCATCTCTCTTATGCATGTAAACTTAGAAAATCTGCTAGGAGCTTCTTTCCGACTTCATCTCCTAAGCGCTGGGAATTGCTCTCTAAGTGGGTCAATATGCTGAGAACTTGATTTAGAACATGTTTGATGTTTGGCTAATTATTTCTGAACCAAGATTTCATGGGAAAAGACAAAAATCACTGATACGTTTCAAGATCAGATAACATAAATGAGTTGTTCAGCCCCTTCTCTAAATGAGAACCTGCAAGAGAGCTGATCGCCGTGGATCTGATAGATGAGGATCACAGCGATCAGATGTTATGGTAAGAGAAACTTGAAGACATCCTTACATTTTTCTGCAGTGGCCACTACAGGAGAACCGTGGTATTGCATGGTGAACCTAATGAAACAGAAAACATCTACGGTAATACTGTCACAAGGGTGTCATGTCCCCGTGGAAGACCTGGAGCTAAACGGTCACGTCGGGTAATGAATAGCAGGTCTCCTTTAGAGATGGTGTGATTTGTGTCCCATATTAAATGGATTTAGTTTCCTCTGAAGAGGTTAATGACCTTTTCTATGCTGGTCAGAAACATACAGCTCCATTTCAGCTGCTTCTGATCTGGTCATTACCTCTTCCTATAAATACTGGCCAGACCTTCTTGTCCCTGCCGATGAAAGTTTTCCTATGCTGTGTACTAAGGCTAACTGGTTGGAGCTGTAGTAGTGGTCTGTGGTTTGCTGTAGAAGGGGGGTTATCTTCTGGTTCCCGTTCCTATTTATTTTAATCCTCCCTGTCCCTATCATCCTCCCTATTGTTGGTTAGCGCTTTTGTGTGACAGAGGTTTCTTTGTTATCCCTGTTTTGTCTTTGTGTCTGGTTCACCTTACACATTCCTGTCCCATGCCTCATGGGAGGGGAGAGATTAGGGTTTAACAGGAGCATAGAAAGGTCGGAGACTCGGGCCTCTCTACCTTCAAGAGTACCCCCGGGACAGGGATAGAGTCCCAGTTCCAGAGACTGTTTGAGGCCCCCCTTCCTTACCGAAGACAGTCACAGCATGACAAATTCATGGTCTTATCAAGTCTTTCAAAAACGATAGATATTCTCTGTGCAAGACAAAAAAAAAGCTCTGACCCTAATAAAGGTATATAATAAAACTCATCGGCGCAGAACTTGTAACCCATTAAAAATTCAAATAATTTTGAAAATGGGTTTTTTAAACAAAACCTTTAAGAAAAACTCCCAACAAGTGGTCATAAAGCATTTTAACCCCATCCCATCCCATAGCATACTGATATGCGGTTGTATGGAGTGACCTCAACTTCACACAGAGGAGGTCTGGGTGGCTTTATACTGGCAACGCCTGCGATCGGACAAAGAGTGGCATTTGAACTGCACCACCCACTCGGGCGCCCATCAATTCCCCACTGATATGACTGCAGGGTGCAGATGAGCTTCCAAGATAGATGGGGTCTAAGGCCCTCGTCGTCGTCATCTTGATAATCTCGCGAAGCCCACCTGTATGCCGTGATTCACAGGAGACCCTGATTTTCATTATACGTTGCCAAGCTGAAGCACATAAGACAGGCAATCAAATGATCCAAGGCTCAAGTCCCCTGTGGGGACGAAAAGATGATGTGCTAATTAAAAAAAATACATATTTGTGTGTATATATATATTTATTTTTACAATTTTTTAATATAAAATTGAAATACACTTTTTCCTTCAGTTAAAAATAAAATACAATCTATCAAATATAATAATATTTAACTAATAAGGTAAAAGTCAAAAAGAAATAAATAAATGAAATGTTCAAAATTACAGTTTTTCTCATCACCTCAACTCCATCCAAAAATGCAATAAAAGGTGATCAAAATGTGGAATGTGACCAAAAATGGTGCCAATAAAAAAGTACAACTTAGCATGCCAAGAACAAGTACATATCTCCATCTACAGAGCAAAGAAAAACAAAAGGTACGGGTCCCAGAAAATGGTGATACAATGTTTGTTTGTTTTTTCACAAAGATCAGAGTTGAGTAACTCAAATACATATAAGATAATTTTGAAAAAAAAAGTATGGCATCGCCAAAAGCGCACGGACCTGGAGAATCCCGTTGTCTGATCTTTTTTTATCACACAATAAACAGCCTCCAAAAAAAATTAAAGTCACGAAATCATAGCGGAATTGCATTTAATTTCACCATTTCACCCCAATTTGAATTTTTTTTCCTATTTTTCAGCACATTTTACGGTAAGGAAAATGGTGTGAATCAAAACTAGAATTCCTCCAGCAACCAACAAGTCCCCATACAGCGATGTAGAAGGAAAAATTGTAAAAGTTTTGGGTATTGGAAAATGAGAAGGAAAAAACAAAAATACAAAAGAAAAATAAATTTAAAAAAATTTTTTTTCCAAAGTTAAAACACAGGGTGAAAAATATCGATATTACCGCAATGTGTGAACACGACCTTACAAGGAGTAGTGACTGAAAGATCGCACTACGCAAATTCCATTTATCGTCCTGTGATCGCCATCCATGGGAGTAACGTTAGTGGTTTCCATGCAGTGACGTCTCAGATTCTCTATCATTAAAACATGAATCAGACTTCTACCTAGAAGCACGCAGCGCCACATTAGCAGCGGATATGCATTCATTTTGTGTGGGGGTGGAAGCTCCAATAATTTTTTAAATTAAAATAAAAAAAAACTTTACTAAAGAATAAAATGTCAAGGAATGAATTACCGGGACGGCGTCAGCATGGGCATTAATCAACAATGTATGCACACGAAGTGACACACCGGATCACGCTGATCTGGAACCAGCAATTTTCCACAGATTCCGCCCTTAGGTTTCACGTTTTCACTGAGTTGAGGGGTTTTTTTTTCCGCTTTTATCTTTAAAGTAAAGATCAGTCTGTGAAATGTCAGATAACAGCGTCTCTCATCCCTCAAGATTTTTTCAACAATTTCACTGACATTTTTGCCTTACTGAAAAAAAACCAGGAGCTGAAATTGTAAGATGGAAAGATTAAAGACCGTTATTATTACTTTATGTGATGAACGCAAGCAGGAGGCACGCCGTTGCCACCAAATTGTGATGAACGAAGCGGCCGGT
Organism: Dendrobates tinctorius; assembly: GCF_039654945.1. Classification (NCBI taxonomy): domain Eukaryota; kingdom Metazoa; phylum Chordata; class Amphibia; order Anura; family Dendrobatidae; genus Dendrobates; species Dendrobates tinctorius. The sequence goes on from NW_027361691.1 coordinate 6,580,167, forward strand.
GCCACCAAAACGTCACGATCCCACCACTGACACAGGTGTATCAGCTCTCCAGTGCCCCCCTTACCCTCAGGTCAGTCAGGGAACTGCACCTAGGATAATTAGTCGCCGGACGGGCTGCTTGTTGTGCATGGGCAACTAGACTACGGCAGTAAGGGAATTATCAATGCTGTGGTCTCAACCACTCATTCAGCTATATAATACCCTTCTGTACTGCCAGCTAGCCTAGCCAGTCGCGCACACCACGCTGCCACCAGCCACGCTTTACTTAATCAAAGAGGTAATTAAGAGGGTCCGCGGTAAACCCCTGAAATTAGTAGCGATTATCTAAAAAAGGCGCATAGTTCGTTTCCTAGAGCATGGAGACAGAGCTAATAGATTTTATCATTTATTCCCAAAAGAATGCGGGCAGTGATTACATAGATAAAAGTTGCTATAAAGTTGAGACATTACATATGTACAATACAAATATAACATAAAGGGCATTAAAAAACAGAAAGCAACACTCACATGTGCTTAGTCGGTATCAGGCAGACCAAGTGGCTGGGGAGAGAAGGCGGAGCCACACGTCTCCACTCATCTGGGTTCTGGTCGGCACGGACGCTGTAGCTCCCACTGACTCATTGTAAGGGAGGAGTGCCTTATAGCCCAGGGTCTGTGACATCACGAAAGGGGCAGTCTGCAGAAGTTCATCCCCCCTTTCTCCAAGTTGCAAATTAACTAAAAAACTTATGATAACCATATCTCAAAGAGGGAAGCTCGTATCAACACACTGAGGGCCTCTTAGGTTGTAGTTCATCGAATGTAATAAGCAACATCAGACATGCCATACTTAGGACACTCCATTTGGAAGCAATCCATATCTCAGGTTCTGGCGATGATAGAACTTTGCAAGAGCCACCGTAGGGAAGCCGGGTCCGCGCAGATCACAGAAATATCCGTTTCATTTTTCTGTCGCGATCGGAGCCCATGCTAGCCTATTTTAATATCTCTCATAGTTGTATTTCAGACACATGTCCCAGAAAACAAAGGACTTCCTTTAGCTTAACTAATTAACATTCCTTTCTGTGGAGATGGGCCAAATGCTATAGGGGAAGTGTCCTATTACCAGTGTGGACACAGGCTGTTAAGGAGGGGGAAGGAGAGAAGCTGTAGGAGCTGACAGGCTGAATTTCTCATTAGAGTGAAGTGGGAGATTTCTAAAAGGTTCTAGAAACATCATACTTTATAGACATTTTACATTACACTTTATATAGTGGGAAGATTTTGGCAACATTCAAAAAAATCATGTTATTGCTCATAGAAGGCAGTATTATAGCACTTATATTCCTATACATAGCTGCAGTATTATAGTAGTTACATTCCTGGACATAGAGGGCAGTATTATAGTAGTTATATTCTTGTACATAGGGGGCAGTATTATAGTAGTTATATTCTGGTACATAGAGGGCAGTATTATAGCACTTATATTCCTATACATAGGAGCAGTATTATAGTAGTTATATTCTTGTACGTAGAAGCAATATTATAGTAGTATATTCTTGTACATAGGAGCAGTATTATAGTAGTTATATTTTTGTACATCGGAGCAGTATTATAGTAGTTACATTCTTGTACATAGGGGCAGTATTATAGTAGTTATATTCTTGTACATAGGGGCAGTATTATAGTTGTTATATTTTTGTACTTAGGGGCAGTATTATAGTAGTTATAGTCTTGTACATAGGGGGCAGTATTATAGTAGTTATATTCTTATACATAGGAGCAGTATTATAGTAGTTATATTCTTGTACATGGGGCAGTATTATAGTAATTATATTCTTGTACATAGGAGCAGTATTATAGTAGTTATATTCTTGTACATAGGAACAGTATTATAGTAGTTATATTCTTGTACATAGGGGCAGTAATATAGTAGTTATATTCTTGTACATAGGGGCAGTATTATAGTAGTTATATTCTTGTACATAGGGGCAGTAATATAGTAGTTATATTCTTGTACATAGGGGCAGTAATATAGTAATTATATTCTTGTATATAGGAGCAGTATTATAGTAGTTATATTCTTATACATAGGAGCAGTATTATAGTAGTTATATTCTTATACATAGGAGCAGTATTATAGTAGTTATATTCTTGTACATAGGGGCAGTATCATAGTAGTTATATTCTTGTACATAGGGGCAGTATTATAGTAGTTATATTCTTGCACATAGGAGCAGTATTATAGTATTATAGTAGTTATATTCTTGTACATAGGAGCAGTATTATAGTAGTTATATTCTTGTACATAGGGGCAGTATTATAGTAGTTATATTCTTGTACATAGGGGCAGTAATATAGTAGTTATATTCTTGTACATAGGGGCAGTAATATAGTAATTATATTCTTGTATATAGGAGCAGTATTATAGTAGTTATATTCTTATACATAGGAGCAGTATTATAGTAGTTATATTCTTATACATAGGAGCAGTATTATAGTAGTTATATTCTTGTACATAGGGGCAGTATCATAGTAGTTATATTCTTGTACATAGGGGCAGTATTATAGTAGTTATATTCTTGCACATAGGAGCAGTATTATAGTATTATAGTAGTTATATTCTTGTACATAGGAGCAGTATTATAGTAGTTATATTCTTGTACATAGGGGCAGTATTATAGTAGTTATATTCTTGTACATAGGCGCAGTATTATAGTAGTTATATTCTTGTACATAGGCGCAGTATTATAGTAGTTATATTCTTGTACATAGGGGCAGTATTATAGTAGTTATATTCTTGTACATAGGGGCAGTAATATAGTAGTTATATTCTTGTACATAGGGAGCAGTATTTTAGTAAAATAAGCTAGAAAATCCAGCGCAGAAGCTTCAAGGAAATACCTTTATTGGATCACGGTAAGTAGAGCAGGATAAAAAACATAGCAGCAGTATTATAGTATAGTCTTGTACATAGGATCAGTATTATAGTAGTTATATTCTTGTACATAGGATCAGTATTATAGTAGTTATATTCTTGTACATAGGAGCAGTATTATAGTAGTTATATTCTTGTACATAGGGGCAGTATTATAGTAGTTATATTCTTATACATAGGAGCAGTATTATAGTAGTTATATTCTTGTACATAGGAGCAGTATTATAGTAGTTATATTCTTGTACATAGGAGCAGTATTATATTAGTTATATTCTTGTACATAGGAGCAGTATTATAGTAGTTATATTCTTGTATATAGGGGCAGTATTATAGTAGTTATATTCTTATACATAGGAGCAGTATTATAGTAGTTATATTCTTGTACATAGGAGCAGTATTATAGTAGTTATATTCTTATACATAGGAGCAGTATTATAGTAGTTATATTCTTGTACATAGGAGCAGTATTATAGTAGTTATATTCTTGTACATAGGAGCAGTATTATATTAGTTATATTCTTGTACATAGGAGCAGTATTATAGTAGTTATATTCTTGTATATAGGGGCAGTATTATAGTAGTTATATTCTTGTACATAGGGGCAGTAATATAGTAGTTATATTCTTGTACATAGGGGCAGTAATATAGTAGTTATATTCTTGTACATAGGAGCAGTATTATAGTAGTTATATTCTTGTACATAGGGGCAGTAATATAGTAGTTATATTCTTGTACATAGGGGCAGTAATATAGTAGTTATATTCTTGTACATAGGGGCAGTATTATAGTAGTTATATTCATAGAATACATCATTGTAAATACAAACCTATGCTTTGTATCTCCCCCACCTCATTGTAGATTGTAAGCTCCACAAGCAGGGTCGTCTTATTTCGCTTTAATTATTGTATTGTTAACGTTGTTACTTATGACTGTTGTGTTTGAAACTGTTCAACTGTAAAGCGCTGCGGAATATGTTGGCGCTATATAAATAAAGATTATTATTATTATTTATTATTATTATTAGAATCATAGAATCGTAGAGTTGGAAGGGACCTCCTGGGCCATCTGGTCCAACCCCCTGCTCAAAGCAGGATTCGCTAAATCATCCCAGTCAGATGTCTGTCCAGCCTCTGTTTGAAGACTTCCATTGAAGGAGAACTCACCACTTCTCGTGGCAGCCTGTTCCACTCATTGATCACTCTAACTGTCAAAAAGTTTTTTCTAATATCTAATCTGTGTCTCCTCCCATTCAGTTTCATCCCATTGCTTCTAGTCTTTCCTTGCGCAAATGAGAATAAAGTTGATCCTTCTACAATGTGACAGCCCTTTAGATATTTGTAGACAGCTATTAAGTCTCCTCTCAGTCTTCTCTTTTGCAAACTAAACATTCCCAAATCCTGCAACCTTTCCTCATAAGACAGGGTTTGCAGACCGGTCACCATTCTGGTCGCTCTTTTCTGAACTTGCTCCAGGGGCAGTATTATAGTAGTTATATTCTTGTATATAGGGGCAGTATTATAGTAGTTATATTCTTATACATAGGAGCAGTATTATAGTAGTTATATTCTTGTACATAGGGGGCAGTAATATAGTAGTTATATTCTTGTACATAGGGGCAGTATTATAGTAGTTATATTCTTGTACATAGGAGCAGTATTATAGTAGTTATATTCTTGTACATAGGGGGCAGTAATATAGTAGTTATATTCTTGTACATAGGGAGCAGTATTTTAGTAAAATAAGCTAGAAAATCCAGCGCATAAGCTTCAAGGAAATACCTTTATTGGATCAGGGTAAGTAGATCAGGATAAAAAACATTAAGATAGTCGCAGCTATCTGAGAAAAATCATTAAAAACGTCTTCAGACGCGTTTCAGACAACAAGTAGCCTTAGTCATTGTTCAAAAAAAAGATCATTGTAGAAAATAGAAATTGCATTCACAGGTAACATAGCTAGTGGTTTCCACATAGAAAATGACTTTTTTCGCTTCATTGCACAATACAAATAAGCAGGACAAAATATCAAAAAGACAAACAAATAAATATATAAGGTATGTACAAAGATTCAAGAGTTCTCTCTATAAAGCCAATGATGGAACACCAAAGTAAGAGCTTAAAACTTAGCTAGAATTACACACAACAGTGTTTATGGAAATAATTAAAAATAAATTACGAGCTGCGAGACATGTCATAAAATATACATTATCGAATATAAAAAATCTGCACCTCTGAGAAAGCATTTCTTAGCAGATCCTGATAGGCAGAAACCTCAATTAAAGAGGCAGCACAAAGGAAAGGTTAATTATGTTCCTGAATATTTAAAAAGCACAAACGAAACAACCTACACAGCTTATACTTATACTTCACGCTAGACCTTGGAAATCGCGGTCCCAGAGTCTGGAGGAAGAGTGGAGAGGCCACAATCCAAGCTGCTGGAGGTCTAGTGTGAAGTCTCCACCATCAGTGATGGTTTGGGGAGCTATGTCATCTGCTGGTGTAGGTCCACTGTGTTTTATGAAGACCAAAGTCAGCGCAGCCGTCTACCAGGACATTTTGGAGAACTTCATGCTTCCCTCTGCCGACAAGCTTTTTGGAGATGGAGATTTCATTCTCCAGCAGGACTTGGCACCTGTCCACACGGCCACAAGTACCAATACCTGGTTTACATACAACAGTATCACTGTGCTTGATTGGCAGCAAACTCGCCTGACCTTAACCCCATAGAGAATCTATGGAGTATTGTCAAGAGGAAGATGAGAGACACCAGACCCAACAATGCAGACGAGCTGCAGGCTGGTATCAAAGCATCCTGGGCTTCCATAACCCCTCAGCAGTGCCACAGGCTGATCGCCTCCATGCCACGCCGCATTGATGAGGTAATTGATGCAAAAGGAGCCCCGACCAAGTATTGAGTGCATTTACTCAACATACATTTCAGTAGGCCAACATTTCGGATTTTAAAATCATTTTTCAAGCTGGTGTTATAAAGTATTCTAATTTCCTGAGATAATGACTTTTGGTCAGAAATAAACACGTGAAATAGATCACTCTGTGTGTTATGACTATTGACTCTATATAATACATGAGTTTAACTTTTTGTATTTAAGAACTGAAATAAATTATCTTTTTGATGATATTCTAATTTTGGGAGATGCACCTGTGTATATATATATATATATATATATATATATATATATATATTTGCTTAAAATGCAAAAGGAAATGTGTCATCTTTAATTTTAGGCCTTTTAGAGATCTCCAACTTGCTTAACTATTCACAATAACAGTAATTTTGTCTAGGGGTGTCCTTACATTTCCATGCCACTGTACACATATCTAATGCTACATCTATGCAGTGGGAAGGTAATAATTTTTGCAGACTGTAATAACTCATTAATTTACTGGTCGCTTTGATTTTTTTATGTGTCTGTAAAGTCTCATTAGAGCAAAAGGATCCGATGTTTCTTTATCTGAAATTGGTTTTGTGTTTATGCCTATTTTATGTTTTGTTTATATTAAACATTTCCTGTAACATCAGTTGTATTATTGTTTTAAGACTCATTATGCTCCAGACAGTATCTGCGTTGCTCTAATTAAATTAATTGGGCTGCGTTTACCTTGGCAATCTGAAAAACTAACACCAATTTTTATGCCAAAAAAATAATTTATTCTATCTGTTGTGTATCGCAGACAGCGATACAATTGGTATGTTATATTATGTTGTGGGGGTTGAGTGTATATTGTTTTTATCTGAATTGAATTGATTAAGCATGGTGTGACCATGCAACTGGAATATGTGTATATCCCTTGTTCTAGTTCTCATCCTATGGTGTTCGCCAAGTTAGCTGAAGTGAAAACTTGCGTCTTCATTTCTGGGATATACAGAATAATAATAGAACGGAGGGGCACAGAAAAAAAGGGAAAAAATTGTTCCAGAATCCATGGAGCAGCACTGATTAATAAATCCCGAGAAATGTCCTTTTTAGAAGAGGATTGTTAATTAGTGACAAGAGACTGTGGGACCCCTTCCTGATCCCTCGAAATAGGGGCGCCCTGAGCTATCCCTGTCCCCTGCATTACCCCAGATGGTGGAGATGTCGGGCTCTCATACCTTGCTATACTCCTATCTTACCCTTATCTGTTTTCTCCCCCACCCAGTGTACAGGCAAACACCAGACTGACAGGGGTAGACAGACAGGGATATCATAAAACTACAATCATACAAATACACTCACAAAGCAGCAGATGTGAAAACTGGGAAGGAATAGGAAGTAAGAAACCAAATGGGAGAGGATAAGGATAAACACACAAACCAACTCCACCCAGCAATCTCCTGAAAAACTCTTTAAAACGCCTACTCCAAACACTGAACTTCCCCTTCAACACCAAACCAGGTAGTGGTAACTATCACTGGCAAGATCAGAAGCAAGGAGGCGGGTTCTTATACCTGCTGGGAGTAACAAACTCAGAACAGCTGATACAACCTAAGACATAGAACTCCAGGAGTCCAATTAAGCAGTACCTTGCAGCACCAGAGCAAAGAAAGACAAAACTTTTAATAGGACCGTGACTCCGTTCTAACTACTGCAGGTGTATATGTCACGAAATGCTGTGATCATTTCACTCCACTCTGTTGTGGTATCCCCATGACAGGGATTTTTCCCTTTTGCACTTTCTTTTTTTCCTTCCCTTATTCCAAGAGTCATAACTTTGTTATTTGTTCGTACACACAGCTGTAGTTTTAATAGCACCATTAATTTTAACAGATATTATACTGAAATTTGTTCCATGTAGGGTTGAACTGAATAAAAAAAAAACAGTAATTCTGTAGTTGTGTTTTGAACATTGGCTTTTACAATATTCAGTTTGTGGTAAAGGTAAACTGGTAACTTTGTTCTTTGGGTCAGCACAGATATGGTGATATCAAAATTGGATGAAGAACATTATTACAGAAAGGGGCCCAGGATGGAGTACATTATACCAGTAATAGGGACATTGTTACTGGTAGGGGCCCAGGATGGAGTATGTTATACCAGTAAAAAGGACATTACTGGTAAGGGCCCAAGATGGGGGACATTATTATTATTGGAAAGGGGCTAGGATGGGGGACATTATTCCAGGAATAGGGACATTGTTACTGGTAGGGGCCCAGGATGGGAAACATTATTACTAGTAAGGGCCCAAGATGGGGGGACATTATAACAGGAAGGGGCCCAAGGTGGGGGACATTATACCAGAAAGGGACCCAGGATGGAGTATGTTATACCAGGAAAAGGGACATTAATATTGGTAGGGGCCCAAGATGGGGGACATTATTATAGGAAGGGGCCTAGGATGGGGGGACATTATACCAGGAATAGGGACATTATTATTGGTAGTGGCCCAAGATGGGAAACATTATTACTAGTAAGGGTCAAGAAAGGGGAACATTATTACAGGAAGGGGCTCAGGATGGGAGACATTATACCAGGAGGAGGTCCAGGATGGAGTACGTTATACCAGGAAAAAGGACGTTTTTACTGGTAAGATCCCAAGATGGTGGACAATATTATAGGGAGGAGCCTAAAATGTGGGGGCATTATAAAAGGAATGGGGACATTATTACTGGCAGGGTCCCAGGTTTGGGGACATTATTACTGATAGGACTCCAGGATGGGGGACATTATTATGGCAAAGGGCTCAGGATGGAGGATATTATGGTCGAAGGAAGGGGCCAAGATGGGGGGACAGTATTATAGTATGGGGCTCAGGGTGGGGGACATTATACTAGGAAGGAGTCCAGGATTGGGTGACATTGTTATAGGATGGGGCCCAGGATAGGGGAGATTATAACAGGATGAAGTACATTATTACTTCAAGGGCCTAGAATGGGTGACATTATAATAGAATGGGTCCCAAGATGGGAAACCGTTTACTGGAAGAAGCCCATGATGAGGAACAGGAAGGGGCCCAGATTGAGGGACAGTATTACTGGAAGGAGCCCATAGTGGGGAACATTTTAACAGGAAGGGGTCAAGATGGGACAATATTACAGGATGGGGCCAAAATGGTGGACAGTATTACATAGGGGGCAACCATGTATGCCTTAAAATATGGAATGCATATAAGGGCCCATACATCTGACCAACAGGACGTGCGGCCCATAGGACTCTGGTTACACCACTGCTAATTACTATAGTAATGCAGGGGAATTGGTGCTCCTTTTTTTTAAAAAAAGAGGGCTCTGACCTCTATAAAGATACATGAAGAAATCAATCAGGAGAGAACATTGTAAGATCCAGCAACTACAGTATGTTCCGAAATCTCTGCGAAGCTGCAGCACAGTGTGTGATGGGGAAACTGATACGGCCCCGTGGCTAGAGCTACATATTTGTCTATGGAGACACTGATAATAAATAAGAAAGCCCAAGTGATTTCTCTATTGGGAAGGGAATGTAATCTGTACGATGCATATGGATCTTGTGAATCACAAAGAAGTAATCAGGCATGGCCGCTCAGAAATTACATTCACATCCTGCTCCGGGGCTAATTAAGGTCATCTCTCTCTCCTACAAATAAATCTGCCTGTTTATTTTTTCTCCCATCGCTTTATTGCTTTGTGCATCTTCCTATTAGAGAATTAGTATCAGAGCATTAACAAGGACTCGTAGGTGGGAAATGCAAATCCAATTTTTGTATCATCCCGCAAAAGAATATATTTCATTGTATGGAATAAAGGCCGTACATCCACTGACGGAGAGGAGGGTTGTCTCCATCATTCACTCACTGCTCCGCTGCATGTCATCGTAGGCAATCCTCAGGAATGTTCTCCAGCAAAACAAGTACAATATGGACACAGTGACTGCACCTGCAGAATAGTGAGTGCAGCTCTGGAGTATAATACAGGATGTAACTCAGGATCAGTAATGTAATGTATGTACACAGTGACTGCACCAGCAGAATAGTGAGTGCAGCTCTGGAGTATAATACAGGATGTAACTCAGGATCAGTAATGTAATGTATGTACACAGTGACTGCACCAGCAGAATAGTGACTGCAGCTCTGGAGTATAATACAGGAGGTAACTCAGGATCAGTGATGTAATGTATGTACACAGTGACTGCACCAGCAGAATAGTGAGTGCAGCTCTGGAGTATAATACAAGATGTAACTCAGGATCAGTGATGTACTGTGTGTACACAGTGACTGCACCAGCAGAATAGTGAGTGCAGCTCTGGAGTATAATACAGGAGGTAACTCAGGATCAGTGATGTAATATATGTACACAGTGACTGCACCAGCAGAATAGTGAGTGCAGCTCTGGAGTATAATACAGGAGGTAACTCAGGATCAGTGATGTAATGTATGTACACAGTGACTGCACCAGCAGAATAGTGAGTGCAGCTCTGGGGTATAATACAGGATGTAACTCAGGATCAGTAATGTAATGTATGTACACAGTGACTGCACCAGCAGAAAAGTGAGTGCAGCTCTGGGGTATAGTACAGGATGTAACTCAGGATCAGTAATGTAATGTACACAGTGACTGCACCAGCAGAATAGTGAGTTCAGCTCTGGAGTATAATACAGGATGTAACTCAGGATCAGTACTGTCATGTATGTACACAGTGACTGCACCAGCAGAATAGTGAGTGCAGCTCTAGGGTAAAATACAGGAGGTAACTCAGGATCAGTAATGTATGTACACAGTGACTGCACCAGCAGAATAGTGAGTGCAGCTCTGGAGTATAATACAGGAGGTAACTCAGGATCAGTAATGTAATGTATGTACACAGTGACTGCACCAGCAGAATAGTGAGTGCAGCTCTGGAGTATAATACAGGATGTAACTCAGGATCAGTACTGTAATGTATATACACAGTGACTGCACCAGCAGAATAGTGAGTGCAGCTCTGGGGTATAGTACAGGATGTAACTCAGGATCAGTAATGTAATGTACACAGTGACTTCACCAGCAGAATAGTGAGTTCAGCTCTGGAGTATAATGCAGGATGTAACTCAGGATTAGTACTGTAATGTATGTACACAGTGACTGCACCAGCAGAATAGTGAGTGCAGCTCTGGGGTATAATACAGGAGGTAACTCAGGATCAGAAATGTATGTACACAGTGACTCCACCAGCAGAATAGTGAGTGCAGCTCTGTTCAGCTGCTGCTCATTGTGGTAATTGAGGGTTTGTTCGCTGCTGATCCTGCTGTGTGCTCCTGAGCTCCAGAGAACCAACACCTCTCCACCCAGGGACCTGCTCTCTCTCCTACACAGGGAGGGAGTGGGTTTCCTGGGATGAGTGAAGGAGCCAAGTCCCAGGCTTCTGTTTCTCGGACCAGGCCAGCGGGGGGGCAGAAGAAAACAGCAACCTGCCTACACATCAGAGGACTCGGGGGTGAGACGCTCCACCAGGAGTCGCAGCAATGTGGCTCCTACTCCCCCCCCAAGTCTGCAGAGACTCAGAGAAGCCGCAAGGCTTCCAACATAGAGGAAAAGCCTGCTAGCAGCATGCAAGATGGCAGTCCTTCCGGAGGAAAGCTGAGTGCTCATGGAGGAGAGGCCGACCTCACTGAAGAAGGTTGGGGGCTGCAGAGGTCCCGGGAGTCTGTGTCCACCTATGCCTTCCGGGTCATGAGCCACCTCCGTGAGTATGAAGAGGCGAGTAAGACCATCAGGAGGCTCCGGGAGGAGCTGCATTGCACAAGCGCTAAAGCTGCAGGTTCCTCCAAACCCAGGAAGAATCATCTCCAGGCGGAGGTAAAGAAACTGAGACATGAAATAAATGAGCTGGAGGTAAGGAAAGCCTTTATAAGAGAGAAGAGTGGTCCCTTTAAGGAAAACTAATAAATGATGACAGATTTAGAGAAATGGCTGATAACAAAGAGCAAAGGCAGATGGGGCTGCAGCCTGAGAGCCAGGTGGATGATGATGATGATGATGATGATGACGACCAGCAGAAAGCCCCACCTGGCGGCCTGCAAAGTCACCCACAGGCCACGTGCAGTGAGCTCCCTGCCGGACAGGTGATATTGACATCTGGTCGCTGCTCTGCTGGCTCTGGGGAGGACAGTGATAACAGTGGCAAGGGAGGGGCGCTAATGGCAGGGACCAAGCTCCTGGAGTCCCCAGTGTGCCTTCAGAATTTCCATTTTGGTGATGATTTACCAGAGAAGTCCCCTGGGGGCCAGAAGACTAAGGCAAAGAAGAACAATCCAAAGCTCCAGGAAGCGGTAAGCTATGTATATGCCCCCCTCCCTGTAGCCCCAGAGTCAGCTGCAGGGTCAGCTCGCTGTATAAGCCCCGTTGCCCAGCCCAGCCCGGATTCTGCTGTGGATCCGGTGCAAAGGTGCGCGGAGAGTACAAAGCACGGTAGTGAGGCGCAGAGCTCCGTCTCTGCTTGTAGTAGCATGGACGTAGCAGGAGGTGCAACAGCCAAGAGGCTGTACAGTGAGGGAGGCCTGGAGGTGGCCGAACAGGCCACGATACTGCGGCGTGCTCCTCAGTGGAAGGGGAGAGCGGCCCAGTGTTAGCGGCAGCTCCGGTTTGCCTCAGGGCCCCTGAATACTGTTGCCGCTGATCACTTAGTTGAGAAGTGACAACAGTGTGAGGGGGTTGTAGGGGCTGGGCAATCCAATCCTCCCAAAGTCCTATTCTGTGTTGGCACCGCTGGTCAACAAGATACTGATATAAAGGATCAGCGGCGCCTAACAGCAGCAAAAGATCAGCGGCGTCTGATATCAATTGTTAAACAGTGGAAATTGCCAGCTGATGATGCGGAGGGCACACGTAAGACCAGGGGTGAGGACACCTCCAGTTCTGTGCAGGAGACTGAGCCCCTTGTGCCTGATGATGCGGAGGTCAAAATGTCACCCCCTGTTGTCACTGGTCCAGCAGGAGTGAATGTGGTGGGGGTTATGAATGAGGAAAATTCTCTCTCTAGTGGCATGATTGCTGGTTTGGTGGAGGGTGAGGGGGTGGGTAAAAATTGTACTGTTGGTGTTGATGTGGTCACTGGTACGGCTGCCCCCCCCCGGTGGTGGCAGCACCCGTTAGTAGTTATGCTGCTGTCACCTCCAGGGCAAATAGGGCGTTCTCCTCATCTCCAGGCTCTAGGGACGGCATGTTGCAGCGGTGTCTCCTGGGGGCTTTAAAGAAGGGGGCGAGATCACTAATGGTAGAGGGTTGAGAGGTTGATTTATCCTTCTGGATAGAGAGGCATGGCCTCAGGCCTTCCGAGAGCAAAACAGTGGGGATACAGTGTGGTCCCTCCCAACAGCCAGGCCGGGTAGTGTGCGTAGGAAAGTAGTCCGTCTTTGGTGGAGGGGCAGCGATGCGTGTTCTCCAAAGTCTAAGGTTGTGGAGCTCCTGTTGAGGATGAGCTTCAAGGCAATTGACATCTACGCCTTGATACATCCCTCTTCCATGCCTGAGTTTGATGTCAGCTTTGTTCGGTCAGAGGGAATTGAGCTCCTCTGGTTGAATTAGGAGTTGGCAAAAAATGCGTCCGGCTGGCGAGACTTTGCCATTCAGGCGGTGTCTCGCCAAAACCAAGTCAAGAAAGTGACCGTGATGACTTGTAACGAGTCGCTTTTTTTTTATATGACATCATGACGTGGCTTGGCCGATGTGGAGAGGTGGTGGAGATGCATAAGAAGAACCGTGACGAGTTTGGTATCTGGTCAGGGGCCTGGACGTTTATGGTAAAACTTAAGCATTCAGGTGGTACGGTTGCCCACATTCCATCATCTGCCTTCCTGGGTATTGATCGTATCCAGGTCTTCTACCAGGGGCAACTGAAGCTCTGTCACAGGTGTGGCAACCCCACACACTTCAGTGCAAACTGCACTGTGCAGAAATGTGCATTGTGTGGGGATGTCGGCCATCTTGCTGCATCTTGTGTGGAGTTTAGGTACCACCTGTGTGGTGACCTAGGTCACCCATTCAGCCGTTGTCCTCACTCCTTCGCTAATGCAGTCGTGGCTCCGCTGGTTGAAAGCTGATTCTGCTATGGAAAGGACTTTCAGGGGTGAGGAAGCTGAGGGGTCAAAGAAGAAAAGCACTAAAAAGATGCCTGCCCAGCTGAGGCATCTAGATAGGCCCAGACAGGAGAGGGAGCTGGGCGAGCCCCGGACTACTGAGGTGACCCCTGTCCTGGACGCCAGTCTTGCTGCTGAGGCCCCGAGGGATGATGAGTTGGATGAGTAGGCCAGGAAGATCCACAGGGAGGAAAGTGCCACTGCCTCTGAATCCTCCCATTAAGAATGTATGGATGAGGATAATAGGCAGTGGCTAGAGGACAAGCGTAAGCTCGGCACCAGAAAGAAGGGAGATAAAACATCTTCTCCCGATCTGACCAAGGTACCTAAGGAAGGAAAACCTGACTCCCCTCTGGTTGGTCTTTCTAACCGGTTCCAAGCCCTTGAGAACATCTCTTCCTCTGAGGAGGAAGCTAAGGGTGAGGTTCCTGCTTCGGCGGGGCTTACAGGAGGTGCTGAGTCGTCATCTTCTGGGAATATAAGGTCCTTGGAGGGAGGGACTGGCCCAGAGTCCGGAGACGAGGACGATAAAAAGAAAAAGCTTGTGGGAATGGATACCTCTGTGTAACTAAAAAGGGGGAAGGATTCCTCCTCTGAGGCAGAGCATAAGGGGAGTGGGAAGAAGAAAGCCATCTAACTCAATCACCATTGATGGCGGTACCCACTCCGTTGATGCTGGCATCCATTAATGTTGCCAGAATAAAGTCAAATACAGCTAGATTTGCGGCCTTTGATTTTCTCAGCCGTGTTGAAGCTGAAATTTTCTTTTTCCAAGAGACCAAGGTGCCAAATATGGCAGAAGTGTTTAAAACTAAGAGGGAGTGGAGACTTGGGCCCTCCTTTTGGTCTCTTGCAGCCGAGTCGTATAGCAGCGTGGCGGTCCTTTTTACCGCACCGGTGGAAAGCCGACGGGTTATTGAGTTAGAAATGGGGAGGTGCCTGATCTTAGATGACCTCATGAAGGGACCAGAGCTCCAGCTCATTAACATCTATGGCCCCCAATCTAAGTGGGACCGGAAGTGTCTCTTTATGAGGATTAAGCCCTACCTTTTTATAAGTCGGCAGGTTGTCATTGGAGGGGACTTCAATACTGTCACGAGGCCCCGAAATATAGGAGGTTCCCCAGAGACAAGCTGACTTATGATAGCGTCGCCCTTAATAGTATAGGTAGTGAGGCTTGCCTGGTGGATGTCCACATTCGGCACACCCCAGGCCACGAGGGGTTCACTTATCATAGAGGTAACGGTAGGTCCAGAATAGATAGGTTTTATTTAAAGGAGGAAGCTGTCTCTTCAGCAGTGTCTGTTGTTGAGGTGGAGTTCTCTGACCACTGCTTAATTTTGTTGTCTTTGAATGTTACAGAAACTCTCCTTATGGGAACAGGCTTTTGGAGGCTCAATTCGTCTCTCTTGGAAGAAGCGGAGATAAGAGAGTCCTTTGAGGATTTTCTTCAGAGCCAGGTACCCTTACTGGATCTTTGTAGTAGTAAGTCAGAGTGGTGGGAGATGTTCAAGAAAAGGGTGGTGAGATTCTTCCGCCAGCTCTTGAGCCTCAGGAGTCTGAGCAGGTACCGTCTGTATCCGGGTCTGAGGAGGAAACTCGAGCATCTTGTCTCAACTGGAGGTAGCCGTAAGGAGATCTCCAAAGTGAAATCTTTGCTTATGAGGTGTCAGTACGATAGACACGCATCTTTGGTTTTTGAGAGGGATTACGGGAAGTACCGCTCGCCCGACCCTTACAGAAACTGCAAGATGTCAGTGAATAGTAAAGTGGGTACAGGACTGGTCGACACTGTGGGGTCCCTGAGACGATCCAGATCAGGGATCCTGGAGGTTGTCAGATACTTCTACTCGCACCTCTTGGGGAAGAGGGATCTTAATTGGGATGAGATGTCGGCTTTCCTGGCAGAAACCGTCTCAGAAACAGGGTTAGACCCCTCTCTTGACGTTTTGACAGAGATGATCAGGGAAGAGGAAGTTAAGTTGGCGATTGAAGGACTTGCCCAAAAAAAATTGCCCAGTCCGGGTGGCTTAACATCTGAGTTCTATAAGACCTTTAAGGATGCTTTGGTTCCCCTCTTGACTGAGGTATTCAATGAGTGTCCTTCCTCGGGCACTCTGCCAAAGTCATTGAGGAGGTCTGCCCTCACCATCTTGTCAACGGGTAAGGACCCATCTTGCATTTAGAATTGGTGCCCCATAGCGCTTCTCAATGTAGACAGGAAGGTTCTGACAACGGTACTGTTTAATTAGCTGGTGAAATTTGCACCTCGACTCCTTTCGGAGGTCCAGCATTGCTCTGTTCCAGGCCGCAGCACATTTAGTGCTGTGCTCTGTGTCCTACAGGCAGTGGAGCAGGGTAGGGCTGGTTCACTGGAAGGGGTACATGTTGTCACTGGACCAGGCAAAAGCGTTTGATCGGGTTAATCACGAGTACCTCTGGTTTGTCCTTCTGAGATATGGCCTGCCAGGGAGGTTTGTTGATTGGCTTAAGACCTTGTACGATGGGGCAGAGAGTTTCCCACTTGTGAAGGGTTAGATTGGCAGCTCTTTTGAGGTTGGATCTTGTGTTTGCCAGGGTTGTCCTTTGGGCCCGCTGCTGTATTTGTTTGCTATTGACCAACTTCTTAGGAGGGTGGAGTGTGGACCGTTGGTCGGGATCAGGATGGACAGGGCAGCACCAAAACCTACTCTGAGGGTGGTGGCGTATGCCGATGAGGTCACTGTTTTTGTTTCCTCTTACGAGGAGGCAGGGTGGCTGATGTCAGAGGTAGATTGCTACTCGGAGGCATCCGGGTCCAATATCAATCGGGATAAGTGTGAGAGTCTCTGGCTGGGAGGAGAAGATCCTGGTTTTGATCTCCTGGATACCCTTCCAGGACCCAAAGTCTCTGCAAAAGTCCTTGGCATCGAATTTGGCCAGGGGGATTACCCCCAAACAAAATTGAGACAGCAGGCTAGAGATCGCCACTCAGAAGGTGAACCAATGGAAGGGTTGGTCTTTGACCCTAAGGGAAAGGGTAAACCTGATCATAACTTACCTGCTCCCTTTACTGATTTATCTGGGCAGTGTGTGCATCTTGCCGGAGTCTCTCTGGACACGGGTCTACAGTTTGTTCTTCCAACTGTTATGGGGGAATAGACTCAACCTGGTCAAGAGGGAGCTTACTTACCGTAGAAGGAGACTAGGAGGGTTGGGTATAGTCAAACCTGTGGTATTCCTTGTGGATATCTTCATTAAGATCAATATTGCAAACCTCTGGAAAGAGAGGGCTCCTCAATGGGTATTCTCCGGTAGGGGATGGTTTCAGCCTTTCTTCCAGGAATGAGAGACAGGAGGACAAGTGAAGGATCTTCGCACACTGCATGGACATCTTCCGGCTTACGCTACCTTGGTTCTGAAGGTAATTTGCTGGTGGGGTCTAGGAATGTGGGAGATCAAGACTCTGCCAAGGAAACTCCTTGACAAAAGGGTTCTGTTGACCCATATCCAGAGACCTCTGGTGCTCAGGGATTGCCCAAGTCGGGATCTTGGGGTGGGTTTGCATCTTCTGAATTCTATCAGGATCCTCTCGAAGTTTTGGGACTTTGCTTGGCGCTGTTTCCGTGGGAAACTGTGTGTGAGGGACAATCTGAAGAGTAGGAGCTCTGAGGACAGGAACTGTCCTCGGTAGCATTGTGGTACCGTGTTGGAAACCATGGACCACTTCCTGCTTCGTTGTCCCTCCAACACAGAAGTGTACAACAGGGTGGGTGCCTCCATTGGCTGGTCTCAGCTGGCCGGTCTCTCCTATGCGGAATAGGCCTATAAAGCATTCGGAGACCTTGGTGGTCGGGACCGCTGCACCTTATTTCTAGTTAGCGCAGTGGTTTGGTATCACACATGGAACGCACGGTTCTTAGCATCGATGCATCGGAAAATCCTCCCAGTGGACGATGTGTTTAGAACCATACTCGGTGACCTGGTGAAGGTGCGCTCTCTGGAGTATGAGAGACTGGGCACACGTAGGGCCGCTCTCCTCTGGAGGGGCTTTTCTGTTAGTGTGCCCTAGTCTGGTCATCTCCTTTCCTGGTGGTGGGCTGCTGCTGACACTGTAGATTTTTGTTTTGTTTGATCGGTATACAGTGATGTAGGGCTGCAGGCGCCAAACTTGTGATTTGTAGGTATTGTAGTGTTTGTTTCTGTATATATTATATATAGGGATATAGATTTGGGTGTAGGTGTTAGGTTGGGTGGTGGAAAAAGGGGGGAGGTGGGTTTATCTTGTGGGACTATGGGATACTGGGGTGTTTGGGGAAAATAATGGCACTGCCTGATCTGGCTTTATGGACATTGGACATGGACTGAGGCATGAGACGCAGGACCAGCTCTCAGGTCAGTGCGGGGGTTGGGAATGGTGAGCTTGAATGTGGGGTGTTTAGTTTAGTCTTGTATATATTTGTATATTTTGTGTTTGCGTGTGTGTATTTATATATATATATATATGTATGTACTGTATATATATATATACCGTATATACTCGAATATAAGCTGAGATTTTCAGCCCATTTTTTTTGGCTGAAAGTCCCCCTCTCGGCTTATATTCGAGTCATACACCTGGGGGTCGGCGGGGGAGGGGGAGCGGGGGTGTCAGAGATCATACTTACCCCGTCCTGGCTCCGTCTTTGCAGCCCCCCCGCTTCTCCATGGTCTCCCTTCCTGCCTTCAACGGTCACATGGTACTGCTCATTAAACTCATGAATATGCGCATATTTATGAGTGTAATGAGTAGTACCACGTGACCACTGAAGGCAGGAAGGGAGACCGTGGGAGAACAGGACTGCAGAGACTGAGCCTGCAGAGACCGAGCCAGGACGGGGTAAGTACTTTATAGGCTATATTCACCTGACCACGGTCCATCGGTGCTTGCTGCTGTCTGATGTGTCCTCTTGTCAGTGACATTCAGACAGCAGAGGGCGCAGTGACGTGGTTAGTGCATGCCGTGCCCTCTGCTGCCTGAACGTCACTGACAGATGACGTGGCAGATAGCGGCGAGCAGCAATGGATGCAGGACAGGTGAATGTCTCAGGTGCGGGGTCCTAAGCCAGCAGCGACACCGGCACCTGGCACCCAGCGACAGAGAGGGAGTGTCATTTTTTTTTTTTTATTTGCAGCAGCAGCGGCAGCATATGGGGGCATAATGTATGGAGCATCTTATGGGGGCAGCATATGGGGGCATGATATATGGAGCATCTTATGGGGGCATAATCTATGGAGCAGCATATGGGGGATAATATATACAGCAGCATATGGGGGTATAATGTATGGAGCATCTTATGGGAGCAGCATATGGGGCATAATATATGGAGCAGCATATGGGGGCATAATCTATGAAGCATCTTATGGGGGCATAATCTATGGAGCAGCATATAGGGGCACATTCTATGGAGCATCTTATGGGGGCAGCATATGGGGGCATAATCCATGGAGCAGCATATGGGAGCAGCATATGGGGGCATATTCTATGGAGCATCTTATGGGGGCAGCATATGGGGGCATAATCCATGGAGCAGCATATGGGACCAGCATATGGGGGCATAATCTGTGGAGCATCTTATGGGGGCAGCATATTGGGGCATAATCTATGGAGCATCTTATGGGGCCATAACCTTTATGGAGCAGCATATGGGGCAGCATATTCTATGGAGCATCTTATGGGGCAGCATATTGGGGCATAATCTATGAAGCATCTTATGGGGCCATAACCTTTATGGAGCAGCATATGGGGCATATTATTCTAGGGAGCATCTTATGGGGCCATTACTAACCTTTGTGCAGCATTATATGGGGAGTATTTTGTATGGAGCATCTTATGGGGCCATCATGCACTGTATGAAACATTATATGGGGCTCCTGATTCAATATGGCTATTCAAATACATTTATCCTACTGATGTCTCAATTAATTTTACTTTTATTGGAATACATTTTTATTTTTGAAATTTACCAGTAGCTGCTGCATTTTTCACCCTAGGCTTATACTCGAGTTAATAAGTTTTCCCAGTTTTTTGTGGCAAAATTAGGGGGGGGGTCAGCTTATACTCGGGTTGGCTTATACTTGAGTATATACAGTATATATAAAAAAAAAATGATGTATATAGTCAGGGGCTGGCTGGCACTTTTCAGCCTGGGGGGCAATCACAAGGCCGTGGCCCTCGAGTTGCGGTGGCCCTCCCTTTACATGCTTATCTCTGGCCATTGCATTAAAGATACAGAGATAACAGGCTTTAGAAATAGGCTGGTACGTAGATATGGGAACAGTAAGGAGCTTGCTGCATAGATATGGGAGCAGAACTGAGAGATATGGGAGCAGAACCGAGCTTACTACAGAGATATGGGAGCAGAAACAAGCTTACTACAGAGATATGGGATCAGAAACGAGCTTACTACAGAGATATGGGAGCAGAAACAAGCTTACTACAGAGATATGGGAGCAGAAACGAGCTTACTACAGAGAAATGGTAGCAGAACCGAGCTTACTACAGAGATATGGGAGCAGAAACGAGCTTACTACAGAGATATGGGAGCAGAAACGAGCTTACTACAGAGATATGGGAGCAGAAACGAGCTTACTACAGAGAAATGGGAGCAGAACCCGAGCTTACCACAGAGATATGGGAGCAGAAACGAGCTTACTACAGAGATATGGGAGCAGAAACAAGCTTACTACAGAGATATGGGAGCAGAAACGAGCTTACTACAGAGAAATGGGAGCAGAACCCAAGCTTACTACAGAGATATGAGAGCAGAAACGAGCTTACTCCAGAGATATGGGAGCAGAAACGAGCTTACTACAGAGATATGGGAGCAGAAACGAGCTTACTACAGAGATATGGGAGCAGAAACGAGCTTACTACAGAGAAATGGGAGCAGAACCGACCTTACTATAGAGCTATGGGATCAGAACAGAGCTTGCTGCAGAGATATGGGAGCAGAACAGAGCTTACTCCAGAGATATGGGCGCTGAACCGAGCTTGCTCCAGAGATATGGGAGCAGAACCGAGCATACTACAGAGATATGGGAGCAGAAATGAGCTTACTACAGAGAAATGGAGCAGAACCGAGCTTACTACAGAGCTATGGGAAAAGAACAGAGCTTACTCCAGAGATATGGGAGCAGAACAGACCTTACTGCAGAGATATGGGAGCAGAAACGAGCTTACTACAGAGAAATGGGATCAGAACCGAGCTTACTGCAGAACTATGGGATCAGAACAGAGCTTACTGCAGAGATTTGGGAGCAGAACAGAGCTTACTAAAGAAATATGGGAGCAGAACAGAGCTTACTCCAGAGATATGGGAGCAGAACAGAGCTTACTAAAGAAATATGGGAGCAGAACAGAGCTTACTCCAGAGATATGGGAGCAGAACAGAGCTTACTCCAGAGATTTGGGAGCAGAACAGAGCTTACTCCAGAGATTTGGGAGCAGAACGGAGCTTACTCCAGAGATATGTGAGCAGAACCGAGCTTACTACAAACATATGGGAGAAGAACTCAGCTTAATCCAGAGATATGGATCAGAACGGAGAATACTCCAGAGATACGGGAGCAGAACAGAGCCTACTACAGAGATATGAGAGCAGAAACGAGCTTACTCTAAAGATATGGGAGCAGAAACAAGCTTACTACAGAGAAATGGGAGCAGAACCGAGCTTACTACAGAGATATGAGAGCAGAAACGAGCTTACTCCAGAGATATGGGAGCAGAAATGAGCTTATTACAGAGAAATGGGAGCAGAACCGAGCTTACTATAGAGCTATGGGATCAGAACAGAGCTTACTGCAGAGATATGGGAGCAGAACCGAGCTTGCTCCAGAGATATGGGAGCAGAACCGAGCTTACTACAGAGATATGGAAGCAGAAACGAGCTTACTACAGAGAAATGGGAGCAGAACCAAGCTTACTACAGAGCTA
Source organism: Dendrobates tinctorius (assembly GCF_039654945.1). Lineage (NCBI taxonomy): Eukaryota > Metazoa > Chordata > Amphibia > Anura > Dendrobatidae > Dendrobates > Dendrobates tinctorius. The sequence goes on from NW_027361691.1 coordinate 6,602,062, forward strand.
TGGGATCAGAACAGAGCTTACTGCAGAGATATGGGAGCAGAACAGAGCTTACTAAAGAAATATGGGAGCAGAACAGAGCATACTAAAGAAATATGGGAGGAGAACAGAGCTTACTCCAGAGATATGGGAGCAGAACAGAGCTTACTCCAGAGATTTGGGAGCAGAACGGAGCTTACTCCAGAGATATGGGAGCAGAACAGAGCTTACTCCAGAGATCTGTGAGCAGAACCGAGCTTACTACAAACATATGGGAGCAGAACTCAGCTTAATCCAGAGATATGGATCAGAACGGAGAATACTCCAGAGATACGGGAGCAGAACAGAGCTTATTAAAGAAATATGGGAGCAGAACAGAGCTTACTAAAGAAATATTAGAGCAGAACAGAGCTTACTCCAGAGATATGGGAGCAGAACAGAGCTTACTACAGAGAAATGGGAGCAGAACCTAAGCTTACTACAGACATATGAGAGCAGAAACGAGCTTACTCCAGAGATATGGGAGCAGAAACGAGCTTACTACAGAGATATGGGAGCAGAAACGAGCTTACTACAGAAATATGGGAGCAGAAACGAGCTTACTACAGAGAAATGGGAGCAGAACCGAGCTTACTATAGAGCTATGGGATCAGAACAGAGCTTGCTGCAGAGATATGGGAGCAGAACAGAGCTTACTCCAGAGATATGGGAGCTGAACCGAGCTTGCTCCAGAGATATGGGAGCAGAACCGAGCTTACTACAGAGATATGGGAGCAGAAATGAGCTTACTACAGAGAAATGGAGCAGAACCGAGCTTACTACAGAGCTATGGGATCAGAACAGAGCTTACTCCAGAGATATGGGAGCAGAACAGACCTTACTGCAGAGATATGGGAGCAGAAACGAGCTTACTACAGAGAAATGGGATCAGAACCGAGCTTACTGCAGAGATATGGGAGCGGAACAGAGCTTACTAAAGAAATATGGGAGCAGAACAGAGCTTACTCCAGAGATATGGGAGCAGAACAGAGCTTACTAAAGAAATATGGGAGCAGAACAGAGCTTACTCCAGAGATATGGGAGCAGAACAGAGCTTACTCCAGAGATATGGGAGCAGAACGGAGCTTACTCCAGAGATATGTGAGCAGAACCGAGCTTACCACAAACATATGGGAGAAGAACTCAGCTTAATCCAGAGATATGGATAAGAACGGAGAATACTCCAGAGATACGGGAGCAGAACAGAGCCTACTACAGAGATATGAGAGCAGAAACGAGCTTACTCTAAAGATATGGGAGCAGAAACAAGCTTACTACAGAGAAATGGGAGCAGAACCGAGCTTACTACAGAGATATGAGAGCAGAAACGAGCTTACTCCAGAGATATGGGAGCAGAAATGAGCTTACTACAGAGAAATGGGAGCAGAACCGAGCTTACTATAGAGCTATGGGATCAGAACCGAGCTAACTGCAGAGATATGGGAGCAGAACCGAGCTTGCTCCAGAGATATGGGAGCAGAGCCGAGCTTACTACAGAGATATGGAAGCAGAAACGAGCTTACTACAGAGAAATGGGAGCAGAACCGAGCTTACTACAGAGCTATGGGATCAGAACAGAGCTTACTGCAGAGATATGGGAGCAGAACAGAGCTTACTGCAGAGATATGGGAGCAGAACCGAGCTTACTGCAGAGATATGGGAGCAGAACAGAGCTTACTAAAGAAATATGGGAGCAGAACAGAGCTTACTAAAGAAATATGGGAGCAGAACAGAGCTTACTCCAGAGATATGGGAGCAGAACAGAGCTTACTCCAGAGATTTGGGAGCAGAACGGAGCTTACTCCAGAGATCTGTGAGCAGAACCGAGCTTACTACAAACATATGGGAGCAGAACTCAGCTTAATCCAGAGATATGGATCAGAACGGAGAATACTCCAGAGATACGGGAGCAGAACAGAGCCTACTACAGAGATATGGGCGCAAAATCGAGTTTACTACAGAGATATGAGAGCAGAATCGAGCTTACTACAGCGGTATGGGAGCAGAACCGAGCCTACTACAAAGATTTGGAGCAGAACTGAGCTTAATCCAGAGATATGGGAGCAGAACAGAGCTTACCACAGAGATATGGGAGCAGAACCGAGCTTACTATGGAGATATGGGATATATAGAGTGTGATGGCCCCAGTTGCATATATATATATATATATATATATATATATATATATATATATATATATTAGTATGATGGCCCCAGTTCTCCTCACATATCTATTATGATGGCCCCAGTTCTCCCCACATATTTAGTATGATGGCCCCAGTTCTCCCCACATATCTAGTATGATGGCCCCAGTTCTCCTCACATATATATACTTTAGTACTAGCTGAAGAGCCCAGCGCTGCCCGGGCATAGTAACTAACTGTGGTTAGTTATAACAAATTATAATTATCCTCCATCCCATAGTCGAGTGCCCATATACCCATCACACATCCTCCATTCCATAGTCCCATGCCCATATACCCATCATACATATCCTCCATCCCATAGTCGAGTGCCCATATACCCATCATACATATCCTCCATCACATAGTCGAGTGCCCATATACCCATCACACATCCTCCATCCCATAGGCCCATGCCCATATACCCGTCATACATATCCTCCATCCCATAGTCCAGTGCCCATATACCCATCACACATCCTCCATCCCATAGTCAACCATTATGACATCATAATGAGCATCGGGGCTTGCAACCTATGTGACATCAGCGTCGCCATGGCAACCATTATGACATCATAATGAGGGGCAGGGCTTGATACGCACACACTTTTTCCCCCATTATTTAGATAGGGGCAAACTTGTTTGGTGAATTGGAACGCGCGGAGTTAAAATTTCGCCTCACAACATAGTTTAGGACACTCTCGGGGTCCAGACGTGTGACTGTGCCAAATGTTGTGGCTGTAGCTGCGACGGTGCGGATGCCAATCCCAGACATAGACACACACATACACACACACATACACACATTGAGCTTTATATATTAGATGATGGCCCCAGTTCTCCTCACATACATAGTATGATGGGACCGTTCTCCCCAGATATATAGTATGACGGCCCCAGTTATCTCCATATATATAGTATAAGGGTATGGGCACACGCTGCAGATTCTGCTGCGTTGTACAGTACCTTTATTTCCTATGGAAATAAAAAAACGCTGTGTACATGCTGCGGTTTACAATCTGCAGCATGTCAATTCTTTTGTGCAGAAACGCTGCGGTTTCACACCTCATCCATTATGAGGTGTGAAACCGCAGGGCAAAACCGCAGATTTTTTGCTACAAAATCCGCACCACCAAAAAACTCAGTGTGCATTTACCCTAATAGCCCCAGTTCTCCCATATATATATATATATAGTAGGATGGCCCCAGTTCTCAATATTAAAAATAATGAAGATTATACTCACCTCATCCTGATTCCCGGCACTGCAGCCTCCATTTTCTTTTCCGGTTCGCAGAGCGACATGAGACACAATAATGTCATCACGCCGAGTGCGTGAGCACACTGAAGTCTCAGGAAGCTACGGTCTGCAGCTTATGAGAGAGAGCAAGGCTTCCACTAGGTATTTCGGGGCCCCAAACTGGCAAAATTTTTGGGTTCTCTTGAGACTCAGCCTAGGTTCCACACCAGCTCTGCCTCCACCGTCCCACCACCCACTCTTGGAAAAACTCAACTTCACCACCACATCCTCACCAATCAGATATTAATAGTTCCCATCAAACACCAGATCACATTCATAACCAGCAGCCTTTGTTTTGGCCAAAATAATTTTTAAGCTGATACCACGACACGGTAGACTCTTTTGGCCGGGCCCTACTCTACTCTAAACTATTACAAATAAATATATAGTTATGTATTTTTCTTTAAGGGAATGAGTCACATACATTTAAATTTTTTTTAATCAACCAGTAATAGCACATTCAAGGGTCAAATATTGTCACACCATGACCAGACCACATATTACCACCATATAGTGACTGAATAATACCACATACAAGGAACAAATACCACCACACCTTGGCCAGACCATACAGTGGGGCAAAAAAGTATTTAGTCAGTCAGCAATAGTGCAAGTTCCACCACTTAAAAAGATGAGAGGCGTCTGTAATTTACATCATAGGTAGACCTCAACTATGGGAGACAAACTGAGAAAAAAAAATCCAGAAAATCACATTGTCTGTTTTTTTTTTTTTCATTTTATTTGCATATTATGGTGGAAAATAAGTATTTGTTCAGAAACAAAATTTCATCTCAATACTTTGTGAAATATCCTTTGTTGGCAATGACAGAGGTCAAACGTTTTCTGTAAGTCTTCACAAGGTTGCCACACACTGTTGTTGGTATGTTGGCCCATTCCTCCATGCAGATCTCCTCTAGAGCAGTGATGTTTTTAGCTTTTCGCTTGGCAACACGGACTTTCAACTCCCTCCAAAGGTTTTCTATAGGGTTGAGATCTGGAGACTGGCTAGGCCACTCCAGGACCTTGAAATGCTTCTTACGAAGCCACTCCTTCGTTGCCCTGGCGGTGTGCTTTGGATCATTGTCATGTTGAAAGACCCAGCCACGTTTCATCTTCAATGCCCTTGCTGATGGAAGGAGGTTTGCACTCAAAATCTCACGATACATGGCCCCATTCATTCTTTCATGTACCCAGATCAGTCGTCCTGGCCCCTTTGCAGAGAAACAGCCCCAAAACATGATGTTTCCACCACCATGCTTTACAGTAGGTATGGTGTTTGATGGATGCAACTCAGTATTCTTTTTCCTCCAAACACGACAAGTTGTGTTTCTACCAAACAGTTCCAGTTTGGTTTCATCAGACCATAGGACATTCTCCCAAAACTCCTCTGGATCATCCAAATGCTCTCTAGCAAACTTCAGACGGGCCCGGACATGTACAGGCTTAAGCAGTGGGACACGTCTGGCACTGCAGGATCTGAGTCCATGGTGGCGTAGTGTGTTACTTATGGTAGGCCTTGTTACATTGGTCCCAGCTCTCTGCAGTTCATTCACTAGGTCCCCCCGCGTGGTTCTGGGATTTTTGCTCACCGTTCTTGTGATCATTCTGACCCCACGGGGTGGGATTTTGCGTGGAGCACCAGATCGAGGGAGATTATCAGTGGTCTTGTATGTCTTCCATTTTCTAATTATTGCTCCCACAGTTGATTTTTTCACTCCAAGCTGGTTGGCTATTGCAGATTCAGTCTTCCCAGCCTGGTGCAGGGCTACAATTTTGTTTCTGGTGTCCTTTGACAGCTCATTGGTCTTCACCATAGTGGAGTTTGGAGTCAGACTGTTTGAGGGTGTGCACAGGTGTCTTTTTATACTGATAACAAGTTTAAACAGGTGCCATTACTACAGGTAATGAGTGGAGGAAAGAGGAGACTCTTAAAGAAGAAGTTACAGGTCTGTGAGAGCCAGAAATCTTGATTGCTTGTTTCTGACCAAATACTTATTTTCCACCATAATATGCAAATAAAATGAAAAAAAAAACAGACAATGTGATTTTCTGGATTTTTTTTCTCAGTTTGTCTCCCATAGTTGAGGTCTACCTATGATGTAAATTACAGACGCCTCTCATCTTTTTAAGTGGTGGAACTTGCACTATTGCTGACTGACTAAATACTTTTTTGCCCCACTGTATATTACCACCACATAGTGACCGAATAATAAAACAAACAATGAACAAATGCCGCCACACCATGGCACCATGGCCACACCACTTAGTGACCGAATAATACCACATACAAGGAACAAATAGCGCCACACCATGACCAGACCACATATTACTATCACTGGTGACATTATACACAGGAGCTCTGCATATAGTGTCAGTGTACAGGTAATACAGAGATAATAATAATAATACATTTTATTTCTATAGCGCCGACATATTCCGCAGCACTTTACATTTCAGAGGGGATTTGTACAGACAATAGACATTACAGCATAACAATAATCACATAGATCATAACAGATACCAAGAGGAATGAGGGCCCTGCTCGCAAGCTTACAATCTATGAGGGAAAAAGGGGAGACACGAAAGGTGGGTGGTAACAGTTGCCCTGATTGTATGGACCAGCCATAATGTTAAGTGTGTAACAGTACAGATGCAGAGGGCTAATGGATGCATAAAGCATGTGGGAACATAATGCGGCGAACATGGTTATGGTAAAAAAACTATTGGCTGTGCCACACAGGGATAGATTAGGTTAATGTGTTTAGGCGGTAGGCCAGTCAGAATAAATTCATTTTCAGGGCACGCTTAATATTGTGGGGATTGGGGACTAATTGTATTGACTTGGGAAGTGCATTTCAAAGAATTGGCGCAGCACGTGTGAAGTCTTGAAGGCGGGAGTGGGAGGTTCTGATTATTGAGGATGCTAACCTCAGGTCATCAGCAGAACGGAGGGCGTGGGTAGGATGGTATACTAAAACAAGGGAGGAGATGTAGGGTGGTGCTGAGCCATGAAGAGCTTTGTGGGTGAGGGTAATAAGTTTGTACTGGATTCTGGAGTGGATGGGTAACCAGTGTAATGACTGGCACGAGGTAGAGGCATCGGTGTAACGATTGGTGAGGAATATGATCCTGGCAGCAGCATTCAAGACAGATTGGAGGGGGGAGAGTTTGGTAAGAGGGAGACCAATTAGAAGAGAGTTACAATAGTCGAGACGAGAATGAATAAGAGAAACAGTCAGAGTTTTTGCGGAGTCAAAAGTAAGAAAAGGTCGAATTCTAGAAATGTTTTTGAGGTGCAGATAACAAGAGCGAGCCAGTGATCATATGTGGGGGACAAAGGAAAGCTCGGAGTCAAGTATGACCCCAAGACAGCGGGCATGTTGCTGGGGAGTAATAGTAGAACCACACTCGGAAATGGCAATGTCGGGTATAGGTACATTAGTAGAGGGAGGAAACACCAGGAGTTCAGTCTCTCACAGGTTCAGTTTCAGATATAGTGAGGACATGATGTTAGACACAGCGTTTAGACAATTGCCGGTGTTTTCTAGAAAGGCTGGCGTGATGTCAGGAGAAGAAGCGTATAATTGGGTGTCGTTAGCATAGAGATGGTACTGGTAACCAAATCTACTGATTGTTTGACCAAAAGGGGCATTGTACAAAGAGAAGAGGAGGGGGCCTAGGACTGATCCTTGAGGAACCCCAACAGTAAGGGGAAAATGAGAGGAGGAGGAGCCAGCAAAAGATACAGTAAAGGAGCGGTCAGAGAGATAGGAGGAGAACCAGGAGAGAACGGTGTCCTTGAGGCCAATGGAACGGAGCATAGTGAGGAGGAGCTGATGATCCACAGTGTCGAATGCTGCAGAGAGATCCAAGAGAATTAGCATGGAGTAATGACCATTTGATTTAGCTGTTAGTAGATCATTAGAGACTTTAGTGAGGGCAGTTTCAGTAGAGTGTAAAGAGCGGAAACCGGATTGGAGAGGGTTGAGAAGAGAGTTTTCTGAGAGATAGCGGATAAGACGGGAGTGGACCAGACATTCCAAGAGTTTAGAGATGAAGGGAAGATTAGAGACAGGTCTATAGTTAGCGGCACAGTTTTGGTCGAGGGATGGTTTTTTAAGTAGTGGATGTATGATGGCATGCTTAAATAAGGAGGGAAAGATACCAGAAGAGAGAGAGAGGTTAAACATTTTAGTTAGGTGAGGGGTGACAGCAGGGGAAAGGGGCTGGAGTAGATGTGATGGAAATGGGTCACTGGTGTAAGTGGTTGGGCGAGAAGATGCAAGGAGCCTGCTTACTACTTCTTCTGTGACTGGTTCAAAATCAGAGAGTGAGCTAGATGCAGTGGGGGAGGGAGGACAGTGCATGGTATGAGGTGATTGGGAGATAATTTCCTGTCGGATCTGGTCAATTTTTTCTTTGAAGTAACTGGCCAGATCGTCAGCTCGAAGCTCCGTGGTTGGGGCCTGTACTCTTGGGTTGAGTAGAGAATGAAAAGTGTCAAAGAGACGTTTCGGGTTATTGGACAGTGAAGTGATGAGGGTGTTGAAATAGGTTTGTTTTGAGAGGTGAAGGGCAGTGTTGTATGTTCAAAGCATAAACTTATAATGGATGAAATCTTCAGGTAGGTTGTATTTTCTCCACAGACGTTCGGCGCACCTGGAGCACCGCTGCAGGAAACGTGTTTGCAGGGTGTGCCAGGGTTGTCGCCGTCTGTGTTGTGGTGTTCTATGTATAGGAGGAGCAAATTCATCCAGAGATCACCAGTGACATTATACACAGGAGCTCTGTACAGTTGTGGCCAAAAGTATTGACACCCCTGCAATTTTGTCAGATAATACTCAGTTTCTTCCTGAAAATTATTGCAAACACAAATTCTTTGTTATTATTATCTTCATTTAATTTGTCTTAAAAGAAAAAACACAAAAAGAATTGTCCTAAAACCAAATTGGGTAAAATTCCACACCAAACATAAAAAAGAGGGTGGACAAAAGTATTGGCACTGTTCGAAAAATCATGTGTTGCTTCTCTAATTTGTGTAATTAACAGCACCTGTAACTTACCTGTGGCACCTAACAGGTGTTGGCAATAACTAAATCACACTTGCAGCCAGTTGACATGGATTAAAGTTGACTCAACCTCTGTCCTGTGTCCTTGTGTGTACCACATTGAGCATGGAGAAAAGAAAGAAGACCAAAGAACTGTCTGAGGACTTGAGAAACCAAATTGTGAGGAAGCATGAGCAATCTCAAGGCTACAAGTCCATCTCTAAATACCTGAATGTTCCTGTGTCTACTGTGCGCAGTGTCATCAAGAAGTTTAAAGCCCATGGCACTGTGGCTAACCTCCCTAGGTGTGGACGGAAAAGAAAAATTGACAAGAGATTTCAACGCAAGATTGTGCGGATGTTGGATAAAGAACCTCGACTAACATCCAAACAAGTTCAAGCTGCCCTGCAGTCCGAGGGTACAACAGTGTCAACCCTTACTATCCATCGGCGTCTGAATGAAAAGGGACTGTATGGTAGGAGACCCAGGAAGACCCCACTTCTTACCCCGAGACATAAAAAAGCCAGGCTGGAGTTTGCCAAAACTTACCTGAAAAAGCCTCAAACGTTTTGGAAGAATGTTCTTTGGTCAGATGAGACAAAAGTAGAGCTTTTTGGGCAAAGGCATCAACATAGAGTTTACAGGAGAAAAAAAGAGGCATTCAAAGAAAAAAACACGGTCCCTACAGTCAAACATGGTGGAGGTTCCCTGATGTTTTGGGGTTGCTTTGCTGCCTCTGGCAATGGACTGCTTGACCGTGTGCATGGCATTATGAAGTCTGAGGACTACCAACAAATTTTGCAGCATAATGTAGGGCCCAGTGTGAGAAAGCTGGGTTTCCCTCAGAGGTCATGGGTCTTTCAGCAGGACAATGACCCAAAACACACTTCAAAAAGCACTAGAAAATGGTTTGAGAGAAAGCACTGGAGACTTCTAAGGTGGCCAGCAATGAGTCCAGACCTGAATCCCATAGAACACCTGTGGAGAGATCTAAAAATGGCAGTTTGGAGAAGGCACCCTTCTAATATCAGGGACCTGGAGCAGTTTGCCAAAGAAGAATGGTCTAAAATTCCAGCAGAGCATTGTAAGAAACTCATTGATGGTTACGGGAAGCAGTTGGTCGCAGTTATTTTGGCTAAAGGTTGTGCAACCAAGTATTAGGCTGAGGGTGCCAATACTTTTGTCTGGCCCATTTTTGGAGTTTTGTGTGAAATGATCAATGTTTTGCTTTTTGCTTCATTCTATTTTGTGTTTTTTCATCTAAGACAAATTAAATGAAGATAACAAAACCAAAAAATTTGTGATTGCAATCATTTTCAGGAAGAAACTGAGTATTATCTGACAAAATTGCAGGGGTGTCAATACTTTTGACCACAACTGTATATAGTATCAGTGTACAGGTAATACAGGGATCACCAGTGACATTATACACAGGAGCTCTGTATATAGTATACAGTGTATAGTGTCAGTGCACAGGTAACACACTGACTCACCAGTGACGTCTCTAGCTGAAGTCCTTCATCTTTACTTTTCTTTTTCATCCCGTACAGAACGCCATCACTTTTTCCAACCAGGACTTGTCTCTGCATAAAATAACACAGTTACCTAGAGCACATCTTCCAGAGCAAATTCCCCACTTTTTCCCTTTCTACTATACTACACATCTGAATACAGAATATAATAATATAAATTAATTAGCACCTATACTTTTTTCCCCCAAGTCATTACCAAGCACGTCATCCTCAACGCCCCCCACGATGTACCTCCCGCTCTAACCCTGAGGCTAAGTGCACACGTACCGGAACTCTTGCGGAAATTACCGCGAGAATTCCGGAATTCCATTCCACGGGAAAATCGCATTTTAAATTCCCGCGATTTTCCCGCGGAAAAACTAGCATTTTGCAAGCGTATTTAGCTTGCAAAATGCTAGCGTTTTCCAAGCGATCTGTAGCATCGCTTGGAGAACTGATTGACAGGTTGGTCACACTCGTCAAACACAATGTTTGACGAGTGTGACCAACTTTTTACTACTGAGGCTGCCTATGCGGCATCAGTAGTAAAAGATAGAATGTAAAAAAAATGGTGTTATTCTCACCCTCCGACGTCCCGCGCATCCGTTCCCAGTAATCCTTTGCGAAAATGCCCGCGATGACGTCAGTTCTCGCGGGATCGCGACGTCTCGCGGTAATTCGCGATGACGTCGCGCGGATGACCGTGAGACTTCGCGATCCCACGAGAAGGGACGTCATCGCGAGCATTTTCGCAAAGGACTACTGGGAACGAGAGCGTGAAGAGAAGCGGGAAGGCTGCGCGGGACGCCGGAGGGTGAGAATAACAATATTTTTTATTTTTAAATTCTATTTTTTACAGGGATATGGTACCCAAAGCCCGGAGGACAGTCTCCTCTCCTCCGGACCGTGGGTACCATCCGCAATTGTTCTGCTTACTTTCCACATGTTGGGCACAGCCACATGCGGGAAATAAGCGGAACAATGCATTCCTATGGGTGCAGGATCGCCGCGATTCCGCAAATTAATGAGCATGCTGCGGTTTTTACCGCGAAGCGATTCCGCCGCGGTAAAAACCGCAGCATTAGCACAGCATTGCGGAATCCCATAGGAATGCATGGGATGCTTATTTTTCGCGTTTTCGCGGCAAAATCGCGCGGTTAAAAACGCCGCGGAAACGCGAAAAAAACGCCACGTGTGAACTCAGCCTAATCCCGATTCATTATATTTACATGCCCCTCCCGCCTCAATTCATTGTCATGTCTTTCTCTCCGACCCTCTATTCATTATCAACTGCTCTACCCCACATTCAATACATCATTTACTCCCCCACTCTTAAAATTCATTATTTGTTCTCCCCATAGATCATTTGCTCTTCCCAGTCCCACCTTCAATTCATCATTTGCTCTCCTCAGCCCCCACCTTCAATTAAACTGCTGTGCCCCTTCACTCACACTGAATTCATCATTTGCAGCCCCCGTCCTCTCCTCCACTTCATCATTTGAAGTCCCCACTTTAATTTGAAGTCCCCTTACTTCATCCATTGCAGTCCCTATCACCCCCTCACTTCATCTGCAGTGCCCCTTCATCATTTGCAGCCCCTTATCCCCCCCTTCCATTTCATCATGTGCAGTCCCCTTCCCCCCCACTTCATGTGCAGCCCCACTCCCCCATCATCATGTGCAGTTATATTTTACCCCCACATCATCCTGTGCAGTCCCCCTTACCCCCACTTCATGTGCAGTCCCCCTTACCCACTAATTCATCATGTGCAGTCCCCCTTACCCCCAATTCATCATGTGCAGTCCCCCTTACCCCTTAATTCATCATGTGCAGTCCCCCTTATCCCCCACTTCATCATGTGCAGCCCCACTTATCCCCCACTTCATCATGTTCAGCCCCCTTCATCCTGTACAACCCCACTCACCCCCTTCATCATGTCTAGCCCCACTCAACCCCCTTCATCATGTGTAGCCCCCACTCACCCCCTTCATTCTGTACAGCCCGACTCACCCACCTTCATCCTGCACAGCCCCGACTCACCCCACTTCATCATGTGTAGCCCCACTCACCCCCCTTTCATCATGTACAGTCCCTCACCCCATCTTCATCATGTACAGCCCCCACTCACCCCCCTTCATCATGTATAGCCCCCACTCACCCCCCTTCATCATGTACAGCCCCACTCACCCACCTTCATCATGTACAGCCCCCACTCACCCCCCTTCATCATGTGTAGCCCCACTCACCCCCTTCATCATGTGAAGCCCCCACTCACCTCCCTTCATCCTGTAGAGCCCCACTCACCCCTCCATCATGTGTAGCCCCCACTCACCCCCTTCATCATGTGTAGCCCCTAATAACCCCTTCATGTGTAGCCTCCACTCACACCCCTTCATCCTGTACAGGCCCACTCACCCCTCCCTCATCATGTGTAGCCCCACTCAGCCCCTTCATCATATACAGCCCCATTCACCCCTTCATCATGTGCAGCCCCACTCACCCCCCCTTCGTCATGTGCAGCCCCACTCACCCCCTTCATCATGTGTGGCCCCCACTCATCCTCCTTCATCCTGTACAGCCCCACTCACCCCCTTCATCATGTGAAGCCCCCAATAACCCCTTTCATCCTGTACAACCCCACTCAACCCCCTTCATCATGTGTAGCCCCCACTCACCCCCTTCATCCTGTACAGCCCCACTCACCCACCTTCATCCTGTACAGCCCCGACTCACCCCACTTCATCATGTACAGCCCCCACTCACCCCCTCATCATGTGTAGCCCCCACTCACCCCTCTACATCATGTACAGCCCCACTCACCCGCCTTCATCATGTACAGCCCCCACTCACCTCCTTTCATCCTGTACAACCCCACTCAACCCCCTTCATCATGTGTAGCCCCACTCACCCCCTTCATCATGTGAAGCCCCCACTCACCCCCCTTCATCATGTACAGTCCCTCACCCCACCTTCATCATGTACAGCCCCCACTCACCCCCCTTCATCATGTACAGCCCCACTCACCCGCCTTCATCATGTACAGCCCCCACTCACCCCCCTTCATCATGTGTAGCCCCACTCATCCCCCTTCATCATGTGAAGCCCCCACTCACCTCCATTCATCATGTACAGCCCCCAGTCACCCCCCTTCATCATGTACAGCCCCCAGTCACCCCCTCTTCATGTACAGCCCCCAGTCACCCCCCCATTCATTATGTACAGCCCCCACTCACCCCCTTCATCCTGTACAGCCCCCAGTCACCCCCCTTCATCACGTACAGCCCCCACTCACCCCCCATTCATTATGTACAGCCCCCACTCACCCCCATTCATTATGTACAGCCCCCAGTCACCCCCCCTTCATCACGTACAGCCCCCACTCACCCCCCATTCATTATGTACAGCCCCCACTCACCCCCATTCATTATGTACAGCCCCCACTCACCCCCTTCATCCTGTACAGCCCCCAGTCACCCCCTCCCCCATTGAATTCTTTTTATAAATAAAAAAAAAAAGTTCCCCATACTTACCTCACAGCCGGCTCGCTCCCCAGCAGTGCCTCTGCTTTCAGCGTCGTCCGGGACATGTCGGCGCGTGCACGATGATGTCATCGCGCACGCCCGACACCTGACCCGGAAGTACAGCCGGAGAGAGCGGAGCTGAGCAGCCGTCAAGGTGACGGCCGTGCACCGTGCACAGCTCCCGGCCCCGGCCTGATAGACTGTGACGCGGGTGGCTGTCTGCTGCCGGCGGCGTCACAGCGTCACAGTACAGAGCAGAGGGCACGGCCGCCCACAATTTGCTGTGCGGCCGGCCCTGTACAGGTGCTGGGGGAGCGGCCCGGGGGGCATTTGCCTCTCTGCCACCCGGCCCAGCCCGCCCCTGTATATAGTTTTACTTTGCTATTGTTTATTTTTACTTGTTTGTTATTATTTTGTTTGGTGACGGCGCAGAAGGTGTCAGTACTTAATATTAGTTATTATTTTGTTTATATGATATGTGTGAGGAGGGAATGAACGGCTGGACCAGTGTTCAGTATAATCATTATTTTCTGACTGATATTCTTGTCTTGTTTCTGTTGTTATTATTATTGTTATGATAGAGCATTAATATCAGATTGGTGGGGGTCCGAAACTTACACCCCACTGATCAGCTGTTATCAGGGTGAGGTCATAATTACAGTATAAACGTACTGGAAGCAGTCGCATAAGTAGCGCACAGTATCTGGGAGCCTGCGTCGAGGGATGAGGATTTTAAGTTACGTCAGACACTAAATAATTAATGACTGGAGTCTTTGAATGAAAAACTTTTTTTCACTTCATTGATGGAAAAGCTTCATCTAGACTTTAGTCTTATTATTCTGCTCCATCGTCTCCGGAATCCAGGACACAACAGTCTAGAGAGTGGAGAGAAGAGCTAGATGGCAGCAGATTCACACAACCCGACAAGGAGGAGTGAGGCTGAGCATCTGCTGCGGAAATAGAAGAAATCCAAATGGAGGGCTAAGATGGAAGGAAAGACAGATAGATAGATAGATAGATAGATAGATAGATAGATAGATAATAGATAGATGATAGCTCTATTATCTACAGTTGAGGCCAAAAGTATTGACACCCCTGCAATTCTGTCAGATAATACTCAGTTTCTTTCTGAAAATGATTGCAAACACAAATTATTTGGTATTATTATCTTCATTTAATTTGTCTTAAATGAAAAAATACAAAAGAGAATGAAGCAAAAAGCAAAACATTGATCATTTCACACAAAACTCCAAAAATGGGCCATACAAAAGTATTGGCACCCTCAGACTAATACTTGGTTGCACAACCTTTAGCCAAAATAACTGTGACCAACCGCTTCCGGTAACCATCAATGAGCTTCTTACAATGCTCTGCTGGAATTTTAGACCATTCTTCTTTGGCAAACTGCTTCAGGTCCCTGATATTGGAAAGGTGCCTTCTCCAATCTGCCATTTTTAGATCTCTCCACAGGTGTTCTATGGGATTCAGGTCTGGACTCATTGCTGGCCACCTTAGAAGTCTCCAGTGCTTTCTCTCAAACCATTTTCTAGTGCTTTTTGAAGTGTGTTTTGGGTCATTGTCCTGCTGGAAGACCCATGACCTCTGAGAGAGACGCAGCTTTCCCACACTGGGCCCTACATTATGCTGCAAAATTTGTTGGTAGTCTTCAGACTTCATATAGCCATGCACACGGTCAAGCAGTCCAGTGCCAGAGGCAGCAAAGCAACCCCAAAACATCAGGGAACCTCCGCCATGTTTGACTGTAGGGACCATGTTTTTTTCTTTGAATGCCTCTTTTTTTCTCCTGTAAACTCTATGTTGATGCCTTTGCCCAAAAAGCTCTACTTTTGTCTCATCTGACCAGAGAACATTCTTCCAAAATGTTTTAGGCTTTTTCAGGTAAGTTTTGGCAAACTCCAGCCTGGCTTTTTTATGTCTCGGGGTCAGAAGTGGGGTCTTCCTGGGTCTCCTACCATACAGTCCCTTTTCATTCAGACGCCTACGGATAGTACGGGCAGCTTGAACTTGTTTGGATGTTAGTCAAGGTTCTTTATCCAACATCCGCACAATCTTGCATTGAAATCTCTTGTCAATTTTTCTTTTCCGTCCACATCTAGGGAGGTTAGCCACAGTGCCATGGGCTTTAAACTTCTTTATGACACTGCGCACGGTAGACACAGGAACATTCAGGTCTTTGGAGATGGACTTGTAGCCTTGAGATTGCTCATGCTTCCTCACAATTTGGTTTCTCAAGTCCTCCGACAGTTCTTTGGTCTTCTTTCTTTTCTCCATGCTCAATGTGGTACACACAAGGACACAGGACAGAGGTTGTGTCAACTTTAATCCATGTCAACTGGCTGCAAGTGTGATTTAGTTATTGCCAACACCTGTTAGGTGCCACAGGTAAGTTACAGGTGCTGCTAATTACACAAATTAGAGAAGCATCACATGATTTTTCGAACAGTGCCAATACTTTTGTCCACCCTCTTTTTTATGTTTGGTGTGAAATTATATCCAGTTTGGCTTTAGGACAATTCTTTTTGTGTTTTTTCATTTAAGACAAATTAAATGAAGATAATAATAACAAAGAATTTGTGTTTGCAATCATTTTCAGGAAGAAACTGAGTATTATCTGACAGAATTGCAGGGGTGTCAATACTTTTGGCCACAACTGTATCTATTATCTATAATCTACCTATTATCTATCTATCTATCCCATATCTATCATCTATCTATCATTATCTCTGCTGCCCCTAGATATCTCATACTTGCCAACTATCGGCATTGTGCTTGGTAATGTACGGCTGTATACAGTTGCTTGGCCATGAAGCTCCCGGCGGGGGCGCAGTGTTTGTGCTGATACCAGAGGAGGTCTGGGCTCTGTAGTTATGGGGTCAGCAGACCGGTGGTAACTTTTCTTCCCTCTGCTCCTTAGCACTTGGCCCCCCGCTCTGTAACGTTACATGGTCTCCACTTCGTGGCTGAGTTGCTTTGGTTCCTTCCACTCCTCAATGATATCACTCACAGGTAATGGGGAAGAGCCAGGAGGAAGAAATGTCATGGACGGACTTATTACTCCGGTGGCTCCTATTAGAGGATGGCGCTGGTATCAGTGACTCTGCACCACCAGCCGCTCTGTCACATGTTAATAAAGGCAGATGGCATGGCGGAGGGCAGGTGATTATACACTGGGGGGGACACTGAGGCCAGATGTTATGCAGTGGAGGACGGAGGGCGAAGGTTATACATTGGGGGGCCAGATGTTACACGCAGGGGTTGAGGGGCCGGATGTTATACATCGGAAAGCAATGGGGTTGCATGTTATACACCAGGGGACAATGGTACCTTATAGTGTGCAGTGGTTGACTAGAGGGGCCCTTGCAATGCCGGTCTCTTCTCACTAATACACACACTCCGGCCTGTAGTAGAGAGGAGCTGAGCACAGACACCCTTCTCCTCCCGAGTTCTCAAGCGCCGTCTATGATCCAGATGTGTAATAATGGCGATAATAACATTGGCGCCGTCTATTTCTCTCACTAATTTACAAGGAGTTCACAAGGTGACGTCTCTTTGCAGTTGCAGTACTCCGGATACGGCAGCTTGGCAGATGATGATAAATGAGGCCGTTGTTTATGGAGCATAACATGGGGCCCGCTATAGCATGGGCATAATTCATTTTTAAGCAGCTGGCATCTATCACACACTGTCAGGCACTTATTGCATCAAGTCCAGGTCAGCAATGCATTAGCAAAATGGTAACGCAATAAGGTAAAAAATATATATATAATTATTCTTCAGGGTACGACAGATACAAAGAAAGTATCAGCCCCCCATAGGGCAGAATTGGGGTCCTCACGTTCTTCTGCATTGCAGTTGGAGATTGAATGGAGACGCTTGGTTGAGGATACGTGATGCCACTCCATTCATTGTCTATAGGACTGAGAACGGCCGCCGCTTCCGTCCTTCTTCTAAGATCAAACCTTATTTCTGGCTGTAAGGCAACTTACCACGGCATGAGCTCTGCCCCACCGAGCTTTCTGCAATAAGATTTCTACCAAATTGTTTCAGGAGCATACAATATATCCAGCAGGTTGCCGATGGTTCGGCATGGCGGTCAAGAGTTTGCTATCGGCCCCCATCACTGCCATCTTGGTACTCCTGTGAAGCCCAGCCACAGACTGGACTTCATAGGAGATCATGATTTTTACTGCACCAGTACAGCATTATATGATCGCAGGTTCAAACCCTCTTGAAAAAAAATATTTTAAAAAAATTTGGGAATTGCCCTCTTTTTTCATTATCTGGAAAAAAAAAAAAAACAATTAGCAAATTCGGTTTTGTCACTTCTTTAAAAATCTGATCTATTAAAATAGGAAATAATTTATCCCATAAGGTAAGTATTAAAAAAAACAAAAGACAGAATTTCCATTGTATGGTCACCACATCTCCATCCCAAAAAATAAAATAAAAACAACATATAGCATGTACCCAAGACAAGAAACAAGCCTTCACACAGCTCCATCAACGGAAAGGTATATAAAAGTTACAGGTCTCACAAAATGGTGAAAACAAGCAAATTTAGTTTTTTTGTTAAGTCCTGAATTTTTTCGGAACCACTAAAATATAAAAAAAAATCTATAAAAATTTGTTAGTTATTGCTGTGGTCGTACTGAACTGGAGAATTATATAACCAGGTCAATTTTACCGCACACTAAACTTCATAAAAAAAAAACAATGGCAGAACTTAGGTTTTTTCTCTACTTAACCACATTTTTTCCCAATTTTTAGTAATGTGGAGCTGGAGAAGGATATTATCAATACCATGGATGGCAAGAGGAACAAACAAATCAGTCTTGGAACAAATGAAGCCAGAGATGTCACTGGAAGCAAAGATCACCAAGCTACGACTTGTTTACTTTGGAGACATCATACAAAGAGAGCAATCACTGGAGAAGGACATCATGGTCATAAGAATAAAGCAATCAATGGAGAAGGACATTATGGTCATACGAAGAGAGCAATCACTGGAGAAGGATATCATGGTCACACGAAGAGATCAATCACTGGAGAAGGATATCATGGTCATACGAAGAGAGCAATCACTGGAGAAGGATATCATGCTCATACGAAGAGAACAATCACTGGAGAAGGATATCATGGTCATACGAAGAGAGCAATCACTGGAGAAGGACATCATGGTCATACGAAGAGAGCAATCACTGGAGAAGGATATCATGGTCATACGAAGAGAGCAATCACTGGAGAAGGATATCATGCTCATACGAAGACAACAATCACTGGAGAAGGACATCATGGTCATACGAAGAGAGCAATCACTGGAGAAGGACGTCATGGTTATACGAAGAGAGCAATCACTGGAGAAGGACGTCATGGTCATACGAAGAGAGCAATCACTGGAGAAGGACGTCATGGTCATACGAAGAGAGCAATCGCTGGAGAAGTACGTCATGGTCATACAAAGAGAGCAATTACTGGAGAAGGACATCATGGTCATTCGAATAGAGCAACCACTGGAGAAGGACATCATGGTCATACGAAGACAGCAATCACTGGAGAAGGACGTCATGGTCATACGAAGAGAGCAATCACTGGAGAAGGACGTCATGGTCATACGAAGAGAGCAATCACTGGAGAAGGACGTCATGGTCATACAAAGAGAGCAATCGCTGGAGAAGGACGTCATGGTCATACAAAGAGAGCAATCACTGGAGAAGGACATCATGGTCATAAGAATAGAGCAACCACTGGGGAAGGACATCATGGTCATACGAAGAGAGCAATCACTGGAGAAGGATGTCATGGTCATACGAAGAGAGCAATCACTGGAGAAGGACATCATGGTCATACGAAGAGAGCAATCACTGGAGAAGGAGACCATGTTGGGAAGAATAGAAGGAACAAGGCAAAAAGGAAGATCAGCAACCTATTGGATTGATACTATCAAGATAACGGTGGAAAATAAAATGGTGGACCTATCTAGGCTTGCACAAGATTCATCTTCCTCTGCTCCAGACCACCCTGTATGATCTGGAATCTGGAACGGATCATAAAATTAATTACTATCATGTAATACATATCCCATGAGTGGGAATGTGCCATGCCAGAGGATGCTTCCACCAGGAAAATCAGACGGCTGGGAACCGGACCAGTGGTGATCACCTGGCGCTGCAGAATCTGTAGTTTGGAAGGCGTTGTCTTTTCTCTGTTAAGCTGACCAGTTCTTGAAGACCTTCTTTGGGATGTGCTATTGTACCAATAAGATCTGTGGGGATCGAGGCAACAGTTGTTTACTTTCCCCACAGTGCCTCCACAGGGGAGATTAGGTATTACACAATTGCTGAAAAAATCTGTCCATGTAATGCACAGATGTGCAGAGATTAAAGAGAGACTTTTTTTGTAGGCCAATGCGCGAGTATACTGAATTGAGGGACTTTTTCCCAAGAAAACTGGAAAAAGCTCTAAGAGCTGGGAAAGCACATTCTGTTTATGTCTTGATTCTGATGCTATGTAACAAAGTAAGGTAAAAGTATGAAGCAGATATGATAAAGTCATGAGTCCAAACACCGGGGTGCTCTTATTGTTGTGCCACATGAAGGTGTGCAGGGAACAGCTGGTCTTCGCTTTTTGTGTCTAGTTTGGCGACAATGCCGGGACTAATGTGACAATAATGATGATCCGTGCTGTCCTGCTAAACAATTGCTATGGGAACCATTAATATTACATCCGTCCTGTATCGAGGGGAATGGAAATAGAGATATTGCGGAAGGAATATGTAAATATCAATTTGCGACCATTGTCGTCCTTTATGGTCAAAACAAACACAGTAATGAGAAGTTGTGAAAAATCTACTGGTCGATTGTCATGTTTGGTATCATTATGACATGACTGTTATAACTCTTTGAAAGTTGCAGAAAGCCCACCCTCAAAGAACAATATCAAAAGATGGAAACTTAGCTTTTTTTTCTATCGGAGTCCAGACTAAGAAGTGTGAGCACCACATAGAGAAATCTGGGCACTTCCAGCCTCAGCTCATTTGATGAAGGTTCTCCATGCTGATTGCACTTGAACAAATCATCAAGATCCTCTACTGGCAGCTCCTGTGTAGTCACCGACCAATGTCATCAAGGATGGGAGACAAGACTTGAGACGCTGCAGGACCTAGTGGCAAATTTAGTCCATACAGGTTACTCAAGATATGATATTGTCGTGTTGAAAAAATGGCTCCTGGAACACTTTGGAGAAAAGGCCGCACCACTGGGTCCACCAAAAAATCAATGTGATACCGAGCTGTTAGTGCACCTGGAAAGAGGCTACCGTAAATTATGCCACCCCCAACACCATAATCCCGGGAGTGGGACAGGTGTGACATTCTCTCGTGATGGACTCTTCATGGTGTTGCCCACATGATCTCCAGAGCAATCTACGGCTATCATTGCATCCAAGGCAAGAGCAGGACTCATCGATAAAGAGGATAGACCTCCATTCCAGCTTCTATTGCTCCAATCCAGCCTCTGATCTCCGTACGGGGCCCACGTGGGCTTTAACTTTTATAATTTCCATCCAGCTGATCTAAAATAGTCCCGGTGATGATATTAAAGTGAATTTTGGCCATCAGCCCCTGGGCTGTATATGTAGCGCCGCTGATTATATCAATTCTCCGAAGAAACAGCAATTACCCTTTCTACAAGTACTATTGAATTTCCCTCTGCCGGCGCAATATTACTGTCATCCCTGTGAATAACTCTGGGTTTTATTTTCATACCGTCCTTTCCCATCGGAACTTCCACGCAGACACAATATTACTTCCAGGTATATTAAAGATGTCAGCTTTTGTGAGGGTGAGCCAAGGAGTCCTGATTTCTCGATCGATGCGGTTTATGTTTGTCTTGAATCATCAAAAAAAAAGTGATATAAGTTTTATACACTGATTTAAAGTATAAGCCTCAATGACAGTGTGGACGAACAATTAAGGCGTAAGGAAATAGGTGGACCCCCTTATGGGGTACGCAGTAGAGGGAACCCTGAAGTAAACCTTAAACTTCTAACCTTCCCCTCCTGGTGTTTATTATACCCTGCATGGCCAACTCTGTACCCTCCAATAATGCAGATTATACAGGAGGGTCTTTCATAGGTGAAAATGGGATAAGCCCCCTCACTCTAAGGGTCCCACAGCTTCCGCATGGCTTGCCCCTCTTCTGAGTTGCCCCTTAGACTGGTGGCTAAGTTGCCTGTAATTTATGTTCATCCACACTCTTTGCTTGTGCTTATACTCAGAAGCTAATTTGAGAAAGAAGAGCTGCAGTGTACAGCATGGGGGAGCAGCAAATGGTGAATGGTGGATTTACCTGACGAAGGAAGTCAAATCCGAAACGCGCGTCGGGGCTCTTATGTGCACTCAGGATTTTAACCCTTTAAGGTATTTTGTCCTGCTTATAATATATCCTCTGGTATACTTTGTTTTGCACTTTATACTTATGGGGCTTATGTGTGCACCCAAGATTCTAATGCTTGAAGGCATTGTACCTTGTTTATAATATACCTTAAGGAGTATTTCGTAATTTGCACCTTGAACTTTTACCTCTCATTGGTTCTTTATACATTGTAGCTTTTGCACATCGTGTGCTTATTTATTCATTATTTTGCACTTTACCATATTGCATTATTTTTTTTATTCTTTTCACTTATTCACTGTTATCACTGGTTACCTGAGGTTTTTATATGGACTTTTATTACCTTTGCGGGTTATTATATATATATATCTATTTAGAGTTATATATTTTACATGGTACCTCTGTTGATCCTGTATATGCGCACATTGCTTTTTAATCTTTAATATGGTCTTGCCATCATACTTATATGTTAATCTAAATAAACTTGGTATTGCACAGATTTCTTGTCTGGAGTTCTCTGTCTATTCTGTGCTCTAGGTATTGGGTTTTGCTCACAGCCGGCGGATACATGACAAAAGTTTTTACAGAATCAACTTGAGAAATAAAACACTATTTGATCATTCAATTACATGACAAGAGGACGGGGTGCACCATATGGCGGCAACTAACGAAACATGAAAGCTCTTCGATGACTGAGCAGTGCGCGCTGTGTAATGACTCAAGCCGGAGCCATAAGGGTTTGATGTGTTGATGCGATGATGAATCGCGTTACTTCGAGCTTAATGAAGCAATGTACTGTGCAATGCTCTCATTTACAAAGAAGCAGGGCAACGGTGAAAAATCACACTGTGCATCACCTGGGACAGAAGGACTTGGTCCCTGCCTCGTCTCAGATCCTAGAGTTATTTTACCCCCTTATTTGCCAACACTCATCATGTGGGGGAGACTTTGTTTCTCCCCTCCATTGTCTCCATCTTTTTGTTTGTCACCCTCCCTGCAATTTTCCAACCTCCCCTCTGTAATGACGGCAGATCCCTTGGTGGTACATTGCCTAGAAATTCCTGGTGGCATCCTTGATCCCGAGACCTTCTACACTGGAAACACCAAAATTGCTGATTAGTATCAGTAGGGATTAACTAATATTTTTAATCCAAGGTGCTATTAAAATAGAAAAAGAGCTTCCTCCATATGTTTCACACTTACGGGCTTCATCAGGGGAATGAGGCAAATGCCTGATGAAGCATGTAAGGGTGAAACATGTTGGGGACTAAGCTCTTTTTCTATTTTAGTAGCGATTTTTTTCATTGATCATTAGAGATTACAAAACAGGACTCAATCTCTGATGGTTAGATAATAGATGACAGTCCTTTTATTTTATAACTAGTGCAGCGATTTGAAGCTAAAGAGAACAGAATGGCTAACATCAAGATGGATAAAGACATGGTCAACATGGACAGAAGGCTGAAGACCTCAACAGAAGAATGGACAGTCTGGATGACCCACTAGAACCTCCATCAAAGCCAAGAACAAGGATCTATTGTCAGATAAAAAGCAAGACGAGCATGCTCTGTCCCTCTCTGAAAAAGCTGAATAAAGGCTTTATGGAACAATTTGCGGAGCGCTGCAGCCAATCAATGACAGCTGATTGACTGCAGTCACAAAACTGCTCCAGCTGATGGACCTGTCAAGGCTGCTGCCCATTTTATTAAGCACACCGGGGGGAAAAAAGTTGGTCATCTATTGTCGATTATAGCTGCAGCCCAGAGAGGCAGCTCATTTATACATAGTATGGATACTGCAAAGGGGACAAGGGTTACTGAGACGCCCGAAATTCTGGAGGTCTTCGCAGGTTTTTACCAGAACCTCTATTCATCGAGTAGAATGGGAGGGGAAGGGGGGGTGGAGGCATTTCTAGGAGCGGGACTGCTTCCGACATTATCTATGGAAGATAGGGATAAGTTGGAGTCTCCTATCACAGTAGAGGAGTTGGAGATGGCTCTGCATGGCGTGACTAATGAGAGGGCCCCGGGAGAAGACGGTCTTCCTGCGGAAATATACAAACACCTAGAATAAATTCTGCTACCCAGGCTATTAATAGTGTTTGAGGAGGCTATGAAAGAAGGGATTTTGCCTGCGTCTATGTGGGAGGCGGTGATAGTGGTGATTCCTAAGGACGGTAAAAATCCAGGAATTCCAGATTCATACAGGCCAATATCCTTGCTGACAGCTGATGTGAAAATACTGGCTTAAGTGCTGGCGAACCGACTAACTGGTGTTGTTGATACATTCATCCATATGGATCAATCGGGGTTTATGCCCAACAGATCAACAGCAGCCAATATACGGAGACTGTACCTCAATCTGCAGTTGCCAGTCGATAACCCAGGTGGGAGGGCGATAGCCTCACTTGATGCTCATAAAGCCTTTGACTCTGTAGAATGGTCTTACCTGTGGAGAGTGCTGCATAGTATGGGCTTTGGTCCTCAATTTACAGCGTGGATTCAGCTATTGTATACTCAACCCACAGCTAGAGTTAAGATTAATGGGGTAATGTCCGCGGGAATACAGCTGCATAGAGTTACGAGGCAAGGCTGTCCACGGTCGCCGCTCCTGTTCGCTATTGCGATAGAGCCATTGGCGGCTGCTATTAGACGCAACAAGGCAATAAAGGGGTTTCAATATGGCGATTTGGAGGAAAAGGTGGCCCTATATGCGGATGACCTTTTGTTATTCCTAGGGGACCCCTCGGCTTCAATGGATCATGCTGTGCAGACCATTGAGGGTTCGGTGAGATCTCAGGACTGACCATAAATTGGTCTAAATCAAGCCTATTTAAACTGGACAAGGAGGTGGTATGGACTCAGGAAGACATAGGGGCCAACAAACTACAATGTGTGGAAATGTTTAAATATTTGGGGATACAGGTTTCCCTACTGGTGACTGAGTACCTTAATACTAATCTAGTAGCCCTACTGGCAATTCTAAGAACTAAGGTGGATACTTGGAACAAATTACACTTGTCGGTGGTGGGAAGGATTAATCTACTTAAAATGGTTTTAATGCCCAAGCTTTTATATATATTACACAACTCCCCAATCTGGATACCGCAGAAAAGGTTCGGAGTGGTGAATTCACTGTTTAGGGCCTTGGTATGGGGTAAGAAACAACCTAGAATAAGGCTTGAAACCTTGCAACGACCAAAGGATGAGGGGGGACTGGCACTACCAAATCCAGAACTGTATTTTTTAGCTGCCCAAAGTCAACATCTCAGAGGGTGGTCTAATCAAGAGAAGGCAGGCGTCATCAGAGGAGTGCTGGAATACGTACTAAATAGAAGCCCGTTGATACTTGGCCTAGAGGATGGGAAGATGGGTGTAATGGGAGACGGGTGTCCCACTCTGCGACTCTTACAAGACCTGTGGAACAGACTAAAGAGGGTGAGAGGGGTGACCGGGTTGACTAGATTCACAGTTATATGGGATAATAGTAACCTCCCAGAGATTCGGAAACTTGGGAGGCTGGAAAAGGCTGGAAAAGTAGGGGGCTGACATTAATGTCTCAAATTATGGATAACGGGGGGCTGAGACCGTTTGTGCAATTATAGAGTGAGTTTCAGTTGCCGGATTCTGAATGGTACCACTACTGTCAGGTACGGCATGGCATTACGGCTCAGAAACTTTCCAGAACCCTGCAGATACAATCTGACATAGTGTTGGACTATATATGTGGTGGTGATGGACTTACAAAAGGGGTAATTTCTAACACCTACAAAGATATACTGCATACACATTTAATGGGGTTCCCACTTAAAGCAAGATCCAAATGGGAGGGAGAGATTGGGGTGATGACTGACGAGGTATGGGACAGCGTCCTAGAATATGTCCCCAAACTCACTATGAGTGAACCAGCTAGGTCCTCCCATCTTTATGTGATCCATCGTGTGTACCGTACCCCCCTTCTGATGTTTAAAATGGGGCTGAGGGACAACTCTGACTGTCCAAGATGTGGGGGGTCTGATGCCGGAATCCTTCATATGATGTGGACTTGTCCCAGGCTATCTGCGTTCTGGTTTAATGTCATTGACAGAATAGAAGGGGCTTACGGAATATACTTACGGAAGTGTTATACCCAAAAACCCACTGGTCTGCATACTGGGATATGTGGAGGAAATTGAAATAGTTAATAGTGCAAAGCTTGCTATAGCCAGACTACTATATGTAGCAAGGAAGCTGATTGCGAGGGACTGGATCAGGAAAGAACCACCTTCTGGAAGAGAGTTTGTGAAACAGGTCTTGTATCATCCGGCTGGTGGAAAGGATATATGCTAAAAGAGGCAATTCTAAAACCTATGAGAGGTTGTGGAATCCCTGGTTACAATACGGTATAGTTAACTGATGGGAATGTGCTTTATTTTACAATGCTGGTGTTGTGGATAGACCATTAATACCCGGACATAGGAACATTCCTGTTTTGTATGGTTTGATTGACAATATGGGTACAGAGGATGACTAATGGTAAATTACGGTGTAAGAGAAATCTTATGGAGAAAAGAGTTATATATGCTGTCTACATGGGGGGGTGGGAGGGGGGAATAGGGATGTTCAATTTGTAA
The DNA here is from genome assembly GCF_039654945.1 of Dendrobates tinctorius. NCBI lineage: Eukaryota > Metazoa > Chordata > Amphibia > Anura > Dendrobatidae > Dendrobates > Dendrobates tinctorius. The sequence continues at coordinate 6,628,661 of NW_027361691.1, forward strand.
ATCTATTGTTTGTGGAAGATTTACTGTATATTCTGTATTTTGAATTCTGATTAATAAAAATCTATTTGATCAAAAAAAAAAAGCACACCGGGGGGGGCTATCAAAAGAGGTTATCTAGTAGTGGACAACCCCTTTAATAAACAGGTTTCCTCGAATTCCCAAGATCCCATTGAGCTGTATGGAAATGGACGGGGCATGATCATCCTGTTCTACGGTTAAGACCAAATAACTTGCACCTACCCAAATGACCTTCCCAGAATAGGTCTAGACGTAGGATTCTTGCACAAGGTAGTACCATAAATCTAGATAACAGTGCCCGTGGAAATCTATAGGACCAAATTGTCTTTCCATGCCTCCAATATATTTATCAAAGAACCCAACCAACCCTAAATTTATAATTTGTTCCATCACATGCCACATTATGGAGGTATTTGTGACATCGGCGGCCGTGCCCGCCGATGCCCCTTTAGCGACGGCGCCCGCCGCAGCTCCCTCTTACCTGCGCCCTCCGGTTCGCGCGTTCCTCCGCGCTGCTTGCCGCTCTGCTGCGGGTGACCGCGGCGGCCTTAGGCCGCGCACGCGCGTTCCCCCGGCTTCTTCCGTTGGCAGGGGGCGTCGCTAGGGGAGGGTCTGTAGGGCGCACTTCCGGTCGCCGCATATATCAGGCGTCCGCTCTATTCTGAGGGCGCCTGATGATTGTTGTGACTCGCAGCACCCATCGGCCCTACCTTCTTCTGTGTACCCTGCCTACCCTTGCTCTTCCTTTGTCTGCCCTGTTCCTGGCCCGTGTCTGTCTGCCTGCCTCCTTCCTGTGGTCCTCGCTGTACCTTTCCTGTGGGCTTCCAGCCTCTCTCTACTGTCCTCCACTTCGCTACTCCTGCTCTGTCTGCCAGTCCTCCGAGTCGTCCCTGCTGGCTCCGGCTGTCGCGGTTCCGCCCCCTGCGGTCTTGCCCCTAACGATCCCTGTATAGGGGTCGGTCTTCACCAGGTGTGCTCGGCCCAGGGGCTCCGGATCCGCGATCCAGTGGGTCCACTCTTGGACGTAATAGCCAGAGGCGTCACAGTATCATCAGGCCATGGATCCCGCCGGTGCCGCAGCCGCCACACAAAAGGAATTACTGTTCCTTCGTGAAAATCAGAACCGGATAATGTCCTTTATGAAGTCTATGGACACCCGGTTGTCCGCCCTGCAGACCTCTGACCCCGGGCACGCTCCTCTCTTAGTCAGCCTTCAACAGGAGCTCGCGCAGCAGCGCGACGCCCAATCCCACATCTTGGGTTACATGGCATCCGTGGATGACCGATTGCTGGCCCTGCAATCCTCTGCTGCCGCTGCAACTTCCTCCCCGGATGTAGCCCCTACTCCGGCTCCCCGTCTGGGTAAACCCCCCAGGTACGGCGGAGATCCCAAGTTATGCCGGGGTTTTTTAAATCAATGCAGGCTACATTTTGAGCTTGCCCCCCTTCAGTATCCTACTGACCGCGCCAAGGTGGCATTCGTTGTGTCCCATCTTGAGGGTGAGGCTCTGTCCTGGGTGAACCCCTTGTGGGAGAGAGATGACCCCGTAGTGCTAAATTTACAGACCTTCTTAGAAACCTTTCGCAAGGTATTCGATGAACCGGGTCGCTTAGCATCCTCCACTGAGGCCCTTTTTAACCTCCGCCAGGGTTCCCTCACAGTGGGGCAATACGCCATCCGCTTCCGGACCCTCTCTTCTGAGTTAGGGTGGAACAATGAGGCTCTAGTGGGAGCCTTTTGGAGAGGCCTCTCCAGCAAGATCAAGGATGAGCTTGCCGGGCGAGACACCCCCACCACTCTGGAGGACCTTATTTCGCTGGCCACTCGCATAGACCTACGCTTTCAGGAGCGCGCTAGAGAGGCAGTCGGAGAGAGAAGGTCCTTTAGGTTGTATCAGGCTCCTGTCCCCCGTTTCCCTGTATCTCCTGTTAGCGCCGCTCCTGAACCTATGCAGGTTGATCGGGTCAGACTGTCCGAGCAACGCCGCAGGGAGAGGTTGACCAAGGGCCTCTGCCTGTACTGTGGAGGGGCCAACCATTTTGTGCGTTCCTGTCCAGAGAGGCCAGAGAGGTCGGGAAATGCCTCCACCTAGGTCAGGTAAGAGAGGACCCCCTAGGTGATCAAAATTCCTCTCTTCCCCTTACTCTTTCAGCTTTGCTAATTACAGGTCGGGGGCGTGGGTCTGTGGAGGCGTATGTGGACTCGGGTGCTGCCGGTAATTTCATCCGCCAGGAGGAGGTTGACAAATTCCAGATTCCGGTGTTGGTATTGAAGAACCCTCGCGCTATTTCCTCTGTTGATGGTAAACCTTTACCCGGACTCATCACCATGATTACCGTCGAAGTAGATCTTCAAATCGGAGCTCTCCACCTCGAAAAGATAGCCTTTTATGTCCTGCCACAATTAGCCCATGCGGTTCTCCTAGGACTGCCCTGGCTCAGACGGCACGAACCTGTGATTGACTGGCGCTCTGGGGAAGTTCTCCGTTGGGGGCACTCCTGCCAGGAGCACTGCCTACGGGCCCTCACGCGTCCTCGTCCATGCTCGAAGCCCGCCGACCTCCCGGGCTTACCCGCACCCTATCACACGTTTGCCGACGTGTTCAGCAAGAAGGAGGCGGATTCCTTACCCCCTCATCGCTCCTATGACTGCCCCATCGACCTAGTTCCTGGTGCCACTCCTCCCAGAGGGAGAACATATCCTTTGTCCCCAGCAGAGACCTCGGCTATGTCGGAATATATACAGGAAAATCTGGCCAAGGGGTTCATCCGAAAGTCCTCGTCCCCTGCGGGCGCAGGTTTCTTCTTCGTCCGGAAGAAAGATGGGTCCCTGCGACCCTGTATTGACTACCGGGGCCTGAACAACATCACGGTCAAAAACCGGTACCCGCTCCCGCTGATTCCTGAACTCTTCGACCGCCTGAGGGGGGCCAGAATCTTCACGAAGTTGGATCTGCGGGGAGCTTACAACTTAATCCGAATCCGAGCGGGGGACGAGTGGAAGACGGCCTTCAATACCCGGGACGGCCATTATGAATACTTGGTCATGCCGTTCGGTCTCTGCAACGCTCCAGCGGTGTTTCAGGAATTCGTAAATGAGGTGTTCCGAGACCTACTCTATTCCTGCGTAGTGGTATATTTGGACGATATCCTCGTTTTCTCGACCGACCTCTCCTCCCACCGGAGAAGTGTACGCATGGTCCTGCAGCGCCTTCGAGAAAATCGTCTTTACGCCAAGATCGAGAAGTGCCTCTTCAAGCAAACAGCGTTACCCTTCTTGGGGTACATCATCACGGATTCCGGTCTTAAGATGGATCCGGACAAGCTGTCCGCGGTACTCCAGTGGCCTCGTCCGGTTGGCATAAAGGCCATCCAGCGTTTCCTCGGCTTCGCTAATTATTACCGGCAGTTTATACCCCACTTCTCTACAGTCACCAAGCCCATTGCGGTCCTGACCCGTAAGGGGACGAAGCCTAACGTCTGGCCCTCTGAAGCCGAGGACGCCTTTCTTGCCCTGAAACGCTCGTTTGCTTCTGCTCCGATTTTACACCGTCCTGTGGCCAGTAGGCCCTTCATTCTGGAAGTTGATGCCTCCTCCACTGGAGCTGGGGCGGTTCTCTCCCAACAGGCTCCATCTGGACGTCTTGTCCCCTGCGGGTTCTTCTCCAAAACCTTTTCTCCGGCGGAGTGCAACTACTCCATTGGGGACCGGGAATTATTGGCCATTAAAATGGCGCTGGAGGAATGGCGATATCTGCTCGAGGGGGCAGTGCACCCCTTTACTATCTTCACTGACCACAAGAACCTGGCCTACCTGCAATCTGCCCAGAGACTCAACTCCAGACAAGCCAGGTGGGCTCTGTACTTTTCCCGTTTTGAGTTCAAGCTCCATTTCCGGCCCGGCAGTAAGAACATCAAAGCCGATGCGCTTTCCAGGTCTTTGCAGCCTCCGGAGAGGGAGGAGGATCCATCGTATGTCATCGAGCCGGCTAAAGTTATCTCCGTGGCCCCCGTGAGTTTCTCTAACCCTCCGCCTAGCAAGACCTTCGTCCCTCCAAACAAACGCCTGGAAGTACTGCGCTGGGGACATTCTTCCAAGGTTGCTGGGCACGTTGGGATTAAGAAAACTCTTTTGCTTCTTTCCCGGTATTACTGGTGGCCCTCTCTCCACCAGGATGCTAAGGACTTTGTAGCCTCCTGCAGGTCTTGTGCTCAGAACAAGGTTCCAAGGACTCTCCCCTCCGGCCTCCTTCATCCGTTGCCTGTCCCAGAGGCTCCTTGGCAGCAAATCGCCATGGATTTCGTGACTGATCTCCCTCGCTCGGCTGGGTGTACTACCATCTTAGTCGTCGCTGACCGCTTTTCCAAGATGGCCCACTTTATTCCCTTGGTCGGACTGCCATCTGCCCCAAAGTTGGCCGAAATCTTTATCCACCACGTGTTCAGGCTACATGGCCTCCCTCTGCGAATCGTGACCGATCGAGGGGTCCAGTTTACTTCCCGATTCTGGAGGGCCCTCTGTCGGCTCCTGGGCACGTCTCTCGACTTCTCTTCAGCGTATCATCCTCAAACCAACGGCCAAGTGGAACGGATTAACCAAATTCTGACCACCTACCTACGTCACTTTTCTAACGCCCATCAGGATAATTGGGTCTCTCTTCTACCTTGGGCAGAATTCGCTCATAATAATCATTCCAGCGAATCAACGTCCAAGACACCGTTCTTTGTGGTAACTGGGCTAAATCCTGGGGTTCCATTGCCCTTTTCCGCATCGTCTGGAGTTCCTGCAGCAGACACTCTCGCCAAGGAGTTTTCGCAAATTTGGAAGGAGACCAGAGAGGCGCTCGAGCTAGCCAACGTCCGAATTAAGAAACACGCGGACAAAAGACGAAGGGATCTACCCCCGTACCAGCCCGGGGACAAAGTCTGGCTTTCTACCAAACATATCCGCCTGAAAGTCCCTGCTTACAAATTAAGTCCTCGGTACATCGGGCCTTTTGAAGTACTTGGGCGCATTAACAAGGTAGCCTACAAATTGAGGTTGCCGGCGTCACTCCGGGTCCCTAACGCCTTCCATATCTCGCTCCTTAAACCTGTGGTCTTGAATCGGTTCCAACCAACCTCCATGTCCCCTCCCTCGCCAATTTGTTCTGACAATATCTTTGAAGTAAAGGACATCCTGGCTATGAAAAGGGTCAAAGGTAAGACTCTTTTTCTTATCGACTGGAAGGGTTTTGGCCCAGAGGAGAGGTCCTGGGAGCCCCGAGAGAATGTCGATGCCCCCCTTATCATGAAAAGATTTTTAACCAACCTCAGAAGGAGAGGGCATATGGGAGGGGGTACTGTGACATCGGCGGCCGTGCCCGCCGATGCCCCTTTAGCGACGGCGCCCGCCGCAGCTCCCTCTTACCTGCGCCCTCCGGTTCGCGCGTTCCTCCGCGCTGCTTGCCGCTCTGCTGCGGGTGACCGCGGCGGCCTTAGGCCGCGCACGCGCGTTCCCCCGGCTTCTTCCGTTGGCAGGGGGCGTCGCTAGGGGAGGGTCTGTAGGGCGCACTTCCGGTCGCCGCATATATCAGGCGTCCGCTCTATTCTGAGGGCGCCTGATGATTGTTGTGACTCGCAGCACCCATCGGCCCTACCTTCTTCTGTGTACCCTGCCTACCCTTGCTCTTCCTTTGTCTGCCCTGTTCCTGGCCCGTGTCTGTCTGCCTGCCTCCTTCCTGTGGTCCTCGCTGTACCTTTCCTGTGGGCTTCCAGCCTCTCTCTACTGTCCTCCACTTCGCTACTCCTGCTCTGTCTGCCAGTCCTCCGAGTCGTCCCTGCTGGCTCCGGCTGTCGCGGTTCCGCCCCCTGCGGTCTTGCCCCTAACGATCCCTGTATAGGGGTCGGTCTTCACCAGGTGTGCTCGGCCCAGGGGCTCCGGATCCGCGATCCAGTGGGTCCACTCTTGGACGTAATAGCCAGAGGCGTCACAGTATTTTCCTTAAAGTGCAAAATGCTACATTATGGCAGCAGAATATGGCATCACAAATTATTATTATTTATTGTTATAGCGCCATTTATTCCATGGCGCTTTACATGTAAGGAGGGGTATACACAATACATACATGTACAGTAATGTTAAACAATACAAGTCACGACTGGTACAGGAGGAGAGAGGACCCTGCCCGCAAAGGCTCACAATCTACAAGGGATGGGTGAGGATACAGTAGGCGAGGGTAGAGCTGGTCGTGCAGCGGTTTGGTCGATCGGTGGTTACTGCAGGTTATAGGCTTGTCGGAAGAGGTAGGTCTTCAGGCTCTTTTTGAAGGTTTCCATGGTAGGCGAGAGTCTGATATGTTGTGGTAGAGAGTTCCAGAGTAGGGGTGATGCGCGAGAGAAATCTGGTATGGGATTGTGGGAAGAGGAGATAAGAGGGGAGTACAGAAGGAGATCTTGTGAGGATCGGCGGTTTCGAGCAGGTAAGTACCGGGAGACTAGGTCACAGATGTACTGAGGACTCAGGTTGTGGATGGCTTTGTATGTCATGGTTAGGGTTTTGAACTGGAGTCTTTGGGTAATGGGGAGCCGATGCAGGGATTGACAGAGGGGAAGAGGAGATAAGAGGGGAGTAGAGAAGGACAAATGTCTATGACTCAGAAATACGGAACAACCAGGACTCGGGGGAGGTATCAGGAGTGAGGGGCAATTTATTATCTTTGGTACCAGTACCAGAAAAAGGGAGAAAGTTGATCTTGGTGGGAGGAAAAGGCAGTGAATAATGGAATGAAAAGTGTTGAGAAAAAAAAGAGCAGGGAAGAAGAGGGAGCCAGGGGAAGACCATAATAATGATAAACTTGTCATGTTATGGCGGAGGAAAGCTTCATTGTATGTTTTGCTATGATTGCCTATTATTTGAAAACTTTATGTTTCTCAGTCAAAAATGTTAATAAATAAATGAAAGGGAAATATAAAAATGGCTATAAATTAACCGTCTAAATTGAAAATTCATGGTAAAGCCTGAGTGATTCTTATATTCTTTATAGGAAAACTCTTATACCCACAATGCAGCTATGGAAGGTAGAGAGAGATATGACTGTGAGAATAAATTAAGATAAATGGATACTGACTGCTTCTAATAAAGGATACATGCTCTTGCGAAGTATCCTAATGGGCATAATGAGTAATTACTCACACACCAGACAGTGCACAGAAGGTATATTAAAAGCAGTGCCATCTGCTTAATAAGTGATATACTGACCTTAACCACTAAGGAAATCGCTGAGAGAGATTGAATCAACATTGAAATTAACTTGCTGTTACAAAAATCACGCAAAGACTGAATCACAAAACATATAAAGATTTTCATTTTCTTCAATCTCAAAGAGAAATTCACCTAGAACAACACTTGTATGTGGAATTTTCATCCAACTCCCAGGGGACCATAATGGGGGTAAGATTAAGTCTGAAAAGTAAAAAATGTCACCATTGACAGCCCCAAATAGTTGGAATGGATTTCAAATGCACCTACATCACTGAACACCATTTTATTTTTTTTAAATAGAGATTTTCTAGTGAGTAAAAATTTCTATAAACTTATTAAAACCTTTGCAATTGACATGTCATCATTTTCTTTCCCAGTATTTAAGAAGTTGAACTTGGCTAGTATTTTAAGTCTTTTATTGAGACGTAACTGTAGCATGTGATTGTGGCCCTCATAACTTTCTGCACTATTCGCTGGCACTCTTCACTGTGACTTTTTTGCCCAATTAAGTAGTCACATGTCTGGATATAACAGTAAGTTTAATCCCCTGATAGTCGACTTGAGCCACTGTCAGGGGATTAAAGCAACCACCTCCAGCAACAGGCAGTCATCCTCCAGGAGGCACAAATGTTGTGGAGGTCAGCAATCCTGAAGTTAACTGACTACATGATTCAGCTGATAGCGAGGTAAGGAAGGGGGATGAAGAGCAAGAATAATTACAGGAGGCCTTGCCTCCCACAGAGGGGTGTGCCAGCATAGTCATGTGACATTTCAACACATATTCTGATTTTTAGTACATGTAAATTACAAAAAAAATTATATTTCTAGACAGTTTTTATTCCTTGAAAAAACCTGTTAAAAGGTAATAATAATAATCTTTATTTATATAGCGCCATCATACTCCGCAGCGCTTTACAGTTTAACAATTTCAAAACACAAGTCATAAGTAACAACGGTAATAATACAATAATTAAAGCAAAATAAGCCGCCCCTGCTCGTGAGAGCTTACAATCTACAATGAAGTGGGGGAGATACAGAGTAAAGGTGTGTATTTACAATGGTGTATTTACAAAATTGGTCCAGCCATCTTGAGGGTTGGATGGAGATAGTGAATGGGCTACACACGCACACTTAGGGTACCGTCACACTTGGCGACGCACCAGCGATCACTGTTGCGTCGCTACGAGGTCGCTGATGAGATGTCAAACAGTCAGATCTCAACAGCGACGCAGCAACGATACAGAACGATATGATGGTCGTTGGGACCCTGTCTCTCAGACCTGTAGTATTGCGTTGTTGTCCCTGTCAAACACAGCGATGTATGCTGGCCAGCGGGACACCAGCGATCAAAAAATGGCCCAGGACATTCGAGCACGATCATTGACATCGCAGCAGGGGCCCGATCCCTGCTATGTGTCACACATAGCGAGATCCCTGGCGAGGTCGCTGTTGCATCACAAAATCAGTGACGTAACAGCGATCTCGCTATGTGAGATGGGGGCTTTACACATAGAATGACTTTGATTAGTGAACGTGAGAGGCCGGTCTGAACAAATGTGTTTTGAGGGAGCACCTGAAACTATGCAAATTGTGGATAGTCCTAATTTCTTGGGGTAGAGCATTCCAAAGGATTGGCGCAGCGCGGTAGAAGTCTTGGAGTCGGGAGTGGGAGGTACGGATTAGTGCAGAAGTTAGTCGAAAGTCGTTTGCAGAGCGCAGCGGTTGGTTAGGCGATAGACAGAAATGAGGGAGGAGATGTAGGGGGGTGCTGCACTGTGGAGAGCTTTGTGGGTGAGAACAAGTACTTTGAATTGGATCCTATAATGAATGGGCAGCAAATGTAAGGACTGGCGAAGAGTGGACGCATCCGAGTACCGATTAGTTAGATGGATGACCCTGCCTACTGCATTAAGGATGGACTGGAGTAACGGGGAGGCCAATTAATAGAGCGTTGCAGTAATCCAGGTGGGAGTGGATCAATGCTACAGTGAGGGTTTTAGTCGTTTCCATGGTGAGAAAAGGGTGGATTCTAGAGATGTTCTTTGGGTGTAAGCGGCAAGAGCGAGCAAGAGATTGTATATGGGATGTGAAGGAGAGATTGGTGTCAAACATAACACCCAGACAGCGCGCCTGCTGCCGGGGTGTTATTTTGGTGCCACCCACGGAGAGGGAAATGTCAGATTTAGGAAGGTTAGTAGACGGTGGGAGCAGAAGAAGTTCAGTTTTGGAGAGGTTGAGTTTCAGATAGAGCGGACATGATGTTGGAGACTGCGGACAGACAGTCACTGGCGTTCTGTAGTACAGCGGGGGTAAGGTCGGGGGATGACGTATATAGTTGTGTGTCAACAGCAAAAAGATGACACTGAAAGCCAAACCTGCTGATGGTCTGTCCAATTGGGGCCATGTAGAGAGAGTAGAGAAGGGGGCCAAGGACTGAGCCCTGAGGTACCCTGACAGCGAGAGGAAGAGGAGATGAAGTGGAGCCAGAGAACAAAACACTAAAGAGAGGTCAGAAAGCTAGGAAGAGAACCAGGAGAGCAGTGTCCATAATGTCTAGTGACTGGAGCCTAGAGAGTAGGAGATGGTGGTCAACAGTGTCGAAAGCTGCAGAAAGGTCAAGAAGAATGAGCAGAGAGTGGTGACAATTACATTTTGCTGTCAGAAGGTCATTTGTCACTTTGATGAGTGCAGTTTCAGTCGAATGTAGGGGTCGGAAGCCGGACTGTGAAGGGTCTAAGAGGGAGTGAGTGGAGAGGTAACGGGTAAGGCCTGTTTCACACTTTCGTTTTTTGTCGTCAGTCAAAATCCGCCAATTTTTTTTAAAAAAACGGATCTGCCAAAAAAGGGGCGGATCCGTTTTTTCCCCCATAGACTTACATCATTGGCGGATCTTGACTGATGGTCGTCCATCCCACCTGTTTTGACGGATCCGCCAAGATTTTAGCGTCTCCCGGGCGGATGAGACGGACCCTGCAACGTTTTTTTCCTTGACGGTCCGCTATTTTGAAGTGTGCTTGCCCAGCAGCTTTAATCTGGGAAGCATTTTAACCATGATATGCCGTTCCGGGAGCGGCGAAAATATTTCCTCTCTCTCTCTCCTTTTCCAGGCTGCGGTTCCTTTAAAATGCCGACTTCAGCAGATCCGTCTAATCAACGATCCGCTGCCACACGTTGGTGTCTCAACAGAAACGGATCCGTTGTTAGCACTTTTCATGGATTGCAACTGACGTCAAAATGCGGAGGTGTGAAACAGGCCTAAGTCGGGAGTAAACTAGGCGCTACAAAAGTTTAGAGATGAAGGGGAGATTGGAGCCTGGTCTGTAGTTGTTTGTGCAGGATGGGTCGAGAGCGGGTTTCTTTAGTAATGGAGTAGCGATGGCATGTTTGAAGGAGGATGGGAAAATGCCCGAGGAGAGGGAGAGGAAAGGTCAATTATTTTATACTGATCAATTCTTCAATAGTGGTCAACACTGTTTTTCTGATACAGAGCACCAAATTCATGGACCTAAAAGTAAAAATGACAACTATTTCAACCACACTAGAGGGAGCATAGGGGCTTTCTATATACAGTTTTACAATAAGATCAATAATAAAATAGTATGCAGAAAGTTCCTGAGCTCCCTCTAGTGGCAGCCACAGACAGGCAATATAATATGCAACTGTACATTTATGCACTGGATTTGAAGATGGATATCAGAAGAATCATAGCGTTTTGAACCTAAGCATGACATTGTGTAAGAAGTGGAGAGAATCACTGTTATATAAAATTCTCTTTGATCCACCAAAGACAAACTTCAAGCATGTCAAATCAATTTGCCTAATCTATTCTATGCAAATCACAAATTGATTTCTGAATTTTCAAAACCTGACTGAAGAGAATGAATCTAATTATCTCTTCCTGTAATTTACTATAGTGGAGGATTTTACATTCATAGGAATCATAGCCTCCAGTGATAAATTCAGCCAACATCTGAGGGTACACTAAGGGGCACGAAGAGCAGCCCTGGAAAGAAGCAGCCACATAGCCATAAATTTAGCTTATAGTATTCCTAATGCCTAAAGACATCTGGTGATCTAGGGCAGTGAAAGGGGTTTAAAGCCGTGGTTACATCCCTGGTGGTCTAAAGCACTTAAGGGGGTCTGTGGTTACATCCCTGGTGGTCTAAGACTCTAAGGCACTTAAGGGGGGTGTCTGTGGCACTTAAGGGGGGTGTCTGTGGTTACATCCCTGGTGGTATATAGAAGTAAAATGAGTTTAAGGTTACATCCCTGGTGATCTAATGCAATGAAAAGGGTTTATGGTTACATCCTTGGCAATCTATGGGAGTGAAGGGAGTTTATGGTTACAGCTCTGGTGATCTAGAGAAGTGAACAAAATTTCTGGTGACATCCCTGGTGCTCTAGGGTAGCGACAGAGGTTTTATAGCCACGTCTCTAGTGGTGTAGAGCAGAAAAGAGGGATTATGGTTACATCCCTGGTGATTTAGGGCAGTGAAAGAGGTTTATAACTATAGTTACATCCCTGGTGGTCTAGGTCAGTGAAGCGGCTTTATAGTTACATCCTTGGTGGTCTATGAGAGTGAAGTAGTTTATGGCTACAACCATGGAGCTCTCTAGGTCAATAATGATGGTTTATCATTACAACCTGGGTGACATAGGGCAGTGAAGTAGCTTTATGGTGATCTATAGCAGTACAGAGATTTATGGAAATGTCCAAGGTGGTCTGGGGGGTGCAGTGAGGAGATCAATAGCAATATTTCTGGTGGCTTAGGGGATAAAAATACACCTTTCTGACTTGGACGATACAGTATGAGACCTGGAGGGACTGTAAGCAAGGTGAGAGAAGGTATGTGGTGCTACATGGTGCATCTTTGTTATTAACCCCTAGACCACCTAGGCCAATAAGGATATTACCTTGAATACTACAATTGAATCCTAAACTACCAGAGAAGAATTAATTGGGATTTTTTTTATAGTTCCCTTTAAAGATACTTGAACATTGCACCTTTTGTGGATGATTGGTATCTTATTTTTGGTGTTCATCTCTACGTCATGGTTTCGGTTGTTTTGTATAGAAGGTCTGGTATCCATGAGTGCATCACTACAGTTCAGACTACTTTAAACAAGCTGGGTGGGCATTACTGACTTCTAAGGGCCCCGGAAAGGTCTATTTTGGCCCCTGATACTCTTCCACTGCTGGACAGCTGCAGGTAATGAAGCTCTTGGGATGGAGCAGATGCTTAGAGACGGTGAGAATTACCCGAGCCCCATTAGAATTCTCCGCGAGTGTGAGATCGGTGCGGGGTGAACACGGGAGCAGAGTTCTGCGCAACAATATTTGTAAATATTACTCATGTTTCTATTTCTCCTTTTATCTCGAAAAATCTATGGGAACAGACAAGACACGTTTGCCAATTGCAGCCTGTAAGTGGCCGCTTAGTGACTGAAGACATACTGTCCAAAGGTTGACAGGTCCATTTTAAATGTTTTGAGCACCCAGGTTGATGAAGACACGGGCGACCGATCTGTTGCTGAATTCTCCTTTAGAATAATGCACCACACATCTCATCAGAACAGTGCGGAGGAGAAACCGGCTGTAATTGGTCCCACGGGGACAGGGAAAATTCTGCTAAGGTCTCATACTTGTACTAGCCGGTTTCATTAGTGATTAAAGTGAAAAAAAAAAAAATAAAAAGCAGAACAAGAGCAAAATCAAGCTGGAGAAATCAAAGTTACAGCACCAACAAGCTCCAACCCCCCAACAGCAGTCCAGAGGGCAAAGGTAAAAAAGTTACAGAAAAAGTTGCTCAATTTTCCAATAATAAATATACTGCCGCCACTGAGTAAATCAGATTTGTCATTCAGATGACTGGTCTAGCTGAAGCCCAAAAGGGCAAGTAATCCACAGGTGAGGGTCTGATCAATGTATTCTAATATCTCTGGCAGTCAAACAGACAGTTAATAGAGCGGCCCCCACTTTATTCTAATGAAGGATTGTGGAATAACCTCAGAAGAAGGGGCAGAGACAGACTGACGTATAACTCGTGCGATGATCGCATCGCACTGCACAGACTGGCCCGACACGTCTCCTGACCTGAGCATGACATTGTGATGTATCACTATGCAGTTGTTAAACTCAAGTCAGGAGAGCAGACAGCCACTATGTCAGTCTGTCTCTGCCCTATTTCCTCAAAAAGGACCTGTTACCAGGACAAAAGTCTCCATTTTTTACATTTTTACAATTTTATTTGAGTATGCTGCTTTTGTTTTGTTTTTTAAATCAGCCATACGGTTCCAGAGATAAGGGCCTTTATATTTAGTGCCAATTTTTATGGTCTTTTCCAAAGGAGTGTGGCTCATAGGCTAATTATACAGAGCAACCTAAAGACACGCCCAAGAGGATCTGTGAGCAACAATCCCTCAATAAAGACTGTAAAAATAAGCAATAAGTTACGCAACTGTCCTCAATCCATGCTCTGCTCCCCACACCCCGATTCACTAGACTCTTTTGTGCACCACGTTGGGCTTTGCAGATAGCCCGGTGTGATCCCATGTGAGTATCCACTCAGGCCTATATAAGGCTCACCAAGACACATACCTGTGTCTAGGTATTAAGACTTCAGTATTGCTAAGAGTCTTGCTGGTTCCATACACCTCGACTAGCTCAGCTGCTGTCTGCAATCTCTTGAATGTCTCCAGCCTGCCAGCAGTATTCAGTCTCACACCTGCCAGCAGCTTTCAGCATCCTGCCTGGCAGTCCTTGGCTTGCTTCTCGACATGCACAGCCACTGTCTGCAGTCTCCTGGATGTCACCCACCTGCCAGAGGCATCCATCAACCTGCCTGACTGTGGCCTCCTGGACGTCTCCCACCCGTCAACAGTCTCTAGCATCCCACCTGCTTGCCTACGCTCTCCAACATCCTGCCTGCTTGACTGTGATCTCCTGGATGTCTCCGGCCTGCCAGCAGTTTCCAGTCTCACACCTGCTATCAGCTTTCAGCATCCTACCTGGCAGTCCCTTGTTATGAGTTAATTTTCCCCTTCACCATTGAGGTCTGATGAACTCCCTCTTCTGGTGAAGGAAGGTAGTGAGGCTGATTACCAAGCACCTGAGCTGGGAGAGGATGACTGGGCGACGGGGATCTCTGACTGGATATAAGGCGGCCGACGCCCTTCTGCCTCGCTGGTGATTTCTATGTGGAATTCTAGGAGACCAGTCTGATTCCTGCTCCTCAAAAGCTAAGTTTTCTGCTTTGCCTTTTTGCATTTGTGTTTTGGTTTTAGTTTGCCTTGCTTTTCTGGATTCTGCCATTCCCTTCTGGGGTGAGCTGAATTCCTTTTTTGTCGGTTTGCTCTGTCTTCAGAAAAAACCTGAGTACTGACATAGTCTTTTTGAAGCCTAGCGTCTTCAAGGCCTTTTTCCCTGTCAGTCTGTTGGCTCTTATTTTGATAGGGTTTTTCGCAGATTGCAGACAGCAGCTTTCCTATCCTGTCCTATCTAGTTAGCTTGGGCCCTATCATTTGCTCAGCCTATCTTTCTATCTGTGTTAGTGTTTTTTCATCTTGCTTCACCGTCATTATATGTTGGGGGCTGCTCTGGGGCAGTTTAGATTTCCCTTTCTGTCTTTAGGCTAGGCAGTTCTCCGGCTGTGATCGAGGGGTCTAGGGCATCGTAGGAACCTCCCACGGCTACTGCTAGTTGTTGTTGATAGGTTCAGGGGTCTGCAATCCGATAGCTGCCAACTTCTCTGGTTTTCTGGACTTAGCTAGCATTTCTGTTTTTGCCTCCTACGGTGACTCATTCATAACAGTCCCTGCTTGCTTCTTGACATGCTCAGCTACTGTCTGCAGTCTCCTGGATGTCACTCACCTGTCAGCGGTCTCCAGCATCCAATCTAATTGCCTGTGGTCTCCAGTATCTTGCCTGCGTTCTCCAAGACGTCTCTCACCTGCATGCAGTTTCCTGGATGTATCCTTCCTGCCGCAGTGTCCAGCTACCTACCTGCAGAAGCCTGGAAGTCTCAAGACTGCCATTGATTTCCAGCATCCCGCCTGCTGGCCTGTGGTCTCCTGGATGCCTCCCACCTGAGGTCTCCTGGATGTCTCCCTTCTTCCTGTGGTTTGCAGTATTCCACCTGTCTACCTGCAGTTCTAGTCCCTCAGTTGTGCGTGTTCCGCATGCCCCACCAACCTGCTGCACCGCCACCCGTGGCCCTGTACCCACCCAAACCACAGACTTGGAAGATCGACCTCACCTGATGAGATTAACAGGTGGATTCAAAAAACAAACAACTGAATACTCAGGGAAACAATGGAAATAAAATAGGAGCAAATCTGGGCACTTTTGACGTGGACACAGGACCTCTTTTACATACTATAAAAAATATTACATATCTAAATAAAATATTAAAAAATAAAAGCATGCTGCAATACTCTAAGCAAATTGTTGTATTCCTGTTGTATACTCACTTTGCAACATTTTTTATTGCTTCTAAGAATAATGCACGTTGCCACAAAAATCTATTACTTTGTGTTTACAGTTCCAATGTAGACCTATGTGTGTCCATGGTAACAGACTACAACTAAACCCTGTGTAGTCTGATCCTGCAGTCATTCTCCAGTTTATCAGACCCCATCTTAGCTAGAAGTAGGGGGCAGCATCAGTCTATACAAAGATTGTTTGTAGGCTATTACCATGGAAACACATAAGTCTGAACAAGAGCTGTAGACACAAAATAATAGGAGATTATTAAAAAAAGAATAAAAGAGAAAAGTTGACCTATTTTTGCAATGCATTGGAAAAATTAAAAAAAATGGTTGCGGATCAAGACCTTTCCTTTAAACATTTTCCATGCCTGGACAATTTTTCCAAATCCATGGAGACCTGAGATGGAATCTATGACACCTGGGATGAATTGTGTGATGCAAAATAAAATTGGCACAAAAGATTTGAACAGGTTGGTGCACATCAAATTTGCACAAAAATTTGTGCAATAATTTTGGGTTGCCTTAGCTGCTAAAAAAAAAATTACAAAAAAAAAAAAGTTGGAGGGGTTTAGCAGTGGCAGCCATCCCTCTCTGGTGGATAGATTTATTATAAAACACTTATATGACACTTTTCATTCTCCCCAACCACGGAGCTCTGAGCTGACGATCTGGCCAATTACTTCAAAGAAAAAATTTACCAGATTCGACAGGAAATTATCTCCCAATCACCTCATATCATGCACTGTCCTCCCTCCCCTACTGCATCTAGCTCACTCTCTGATTTTGAACCAGTCACAGAAGAAGTAAGCAGGCTCCTTGCATCTTCTCGCCCAACCACTTGCACCAGTGACCCATTTCCGTCACATCTCCTCCAGTCCCTTTCCCCTGCTGTCACCCCTCAACTAACTAAAATATTTAACCTCTCTCTCTTCTGGTATCTTTCCCTCCTCATTTAAGCATGCCATCAGACATCCACTACTTAAAAAACCATCCAAAACTGTGCCGCTAACTATACACCTGTCACTAATCTTCCCTTCATCTCTAAACTCCTGGAACGCCTGGTCCACTCCCGTCTTACCCGCTATCTCTTTGATAACTCTCTTCTCGACCCTCTCCAATCCGGTTTCCGCTCTTTACACTCTATTGAAACTGCCCTCACTAAAGTCTCTAATGATCTACTAACAGCTAAATCAAATGGTCATTACTCCATGCTAATTCCCTTGGATCTCTCTGCAGCATTCGACACTGGGGATCATCAGCTCCTCCTCACTATGCTCCGTTCCACTGGCCTCAAGGACACTGCTCTCTCCTGGTTCTCCTCCTATCTCTCTGACTGCTCCTTTACTGTATCTTTTGCCGGTTCCTCCTCCTCTCACCTTCCCCTTACTTTTGGGGTTCCTCAAGGATCGGTTCTAGGCCCTCTCCTCTTCTCCTTGTACACTGCCCCAATTGGTCAAACAATCAGTAGATTTGGTTTCCAGTAGAATCTCTATGCTGATGACACCCAATTATACGCTTCTTCTCCTGACATCTCGCCAGCCTTTCTAGAAAACACCGGCGATTGTCTAAACGCTGTGTCTAACATCATGTCCTCACTATATCTGAAACTGACCCTGTCAAAGACTGAACTCCTTGTGTTTCCTCCCGCTACTGATGTACCTATACCCGACATTGCCATTTCTGTGTGTGGTTCCACTATTACTCCTCAGCAACATACCCGCTGTCTTGGGGTAATACTTGACTCCGAGCTTTCCTTTGCCCCCCACATTCGATCACTGGCTCGCTCTTGTCATATGCACCTCAAAAACATTTCTAGAATTCGACCTTTTCTTACTTTTAACTCTGTAAAAACTCTTACTGTTTCTCTTATTCATTCTCGTCTTGACTATTGTAACTCTCTTCGAATCGGTCTCCCTCTTACCAAACTCTCCCCTCTCCAATCTGTCTTGAATGCTGCAGCCAGGATCATATTCCTCACCAATCGTTACACCGATGCCTCTACCTTGTGCCAGTCATTACACTGGCTACCCATCCACTCCAGAATCCAGTATAAACTTATTACCCTCACCCACAAAGCCCTCCATGGCTCAGCACCACCCTACATCTCCTCCCTTGTTTCAGTATACCATCCTACCCGCGCCCTCCGTTCTGCTGATGACCTGAGGTTAGCATCCTCAATAATCAGAACCTCCCACTCCCGTCTCCAAGACATTACACGTGCTGCGCCAATTCTTTGGAATGCACTTCCCAGGTCAATACGATTAGTCCCCAATCCCCACAATTTTAAGCATGCCCTAAAAACTCATTTATTCAGACTGGCCTACCGCCTCAACACATTAACCTAATCTATCCCTGTGTGGCACAGTCAAAAGTTTTACCATAACCAGGTTCCCTGCATCATGTTCCCACATGCTTTATGCATCCATTAGCCCTCTGTGTCTGTACTGTTACACACTTAACATTATGGCTGGTCCATACAATCAGGGCAATTGGTACCACCCACCTTTCGTGTCTCCCTCTTTCCTCATAGACTGTAAGCTTGCGAGCAGGGCCCTCATTCCTCTTGGTATTTGTTATAATCTATGTGATTACTGTTATGCTGTAATGTCTATCGTCTGTACAAGTCCCCTCTGAAATGTAAAGTGCTGCGGAATATGTCGGCGCTATAGAAATAAAATGTATTATATTTATTATTATTGTTATAACGTGTGACAAAAATTGGCGTAAACTACAGCGCCAAGCTGCTGCTTCACGCAAAAGTGGGCTTTTCGAGCGCACGGATGGCCAAAACATGGAGATTTTTTTTCTTTTTTAAGTGTGCACTTTTTAATAATTTTGATACCTTGTAACCCACCGCACTAAGAAAATGTGAGTCGAAGTAAATTGCCCCTTGGCGCGTCTCTCCGGTGGAGGTGAGTCCTGCCTGCGCAGCATCTGATCCGGGACAGATATGTCACTTCACACCTTTCTTTGACTTCTTTTCCTCTTCTGATGAAATAGGTATTGGAGACATCAGGGGGTAAATACCCGGAGGCCGATAACGTAGGTGCGGTAAATGTACATTTTCTTTTTGATATTTCTATTCTGGATAGATTTGCATTTCTGTGCACTGAAGTGTGAGATTATTTTTTTCCAGAAGCTGAACTGAGAATTACAAGTAATACGATCAAAAGTCAGAAAACATTACCGGACTAACAAAGCTGTGGGGCTGTTTATGTCTGTGACAGGAGAACATCTGCAATGTACAGAGGACCTTAATACAAACTGCAGAAAAAAAAAAACTTCACTAGAAAAATGCAACACAGAAAACCAAAAAATGGTGAAAAAAAAATAGCACCAGAAAGTGGCTTGTGGAAAGGAATAAAATACTGGAATCCTTTCTTTGTCTTTATTTTTTAAATTATAGTAGTAAAAATTCTGCTTATCTGCTGCCACCACTAAGGTTTATAAACTAGTCCACAGGAGCACCCCACAAGACCTGCCATGTACCGGGAACACAGGAGCACCCCACAATACCTGACATGTACCGCGAACACAGGAGCACCCCACAAGACCTGCCATGTACCGGGAACACAGGAGCACCCCACAAGACCTGCGTATACCGGGAACACAGGAGCACCCCACAAGACCTGCCATATACCGGGAACACAGGAGCACCCCACAAGACCTGCCATGTACCGGGAACACAGGAGCACCCCACAATACCTGCCATGTACCGGGAACACAGGAGCACCCCACAAGACCTGCCATGTACCGGGAACACAGGAGCACCCCACAAGACCTGCCATGTACCGGGAACACAGGAGCACCCCACAAGACCTGCGTATACCGGGAACACAGGAGCACCCCACAAGACCTGCCATATACCGGGAACACAGGAGCACCCCACAAGACCTGCCATGTACCGGGAACACAGGAGCACCCCACAAGACCTGCCATGTACCGGGAACACAGGAGCACCCCACAAGACCTGCCATATACCGGGAACACAGGAGCACCCCACAAGACCTGCCATATACCGGGAACACAGGAGCACCCCACAAGACCTGCCGTATACCGGGAACACAGGAGCACCCCACAAGACCTGCCATATACCGGGAACACAGGAGCACCCCACAAGACCTGCCATATACCGGGAACACAGGAGCACCCCACAAGACCTGCCATATACCGGGAACACAGGCGCACCCCACAAGACCTGCGTATACCGGGAACACAGGAGCACCCCACAAGACCTGCCATATACCGGGAACACAGGAGCACCCCACAAGACCTGCCATATACCAGGAACACAGGAGCACCCCACAAGACCTGCGTATACCGGGAACACAGGAGCACTCCACAATACCTGCCATGTACCGGGAACACAGGAGCACCCCACAATACCTGCCATATACCGGGAACACAGGAGCACCACACAAGACCTGCCATATACCGGGAACACAGGAACACCCCACAAGACCTGCGTATACCGGGAACACAGGAGCACATCCTCAATACCTGCCACATACCGGGAACACAGGAGCACCCCACAATACCTGCCATATACCGGGAAAACTGGAGCACCCCACAAGACCTGCCATATACCGGGAACACAGGAGCACCCCACAAGACCTGCCATATACCGTGAACACAGGAGCACCCCAAAAGACCTGCCATATACCGGGAACACAGGAGCCCACCCTCAATACCTGCCATGTACCGGGAACACAGGAGCACCCCACAATACCTGCCATATACCGGGAACACAGGAGCACCTCACAAGACCTGCCATATACCGGAAACACAGGAGCACCTCACAAGACCTGCCATATACCGGGAACACAGGAGCACCCCACAAGACCTGCCATATACCGGGAACAAAGGAGCACCCCACAATACCCGCCATATACCGGGAACACAGGAGCACCCCAAAATACCTGCCATATACCGAGAACACAGGAGCACCCCACAAGACCTGCGTATACCGGGAACACAGGAGCACCCCACAATACCTGCCATGTACCGGGAACACAGGAGCACCCCACAAGACCTGCCATATACCGGGAACACAGGAGCACCCCACAAGACCTGCCATATACCGGGAACACAGGAGCACCCCACAAGACCTGCCATATACCGGGAACACAGGAGCACCCCACAAGACCTGCCATATACCGGGAACACAGGAGCACCCCACAACACCTGCGTATACCGGGAACACAGGAGCACCCCACAAGACCTGCCATATACCGGGAACACAGGAGCACCCCACAAGACCTGCCATATACCGGGAACACAGGAGCACCCCACAAGACCTGCCATATACCGGGAACACAGGAGCACCCCACAAGACATGCCATATACCAGGAACACAGGAGCACCCCACAAGACCTGCCATATACCGGGAACACAGGAACACCCCACAAGACCTGACATATACCGGGAACACAGGAGCACCCCAAAATACCTGCCATATACCGAGAACACAGGAGCACCCCACAAGACCTGCGTATACCGGGAACACAGGAGCACCCCACAATACCTGCCATGTACCGGGAACACAGGAGCACCCCACAATACCTGCCATGTACCGGGAACACAGTCGCACCCCACAAGACCTGCCATATACCGGGAACACAGGAGCACCCCACAAGACCTGCCATATACCGGGAACACAGGAGCACCCCACAAGACCTGCCATATACCAGGAACACAGGAGCACCCCACAACACCTGCGTATACCGGGAACACAGGAGCACCCCACAAGTCCTGCCATATACCGGGAACACAGGAGCACCCCACAAGACCTGCCATATACCGGGAACACAGGAGCACCCCACAAGACCTGCCATATATCGGGAACACAGGAGCACCCCACAAGACCTGCGTATACCGGGAACACAGGAGCAATCCACAATACCTGCCATGTACCGGGAACACAGGAGCACCCCACAATACCTGCCATATACCGGGAACACAGGAGCACCACACAAGACCTGCCATATACCGGGAACACAGGAACACCCCACAAGACCTGCGTATACCGGGAACACAGGAGC
The DNA here is from genome assembly GCF_039654945.1 of Dendrobates tinctorius. Classification (NCBI taxonomy): domain Eukaryota; kingdom Metazoa; phylum Chordata; class Amphibia; order Anura; family Dendrobatidae; genus Dendrobates; species Dendrobates tinctorius. The sequence continues at coordinate 6,650,450 of NW_027361691.1, forward strand.
ACATCCTCAATACCTGCCACATACCGGGAACACAGGAGCACCCCACAATACCTGCCATATACCGGGAACACTGGAGCACCCCACAAGACCTGCCATATACCGGGAACACAGGAGCACCCCACAAGACCTGCCATATACCGGGAACACAGGAGCACACCCCCCTCAATACCGGCCATGTACCGGGAACACAGGAGCACCCCACAATACCTGCCATATACCGGGAACACAGGAGCACCTCACAAGACCTGCCATATACCAGGAACAAAGGAGCACCCCACAAGACCTGCCATATACCGGGAACACAGGAGCACCCCACAAGACCTGCCATATACCGGGAACACAGGAGCACCCCACAAGACCTGCCATATACCAGGAACACAGGAGCACCCCACAAGACCTGCCATATACCAGGAACACAGGAGCACCCCACAAGACCTGCGTATACCGGGAACACAGGAGCACCCCACAAGACCTGCCATATACCGGGAACACAGGAGCACCCCACAAGACCTACCATATACCGGGAACACAGGAGCACCCCACAAGACCTACCATATAATGGGATCACAGGAACACCCCACAAGACCTGCCATACACCAGGAACACAGGAGCACCCCACAAGACCTACCGTATAATGGGATCACAGGAGCACCCCACAAGACCTGCCATATACCGGGAACACAGGAACACCCCACAAGACCTGCCATGTACCGGGAACATAGGAGCACCCCACAATACCTGCCATATACCGGGAACACAGGAGCACCCCACAATACCTGCCATATACCGGGAACACAGGAGCACATCCTCAATACCTGCCACATACCGGGAACACAGGAGCACCCCACAATACCTGCCATATACCGGGAACACTGGAGCACCCCACAAGACCTGCCATATACCGGGAACACAGGAGCACCCCACAATACCTGCCATATACCGGGAACACAGGAGCACCCCAAAAGACCTGCTATATACCGGGAACACAGGAGCACCCCACAAGACCTGCCATATACCAGGAACACAGGAGCACCCCACAAGACCTGCCATATACCGGGAACACAGGAACACCCCACAAGACCTGCGTATACCGGGAACACAGGAGCACCCCACAAGACCTGCCATGTACCGGGAACACAGGAGCACCCCACAAGACCTGCCATATACCGGGAACACAGGAGCACCCCACAAGACCTGCCATATACCGGGAACACAGGAGCACCCCACAAGACCTACCATATACCGGGAACACAGGAGCACCCCACAAGACCTACCATATACCGGGAACACAGGAGCACCCCACAAGACCTACCATATAATGGGATCACAGGAACACCCCACAAGACCTGCCATATACCAGTAACACAGGAGCACCCCACAAGACCTACCATATAATGGGATCACAGGAGCACCCCACAAGACCTGCCATATACCGGGAACACAGGAACACCCCACAAGACCTGCCATGTACAGGGAACACAGGAGCACCCCACAAGACCTACCATATAATGGGATCACAGGAACACCCCACAAGACCTGCCATACACCAGGAACACAGGAGCACCCCACAAGATCTGCCATATACCGGGAACACAGGAGCACCCCACAAGACCTGCCATATACTTGCATGTTTTCAGGTGACCAAATACTTATTTTCCACCATAATTTGAAAAATAAATCTTACCAAATCAGACAAGGTGATTTTCTGGATTTGTTTTCTCATTTTGACTCTCATAGTTGTGGTCTACCTATGATGTCAATTACAGGCCGCTCTCATCTTTTTAAGTGGGAGAACTTGTACACTTGGTGGCTGACTAAATACTTTTTCCCCCCACTGTAGATAGATGATAGATAGATATTAAATAAATAATAGATCGATCGATAGATAGATAGATAGATAGATAATGGATACAAAGAAAATAGATTGAGAGATAAATAGATGATAGATAGATAGATAGATAGATAGATAAATAGATGATAGATAGATAGATAGATAGATAGATAGATAGATAGATAGATAGATAGATAGATAATGGATAGAAAGATAATAGGTAGGTGATAGATTGATAGATAATGGATAATAGATAGATAATAGATAAATGTTAAAAAAAATAGATAGAAAATACATTGATAGATAATAGATACTACACCATGTTCCAAATTATTATGCAAATTGGTTTTGAGTGTCATAACGTTTTTTTTGTTTTTTTGGATGGTATTGTGTCTCAGGGTTCTTTGGATCACTGAAATCAATCTCAGATACCTGTGATAATTAGCTTGCCATGTGAGCCCAATAAAACAATAACTAGATGCTCCACAATATTGAGCAGGCCACAGTTTTCAAGTAACATGGAAAAGAAAAAGGATCTCTCTGCTGCCGAAAAGCATCAAATAGTGCAATGCCTTGGTCAAGGGATGAAAACATTACTTTAGATATAGAATCATAGAATCGTCGAGTTGGAAGGGACCTCCTGGGCCATCTGGTCCAACCCCCTGCTCAAAGCAGGATTCGCTAAATCATCCCAGTCAGATGTCTGTCCAGCCTCTGTTTGAAGACTTCCATTGAAGGAGAACTCACCACTTCTCGTGGCAGCCTGTTCCACTCATTGATCACTCTAACTGTCAAAAAGTTTTTTCTAATATCTAATCTGTGTCTCTTCCCATTCAGTTTCATCCCATTGCTTCTAGTCTTTCCTTGTGCAAATGAGAATAAAGTTGATCCTTCTACAATGTGACAGCCCTTTAGATATTTGTAGACAGCTATTAAGTCTCCTCTCAGTCTTCTCTTTTGCAAACTAAACATTCCCAAATCCTGCAACCTTTCCTCATAAGACAGGGTTTGCAGACCGGTCACCATTCTGGTCGCTCTTTTCTGAACTTGCTCCAGTTTGTTGATGTCTTTTTTAAAATGTGGTGCCCAAAACTGGACACAATATTCCAGATGAGGTCTGACCAAAGAGGAGTAGAGGGAAATAATGACTTCACGTGATCTAGACTGTATGCTTCTGTTAATACATCCTAGAATTGCATTTGCCTTTTTTGCTGCTGCATCACACTGTTGACTCATATTCAGTCTGTGATCTATTAGTATACCCAAGTCTTTTTCACATGTGCTGTCACTTAGCCCTATTCCTCCCATTCTATATATGCTTTTTCCATTTTTATTGCCCAGATGTAGTACTTTGCATTTCTCCCTGTTAAAAACCATTCTGTTAGTTGCTGCCCACTTCTCCAGTTTATTTAAATCTTTTTGAATCCTCTCTCTCTCTTCTCTAGTATTAGCTATCCCTCCTAGCTTTGTGTCATCAGCAAATTTAATCAGTTTACCCTCAATTCCTTCATCTAAATCGTTGATAAAGATGTTGAACAATACAGGGCCCAGGACAGAGCCCTGTGGTACCCCACTTGAGACATTCTTCCAACTGGATGTGCAGCCATTTACGACCACTCTTTGGGTCCGATCACTAAGCCAGTTATGAATCCACCTAACAGTTGCCTTGTCCATTCCATACTTAGTCATTTTTTCAATAAGGATTGTATGAGAGACTTTGTCAAATGCTTTGCTGAAGTCAAGATATACTATATCTACAGCATTTCCTTGATCCACCCAATCAGTGATACCGTCATAGAAGGAAATTAAGTTAGTCTGACATGACTTATTAGTTAGAAACCCATGCTGACTCTGTTTAATCACTTCATTCTTATCCAGGTATTGACATACATGTTGTTTAATAATTTGTTCAAAGATCTTTCCTGGTATAGAAGTCAGACTCACCGGCCTATAGTTGCCTGGGTCCACCTTCTTCCCCTTTTTGAAGATAGGAACAACATTTGCTCTTCTCCAGTCTTCTGGCACTTCTCCTGTTCTCCAAGAATTTTCAAAGATTATGGAGAGGGGTTCAAAAATTTCTTCTGCTATCTCCTTCAGTACTCTGGGGTGTAATTCATCTGGACCTGGAGATTTGAATTCATTTAGGTTAGCTAAGTGTTTCCTCACTATCTTTCTGTTTATAGATATCCTGGATTCTTCTATTCCCTTAATAGGACAGTGAATAACAGTTGATGTTGCATTTCCTTTCTGAGAGAAAACAGATGCAAAATAGGAATTTAAAAGTTCAGCCTTCTCAACATCCTGTCTTACCATTTCATCATTTTCATCCTGTAAAAATCCTATAGCATCTTTGACTTTTCTTTTACTTTTGACATATCCCCAAAATCCTTTATTATTGCTTTTGACATCTCTTGCAAGCCTCAGTTCATTTTCAGCTTTAGCTAATCTGATTTGTGCCCTGCAGGTTCTGCAGACAGCATTATATTCTTCTTTAGATATGCCTCCCTCTTTCCATTTTATAAACATTTTTTTCTTCCTTTTTAGCATGTGCTTAAGTTCTGTGTTCATCCATCCTGGTTTCCTTAAATGCTTCCTATTCTTCCCTCTTTTCGGAATTGTTAACAACTGTGCTTTGAGAATTTCATTTTTCAAGATTTCCCATCCTTCCTGGACATTTTTGTCTTTAAGGATATCCAGCCATTGGATCCCTCCAATTCTCTTTCTGAATCCCTTAAAATCTGCCTTTCTGAAATCTAACATTGACGTCTGAGTCTTCACAGGTCTTCCACCTCTAGTAATCCAAAATTCTAAAATAGCATGGTCGCTACCTCCTAGGGTCCCAGCCACTTTTACCTCCTCAACCATTTCCTCCCTGTTTATAAGGATTAGATCCAAGGTAGCAGTTCCCCTTGTTTTCTCCCTTACCTTTTGGAAGATAAAGTTGTCAGCAAGAGAGGATAAGAATTTCCTTGACCTGTTAGTTTTGCCTGAGAGAGATTCCCAACAAATGTCTGGATAGTTGAAATCTCCCATGACAACTATGTCATATTTTTTGGAGAACTTGGCCATCTGATGCATAAAGAGTTCATCTATATCTTCGGCTTGCACAGGCGGCCTGTAGTAAATGCCTACAATGGTGTCCTTTCCATTGTTCTGTCCTTGTATTCTTACCCAAACAGTTTCCACAGAACTCCCAGTCTCTGAAGCTTCAATCTCTGTGCAGATATACGCGTTTCGAACATACAATGCGACACCCCCTCCTCGTTTATCAAGTCTGTTTCTTGCAAATAAGTTGTATCCTTCTAGTCTTGTATTCCAATCATGTGTATTGTCCCACCAAGTTTCAGTGATTCCAATTACATCATATTTCTGTTCCTGTGTTAGTAGTTCCAATTCTCCTTGTTTGTTGCCCATGCTTTGTGCATTAGTATAGAAACATTTTAGTTTGTGATTGGTTTCTCTTTCTCCAATATTTTTATTAATTCGATTCTTTCGTCTTTGTTCTTCCTTTCCACTTCTAATAGCAGAGTTCTCAATAGCATTTGTCAGGTGTATGGCTTTTTCTGGTCTTTTGCTTCCCTTCCCATGTTGTTCTAGTTTAAAGCTCTCCTTACAAGTGTAGCAAGGCGACTTCCAAATACATGCTTTCCAGTCTTCGTAAGGTGCACCCCATCTCTAGCAAGTAGTCCATCGTATAAGTAGTTCACTCCGTGATCCAGAAATCCAAATCGTTGCTGACGGCACCATCGACGTAGCCAGTTGTTCACCTGCAGAATCTTATTCCACCTCCTTGTTCCATGGCCATCCACTGGGAGGATGGAAGAGAAGACCACCTGCGCTCCCAGTTCTTTCACTTTCTTGCCTAAGTCTTCAAAGTCTCTGCAGATGATTTCCAGGTCGTTTCTTGCGGTGTCATTTGTCCCCACATGTAGTAGCAGGAATGGGTAGTCATCTGTAGGTCTGAAGAGTCCTGATATCCTGTCAGACACATCTTTAATTTTTGCACCTGGAAGACAGCACATTTCTCTTGTAGTTATATCCGGTCTGCAGATAGCGGCCTCTGTTCCTCTCAGCAGGGAATCCCCCATGACCACCACTCTCCGTTTCTTCTTGACAACATTTTTCTTTCTCCATCCATATTTCCCAAAAACGTAAGCGCGATCATCCTACTGTTAAGAGATTTGTGGCAGATTCTGAGCACAGACGTGTTCGTGCAGATAAAGGCAGAATGAGGAAGGTTTCTGCTAGGCAAGTTCATCGGATTAATAGAGCAGCTGCTAAAAAGCCATTACAAACCAGCAAACAGATATTTGAAGCTGCTGGTGCCTTTGGAGTCCCTCGAACCTCAAGGTGTAGGATCCTTCAAAGGCTTGCTGTGGTGCATAAACCTACTAGTCGGCCACCCCTAAACAGTGCTCACAAGCAGAAACGGTTGCAGTGGGCCCAGACATACATGAAGACTACCGTATATACTCGCGTATAAGCCGACCGAGCCCCTCTTGGCTTATACGCGAGTCATATACCAGGGGTCGGTGGAGGAGGGGGAGCGGGGGTGTCAGATCATACTCACCCCCTCCTGGCGCGGTCTCTGCAGTCCCCCCGCTTCTCCCATGGGCTCCCTTCCTTCAGCAGTCACATGGTACCGCTCATTAAAGTCATGAATATGTGCATTCATGACTTTAATGAGCGGTACCACATTACCGCTGAAGGAAGGAATGGAGACTGTGGGAGAAGCGGGGGGCTGCAGAGAACGCGCCAGGAGGGGGTAAGAATATCCAATATTAACCGGTCCCCGGTCCATCGCTGCTCGCCGCTGTCTGCAGCGTCCTCTGTCAGTGACGTTCAGGCAGCAGAGGGCATGATGACGTGGTTAGTGCGCGCCCTCTGCTGCCTGAACAGTCACTGACAGAGGACACGGCAGACAGCGGCGAGCAGCGATGGACCAGGGACAGGTGAATATCTCAGGTGCTGGTTCCTGAGCCAGCAATGACACCGGCACCTGTCCCCCATAGCGCACCAGTGTCTCCGCCTGCTCAGGACCCGACACCTGGCCCCCAGCGACAAGAGGTGAGTATGTCATTTTTTATTTGCAGCAGCAGTGGCAGCATATGGGGCCTATTCTATGGAGCATCTTATGGGGGCATAATCTATGGAGCATCTTATGGGGGCATAATCTATAGAGCATTTTATGGGGAATCTTATGGGGGCATAATCTATGGGGCATTCTATGGGGGCATAATCTATGGAGCATCTTATGGGGGCATAATCTATGAAGCATCTTATGGGGGCATAAACTATGGAGCATCTTATGGGGCATCTTATGGGGGCATAATCTATGGAGCAGCATATGGGGCATAATCTATGAGGCATCTTATGGGGTATAATCTATGGAGCATCTTATGGGGTCATAACCTTTATGGAGCAGCATACAGTATGGGGCATATTATTCTATGGAGAATCTTATGGGGCCATTATTAACCTTGGTGCAGCATTATATGGCCCATGTTTTTTGTATGGAGCATCTTATGGGGCCCATCATGAACTTTATGGAGCATTATATGAGGCGTATTTTGTATGGAGCATCTTATGGGGCCATCATGAACTGTATGGAGAATTACATGGGGCTCCTGATTCAATATGGCTATTCAAAAACATTTAACCTACTGATGTCTCAATTAATTTTACTTTTATTGGTATCTATTTTTATTTTTTAAATTTACCAGTAGCTGCTGCATTTTCCACCCTAGGATTATATGCGAGTCAATAAGTTTTCCCACTTTTTTGTGGCAAAATTAGCGGGGTCGGCTTATACACGAGTATATACGGTAATTTTCAAACAGACTTGTTTACTGATGAGTATCAAGCAACCCTGGATGGCCCAGATGGATGGAGTAGTGGATGGTTGGTGGATGGCCACCATGTCCCAAAAAGGCTGCGACGTCAGCGAGGTGAAGGAGTCATGTTTTGGGCCGGAATCATGGGGAAACAGCTGGTAGAGCCCTTTAAAGGGAATCTGTCACCCTGTCCGGTCTTGGTCCGATGGGTGTTGCGGTTGGGCGCCTCCCTTCTTCTAACAGTGGTGTCCTCTTCTTTGCTGCCTGTCATGACTCCTGCACAGGCACACTGCTCTGCCCTACCAGTGCGCAGGTGCCGGTAGAAGTCTGCTCTGCCCTCAACAGGGCAGAGCAGTGCGCCTGGGCAGGAGCCACAACAGGCGGCAAAAAGACGCCACCGTTAGAAGAACGTGAGGCGCCGGACCGCAACACCCATCGGACCAAGACCGGACCGCCCCCTGGTGAGTATAATCTAACTCCTTTTTCTTATCTTCCAGGTTACATCGGAGGCTTATCAACAGCATTACAGAATGCTGTAGATAAGCCCCTGATGTCGGTGCCGGCAGCTGATAGGTGAAAAATAGGGTGACAGATTCCCTTTAAGGTTCCTAAAGGTGTGAAAATGACCTCTGCACAGTATATAGAGTTTCTGATTGACAACTTTCTTCCATGGTATAAAAAGCAGGAGCAAAATCATCTTCATGCATGACAATGCACCATCTAATGCTGCAAAGAATACCTCTGAGTCATTGGCCGCTATGGGCATAAAAGGAGATAAACTCATGGTGTGGCCACCATCTTTCCCTGACCTCAACCCTATAGAGAACCTTTGGAGTATCATCAAGCAAAAGATCTATGAGGGTGGGAGGCAGTTCACATCAAAACAGCAGCTCTGGGAGGCTATTCTGACTTCATGCAAAGAAATACAAGCCTGAAACTCTCCAAAAACTCACAAGTTCAATAGATACAAGAATTGTGAAGGTGATATCAAAGAAGGGTTCCTATGCTAACATGTAACTTGGCCTGTTAGGATGTTTTTTTTAATAATAATCTTTATTTTTATATAGCGCTAACATGTTCCGCAGCGCTTTACAGTTTGCACACATTATCATCACTGTCCCCAATGGGGCTCACAATCTAAATTCCCTATCAGTATGTCTTTGGAATGTGGGAGGAAACCGGAGGAAACCCATGCAAATACGGGGAGAACATACAAACTCCTTGCAGATGTTGTCCTTGGTGGGATTCGAACCCAGGACTCCAGCGCTGCTATGCTGCAGTGCTAACCACTAAGCAACCGTGCTGCTGTTTTGGAGTTAAATACCTTTTTTGTTCAGTGAATGTGACCTCCTAATTCTGCAAATTCCACAAATGAGCATTTTCAGTTCTTTAAAACATATCAAATGTTTGGAAATTCTACTGTGCCTAATAATTTGGAACATTGCATTTTTGAGTTTTTATTCACTTTGGAGATTATACTGTTATCACTGGGCGGTTTCTTCAATAAAATTCGATGTATACTCTAACGGGTGATGACTTTTATTAGACTGACTGTCATTTGCACCGACCACTTAGGAAAATCAGAGAAAAATATCATTTGCATAATAATTTGGAATACGGTGTAGATAGATATTTATCTGTGACATACATAATTAGTGCCTTGCTTGTGTTGCTTACATGTAATAACCTAATAAATAAATGAAAAAAATGACATTTTTGATAACCAGCAAAGGTAAAGCAGACAGCTGAAAGCTGATATTATCTATCTGTAAATTCTGTTCTGCATTCCATTCCGGTATGTGTCACGCGGACAGCCAAAAGAAAACCAGATGGATGGTAAAATAAAACGGATTTTTTTTATGAAGCAGACGTGAGAAGGGGCCTTGGGTGGAGTATTGATTCTGAGGTCCATTGGGGCCAACTGAAATGAAAAGTGGGGTCAATTAAGAAAAATATGATTAACTAATAAAGAGAAAGTCCACAATTTTGTTCTTTTACTCTAAATAAATTACAAATTTTCCAAATAAAAATTCTTTATACTGTAACGGCTCATGCTCAGCTTTTGCTCCAAATCCAATGTAAATGGGGTCAAATTCTATAGAGTCGTGGCCCATGGTTTTGCGAATGACACTAATTTTACTTTTCACATATTTTACAGCTTCAGTATTTTTCGATCTGTTAGCCAGTTATTTCTATGGTTACTGGAGTAAAATTATTAACATTTCATAAATGTAAATCCTCGAAAAGCGGGTGGAAAAACAGAAATGCAGAATCTGAGATAAACTTCAAGCCCCGATGAGACAAGAAGTGCGGTCATCAGTCGGGACTTGGCCCAGAAGATGATATCCATCTGCCGGGGAGAAGGGCGGACGTCTGGAGAAATAAGGGACAAGTCTGGGAATATTGAGGCTTTACATATACTTCATGTATTTGTCAATAAAAGGGTAAAAACATTAAAAAAAATAACCATAGGAACATCCGACCAAAAGATCTAAAATCGCTATAGCAGTAAAATATGAAAACCAATGTTTGTGTCAGTCTCAAAACTTTTGGCCACAACTGTAGTTTCCTGCAGTCACCATTAGAGGGAGCATAAGAGCTTACTACAAACTGTTAGTATATATAGACCATAGAAATGTACAGTATATCTAAGTACCGTAAGCACTACAGTATGCAGCAAGCATGGTGGTGGCTGCAGGTATCCTTCATGCCCCAAGTTCCTGCATGGCTGTGCATTACCACCTTTGTAACCACCATGACATTCGGGAACATCGTGCCGTGTAAAGGGGTTCATTTACTGTTTCTTCCTGTTGCCCTTGTGCGATGTGTGGGTGAACCTAAAACAAGTCTGTGTACCACAAAGAAGCAGCCTGTTGTACAGCAGATGGAACTTCCTATCAGTACATAACTGCATGTATGCAAATAGTAATCACCTAAACATTAAATGTCAGGATTCCAGAATATTAGAATGCAGGAAGATAAGTAACCATATATTCTTAAACAATATGCCATAGTAATAAAACCCTGTGCACACACTATTCCAGCGCTGGGCTCTCCGTCCTCCTCTTGTTGTGGCCGTCACCCTCACCATTGTAACCTGCCGCACTCCTGCGCGGTAACATTCTCAGACCTCTTATGCCGGCTCAGGGGGCAGCTCACCTCCTGAGTATTCAGGTAGTTTGTGTCCAAACTAATGCTTTACGCGGCTGCAACCCAGCAATTTAACTTGGTTTATGACACAGCTCTGCTGTACAGGCCACCAGACATAACCAGATCTGCTACATCCCCATAGTAAGTCATCCGACCTACTCAACTCTGTTATATTTCCGGGTTTTGATATATTGCCACTTTGAGTCTCCTGACATACCCAGCTCTGCTACATCGCTGGCCTCTGTTATTTTGCCAAAGTGAGTCTCCTGACATACCCATCTCTGCTACATCACAGGGCTCTGTTACCTTGCAAAGAGAAATTGAAGAGAAACCAGCTCTTCTACAGGTGTATTCGGCGTGTTGAAGCCCAGAACACGTGTGACCACACATACAATCAATGGAAGAAAAAAGGAGGATTGTTCCAGCTCCATAAAGAACATCTTTATCAAAGCTGCTGTAACACGGATTGTCATGTGGACCTTTTTTAATTTTAAGCCCTTTACCCCCAAGGGTGGTTTGCACGTTAACTCCGGGGCCAATATTACAATTCTGACCACTGTCCCTTTATGAGGTAATAACTCTGGAACGCTTCCATGGATCCCGGTGACTCTGACATTGTTTTCTCGTGACATATTGTCCTTCATGTTAGTGGTAAAATTTCATTGATATAACTTGCGTTTTTTGTGAAAAAAAAGGAAATTTGGTGAAAATTTCACAATTTTCCAAATTTGAATTTTTATGCCCTTAAATCACAGAGATATGGCACACAAAAAACTTAATAAGTAACATTTCCCACATGTTTACTTTACATCAGCACAATTTAGGAACCAACATTTTTTTTGTTAGGAACTTATAAGGGTTAAAAGTTGACCAGCGATTTCTCATTTTTACAACACCATTTTATTTTTAGGGACCACATCACATTTGAAGCCACTTTGAGGGGTCTATATGATAAGAAATACCCAAAAGTGACACCATTCTAAAAACTGCACCCCTCAAGGTGCTCAAAACCACATTCAAGAAGTTTATTAACCCTTCAAGTGCTTCACAGGAATTTTTGGAATGTTTAAAAAAAAAAATGAACATTTAACTTTTTTTTCACAAAAAAATTACTTCAGATCCAATTGTTTTTATTTTACCAAGGGTAACAGGAGAAATTGGACTGCAAACGTTATTGTGCAATTTGTTCTGAGTACGATAATACCTGATATGTGGGGGGGAACCACTGTTTCTGCGCATGGCAGAGCTCAGAAGGGAAGGAGCGCCGTTTGACTTTTCAATGCAAAATTGGCTGGAATTGCGATGCCATGTCGCGTTTGGAGAGCCCCTGATGTGCCTAAACAGTGGAAACCCCCCACAAGTGACCCATTTTGGAAACTAGACCCCCCAAGGAACTTATCTAGATGTGTGGTGAACACTTTGAACTCCCAAGTGCTTCATAGAAGTTTATAACGTACAGCCATAAAAATAAAAAGTAACATTTTTTCCACAAAAATGATCTTTTCTATATGTCTATTAAAGTGAATGGGTCTGTGCACGTCAGTGTGTTTCCACGGAACAGTGTGTCCGTGTGCAAAACAAGCTGAAATGTCCGTTTTTTAATATCAGCACGGGCCACAAGACATCCAGCACACGTGCATACGCATAACACACATGGATGTCATAGATGTGACACGCTCGGCACCAGGGAAGAAGTGTTACAGTAAGCGCTGTTCCCCGGTGTCAGGTGCTGAACATGGCTCTCATCATTCTCACCTGCTTGTGTTGATTGCGGACAGAGCAGGGGAGAATGATGAGAGCCGTGTTCAGCACCTGGCGCCGGGGAACAGCGCTTACTGTAACGCTTCTTACCTGGCGCCCGTCCGTGTGGTACTGAGGCAGCACACGCAAATATTGCACACACGGACACTGACATCTCCGGTACAGGAAATATCAGGATGTGTGAAAGAGGCATTATGGCGGTTTTTATGTTTGGCAGCTGTCACACGCTAAAAGATGCTTTATATTGCAAAAATTAGGTTTTGCATCACTGTATTTGAGAGCTATAATTTTTCCATATTTTCGCCCACAGAGTCATGTGTGGTCTCATTTTTTGTGGGACGAATTGACGTTTTTATTGGCACCATTTTCGGGCACATGACATTTTTTGATCGCTTTTTATTCCGATTTTTTGGAGGCAGAATAAGCAAAAACCAGCAATTCATAAATTTCTTTTGGGTGGTGCGTTAATACCATTCCGCGTGTGGTAAAATTGATAAAGCAGTTTTATTCGCCAAATCAGTACGATTACAGCGATACCTCATTTATGTCTTTTTTTATGCTTTGACGCTTTTATGCAATGAAAACAATTTTGTATAAAAAATAATTATTTTTGCATCGCTTTATTCTGAGACCTATAACTTTTTTATTTTTTCAGTGATGGTGGCTCGTTTTCTGCGGGACAAGATGACGTTTTCAGCGGTACCATGGATATTTATATCCGTCTTTTTGATCGCGTGTTATTCCACTTTTTGTTCGCTGGTATGATGATAAAGCATTGTTTTTTTGCCTTGCTTTTCTATGGTGTTCACTAAAGGGGTTAACTAGTGGGACAGTTTTATAGGTCGGGTCGCTATGGACGTGGCGATACCAAATATGTGTACTCTTATTTAGATTTTTTTTGTCATTCAAATATTTATTGATACAATATATATTGATTTTTTACTATTATTATTTTTTATATTTTTTCAATTAATTTTTTTTTTTTTAACTTTATTCTAACTTTTACACTTTTTCCCCGCTATGGGACACTCAATTTGTGCAGGCTGATCGCTTCTAAAGCATGCAGATCTGCATGCCATATAAGCTGTCAGCGCTGCAGCTTCACTACAGTGACCTGAGAGACTTCCTGACATGCACTGCGTATGACGAGGAGTATCTCAGCTCTGGTGACCCGGATGTCGTCAAGACGACATCGGGTTACCATGGCAGCGATTGGGACCCCGCGTTGTGCAGCAGGGTCTCTGATCCAAAGGCACAGGGGCTGTCAGCCCTCTGCCTGCTCCCGGACTGGCCATCTGGCAATTCTGGCAAATGCCAGAAGGGCCTGTCTGGTCATGGGCTGCTTTGTCTGCTACGTTGTTAACAGAATTGCTGTATACTGTAGTCCCCGCCCGTCAGCGATGACGATCAGCCCTCATACAGAAGTGTGGCAGCTTTCTATATCTGGACGATCCTACGCACTGCGCTTCACTCCTGTCAGACAAATCCTTTTTTCGATGCGGCGTTTGAGTACAACACGTACTGCGGCTCAGACTGACATTTCCCTTCAATTCTCAAAGTACCGTATCTTCTTTGGAAAAAGAAAAAAAAAAATCAGAGTTTACTATTCCACAAAGGAGCCGCGTTACTGAATAATTGAAAGGCGCCAAAAGCAAAAAAAGAAAGAAAAAAAAAAAAGATATTTTTCGCAGATTTTTCGCATGATGACGAAAAAACAATGTATCACAAAGACAATCGCAGCCGATCTGAAGGGGAAAGGAACAGCAGCCGAATTAAGACCATCCAGTCCCTGGGTGTAGGATAAACCCCGGGGGGCCGCTCATGTACTTTACTCTCCATAGGTATGTGAAATGTACGGCGATTTCTAAAAACAGCAATTCTTTGATATTGCACAAAGTAACTTTGGTTCTATGGTTGCTATAGTTACCGACTGGAAATTCTACCGGGTATTAAGAAATGGCAAGCTGGGTTATCGCACGTTTTTTTGAGGCTCTTCCTACGGAAAATCGAGTCATTACACAATTTTAAATGGATGACCTCCCTACAGGACGCCGGCGGCGGCTTTATCGCTGCAGAAGAAAAAAGCTTGAAATCCTTTCTTTTCCAATTGGATGACCTGATGATACATTGTATCAAGCAAATATTTACAAAACTTTCTTCTCTCCTGGGTGGAGCCAATGGCGACTATGGAACACCTGGGAAAGCTGAAGAACAGACAAAGGGGTCTACAATGTAGAAACCAGGCCGCAATAGTAGATGCTGTTAACGCTTTTCCACCGGGCAAATTTCCACTTTTTGAGCTTTTGATTGTTTTTTTTTCTTTTTTTTTTTACTTATTTGTCAGCAACGCAGAGGGACGGGTTGTCGTTTCGATTGACATCATTTATTTTACCATATGATGTGCTGAAAAAAAATGTAAAAAGAAATATTCCAATGTGGTGAAATCACGACCGTACACTGCAATTTTGGGATTTAGATTTTTTTTTGTCATTTAACTTACGGTTTAAATAATTTTTTATTTTCATAGATCAGGCTTTTACTGACTCAATAATTTCAAATATTTTTTTTTTTTAATCTTTTTAGTTTAGAATTTGAGTTTAGCTGCCATTGACTCAACAATATCAATTTTTTTTTTTTTTTTTTTTAAATCTTTTTACATCTGTTAGTTTAGAATTAGAGTTACCTGCCATTGACTAACAAGGTTCCAACCTCCAATACACAGCACTAAACATCCATCTTTCTTCCTCTTGGGGAACTAATTTATATATATATTTTTTTTTTTTTTTTTTTTTAAGGAAGTATTGCGCGGCCTTTAAGTTTCCTTAAACGGAAGGAGGATGCGATTTTTAATTTTGTATTAATAAATATTGATTATACAGTCAATTGTTTTTAATACAAAATTAAATGTACCACATTATTAGTTTTTTATTTATTCAGTTTTTACTTTGACAGAAGGAGCAACAGTCCTCCTTTTCAAGTACCGCAGGGATGACTGACTATATTTGCTGTTACTGGGACAAAATAAGGTATTGGCCTATAGATATGTGCCAAGAAATTATCATTTAAATTAAAAAAAAAAGTTGCAACTAAAAACATCCCCAAAGGAATTATTGAAAAAAAAAGAATAAAGAAAAGAAAGAAGACATAAAAAATAAAAAAAATATTATAAAAATACGAAGGTTAAAAAAATGAAAATCAAAAATCCCCAAAAAGAATTATTAAAAATAAATTAAGAATAAAGAAATGAAAAAAAAAACAAAAAACAAACAAACCATGAAAATAAAAAAGAACAGAAATATAAAAACAAAGAAACCTAAAAATAAATAAAAAAAATTCTCAAAGGAAATATTTTTTTTTTAAAAGAATCTAAAAATGAAAAAAATCTTCAAAGGAATTAAAAATTAAAGGAATAAAAAAATTCAGAAGAAAGATATGAAAAAATAAATATCGTATTTTTCGCTTTATAAGACGCTCCGGATTATAAGACGCACCACAAATTTTGAGGAGAAAAATAGGAAAAAACGTTTTTTAATAAAATGGTGGTGCTTCTTATAATCCAGGCATCTTATTGCTTACTGGTCTGTCCCCGGGTTGCTGTCGCCCACTCTGTCCCCGGCGTGCTGTCGCCCACTCTGTCCCCTGGGTGCTGTCGCCCACTCTGTACCTGGTGCTGCCGCCACTGTGCTGGGTCCTCCGGGTGCTGCTGCCGTCGCGCTGGGTCCCTCGGGTGCTGCTGCTGCCGCCGCCGCCGCCCTGGGTCCCTCGGGTGCTGCTGCTGCTGCCGCGCTGTATCCCCCGGTGCCTGCCGCCGCCACCAGGCTCTGTCCCGTGCTGCGTGGGGGGCTCTGCCGTTCCATCCATGCCTGCGCGAGATCTCCATCTGCGCTTGCGCGGCGGCCATTTTCCAGGAAGCAAGCCACCACGCAGGCATGGATGGAACGGCAGAGCCCCCCACGCAGCACGGGACAGAGCCCGGTGGCGGTGGCAGGCACCGGGGGACACAGCGCGGCGGCGGCAGGAGCAGCAGCACCTGAGGGACACAGCACGGCGGCGGCAGCACCCGGAGGACCCAGCGCGGTGGCGGCAAATAACGGACACCCGCAGCGGCAGCCCAAAAAACGTATGTTTGCATTGTAAGATGCACCCCTATTTTCCCTCCAAATTTTGGGGGAAAAAAGTGCGTCTTACAAAGCGAAAAATACGGTATACAGAATTTAAAAAAAAAAAGATGCAAAACAACAAAAACACCTGAAAAAAAAATCCTTATAGGAATTATGTAACAAATTAAAAATAAAGAAATGAATTAAAAAAATAAGAAATGAATAATCCATAAAATAATTATTTATAAATGAATGAAAAGAATTAAAAAAAAACAGAAAAAAAATACATGGAAATAAAAATCATTATAGGAATAATAAAAAAATAAATAACAGTTAAAAAAAATCCATAAAGGAATAATTTACAAAAAAAAGAATTAAAAAAAAAGAATTAAAAAAACCCATAAAAAAAAAAAAAAAAAAAATTTTTTAAATTTCAGGACAAAAACAAAACAGATGATTTTTTTCTCAGAATATCAAATTAAATGGGATCCCTCATACAAGTTCCCAATCCTTGGCCATCCCAGAACCTGTGGTGCAGAGGTGATTGGGGGTTAACGGAAAGTCGACGTCCAGTGGCAATCACATGGCGTTATGGGAATAAAGATGGAACATGTCTTCGATATGGCTGAATCCATCACCTACAATGAGAATCCACGTTCTTCGTCCATCAGGGTGGGGTCAATTGTACAGAATAAATAATAAACCGGAACCTTTAAGACTTTCCTGGCCAATAATAAAATCTGGCACATGGTGAGTGCTCACATAATCCTATGAACACACGTGTGACGGAGATTAGTAATTAGCACTAATTAGAACTTCATGGACGCCTTCCCGTAGCCCTGGATCTCATACTATAGGGTCAGCTGTAATGATAGGACCGACATCCAAGATGGTGCGATATTAATAGGCCTGGAATGTGAAGAGAAGGAATGAATCACGTACCGCTCCGCTGCCGCAAATAACCTACAGAAATCTGTCATATTCATCACACCCATCATATAGAAGATGCCAAAATGACTTTTTTTTTGGGAGGAAAAAAAATGTTAAAAATCTTTTTTTTTTTCAATGTTTCAGAACACAGACTACACAGGGTTGTCACGTGTTGCCATGATCTGATTGGTAGAAAAATTTTAATGCAGAATTTTAGGGCTTTTTTTTGCACTGCAGCCTTTAGAGATTTAATCAATAAATTTACTGCAATTCCTAGCTGCCTACAGTCACCACTAGGGGGAGCTTATTTTCTATGGTTTCTATGTATGCAGTCGGCTCCCCTACTCCCTCTAGTGGTGACCAGAATTGTATAACTTCTGCAGGAATTTCAAGTCCAAGGTGGACGAATTTTGGAAAAATTGGCAAATGTGCAAAATGGATATAGACAAGTAAAATACGTAAATATTAACTGGGGATTTTTTTCATTGAGGTTATTTTTTCAAAGAGGTGGCCGCGTTCTATCAATTTATTGCATGTCTGTTGTGGAAAAACTTTCTAAAGACAAGGACTGGTTCTCCTTGAGGACACCGTGCAATGTGAAGTCTTGTTTTCGAAGCTTAATGGGAAAAAATATGCAAATTACCTCTTTCCACCTAGGAAAAAGTTGTCAAGGAAAAATCAAAAAAGGCTTAAAAAAAGAAAGATAACGTAAAAAATGGCAGAGAACGTGTAGAGAAAGCGGAAATGATGAATCGGGACTATTGATGCTCTGGGTGGCTGCCTTCACTTCACCATTGCCAGGAATGACCTTGACGATGACCTTGGAATGAGCTGAGGTTGCAGTAATATTTTTTTTTAACTTCTTTGATTGAACTTGAAACAAGAAAAGGATGTAATGTACAGCATACATATTTGCTTGTGGTTATGAACATTGTACAGAGCAGAAACACTCTTATAAATATACAGGTAGTACATGCGTAATCCCCCAAGCATATACAAAGAACAACGGCCTATATATTATAAACATGTACATCAATCATATCTCACAGGCCTCTATTATGTCGCTTCGATAATGCAGATCGATTGTAAATTCCTAAACTAAAGTACAACTACGTCAACTATTTACCAATTCGCAGCCTACTGTCCTTCACCATAGTGTCTCACATGCAATGTCTCCATTCTGCAATGTAAGATGAGAAGAATTCCATTTCTCCCAGATCTTTTCAAATTTACCCGGGCATCCCCTGTTCTGATATAATGTGCGCTCGTATGGAACAATCGTATTTACTAGGTCAACCACACTTGGAGTATTGTGTACAATTTTGGACGCCGGTGCTCAAGAAAGACATTACTGAACTTGAAAGGGCTCAAAGGCAGGCTACTAAAATGATAAATGGAGTTGGTTCACTACAATACCCAGAAAGGTTATCAAAATTAGGTCTATTTACTCTAGAAAAGAGAAGACTTAGGGGAGACTTAATATATATGTACAAGTATATCAGAGGGCAATACAGAGATCTCTCCAATGAACTGTTTGTACCAAGGACTGTGACAAGAACAAGGGGGCATTCTCTTCGTTTGGAGGAAAGACAATTTGCAGACAATGGTTGGGATGAAATGGCACGGCCCACACCCACACACCTCATGTGTGACTGAAGAGCAGATCTTAGTTGTAAATAGCGGAAACATTGAGATCTCGGGACACCATGCTTAGCCTGTATCTGCTCGAAAGACATTAAAGTCCCATGATCGTACAGGCCTCCTATCAGGGAGACATTATGTTGAATCCAAGGCCTCCTATCAGGGAGACATTATGTTGAATCCAAGGCCTCCTATCAGGGAGACATTATGTTGAATCCAATAATCAGTGGACGGGTGATTTAGTAATATCGGAAAATAGGCGTTTTTCCATAGGGGCATTTCAGCTATGATGTCCTTAAATCCAACCACTTTTTTTAATTTGCCTCCATACTAGTCGTGCCAGACGGAGCAGGAGCAATAAACGAGGGACACTAGGCTTCTCTAACTCCAGGAAACCCAGTGGGCAATCAGTTCCTGCAGCGTGAAGCAAGTGACTTTCAGAATTAGGGAGATCATTACCCGGCATCCATTCACTGAGAACTTTAGCCTTTCCAGCCAAATAATATAGAAAGAAATCTGGTAGCGCCGCCCCACCTCCCTTTTTAGGCCTCTGTAGAGTGGACAATTTAAGTTTGGGTCTGGTTTTCCTCCATATAAAAGATGTGGCCTGGGAATTAAGATTCACAAAAAAGGACTTAGGTACCATTACGGCACTGTGCTGAAGGGAATAGCTAAGTTTGGGAAGTAATATCATTTTAATCAGGTTGATGCGTCCGGCCACAGACAGCGGTAATTTGCTCCAGGTTGCAAATTTAACTCTAACCAGTTCCAGCAGTGGGTAGATATTAAGTTGTAAGTCGAGCGCGCTGTTATGGGATATATGAACACCTAAGTATTTAAAACTAGATACAATAGACAGTGAGGAAAGAGCCTCAAGTCGGGGCATGGGATAGGGGTAGTAGGGCAGACTTTTCCCAATATATATATAAGCCCGAATATTTACTGAATCTATCTATGGTGGCAATCACTTGGGGCAAAGTTTCCTCCGCCTCATCCATAAATATCACCATATCATTTGTGTATAAACCTATGGTATCTACCCGACCCGCTATATCTATACCCCTAATGCCAGGGGAAGACCTTATACGTATTGCCAATGCCTCAATCGCAAGGGCGAAGAGGGCCGGGGAAAGAGGGCACCCATGACGGGATCCCCTATGTAATGAAAAGGACTCAGATATGGAATTGTTCACAAGAATACGGGCTTTAGGTTTCATATAAAGTGTTTTAACCCATTTTATAAACTTATCACCGAAGCCATACCTCTGTAGGCATGCAGAGATGAAAGGCCACTCAAGAGAGTCAAAAGCCTTGGCGGCATCTAACGATGCCAATGCCCATTTGTTGTCTGGCACCAGGGAGCTATATTGAACTATTGACTGGACTCTTCCGATATTAATTGAAGTGCTCTTACCAGGCATAAAGCCCGTCTGGTCAGAATGTATGAGATTCAATATAATGGAATTTAATCTGGTGGCGAGAATCTTGTAAAGATTTTATAGTCCACATTTACTAACGATATGGGACGATAGGAACCACATTCTAAAGGGTCCTTCCCCTCCTTCCTAAGCACTATGATATTGGCCTCGTAAAAGGATTCAGGCATAGACTCCCCCTCCCACACTCCCCGAAATACTTTTTTCAAAAGTGACGTTAATATGTCTCGGTACTTCCTATACAATTCAATAGGGAACCGGTTCGGCCCAGGGGCCATCCCAGAGGCCATGTCCGTTATGGCATTCTCTATCTGCTCCATAGTGAATTCAGCGTCCATAAAGGCTCGCTGGTCAGGATCTAAGGTAGGGAATGTTACATCCGACAGGTAATCCAAACACTCCAGATTATCAGAGCCACTTTTAGATTCATATAATGACTTATAATAATTACAAAAGCCGCCAAGAATCTCCTCAGTTGAAGACACCAACAAATCATCCGACTTACGGATCTGCAATATTGTATTAGAGGTATTATGTTGGCGCACCAGATAGGCCAAAAGCTTACTTGCTTGGTTTCCCAGTTCAAAATAGGATTGGCGAGCAAAGAATAATTTGCGCTTAAGGCCCCGCCACACATAGCGACTCACCGGCGATCCCGACAATAATATCAACATGTCAGGATCGCTGGTGAATCACTACATGATCGCTGGTGAGCTATCAAACAGACAGCTTCACCAGCGATCAGGACCAGCGACGCCGAGCGCGCAGCGTCGCTGTGTTCGTTAGTAACCAGTGCGC
Organism: Dendrobates tinctorius; assembly: GCF_039654945.1. Taxonomy (NCBI): domain Eukaryota; kingdom Metazoa; phylum Chordata; class Amphibia; order Anura; family Dendrobatidae; genus Dendrobates; species Dendrobates tinctorius. Next base: position 6,671,931 of record NW_027361691.1, read on the forward strand.
TGATGTGCAGCCGGGATCAAGATGAGTGACTGGCGCAGGGCACTGGGAGAATCTCCCCACTGCTCTGCTGATACAGGCGCCTGCTGTTCCAGTCCTCCACCAGCAGAGGGCGCGCCTGTATCCCCGGCCTCTCTGCGGGCGGAGTCCTGCTGCCCTCTGGTCCCGAGCGTGTGGCGGCGGCACCTGTAACTCGCTGGTAACTAAGGTACACATCGGGTATCTAAGGGACGCACGTCCCTTAGATACCCGATGTGTACATTAGTTACCAGCTGATCGCTGGTCTCCCGCCTGTCACATGCAGTGATGCGTGCTGGCCAGCGTGAGATCAGCGATGAAAGAAATGTCCTGGGCTTTCCTGCAGCGATCAGCGATACCGGCAGGGGGGCCAGTCGCTGATCGCTGTCACACACAGCGATCTCGCTGGTGAGATCGCTGTTGAGTCACAAAACTTGTGACTCAGCAGCGATCTCGCTATGTGTGACGGGGCCCTTAGACTTAGTGTCTATATGCTGGGTGTATAGTCGCTGGGCCGCCAACCACTCCATCCTAGTGCCACTGGTTTGGTTAGATATGTATGCAGCCTCTGAATCCTTCAATCGCCGTTCCACCACCTCATCCTCTCTTGAGGTTACCCACTTAATATAAGAGATTGTGGAGGACAAGCAGCCCCTCAGGTATGCCTTAAGGGCATCCCAAAATATATTAATATCCTGAGGTTCCTGGTGAGACAAAATGAAACAATGCAGTTGATCAATTGTTCTATCGGGAGTTACTATCAATTTCAGCCAGAAAGGGTTCAACTTCCAAGCCATCCTGTTATTTAATTGCCCGTACTTGAGTCTGAGTATGACCGGGCTGTGGTCTGAGATAGGTTGCAGTAATTGGCTGGAGAGGTGGCTTTGCTCCTCCAGGGTTATGTGAATGGATTTACTGGACACGGTGCTATTGGTGCAGTGAATGATGTGAATCGGGAGACGGAACACCAATTATTATGTAGCAATGAGTGGGGAAGGTCACGTGTTACCGGAAACCACAGGTCACCGGTGTCAGGGATCTCTGGCTCATCCTCCGTCACTCGGGCTCTCGGCGTGGGCGATGACGAGTGTCTTTACCCTTGTAGGGTCAGTGGTCCGAGCTGGGGGGGTAGGGGGTGGTCCCTCTTCTTCTTACCGCGCAGAGATAAAACAGAGACACGATGGAGGCAGATTCTGGGTGCAACAGGTCCAAGTTTATTCACGCTTGCCGTCCGACTGACGGCCTCACACCTCGCGGCCCTCCGTTTCCAGAGCCGCTTCTCACACCGTACACTAGGGACGTGTCTGCACACACCGTCCCCTCCTTTACTGTCGACGCTCCTGACAGGTCCGTCACTGTGGCCGCCTTAGGCCCGTAAACCAACAGCGCTTCTACTGCTCAGTCGTCGTGTCACATACGGTGTCCTTCACCCAGAGCCTCGTCTCTGCTGCGGTCCTTTCCTGTCAGGACCACCCCCCTGACGTTTTCTCTCCTCAGTCCCCTTGGTCGGATTCTCCTCAGAGCGCACAGACTGGCGCAGTCATCCTGTCACCTGAGCTCCCCCTGGGGACTGGAACCTTCTGGAACCCTCCCTCAGTATTTATAACTCTCCCGGTTCCTTGAAACTGTCACTAACTGTCACCACGCCCCCCATGACCAACGGTTTCTAAAGCCCTAAGCTGATGTCACGTCCTTTGCTCACACTCCACCCTGCCATCTAATGGTCGTCCCAAGGTACTGCACGTCACCTACACTTTCCTAGCTGTTTCCCCAATGTAATAACTGACTCCTACCTACACTGTGCAAACCTTTCCTTCTTCTCTCTGACTAGTCTGTCCGTCAGTCAGGTCACCTTCCCTACACCCTTCGCCTCTCAAAGCTGCAGCGCATCAATAGAGAAGTGGCTGAATCTAGTGAATTCATACATTTTTTTATACTATTTTTTTTCTGATGCAGAACATTAAAAATTCAGAGAAAGAAAAGCGAGATGGATGATTTACCAACCGGTCAGAGAACACACGGTCATCAGAAGGGTCGTTCTCTGTCCTCAGACATGTTGTAGAAAGTAATAAGAATGAGGCTTGTGCAATGAGTCATCTGATCAATAGGATCCCTCCAATCTGGTCTATTCAATGGGATCTATCCAATCTGGAATGTTCAATATGATCTTTTTAGTGTGGTCTGCTCAATGTGATCCATGCAATCTTATCTTTTTAATATGATCTTTCCAATCTGATCTACTCAATGTGATCTCTTCAATCTGATCTGTACAATGTGATTCCTTCAATGTGGCCTGTTCAATGTGATCTCTCCAATAGTGTCTGTTCAATGTCATCTAGGTAATTTGCTCTGTCCAATGTAATTGGGACCATGTAATGCTAATGCCATTCACAGCTCTGAGGCAAGGCCTCCTGGTCCATAAATGCAACCCCAGAATTGTAGACATTAAATCGGGCCATACACATGAGATGCAAACCGAACGATGAAAGATCACTGGTATGAATCTTCGTTTGCCCGATTGCACCATACACACGTCCAACTACATGGTACAAATGTCTTTTAGATGAAGTCATAAATTTCCGATGAATAGTAAACAGAAATGTTCGATATAATCAATGGGGTGGCGCTAATGACAAAGTTTTTCTTCTCTGTCTCAGCTTCTCCGTCTCCCGCCAGTTTCTGTTCCGCAGCTGAGGCCAATGATTGGCATCTATTGGTCACGAGTGCGGTTGACGTTTGTCATAGAAGCGATTTACTCCAAAAGTGATGCTGTAAGACCAATGACTGACCTCAGCCCTGGAATGGTGCGGTGCAAGAAGCTGAGTCTGGCGCGGGGTTCGGGGCTCCGGCGCCTGGGGCAGTGCTGGAAATAGCAAAAGTGCAGGTAAGTATAACCTATTTTATTATTTTCAAAAGTAGAAGAAACGCCCAACATTTTGGATTCGCCAGTATGTGAAATTTTTGGAAAAAGTTTATTTAACATTCTAGAAACTGCTCCAATCTTGTCTGATATTGCCGACTGAATCTCCTTTTCGGACAAGGAGAAACTGTAATTCCAGGGACAGCCTGTAGACCAAAAGTGGCGCTGTTAAAAAAAACAAAAAAAAAACAGGTGCCTTTTTCTAATTTAATCAAGGCCCTGTAAAATGCTGTACATCAATGGCGCATCACTCTCCCATCCAGCCGGCCCCTAGAACTGAATATTTTTCCCCATAATTAGTTAAAAAAGAAAAGTAGATACAGAGATTAAAAAAAAAAAAAAAAAAGCCAGCCGTCTTCATCCTATCTGTTGCAGTAACAGAAATTCTCCTCCGCACACCGGGCTTTCTTCCCCCACACACAAAAAATATTCATTATGCTTCAGCTGGAAAAAAAACCTTTCGCGATAAGCCCTAATGAGCCGGCTAAACTCGGAGATAAGGAAACCAAAGGGCTGATTTTATTTCTTCTTCTCCCAAGTCAGGTTACAAATCAGTAAGTTTTCAAAAAAGCAAAAAAAAAAAAAAATTGACACTGCCACCGCCGTTAGTTCTCAACGGAAAATTAAATATTAAAAAAAGGAAAATCCTGCTGGTACGGTCTGATGTTCACCACCAGCGGAGAGATTCCCACAATGCAACGTTTATGCATAAATTGGTCGTAAGAAACATTGTATATGACAACGATAAAAAAGTAAGCTCTTTTCAGCAGCTACTTGACACCACCACAGGCCCAGAGAACTGAAATTCTTGGTGGCCTCCATCCCCTTTTTCTCACATACCTTTTCTATTTGATTGCCAAAATTGTGGAGAGTAAGAGCACAGGTAGTCCCCCCCCTTCAAAGTGCACCATTCTGGAATGGGTCGTTTGCCTCGTCTGTATAGAGGTCCACAGAAATTTCGGCATAAAATGACTAGCGCTACCAGGAGATAAAGAAGTGTGGCACTTTCTTAGTTCCAGTACCACATTTTATTTTTTTTTTTACAATGGGTGAGAAGTCGGCCAATAAAAATTATTATAAATAATCCGCAAATTTTTAAAATTCAGCCTGTGATTACGTCTCGTCACCAGATTTCACAATATGAAATGAATCCATGGTTAAATGGGAACTGTGCTTTCCACAAACTTTGTACAAATCAGTAGTAGAGGTGAAAATAGGAAACTTTGAAATATATCTCAATCAGAGAAATCTGCTTTCTTCCCCACTTATGAGCCACTTCTTCCACTCTCTCTTTCATCCCAATCTCCCCACCCACCCTGATATAACAGCTCAAATCCATCTTGTTCAAACAAGATGGACTACCAGCTCACTGTGAAAGAGGAGATACACACCAGGCAGCTAAAGACGTGAAAAAATTGTGCTGAGCTTTCTAACAAGCCTTTTACCTCTTTCCAGCACTGGATTCACATCCACACAGCTCAGTACTGCTGTATATTTCCTGCCATACTGCTGCTACAGCTTCTCTAGGTGTGATAAGTAAGGAATGAAGAACAGGAATCCATACCTGTCTACTGGGCTGTGTATGGCAGACATAGTTGGCTGTCTCCTCCCATCAGCTCCGAGTCAATTGGAAATTAAATGGGATATTCACTACTTGGAGAAGCCCTTTCCTAAATGCAAAAGTGTCCCATAGAAAACAAACTCTCTAGCATTAGCACCTTTCCAGCAATGTCGGCACTAGCACTGGCTGCTCATGGGCTACAGTGCTCACACTTTCATCAGACGTCTGAGTTTCATCCAAGGGAAGTCTGAGCGCTGCAATCCATGTCACATGAGCAGCCAGCAGACCCAGCACTGACATCTCTAGAATGGTATCTGTGGGGAGGTGAGTATGAGGTGTTTTTTATTATTATTTTCTATGGGGTACTACTGCATATAAAAAATGGTTGTCCATGTAGGGGACAACCCTTTTAAGGGACATAGCCTGAAAGTGGTAAAACTGGTGAAAATACAGGATGCAAATGTATTGGCCAGAAATATTGTTATTCAACATCTACTCTCCCATTAGAGCTTATTCTGAAATGTTACCTGAAATCACTTCTAACCTTTAACAGATATCTTAAACCTGATAAGGCCAGTATACTTACTGTAAAGATTTATACCAAATTGCCTGTACAATCTTGAAATTAAATATGCTATTAAGCACTGCAACTTTTAAAAAATGACGGTCGTGTAGCTGTGAATCCAGCTCAGCAGTAAGATAAAAAAAATTACTAGAAAGCAGCAACATGGCACACAGTGTACAGCATTACTGAGCAGTGCAGCTGTGAATCCAACACTGTGTGTCTGCATGATCTCCCACTGTGCTGAGTGCTCCACACTCCTTCTCCCATGGTGTTTAAAAGGCAGGTAATTTTATCCCTCAGTAAGCTGGGAGTCCATTTTGCTCTTTTTTTCGGGAGGCAGAGGGAAGCAGTGTTGTAGTGGAGGGGTGTATGGGAGACAGGAGATATTGACCGGGGGGCATCCAATAGATTAAGCAGTCACGATCCGGGCAAAGATTCAGTTTGACACTATAGCCATATATATCGTTGATGCTCCCACCATTAAACACCACGACTACAAGCTCCGCCACCACCTCCTTTCCCTTACTACTACCCTAAAAATGATTTTCACTACAATGTCCAATCCATTTTAGCACATCAGGCCATATATACAAAAATGAGCTTCTTCGCCTAGATTACTGAAGGAATGCGATACAATACAGAGTGCAGAGAAGACAAGAAAATGGTTTGAAAAAAAGTTATCTTTCAAGTTCCTGTAAGTTTCCTCTTTGTGTTTCAATATAGCAGGTACCCTTCAGATTATTGGAGACGTCAACTTTGTCCAGAAAAGAACAAACTAAAAACGTACTCCTGCCCTTCCGCAGAAGTCAAATTTGATCGGTTTTTTCTTCCCGCGGAGACTGAAGCTTTAATATTGTAGACGTCTGCAGAACATTCGAGACGTTTCAACTGAAAGTTACATCAAACAACAGAATCTACAGTCTTCAATCCAAGAAGAAGACGAGTTCATATAAAAGATGCCCTGTGGATGGAAAAAAATGCAGAAAAAGGTAAAAAAAAAAATCCTCAGTGAGGAAAGGTGAAAAATTTAATTGATTGACCACATGAGTGAACGTAGTTTGGCCACGTGAGTTCAGCTGCTCCGACTGGTTTGTCATTAAGGGTATGTTCACATGGGGTGGGATTGCTAAGGGAAATTAAGCCAGAAACTGCAGGTTCATCAGTAGTTGCCAGCACTGGACTCGTCTACCCTGGTATTTCCTTGGTGAGTCCAACAAGGGGTTTTGTCACTTCTTACAGCCTATCCTACATTTTTCACCAGTTTTCACTTTTCTCCGGGCTAGCGGATGTAGACTAGCTGCTTTGATGTCTCCTAATCACAGAACACAAAGGGATTCCAGCTCTCCTCTCCCTATGTACACATTTAAAAGCAGCAGTAGCTTGGAGGGCATTATTCAGCAGAACTGAGAAGTGCAGCTGGTAATCCAGCTCAGTAGTAAGATGCAAAGAACTTACTAAAAAGCAGCAGCTATGCAGCTGTGAATCCAGCACTGTATCTGCGTGGTCTCTCACTGTGCTGAACCCTCCACACTCTCTCATTGCATCCTCTCCATGGTGCTTAATAGGCAGCTGTAATCTGATCACTTAGTAAGTTGGCAGTCGGTCTTACTAATTTTCAGGAGACGGGGGAGAAGTGTTTCATAGGTGGAGAAAAAAAGCAGATTTCTCTCATATATTATATTAGTTTATTTATATTATATTAGTTTATTTTATTAACTTGTACTATTCATTTATGCAAAGTTTGTTTAAGCGGCACTGACCACTTTAAAGGAATGGTCATGTAACTCTTTTTAAAGACCAGACCAGCAATACCTTTACATGGCCAGTTCGGTCCTTTGATATTGATAAAGCAGTGCTTGCGACAGTATGCAAAAAAGGCTGGAGAGCTATTTGCCTCTGTCACTCCAGCTCTATTATCTGCCCAGTTCTGCCTCCTCCTGCTTGACTGATGGCTTATTTGTATGAAATCTCACATTATACAGGCTGTCAGTCAAGCAGGAGGAGGGGACGCTGGGTGTGAAATGGAGCTGGAGTGTCAGAAGCTTCAGATCTTCCATGGCCTTCAGATCTTCCATAGCCTTCAGATCTACAATAGCCTTCAGATCTACCATATCCATTCAGCCTCATTTGCATATCCATTCCATCGCTGGTTTCTCAGTAATGGAGGAATGGAGCGGCCATGTAAAGGTATTGCTGAACTTGTCTTTGAAAGAGCTATATGCGCATATAAATCGTTTTAGGGGGGTGATCAGTTTAACTCTGTTGGAAAACACTTGGCAGCAAAAGTTCAATGTCTCTGCAGCACCCCCACAGGTGAAATAAAGCATTACACTGTAAATATTACATAGTAGATTTGTTGTAAAGGCTTGGATGGGTCAAATCAACCAGAGTAAAAAAAAAAAATAAAGAAAATACTTTGCAGCTGCTTATTTTTGCTAATGAGAGAAAGTCCTAAATTGGAGACACCCCCCTTCTGGTAAATCTAATCCAGCTGAACATAATGATCACTAACGTATCTGCACCTTCCCATCCAGGCAGCACAACATGTTGTAGGGTTTTCGTTGGAGGTGAGTGGATCAGTTAATTGACTCATTCATTCTTGAAGAGCACAGAGAAGCTACGCCGGATAATTGCTTGAGACGCTGCCCAGGTGGAATGACCTCCGCAGCAGCAGAATCCTTTCCCAGCGACAGGGTTAATTAATTCAGTCTTTAAATGTAATCATTTCAAGGCATAAGTATTCAGCAGCCACGTGCGTCTAGACTGCATTGATTGATTTAGCACAAGTGCAACCTATTTAGAGCGAATCCTAAACGGCACAAACAAGCGTGAAAGACATAAAAAAAAAAAAAACATAAGTTCGGAAGTTCTCAAGGTAAACTCTGCAAAACATTAATTTCCTGATACTTTTTAAAGAAATATTCCCTTCCTTAGAAACTGATGATCATAGGGAACTCCATTAATCGTGAGGATGAAGGAGCCACAACACTAGATCCCCTGTAGCGGATTCTGACCACATACATTTCTGCTAAAAAATTTACAGATCCCGGCAGAATTTTTTCTTTCTTGGCCTTTTTTCAGAGAATATGAATGATAACATCAAGACTTTTTCTCCACTCATGGTTAGTGGTTGGGTGAAGCCATTTATTGTCAAACTACTTTGTTTTCTCTTTTTAAATCATAATGACAACCCAAAACATCCAAATGACCCTGATCAAAAGTTCACACACCATGGTGATTTTGGCCTGATAACATGCACAGAAGTTGACACAAAAGGGTTTGACTGGCCAATAAAGATAACATCTTCACCTGTGACCTGTCTCCTTGCAATCAGTGTGTGTGCATAAAAGCTGAGTGAGCTTCTAGGATCCAGACTGACTCTTGCATCCTTCATCCAGCCACTGACGTTTCTGGATTGTGAGTCATGGGGAAAGAAAAGGAATTGTCAATGGATCTACTGGAAAACGTAGTTGAACTGTATAAAACAGGAAAGGTATACAGAAAGATATGCAAGGAATTGATAATGCCAGTCAGCAGCATTCAAACTGTGATTAAAAAATGGAAAATCAGGGACTCTGTAAAAACAAAACCATGGTCAGGTAGAAAATTGTTCGGGATGCAAAGAAAAACCCAAGGAAAGGTGAATGCAGCACGTTATCAGCAAATACTGCTGCGCATGGGAAGTACTTGGACGTTCCAACATGACAACGATCCAAAACACAAGGCCAAGTCAACCTGTCATTGGCTACAGCAGAACAAAGTGAAGGTTCTGTAGAGGCCACCTCGGTCTCCTGACCTCAATATCATTGAGCCACTGGGCAGATCTCAAGAACACAGTTCATGCTAGATAGCCCAGAAATTTACAGGAACTGGAGACTTTTTGCCAAGAAGAGTGGGCAGCTTTACCATCTGAGAAAATAAAGAACCTCATCCACAATTACCACAAAAGACTTCAAGCTGTCATTGATGTTAGAGGGGATAATATACGGTATTAAGAAATGGGGCATGTGAACTTTTGATCAGGGTCATTTGGATGTTTTGGGCTGTCATTATGATTTAAAAAGAGAAAACACAGTGGTTTGACAATAAATGGCTTCACCCAACCACTAACCATGAGTGGAGAAAAAGTTTTGGTGTTATCATTCATATTCTCTGACAAAAGGCCAAGAAAGCAAAAATTCTGCCGGGGTATGTAAACTTTTGAGCATAGAATTGATCAATTGTTTGCTAAATGTCTCATTTTGAAATACAGTTAGAAATCAATATGTCCATATACACTTTATGTATTGCGTTCTGACCATAGGCAGCGCTGGTTTCTCTCTCTTTTTTTATACTACAGCCATACACAGCACTGGGATGTCACGGCACAAATAAGTAAAATTCCATACCTGACTTGAGATTGGTCAATTGATTGTTAAAGATTATTTGTAAAATTAGCTTTAATCCATCTGTATGTCTGCAATTATATTACTAAAGAATTTGTGTGATGATAAAAGTAATGGGTGGTTTTAAGTGGTAATATTAATGTTGCCTGGCATGCGGAGACTTCTAGGCCATGTAATGCTTCTTTGGAAAATTAACTATGCAAATTGCCTCTTCAGAGAAGACAAGGATTTGAACTTTAGTGCCACCTATTGGAAGTAGCAATCCTAAAAGTGAACATCAACCCTTTACCGAGCCTTGCCACATAACTTAAGAGGCATCTCTCAGTGATTCCCATACTCCCAGGGTTCTCAGGAATTTGGGGATCTGACTAGTTGACCAGTTAGCCAAGAAGTTGGAAGAACATCAGCAGACACAAATGGGTTTTGGCGCCTATACCAAGGCATACAATGCTGGCATGTAAGGTGGGTTCACACCACGTTCTGGTCACACATTTGTGACATCTGTCTGAAACCTTGAAAAACTGGATTTGGATGGAATGCTCAGCGGATTCTTTGATATAATCAGGCAGATGGAGCTATTATGTAATCCGTTTGGTCTCCATTCCAACGCCCTTCAGTGTCTGTCTTATGAGGTCCATCTTTTAGTGGTCTACCCCACTTTTGTGCCTGCGCCAACAAACGATAAACATCAAAGGTTCCATCTGAATCCAATTTTTCAGGGCTATGTATGAAAGCCTTATTGGAGTCAGAAGCGTAAGGTGCACGTAGCCTTAGGAATTTAGATGACTAATGCCGGATTTAGAAGGCACAATCTCGAACGTCAATTGGGTACGCGCAAGCCAATCGGCAGTCTTCGATGTCCTGTTTGGTCAGGCCGACCACAACTCCTCCACTGTATTAAAGATCATTGTGTGCGCCTTGAATATCATTATCATCATGAAACGTTTCCTGTTTACGATGTCATCGTACCCAACGAATAAAGCACTTTATTTGTCGAGTGTTTACTGGCTAAGGTAATTTAGTCAAGAATATGCATTCCTATGAACGCTCATTCCATGATTATTGGCCAGTCTATGAATGCTTCTTCCATGATTATTGGCCAGTCTATGAATGCTTCTTCCATGATTATCGGACAGTCTATGAAAGCTCCTTACATGATTATCGACCAGTCTATGAACGCTCCTTCCATGATTATCGGCCAGTCTATGAACGCTCCTTCCATGATTATCGGCCAGTCTATGAACGCTCCTTCCATGATTATTGGCCAGTCGATCAGCCAGTCTATAAACGCTCCTTCCATGATTATTGGCCAGTCTATGAATGCTTCTTCCATGATTATCGGCCATTCTATGAACGCTCCTTCCATGATTATCGGTCAGTCTATGAACGCTCCTTCCATGATTATCAGCCAGTCTATAAACGCTCCTTCAATGATTATCGGCCAGTCTATGAATGCTTCTTCCATGATTATCGGCCAGTCTATAAACGCTCCTTCAATGATTATCGGCCAGTCTATGAATGCTTCTTCCATGATTATCGGCCAGTCTATGAACGCTCCTTCCATGATTATCGGTCAATCTATGAACACTCCTTCCATGATTATTGGCCAGTCTATGAACGCTCCTTCCATGATTATCGGCCAGTCTATGAACGCTCCTTCCATGATGATTGGCCAGTCTATGAACGTTCCGTCCTTGATTATCGGTCAATCTATAAACGATCCTTCCATGATTATTGGCCAGTCTATGAATGCTCATTCCATGATTATCGGCCAGTCTATGAACACTCCTTCCATGATTATCGGCTAGTCTATGAACGCTCCTTCCATGATTATCAGCCAGTCTATAAACGATCCTTCCATGATTATTGGCCAGTCTATGAATGCTCATTCCATGATTATCGGCCAGTCTTTGAACACTCCTTCCATGATTATCGGCTAGTCTATGAACGCTCCTTCCATGATTATCAGCCAGTCTATAAACGATCCTTCCATCATTATTGGCCAGTCTATGAATGCTCCTTCCATGATTATCGGCCAGTCTATAAACGATCCTTCCATGATTATTGGCCAGTCTATGAATGCTCATTCCATGATTATCGGCCAGTCTATGAACACTCCTTCCATGATTATCGGCCAGTCTGATGACATTATTGGAACATATCTGGCTGGTAAGGCCATACCAAAGAACATGGTGGATGCTCTTGGCTCTACCGATCCATTAGCATGTTACCATTATGCCTTTTTATATTCTTATTTCTACATTGTGACCATACCTATAACTAAGAAAAGACTACAAGGAATGGAGGATGTGCTATTATCAAGATGTAGTCAACGGAACTGTGGAGACAAAAAAGTGATGAAATGCCAACCGCTACTTGAGACAATGCTGGGACTTACTGCTGGGAGAGGGGAGAGGGAGCCGATTCATTTATTTTGTGGACACAGAACAGCTCATATTTTGTAATGACAATCCCTTTAATTTGTATAATTGAATCCTCCAAGTTATACGCTCATCTTGTAAACAGGTGCATTGTGTTGTTACTTTGCCTGGAGGTAAAACAACTTTGCTCGTTTTTGTTCTATTTGATCTATTATAACACCACACATTGTAATAATAAAGACAGGATGGAGGATTTACTGCACTTTCCACATAATTCTATTCTACTTTGTATAAATGATAGTTCCCGCTGGTCATAAGAAACGTCTTTTCTGCTTCCATTATCCCCTGTATTATATGTTCAGACACCTGACGTTCATTCCGTTTATGAGTATGTCATAAATTCAGCTAAAGCTTCTGGGAAAAATGTTTTACTCACCGATCTAGAGAATTCAGTACAGTAATACTGATATAATGACTTAAAGGCTCCTATAAAGGACAACGTAGCTAACAGTCGGCTGAGCCCAACTCAAGCCATCTCGCCAGACTAGACCACGCACATGCACGCTCAATTTAGCAGAGTGTGCAAATGTTTTCAAATTGGTGGAGTCAAGAAAGCTTTTTTCAGGCATTTTTGTATCTCTTGGGAAAGCAAACGGATCAGAAATTGAAATCTGAAGTATCCAAAACTTCTCTTTTCTACTATCATCTGTCGGGGAGTGAAAAATGGCTGGCCAGTCCCATTGAAATTGGTGGTTTAGGACAGCATGTCTCTAATCAACATAGGGATCTTAAAAAACTTAGGTACTAACCCTAAGGAGCCTCATAAGACAACCCAATGTTAACCGTTCTCATGGTGTAGCATAGTGGGAGCCATAGGCGTGGTCGCCCTTAGTGGCACTGAGAGTCCTGGGCAGTCAACATGCTCTGTCACATGACAGGACACCGATACAGTTGGATCTTGTGGTACAGCAGCTACCTACAACTGTCTGTCATGTAGGTGGCAGCCTGCCATATGCCGACAGCCTACAAGACATCAGAGTCCTGGCACACGTGGTGCATTGAGGTCACTGCATGAAGCCATCTGTGCTGGCCCACTCTATTTGCCGGGGAGAAGAAGACTCGGTAGCATTTTTGCAGGAGGTGGAACTCAAGTGCATCAATACTTTGTAAGGGGGCAATAAGAGGACACTTAGGGGGTATTATTTTTAAGGGGCACTAAGGAAGCATTATTACTGGATTAAGGGGTCAAATACTTGGCTTGCTCCAGGCACTTGCACCCCGCACTATGTCACTGGCTCTCATCATACCACACAACATCTGATACTCTTCTCACAAAGCGCAATTTGGAACACATTTGCCTATCCCCCACTTTACTTTTTGTATTTTGCCTGGGAGAAACAGAACTACCAATAATGGGTTGATTGCAAATAGATCGATGGGTGGAGTCCATGCTGACATCTGTTATGTCTTATGGAAGCCACCTGAGCCTGTATTGTTCTTCTACACCAATACTCCAAAGCTTCCCTCAGAGTCCTCCGGAACAAGACACCATACTTGAGTGCCGTTTTTTATATATTGATACATGTCACACTTGCTGGGAAAAACAATGTACAGTGGAATGTAAAAGTTTGGTCAATATTACAGTTATTGTGAACAGTTAAGCAAGTTGAAAATAAAATGATCTCTAAAAGTTAAAGATGTAACTTTTCCTTTGTATTTTCGTGGAACAATCTATATATACAGTGGGGGAAAAAAGTATTTAGTCAGCCAGCAACTGTGCAAGTTCTCCCACTTAAAAAGATAAGAGAGGCCTGTAATTGACATCATAAGTAGACCACAACTATGATAGACAAAATGAGAAAACAAATCCAGAAAATCACCTTGTCTGGTTTGACAAGATTTATTTTGCAATTTATGGTGGAAAATAAGTATTTGGTCAACTAAAAACATGCAAAATTTCTGGCTCTCACAGACCTGTAACTTCTTCTTTAAGAGGCTCCTCTGTCCTCCACTCATTACCTGTATTAATGGCACCTGTTTGACCTTGTTATCAGTATAAAGGACACCTGTCCACAACCTCAAACAGTCACACTCCAAACTCCACTATGGTGAAAACCAAAGAGCTGTCGAAGGACACCAGAAACAAAACTGTAGCCATGCACCAGGCTGGGAAGACTGAATCTGCAATAGCCAACCAGCTTGGAGTGAAAAAATCAACTGTGGGAGCAATAATTAGAAAATGGAAGACATACAAGAAGACTGATAATCTCCCTCAATCTGGGGGTCTACATAAGATCTCACCCCGTGGGGTCAAAATGATCAAAAGAACGGTGAGCAAAAATCCCAGAACCACACAGGGAGACCTAGTGAATGACCTGCATAGAGCCAGGACCACTGTTGTGAGTTCATTTTTCCCTTCACCAGTGAGGTCTGATGAACTCCCTCTTCTGGCGAAGGAAGGTAGTGAGGCTGATTACCAAACAGCTGAGCAGGTAGATGATGACTGGGCCACAGGAACTGATGACTGGATATAAGGCAGCCGACGCCCTGCTGCCTTGCTGGTGATCTTCCTGCTGGATTCTTGGAGGCCAGTCTGATTTCTGCTTCTCAAAGCTAAGTTTTGCTCTGCCTTTTGTACACTTTAGTTCTGGTTTTGTTTGCCTTGTTTTTTGGAGTTCAGCCATCCCCGGCCGGGGGTGAGCTGAATTCCATTTTTGTCTCTGATCTGTTGATCTTTTGCTCTGTCTTCAGAATATACCTGAGTGCTGATATAGTCTTTTTGAAGCCTAGCGACTTCAGGGCCTGTTTTTACTATCAGTCTGTTGGTTCATTTTTGGGTAGCGTTTTTGCGGATTGCAGACAGCAGCTTTTCAATCCTGTCCTATTTAGTTAGCTTGGGCCCCATCATTTGCTCAACCTGTCTTTCTATCTGTGTTAGTGTTTTTCATCTTGCTTCACAGTCTTTATATGTTGGGGCTGCCTATTGCTTTGGGGTCTGCTCTGGGGCAGTTTAGATTTCCCCTTTCTGTCTTTAGGCTAATTTAGTTCTCCGGCTGTGATCGAGGGGTCTAGGGCACCGTAGGAACCCCCCATGGCTACTGCTAGTTGTTGTGGATAGGTTCAGGGGTCTGCAATCCGATAGCTTCCAACTTCTCTGGTTTTCTGGACTTAGCTATTATTTTTGTTTTTTCCTCCTTTGTTGACTCATCCATAACAGACCACCGTGACAAAGGCTACCATCAATAACACACTACGCCGCCAGGGACTCAGATCCTGCAGTGCCAGGCGTGTCCCCCTGCTTAAGCAAGTACATGTCCGGGCCTGTCTGAAGTTTGCTAGAGAGCATTTGAATTCTCCAGAAGAGTATTGGGAGAATGTCATATGGTCTGATGAAACCAAAGTAGAACTGTTTGGTAGAAACAAAACTCCTCGTGTTTGGAGGAGACAGAATGCTGAGTTGCATCCAAAGACCACCATACCTACTGTGAAGCATGGGGTGGCAACATCATGTTTTGGGGCTGATTCACTGCAATGGGACCAGGACGATTGATCCGTGTACATGAAAGAATGAATGGGGCCATGTATCGTGAGATTTTGAGTGTAGACCTCCTTCCATCAGCAAAGCATTGAAGATGAAATGTGGATGGGTCTTTCAGCATGATAATGATCCCAAGCATACCACCAGGGCAACGAAGGAGTGGCTTCGTAAGAAGCATATGAAGGTCCTGGAGTGGCCTAGCCAGTCTCCAGATCTCAACCCTATAGAAAACCTTTGGAGGGATTTGAAAGTCTATGTTGCCCAGCGACAAACCGAAAACATCACTGCTCTAGAGGAGATCTGCATGGAGGAATGGGCCAACATACCACCAACAGTGTGTGCCAACCTTGTGAAGACTTACAGAAAACGTGTGACCTCTGTCATTGCCAGCAAAGGATATATAACAAAATATTGAGATGAACTTTTGTTAACGACCAAATATTTATTCTCTATCAAAATTTGCAAAATAAATCTTCCCAAACCAGACAAGGTGATTTTCTGGTTTGTTTTCTCATTTTGTCTCTCATAGTTGTGGTCTACCTATGATGTCAATTACAGGCCTCTCTCATCTTTTTAAGTGGGAGAACTTGCAAATTTGGTGACTGACTAAATACTTTTTCCCCGCTGTATTTTCATCTTTTAAATTTTTAAAATTACAAAAAGGAAAATGGGCCGATGCAACAGTTTGGACACCCTGCATTGTTAGTACCTAGCAGCGCCCCCTTTTGGAAATATCACAGCTTGTAAACACTTTTTGTAGCCAGACAAGAGTCTTTCAATTTTTGTTTGAAGGATTTTCATCCATTCTTCCTTGGAAAATTCTTCTAGTTCTGTGAGATTCCTGGGTCGTCTTGCATCCTCTGCTATTTTGAAGTCTAGCCACAGATTTTCAATGATGTTCACATCAGGGGACTGTGAGGGCCATTGTAAAACCTTTACTTGCGCCTTTTGAGGTAGTGTATTGTGGATTTTGACGTGTGATTTTGACGTGTGATTAGGATCATTATCCATTTGTAGAAGCCGTCCTCTTCCTCTTTTCACCTTCAGCTTCTTTTTTACAGATGGTGTTATGTTAGCATCAAGAATTTGTTGAAATTGTATTGAATCCATTCTTCCCTCTACTAGTAAAATATTCCCCGCGCCATTTCCTGCAACACAAACCCAAAGCATGACTGATCCACCCCCATGCTTAATGATTGGCGATTTGTTCTTTTCCTGAAATTCTGTGCCCTTTTTTTTTTTTTGCTGCACATACCTTTGATCATTGTGGCCACAGAGTTCTATTTTAACCTCATCGATCCTCAGGACTTGTTTACGAAATGAATCAGGCTTGTTTAGATGTTCTTTTGCATACTTCGGGTGCTGAATTTTACAGTAAGGATGCAGGAGAGGTTTTTTCTGATGACTCTTCCATAGAGGCCATATTTGTGTAGGTGTCTCTTACCAGTAGAACAATTTACCACAACTCCAGAGTCTGCTAAATCTTTCTGAAAGTATTCTGCAGTCAAGCGGTGTGTTATGATTGAGTCACCATAGGAGGCAAAAATAGAAATGCTAGCTAAGTCCAGAAAACCAGAGAAGTTGGCAGCTATCAGATTGCAGACCCCTGAACCTATCAACACAACTAGCAGTAGCCGTGGGGGGCTCCTACGATACCCTAGGCCCCTCGATCACAGCCGGAGGACTACATAGCCTAAAGACAGAAAGGGAAATCTAAACTGCCCCAGAGCAGACCCCAAAGCAAAAGGCAGCCCCCCACATATAATGACGGTGAAGCAAGAAGAAAAAACAAAACACAGACAGAAAGATAGACTGAGCAAAGATGGGGCCCAAGCTAGCTTAGATAGGAAAGGACAGGAAGGCTGCTGTCTACAATCCGTGAAAAAACCCTATGAAAATAAGAGCCAACAAACTGACAGTAAAAAAGGCCCTGAAGACGCTAGGCTTCAAAAAAGGCTATGTCAGTACTCAGGAATATTCTGAAGACAGAGCAACAGGCAAAAGGAGATTCAGCTCCCCCCAGCAGGGAATGGCAGAATCCAGAAAAGCAAGGAAAACAAAACACTAATGCAAAAAGGCAAAGCAGAAATCTTAGCTTTAGATGAGCAGGAATCAGACTGGTTTCCTAGGAGTCCACAGAGAAATCACCCGCAGGCCAGAAGGGCGTCGGCAGCCTTATATCCAGTCATTAACTCCACTCAGCCAGTCATCATCATCAGCCCCAGGTGTTTGACAATCAGGCTCACTACCTTTCTTCACCAGAAGAGGGAGTTCCTCGGGCCTCAGTAGTGAAGGGGAAAATGAACTCACAACAGTACCTCCCCCTTGAGGAGGGGTCACCGAACCCTCAACCACGCCACCAGGGCGATCAGGGTGAGCCCGATGAAAGGCACGCACCAATCTTTTGGCATGAATATCAGAGGCAGAGACCCAGGAATTATCCTCCTGACCATAACCCTTCCACTTAACCAAATACTGGAGTCTCCGTCTAGCCAGACAGGAATCCAGTACTTTCTCTACCTCATATTCCATGTTACCTTCAACCAATACAGGGTCTGGAGGTGCAACCCCCGGAACAACAGGTTCAACAAACCTCTTCAACAAAGATTTATGGAACACATTATGGATTTTAAATGTGACAGGAAGAGCCAAACGAAAAGAGACCGGATTAATAATCTCCAAAATCTTGTAAGGTCCAATAAATCTAGGCTTAAACTTAGGAGAAGCCACCTTCATAGCAATATTTTTTGATGATAACCACACCATATCACCAACCTTAAACTGGGGACCAATGGTCCTATGTCGGTTGGAAAACCGCTGGGCCTTTTCCTGGGAGAGAGATAACTTATCCACCACTTGGTCCCAGATCCTGGTGCATTCTCTCCACCACAGTGTCAACACCTGGGCAGGCAGAGGGCTCCACCTGCCCTGAAGAAAATCGAGGATGAAACCCAAAGTTACAAAAAAAAGGTGACATCAAAGTGGCAGAACTAGCTCTATTGTTTAAAGCAAATTCGGCCAAGGGCAAAAATGAAACCCAATCATCCTGATCAGCAGAAATAAAACATCTCAAATATGACTCCAAGGTCTGGTTTGTTCTCTCTGTCTGCCCATTGGTCTGAGGGTGAAAAGCAGAGGAGAAGGACAACTGAATTCCCAGCTTGGAACAGAAAGTTCTCCAAAATCTAGACACAAACTGGACTCCTCTGTCAGATACAATGTTCTCAGGAATCCCGTGCAAGCGGACCACCTGTTGTAAAAACAGGGGCACCAATTCAGAGGAAGAGGCAACTTAGGGAGTGGTACAAGATGAACCATCTTAGAGAACCTATCACAAATCACCCAAATAACAGTCATCCTTTGAGAGACAGGCATATCAGAGATGAAATCCATTGAAATATGGGTCCATGGCCTCTTGGGGACAGGCAAAGGCATCAATAACCCACTAGAGCGTGAACACGATTTAGACCGGGAGCACGTCCCACAGGACTGCACAAAATTCCTGACATCACGAGACAAGGAGGGCCACCAAAAAGACCGACTCACCAGATCTCTAGTACCAAAAATACCTGGATGACCAGCCAAAGCAGAGCAATGAACTTCAGACATCACTCTCTTCTTCCACTGGTCAGGAACATACAACTTTCCACTGGGACAACGCTCAGGTTTGTCCTCCTGGAACTCTTCCAGAGCACGTCTCAAATCGGGCGAGATGGCAGAAAGAACTACCCCTTCGCCTAAGATGGTAGCAGGCTTGGTCACCACAGGAGAATCAGCAAAGAAGCTCCTAGAGAGGGCGTCAGCCTTGACATTCTTAGTTCCAGGAAGAAAAGAAACCACAAAATCAAAACGTGTAAAAAACAAGGCCCACCTAGCCTGTCTAGGGTTCAAGCGCTTAGCCGACTCTAGGTAAATCAAATTCTTGTGGTCAGTGAGGACCACGACTTGATGCTTAGCTCCCTCCAACCAATGTCTCCACTCCTCAAATGCCCATTTCATGGCTAACTGTTCCCGATTCCCCACATCATAGTTACGTTCAGATGGAGAGAACTTTCGGGAAAAGAAAGCACAGGGATTCATTTTAGATGTTACAGGATCCTTTTGGGACAAAACAGCTCATGCACCAATCTCAGAAGCATCCACCTCTACCTGGAACGGAAGTGAGACATCAGGTTGCCGCAAAACCGGGGCGGAGGTGAATCTTCGCTTCAGCTCCTGAAAGGAAGAAACAGCCTCCGGAGACCAATTTAACACATCAGCACCCTTCTTAGTCAAATCAGTCAATGGCTTGGCAATACTAGAAAATTTTGCTATAAATTTCCGATAAAAATTAGCAAAACCCAAAAACTTCTGGAGGGCCTTCAAAGAAGTGGGCTGAACCCAATCGTAAATGGCCTGTTCCTTGGCCGGGTCCATTTCAATAGTTGACGGGGACAAAATAAATCCCAAAAAAGAAATCCTCTGTACTCCAAAAAGGCATTTAGATCCTTTGACATACAGGGAATTCTCCCTCAAGATCCGGAACACAGTCCAAATATGTTCCACATGAGAATCCCAATCCTTGGAGAAGATCAAAATATCATCCAGATAGATAATCAAAAATTTATCGACAAAATCTCGGAAAATATCGTTCATGAAGCACTGGAAGACAGAAGGGGCATTAGTGAGCCCAAAAGGCATCACCAGGTACTCAAAATGTCCCTCCGGAGTATTAAACGCCGTCTTCCATTCATCCCCATGCTTAATGCGAATAAGATTATACGCCCCCCTGAGGTCAAGCTTGGTAAACCAGCAAGCACCTTTAACTCTGGAGAATAGATCAGAAATCAGGGGTAACGGATACTGATATTTAACAGTAATTTTGTTGAGGGCACGATAATCAATACAAGGTCTTAATGATCCATCCTTTTTGGCTACAAAAAAAAAAACCGGCACCCAAGTGTGACGAGGATGGTCTAATATGACCCTTCTCCAACGCCTCCTTAATATAGGATCGCATAGCCTCGTGCTCGGGTACAGATAAATTGAAGAGCCGACCCTTGGGAAATTTACACCCCGGGCTCAGTTCAATTGCACAGTCATAACTCCTATGAGGAGGCAGAGACGCAGACTCATTCTCACTAAATACATCATAAAAGTCCGCCAAATAATCAGGAACATCATGCGACTGAGGAGAGGTGGAAAACACCGGAGCCTCACTAAAGGCACACCAACAACCCCAACTCACCACAGACACAGATTTCCAATCCAAAACTGGATTATGAATCTGTAACCAGGGAAACCCCAGAACAACAGTATCATGCAGATTATGCAACACCAGAAATCTGCAATTTTCTTGATGGTCAGGGGCGACCCGCATTACCACCTGGGTCCAAAACTGAGGTTTATTTTTAGCCAAAGGAGTAGCATCAATCCCCCTCAAAGGGATAGGCGTCTGCAGAGGTGTCATCGGAAATCCACAACGTTTAGCAAAATCCAAGTCCATTAGGTTTAGAGCTGCTCCCGAATCCACAAAAGCCTTGGCGGAAAATGTGGACAGGGAGCAGATCAGAGTAATAGCCAGAAGAAACTTAGGTTGAACACCACCAACAGAAAACGTGTGTGCAAGGCGTTTCTCGCGTTTAGGACAGACAGAAATAATATGTGAGGCATCTCAACAGAAAAAACACAACTTATTACGCCTTCTAAACTCCTGACGCTGCTCTCTGGAAAAAACTCTATCACATTGCATAGGTTCAGACATCTGTTCAACAAGTGGCAACACCTCTCGTGCAGCTCTGCGTTCGCGCAAACGCCGATCAACCTGAATGGCTAAAGACATAGAATCGTCAAGACCAGAGGGAACAGGAAATCCCACCATAGTATCTTTTACGGCTTCTGACAACCCCTTCCGAAAGAGAGCAGCCAAGGCATTATCATTCCAGGTAGTAAGTACTGCCCACTTTCGGAATTTTTGACAGTACAATTCTGCAGAATCACGACCCTGGTTCAATGCCAGCAGGGTCTTTTCAGCCTGATCAATGGCATTAGGTTCGTCATACAACAACCCCAAGGCCTGAAAAAATGCATTCACATTAGTCAGAATAAGATCATCTGGTTTCAAAGAAAACGCCCAATCCTGGGGATCGCCACGCAGCAAAGAGATGACAATTTTAACCTGCTGCGCGGAGCTCCCTGACGAGTTAGGCTTCAAGGCAAAAAATAATTTACAATTATTTTTGAAATTCAAAAATTTAGACCGATCCCCAAAAAATACATCAGGTGTAGGAATCTTTGGTTCAGCAGCATGTGAATGAGCAAGGTAGGCGGAAATTCCCCGCACTTCCGCAGCGAGCTGCTCCACACGATCAGACAATTGCTTTATCTCCATTGAGAGAAAAAAAAATTCCCCCTACGGCCTCAGAGATATAGAGGAAAAAATATACACACCTTTTTTTTTTTTTATACAATTCTTTCCTGCAATTGAGTACCCTAGGATCTGCGGTATGGCGGGTGATTCTGTTATGATTGAGTCACCGTAGGAGGCAAAAATAGAAATGCTAGCTAAGTCCAGAAAACCAGAGAAGTTGGCAGCTATCGGATTGCAGACCCCTGAACCTATCAACACAACTAGCAGTTGCCGTGGGGGGCTCCTACGATGCCCTAGGCCCCTCGATCACAGCCGGAGGACTACATAGCCTAAAGACAGAAAGGGAAATCTAAACTGCCCCAGAGCAGACACCAAAGCAAAAGGCAGCCCCCCACATATAATGACGGTGAAACAAGAAGAAAGAACAAAACACAGACAGAAAGATAGACTGAGCAAAGATGGGGCCCAAGCTAGCTTAGACAGGAAAGGACAGGAAGGCTGCTGTCTGCAATCCGTGAAAAAACCCTATGAAAATAAGAGCCAACAAATTGACAGTAAAAAAGGCCCTGAAGACGCTAGGCTTCAAAAAAGGCTATGTCAGTACTCAGGAATATTCTGAAGACAGAGCAACAGGCAAAAGGAGATTCAGCTCCCCCCAGCAGGGAATGGCAGAATCCAGAAAAGCAAGGAAAACAAAACACTAATGCAAAAAGGCAAAGCAGAAATCTTAGCTTTAGATGAGACTGGTTTCCTAGAAGTCCACAGAGAAATCACCCGCAGGCCAGAAAGGCGTCGGCAGCCTTATATCCAGTCATTAACTCCACTCAGCCAGTCATCATCATCATCCCCAAGTGTTTGACAATCAGGCTCACTACCTTTCTTCAACAGAAGAGGGAGTTCCTCGGGCCTCAGTAGTGAAGGGGAAAATGAACTCACAACACGGTGGTTCTGATTAGCCTCGCTAGCTATTTTACAAGCATCTCTCACTGAAATTTTACTTGGTCTTGCAGACCGTATCTTGGCCTCCACTGTTTCTGTTAACTGCTATTTCTTTATAACATTTTGAATTGAGGAAAGGGTGACTTGAAAACTCTGCTATCTTCTTATAGTCTTCTCCTGCTTTTTTGTGGGTCTCCACCATTTTCATCTTCAGAGTGCTAGGCAGCAGCTTAGAAGAACCCATGGCTGCTGTTTTTTGGCAAAATATTAGAGGAGGCTGAGTTTTTACAAAGAAGGGAGATTTGTGTCACCTGACCTTTCCTAACGATGATAGTGAACAAGTCATAACCCTAACAGGCTAATTAAGGTCTGAAACATTGGACAAAGTTATCTGAGTACACAAATCTCCAAGGGTGCCCAAACATTTGCATCTGCCCAATTTCCTTTTTCTAATTTTTAAAATAAAAAAAAAAAAGAACTGCCCTTTTAGAGATAATTTCATCTTCAACTTGATTAACTGTTCACAATAAAGGGCATGTCACACTAAGAGATATCGCTAGCAATATCGCTATAACTTTTGACGTTATAGCGATATTGCTAGCGATATCTCTGTGTCTGATACTTACCAGCGACCGGCTCCCCCACTGGTTATCGCTGATCGCGTGAGAACGTCCAGGACCGTTTCTCGTCGTCAGCTTCCTGCGGCGCTTCCTGTGGAGAGACGAGCGACGCGTGGAGCCGGGCGGGAGGACGCAGGATCGCCTGGTGTGACAGGTAAGTAGCGACCCCCGACCCCTGCTATGTCGCTGGTGAGATCTGCCTGTGTGGCAGCTCACTAGTGACCACTTAGCGATGTACCAGAGATCCTGACCGCGTCATATCGCTGGTGCATCGCTAAGTGTGACAGTACCTTAACAGTAATTTTTAACAGGGGTGCCCAAACTTTTACATGCCACTGTATCTTGTTATTTTCCTACAATGTATGTAAAGTGTTTGTTTCCAATTGTTTTGGTTTCATATGTGATTGTGTGATGCCAAAGGAGAAAGTACAATTTACGAGAGGGACAGAATACACTGTATATATTTTTAAATTAGCTCCCCTGCAATTTACTGTTCCAGAAATCTCGCTGCCCGAGGCGACGGGTTCAGTGATCTTCATTACATGGCCGCTCCTACTTCTGAGACCTTCTGATCACATCGTCTTGTTTTATCACATCTCTCTTCTCTGTAATAAAACTCTAAACTGTTCTTGCGCTTGTCACCGCTTACAAGAATCTAGCGTTATAAATGTCCCCTCACCTCCGAAGCACCAAGAACGCTGTTCTGCGACCATGTTAATTAAGACTTGGACACTTTGGAAACCATGATCTATGATTACTTTTGATTTTCTATGTTGACTTAAAGGGGTTGTTCACCCTTTCAGAAAAATATCATGGGCCCTAGGCCAGAAGATCAAATCTACCCCCCCCACCATATTGAAATTATAGCAAGCTGCTGAGTGACACATCCCTGGAATCAGGCTCCCTGCCCCTACATTATGCTGCGCTCAGATTAAGCCTGCTGACAGGTTCCCTTTAAAGATATTGAGAGGGACATGTATTGTGCTTACAAAATAATTTCCCCCCTGTTGAAGCTCCTTAGTGTTTTCACCCACTAAGATACCCCTTCCGTGGCCCCCATAAGATATGACGCTAACAAAAATGCCCCCACGCACAGTATGATACCCCCAATATACTCATAGTGAATTCTTCCACATGCACAGAATAATGACCCCACAGTATGCCCAACAAAGTATGATGTCCTCATAGTGCCCCCCATAAAGTATGATGTCCCCAAAGTTCCGCACCAACCATTATGAAGCCCCAAGCGGTCCCAACACCGCATGACCCCACACACAACCCTCCTTACTATATTATGGCCCTCGCAGTCCTCCATATACAGTATAATGGCACCACATATAGTATGATGGATCCTACAGTGCCCTAACACAATATGATGGCCCCCAACACCATACAGACTATATGATGGCTCCAATACACAGTACGATGGCGTCCACCGCCCTCTACACAGTATGATGTCCCCCACAGTCTCCCTACTCAGTATGATGGCCCTCACATCACTTTACAACAAAGTATGACAGACACAGCCCCCACACATTATGATGTACCCCACAGCCTCCTCATCACACAGTGAAATGAACCTCACACAGCCCGCTCACAGTATAACGCCCCCAACAGGCCCATCCCATCACACAGTATGATGCCCCTACTGTCCCCTCATCCAGCATGATGACCCCACATAGCCCTCTTATATAGTATGATGACCCCACATAGCCCTCTTATGTAGTATGATGACCCCACATAGCCCTCTTTTATAGTATGATGACCCCACATAGCCCTCTTTTATAGTATGATGACCCCACATAGCCCTCTTATATAGTATGATGACCCCACATAGCCCTCTTATATAGTATGATGACCCCACATAGCCCTCTTATATAGTATGATGACCCCACATAGCCCTCTTATATAGTATGATGACCCCACATAGCCCTCTTATATAGTATGATGACCCCACATAGCCCTCTTATATAGTATGATGACCCCATATAGCCCTCTTATATAGTATGATGACACACCAAAGATCTCTTATATAGTATGATGGCCCCCCACATCGACCTCACACACTATGATCCTCCCACACAGTATGATGCCCCCACAACCTCAAACAAGCAGTATGATGGTCCCGACACTGTATGATGGACCCACACAGCTCCTTACACAAAGTATGATGGTCCACAGAACACTATATACAGTAGGATGGCCTCCTAAGCTCCCTATATACCAAATGATGCCTGACAGCTCCTTATAAACAATATGATAGCTCTACAACTCTCCCATATACAGTATGATGGCCCCACAGCTCTCTATATACAGTATGATGGCCTCCACTGATCCCTATAAACAGTATAGTGGCCTCACAAGCTTTTCTATAGTACCATAGCCTCCACAACTCTGTATATGCAGTATGATACCCCACAGCTCCCTATATACTGTATGATCGCCAACACAATTCTCCTCTATACAGTATGAGGACCTCCACCTGTATACAGTATGATGGCCCCAAAGGTCCTTATATACTGTAATATGGTCCCAAAGCTCCCTATATATAATAGAAGACCCCCCCTTCCCTATATGCAGTATGGGGGCCCACAACCCACTATATACAGTATGATGCCCCATATACACAGTATGATGGTCACCACAGCTCCAATATATACATCATGGCAGCCCCAAAGCTCCCTTATACAGATTACTGGCCCCCCACAGGTAATGACTGAAAATAATTTAAAACAAAAAAAAAAAAACTTTTGCAGGGCCCACCGGAGGATTCTCTGGTTATCTAGTGGGCCAGTCTGACCCTGAGGTTGAGAATTAGTTAATTTGCTTTATTTATAGCTTATATGTACTACAGAGGATTAGTCTAAAGCTATACTTTATAGTTCAGTATTATCCATAGTGACAGTATATTAGCAGCTTTAATATTGATAATGATATATTATGTATGTTATATGCAACTATATAGGAGCAGTATTATAGTAGTTATATTCTTTTACACAGGAGCAGTATTATAGTAATTATATTCTTGCACATAGGAGCAGTATTATAGTAGTTATATTCTTCTACATAGGGGGCAGTATTATAGTAGTTATATTCTTGTACATGGGGCAGTATTATAGTAGTTATATTCTTCTACATAGGGGGCAGTATTATAGTAGTTATATTCTTGTACATAGGAGCAGTATTATAGTAGTTATATTCTTGTACATAGGGGCAGTATTATCGTAGTTATATTCTTGTATATAGGAGCAGTATTATAGTAGTTATATTCTTGTACATAGGAGCAGTATTATAGTAGTTATATTCTTGTATATAGGAGCAGTATTATAGTAGTTATATTCTTGTACATAGGAGCTGTATTATAGTAGTTATATTCTTGTACATAGGGGCAGTATTATAGTAGTTATATTCTTGTATATAGGTGGCAGTATTATAGTAGTTATATTCTTGTACATAGGAGCAGTATTATAGTAGTTATATTCTTGTACATAGCAGCAGTATTATAGTAGTTATATTCTTGTACATAGGGGGCAGTATTATAGTAGTTATATTCTTGTAAATAGAGGCAGTATTATAGTAGTTATATTCTTGTATATAGGGGCAGTATTATAGTAGTTATATTCTTGTATATAGGAGCAGTATTGTAGTTGTTATATTCTTGTATATAGGGATGGTATTATAGTAGTTTTATTCTTGTATCTAGGGGCAGTATTATAGTAGTTATATTCTTGTACATACGGGGCAGTATTATAGTAGTTATATTCTTGTACATAGGAACAGTATTAAAGTCGTTATATTCTTGTACATAGGAGCAGCATTATAGTAGTTATATTCTTATACATAGGAGCAGTATTATAGTAGTTATATTCTTGTACATAGAGGGCAGTATTATAGTAGTTATATTCTTGTACATAGCAGTATTATAGTAGTTATATACTTGTACATAGGAGAAGTATTATAGCAGTTATATTCTTATACATAAGAGCAGTATTATAGTAGTTATACTCTTGTACATAGGGGCAGTATTATAGTAGTTATATTCTTGTACATAGGAGCAGTATTATAGTAGTTATATTCTTGTACATAGGAGCAGTATTATAGTAGTTATATTCTTGTACATAAGGGGCAGTACAATAGTAGTTATATTCTTGTACATAGGAGCAATATTATAGTAGTTATATTCTTGTACATAGGGGCACTCTTATAGTAGTTATATTCTTGTATATAGGGGCAGTATTATAGTAGTTATATTCTTGTACATAGGAGCAGTATTATAGTAGTTATATTCTTATACATAGGAGCAGTATTATAGTAGTTATAGTCTTGTACATAAGGGGCAGTACTATAGTAGTTATATTCTTGTATATAAGGGCAATATTATAGTAGTTATATTCTTGTACATAGGAGCAGTATTATAGTAGTTATATTCTTGTACATAGGGGCAGAATTATAGTAGTTATATTCTTATACATAGGAGCAGTATTATAGTAGTTATATTCTTGTACATAAGGGGCAGTACTATAGTAGTTATATTCTTGTATATAAGGGCAATATAGTAGTTATATTCTTGTATATAGGGGCAGTATTACAGTAGTTATATTCTTGTATATAGGGGCAGTATTACAGTAGTTATATTCTTGTACATAGGGGCAGTATTATAGCAGTTATATTCTTATATATAGGGGCAGTATTATAGTAGTTTTATTCTTGTATATAGGAGCTGTATTTTAGTTGTTATATTCTTGTACATACGGGGCAGTATTATAGTAGTTATATTCTTGTATACAGTTGTGGCCAAAAGTATTGACGCCCCTGCAATTGTCAGATAATACTCAGTTTCTTCCTGAAAATGATTACAAACACAAATTCTTTGGTATTATTATCTTCATTTAATTTGTCTTAAATGAAAAAACACAAAAGAGAATGAAGCAAAAAGCAAAACATTGATCATTTCACACAAAACTCCAAAAATGGGCCAGACAAAAGTATTGGCACCCTCAGCCTAATACTTAGTTGCGCAACCTTTAGCCAAAATAACTGCGACCAACCGCTTCAGGTAACCATCAATGAGTTTCTTACAATGCTCTGCTGGAATTTTAGACCATTCTTCTTTGGCAAACTGCTCCAGGTCCCTGATATTTGAAGGGTGCCGTCTCCAAACTGCCATTTTTAGATCTCTCCACAGGTGTTCTATGGGATTCAGGTATGGACTCATTGCTGGCCACCTTAGAAGTCTCCAGTGCTTTCTCTCAAACCATTTTCTAGTGCTTTTTGAAGTGTGTTTTGGGTCATTGTCCTGCTGGAAGACCCATGACCTCTGAGGGAGACCCAGCTTTCTCACACTGGGCCCTACATTATGCTGCAAAATTTGTTGGTAGTCTTCAGACTTCATAATGCCATGCACACGGTTAAGCAGTCCAGTGCCAGAGGCAGCAAAGCAACCCCAAAACATCAGGAAACCTCCGCCATGTTTGACTGTAGGGACCGTGTTTTTTTCTTTGAATGCCTCTTTTTTTCTCCTGGAAACTCTATGTTGATGCCTTTGCCCAAAAAGCTCTACTTTTGTCTCATCTGACCAGAGAACATTCTTCCAAAACGTTTTAGGCTTTTTCAGGTAAGTTTTGGCAAACTCCAGCCTGGCTTTTTTATGTCTCGGGGTAAGAAGTGGGGTCTTCCTGGGTCTCCTACCATACAGTCCCTTTTCATTCAGACGCCGACAGATAGTACGGGTTGACACTGTTGTACCCTCGGACTGCAGGGCAGCTTTAACTTGTTTGGATGTTAGTCGAGGTTCTTTATCCAACATCCGCACAATCTTGCGTTGAAATCTCTTGTCAATTTTTCTTTTCCGTCCACATCTAGGGAGGTTAGCCACAGTGCCATGGGCTTTAAACTTCTTGATAACACTGAGCACGGTAGACACAGGAACATTCTGGTCTTTGGAGATGGACTTGTAGCCTTGAGATTGCTCATGCTTCCTCACAATTTGGTTTCTCAAGTCCTCAGACAGTTCTTTGGTCTTCTTTCTTTTCTCCATGCTCAATGTGGTACACACAAGGACACAGGACAGAGGTTGAGTCAACTTTAATCCATGTCAACTGGCTGCAAGTGTGATTTAGTTATTGCCAACACCTGTTAGGTGCCACAGGTAAGTTACAGGTGCTGTTAATTACACAAATTAGAGAAGCATCACATGATTTTTCGAACAGTGCCAAAACTTTTGTCCACCCTCTTTTTTATGTTTGGTGTGGAATTATATCCAATTTGGCTTTAGGACAATTCTTTTTGTGCTTTTTCATTTAGGACAAATTAAATGAAGATAATAATAACAAAGAATTTGTGTTTGCAATCATTTTCAGGAAGAAACTGAGTAGGGCAGTATTATAGTAGTTATATTCTTGTACATAGGAGCAGTATTATAGTAGTTATATTCTTGTACATAGGGGGCAGTATTATAGTAGTTATATTCTTGTAGATAGGAGCAGTATTATAGTAGTTATATTCTTGTAGATAGGAGCAGTATTAGTTATATTCTTGTACATAGGGGCAGTATTATAGTAGTTATATTCTTGTACATAGAGGCAGTATTATAGTAGTTATATTCTTGTAGATAGGAGCAGTATTATAGTAGTTATATTCTTGTACATAGGGGCAGTATTATAGTAGTTATATTCTTGTACATAGGGGCAGTATTATAGTAGTTATATTCTTGTACATAGGGGCAGTATTATAGTAGTTATATTCTTGTACATAGGGGGCAGTATTATAGTAGTTATATTCTTGTAGATAGGAGCAGTATTATAGTAGTTATATTCTTGTACATAGGGGCAGTATTATACTAGCTATATTCTTGTACATAGGGGCTGTATTATAGTAGTTATATTCCTGTACATAGGGGAGCAGTATTATAGTAGTTATATTCTTGTATATAGGAGCAGTATTATAGTAGTTATATTCTTGTACATAGGGGCAGTATTATAGTAGTTATATTCTTGTACATAGGAGCAGTATTATAGTAGTTATATTCTTGTAGATAGGAGCAGTATTATAGTAGTTATATTCTTGTACATAGGGGCAGTATTATAGTAGTTATATTCTTGTACATAGGAGCAGTATTATAGTAGTTATATTCTTGTACATAGGGGCAGTATTATACTAGTTATATTCTTGTACATAGGGGCTGTATTATAGTAGTTATATTCTTGTACATAGGGGCAGTATTATACTAGTTATATTCTTGTACATAGGGGCTGTATTATAGTAGATATATTCTTGTACATAGGGGGCAGTATTATAGTAGTTATATTCTTGTACATAGGGGCAGTATTATACTAGTTATATTCTTGTACATAGGGGCAGTATTATAGTAGTTACAGTATGGACAGTATTATAGTAGTTATATTCTTGTATATAGGAGCAGTATTATAGTAGTTATATTCTTGTACATAGGGGCAGTATTATACTAGTTATATTCTTGTACATAGGGGCAGTATTATAGTAGTTATATTCTTGTACATAGGGGCAGTATTATACTAGTTATATTCTTGTACATAGGGGCTGTATTATAGTAGATATATTCTTGTACATAGGGGGCAGTATTATAGTAGTTATATTCTTGTACATAGGGGCAGTATTATACTAGTTATATTCTTGTACATAGGGGCAGTATTATAGTAGTTACAGTATGGACAGTATTATAGTAGTTATATTCTTGTACATAGGAGCAGTATTATAGCAGTTATATTCTTGTACATAGGAGCAGTATTATAGTAGTTATATTCTTGTATATAGGGGCAGTATTATAGTAGTTATATTCTTGTACATAGGGACAGTATTATAGTAGTTATATTCTTGTATATAGGGGCAGTATTATTGTAGTTATATTCTTACATATATGGGCACTATTATAGTAGTTATAGCTTATTTAAAATGTTGAAATCATAAGAGGCCCATTTTATTTTTTTTTTCTGGGTCCCATTGAATAAAACCAGCCAAGCATTTGAGGAAATATTTCTCATTTTAACTGTAGTTTTCTTTTAAAATGTTTTGATCTTTTTCTTGAAGAATATAATCAGGGGTGGATGGGGTCTGTCTGTCTATCACATAGAATGAGGGATAAATTTATGTTTTGCCCGGAGAGCATCTGTATTTCCATACTACACAGAAGAAATGTCTTTCTCTGAGATTTCTTGGAACAGGCGTGATTATATCAGCTCTCTGTGGTCGCACTGCCCTAAGGCTTTGTTTTCTGCTTTCTGGATTATCTCAGCATAATGATTTAAAAACACAGGCTCAGACAGAATTATATAGAAAGATAGCACAAGGTATATATCGGCACATTTTACTGCTTGAAATCATCACCAGGAGTAGAAAAACATGACTGCTATCTTGGAAATACAGCACCACAACTGTCCATAGGTTACTGTGATCCTGCATCACCAAGAACACCTTTCTATGTAAACAAGAATGTTTCTATTCAGTGATGGTAAACAAAGATCTTGAAAACAGGAAAGATATTTAAAATCATATTAGAAATTAGTGCTCCTTATTTTACAATGATCAAACACTACATAAAATCCATTAAAGGCTATGTACACATTTGCAAATAATTTTTCTTTTAATGTCAATTTCCTTCCTAAATGCAAAGTCTCGCAACTTTCTTTAGCGTGAGCTGCAAAAAAAATATACAAATGTGACAAAGATACTGGTCCTGACAACTCTCTATGCTCTCCTCCTCTTTGTTTCTCAGTGTTAGAGATAGCAGCAAGCAGCAGATGGTGTTGTATACAGAGCTGCGTTGTGGACCAGTGAAAAGTATGTATAGTATCAGGGAGGGCTGAGAAATAAGGTTATCGATCAGGAGGAAAGCATATAAAGAGGAAACAAGTGCAGTTCTGGAGAGGTGCTGATACATAAAAGCCAGTGAAAATAGCACTTTGGATACACACAAACCTCACAACCAACCTGTATTACTGGGAGAGACACAGATCTCAAATCCAGCATATATTACTTGGAGAGACACACAAACCTCACATCCAGCCTGTATTACTGGGAGAGACACAGACCTCACAACCTGCCTATATTACTTGGAAAGACACACAGACCCCACCTCCAGCCTATATTACTGGGAGAGACACACAGACCTCACATTCAGCCTTTATTACCGGGAGAGACCCACAGAGCTCACATCCAGCCTATATTATCGGGAGAGACACACAAACCTCACAACCAACCTATATTACTGGGAGAGACACAGATCTCAAATCCAGCCTATATTACTTGGAGAGACACACAAACCTCACATCCAGCCTGTATTACTGGGAGAGACACAGACCTCACAACCAGCCTATATTACTTGGAGAGACACACAAACCTCACACCCAGCCTATATTACTTGGAAAGACACACAGACCCCACCTCCAGCCTATATTACTGGGAGAGACACACAGACCTCACATCCAGCCTTTATTACCGGGAGAGACACACAGACCTCACATCCAGCCTATATTATCGGGAGAGACACAAAAACCTCACATCCAGCCTGTATTACTGGGAGAGACACAGATCTCAAATCCAGCCTATATTACTTGGAGAGACACAGAAACCTCACATCCAGCCTATATTACTGGGAGAGATACACTGACATCACATCCAGCCTATATGACTGGGAGAGATGCCCAGACCTTACATTCAGCCTATATTACTGGGAGAGACACACAGACCTCACATCCAGCCTTTATTATCGGGAGAGACACACAAACCTCACATCCAGCCTATATTACTTGGAGAGACACACAAACCTCACACCCAGCCTATATTACTTGGAAAGACACACAGACCCCAACTCCAGTCTATATTACTGGGAGAGACACACAGACCTCATATCCAGCCTTGATTACCGGGAGAGACACACAGACCTCACATCCAGCCTATATTATCGGGAGAGACACACAAACCTCACAACAAGCCTGTATTACTGGGAGAGACACAGATCTCAAATCCAGCCTATATTACTTGGAGAGACACACAAACCTCACATCAAGCCTATATTACTGGGAGAGATACACTGACATCACATCCAGCCTATATGACTGGGTGAGACGCACAGACCTCACATCCAGCCTATATCACTGGGTGAGACACACAGACCTCACATCCAGCCTATATTACAGGCAGAGACGCACTGACATCACATCCAGCCTATATTACTGAGTGAAACACACAGACCTCACATCTAGCCTATATCACTGGGTGAGACACACAGACCTCAAATCCAGTCTGTATTAGTGGGTAAGACACACAGACCTCACATCCAGCCTATATTACCAGGAGAGACACACAGACCTCACATCCAGCCTATATTATCGGGAGAGACACACAAACCTCACATCAAGCCTGTATTACTGGGAGAGACACAGATCTCAAATCCAGCCTATATTACTTGGAGAGACACACAAACCTCACATCCAGCCTATATTACTGGGAGAGATACACTGACATCACATCCAGCCTATACAGTATGACTGGGAGAGATGCCCAGACCTTACATCCAGCCTATATTACTGGGAGAGACCCACAGACCTCACATCCAGCCTTTATTACCGGGAGAGACCCACAGACCTCACATCCTGCCTATATTACTGGGAGAGACGCATTGACATCACATCCAGCCTATATTACTGGGAGAGACACACAGACCTCACATCTAGCCTATGAAAATGACTGAAAGAATGAAGAGCAATTTTATTAACCAAATTAAACCCATAACATATGTAAAGATATATTTTTGCATGAAAAAGAAGTCAGTAGCCAGGAAGACCTACTATTACTACAGGTTTTGTCTCAATGTTTTTTTACTTTCAAAGAGGCACACTATACAACTAATACGGGGCCCTTGAAGATAAATCCTACAAGCAACAACACTGGAGCAAAAAAGTCCAACTAGGTAAGTATGAAAAAATGTATACCAAATTGTATTAGTCACATAACATACATATATACAGACTCCTAAAACAAAGCGTATTTCAAAGCTCGTGTGAAGACACACAAACCACTGAAATAACAACATATGTAAGATTCATAACCCTCAATCAAAAAATTGCACACAAATTTTTTTTTTCAATTATATAAAGTGTTTCCCAAAGGGTTAAGTAGAAAGTGACACGTGCATCTTAGGTGCAATATACACTACCCTGACCACCACACCTGTTAATAAGGTTATTATCAATTTGTTATCATATACAGTCATATGTTAAAGTTTGGGCACCCCTATTAATGTTAACCTTTTTTCTTTATAACAATTTTGTTTTTTGCAACAGCTATTTCAGTTTCATATATCTAATAACTGAAGGACTCAGTTATATTTCTGGATTCAAATTAGGTTTTTTGTACTAACAGAAAATGTGCAATCTGCATTTAAACAAAATTTGACCGGTGCAAAAGTATGGGCACCTCAACATTAAAGTGACATTAATATTTTGTAGATCCTCCTTTTGCAAAAATAACAGCCTCTAGTCGCTTCCTGTAGCTATTAATGAGTTCCTGGATCCTGGATGAAGGTATTTGTGACCGTTCCTGTTTACAAAACAATTCCAGTTCAGTTAAGTTTGATGGTCGCCGAGCATGGACAGCCCACTTCAAATCATCCCACAGATGTTCAATGATATTCAGGTCTGGGGACTGGGATGGCCATTCCAGAACATTGTAATTGTTCCTTTGCATGAATGCCTGAGTAGATTTGGAGCGGTGTTTTGGATCATTGTCTTGCTGAAATATCCATCCCCTGCGTAACTTCAACTTCGTCACTGATTCTTGCACATTATTGTCAAGAATCTGCTAATACTGAGTTGAATCCATGCGACCCTCAACTTTAACAAGATTCCCGGTGCCGGCATTGGCCACACAGCCCCAAAGCATGATTGAACCTCCACCAAATTTTACTGTGGGTAGCAAGTGTTTTTCTTGGAATGCTGTGTTTTTTAGCCTCCATGCATAACGCCTTTTTGTATGACCAAACAACTCAATCTTTGTTTCATCAGTCCACAGGACCTTCTTCCAAAATGTAACTGGCTTGTCCAAATGTGCTTTTGCATACCTCAGGCGACTCTGTTTGTGGCGTGCTTGCAGAAACGGCTTCTTTCGCATCACTCTCCCATACAGCTTCTCCTTGTGCAAAGTGCGCTGTATTGTTGACCAATGCACAGTGACACCATCTGCATCAAGATGATGCTGCCGGTCTTTGGAGGTGGTCTGTGGATTGTCCTTGACTGTTCTCACCATTCTTCTTCTCTGCCTTTCTGATATTTTTCTTGGCCTGCCACTTCTGGGCTTAACAAGAACTGTACCTGTGTTCTTCCATTTCCTTACTATGTTCCTCACAGTGGAAACTGACAGGTTAAATCTCTGAGCCAACTTTTTGTATCCTTCCCCTGAAAAGCTATGTTGAATAATCTTTGTTTTCAGATCATTTGAGAGTTGTTTTGAGGAGCCCATGATGCCACTCTTCATAGGAGAATCAAATAGGAGAACTACTTGCAAGTGGCCACCTTAAATACCTTTTCTCATGATTGGATACACCTGGCTATGAAGTTCAAAGCTCAATGAGGTTACAAAACCAATTTAGTGCTTCAGGAAGTCAGTAAAAAGTAGTTAGGAGTGTTCAAATCAAGAAAATGATAACAGTGCCCATACTTTTGCACCTGTCAAATTTCGTTTAAATGCAGATTGCACATTTTCTGTTAGTACAATAAACCTCATTTGAATCCAGAAATATAACTGAGTCCATCAGTTATTAGATATATGAAACTGAAATAGCTGTTGCAAAAATCAAAATTGTTATAAAGAAAAAAGGTTAACATTAATAGGTGTGCCCAAACTTTAACATATGACTGTATAACATAGGAGGTCATAAATAGAGAGCTTCAGATCTTACCCATTGGTAGCTGTCAGTGGATGTGCCCTACAGCAGCCCCGATGCGCGTTTCGCGTGGGCTTCCTCGGAGGGGCTGTGTCTGTGTGTACTAAAGGAGCGTCTTTTATGTTGGAGACACAGCTGATAGAAATTCATCAGCGCCATTGCGGCACATGCGTACTGCACCACAGACCCCTCTCATGGATCTGTTGTGAGTTCTTTCCCCTTCACCAATGAGGCATGAAGAACTCCCTCTTCTGGTAAAGAAAGGAAGTGAGCCTGATTATCAAGCACCTGAGCCTAATGATGATGACTGGCTGAGTGGAGTTACTGACTGGATATAAGGCCGCCGACGCCCTTCTGCCCTGCGGGTGATTTCTCTGTGGGATCCTTGGAGACCAGTCTGAATTCCTGCTCCTCTAAAGCTAAGTTTTCTGCTCTGCTTTTTGCATTTGTGCTTTGACTTTGTTTTGCTTTGTTTTTCTGGATTTCTGCCATTCCCTGCTGGGGTGAGCTGAATTCCTTTAGCTCTGTCTTCAGAAAATACCTGAGTGCTGATATAGTTTTTTGAAGCCTAGCTGCTTCAGGGTCTTTTTCCATATCAGCCTGTTGGCTTATGGCTTTGATAGGGTTTTGGCAGACTGCAGACAGCAACCTTCCTTTCCTGTCCTGTTTAGTTAGCTTGGGCCCCATCGTTTGCTCAGCCTGTCTTTCTGTCTGTGTGAGTGTTTTTTCATCTTGCTTCACCGTCATTATATGTTGGGGGCTGCCTTTTGCTTTGGGGTCTGCTCTGCGGCAGTTTAGATTTCCTTTTCTGTCTTTAGGCTATTTAGCTCTCCGGCTGTGATCGAAAGGTCTAGGGCACCGTAAGAACCCCCCACGGCTACTGCTAGTTGTGTTGATAGGTTCAGGGGTCTGCAATCTGATAGTTGCCAACTTCTCTGGTTTTCTGGACGTAGCTTCTATTTTTGTGTCTGCCTCCTACGGTGACTCTTTCATAACAGAATCACCTGCCATACCGCAGATCCTAGGGTACTCAATTGCAGGAAAGAATTGTAAAAAAAAAAAAAGTATGTATATTTTTTCCTCTATATCTCTGAGGCCGTAGGGGGAATTTTTTTTTCTCTCAATGGAGATAAAGCAATTGTCTGATCGTGTGGAGCAGCTCGCTGCGGAAGTGCGGGGAATTTCCACCTACCTTGCTCAATCACATGCTGCTGAACCAAAGATTCCTACACCTGATGTAGTTTTTGGGGATCGGTCTAAATTTTTGAATTTCAAAAATAATTGTAAATTATTTTTTGCCTTGAAGCCTAACTCGTCAGGGAGCTCCGCGCAGCAGGTTAAAATTGTCACCTCTTTGCTGCATGGCGATCCCCAGGATTGGGCGTTTTCTTTGAAACCAGATGGTCCTATTCTGACTAACGTGAACGCATTTTTTCAAGCCTTGGGGTTGTTGTATGACGAACCTAATGCTATGGATCAGGCTGAAAAGACCCTGCTGGCATTGAACCAGGGTCGAGATTCTGCAGTATTGTACTGTCAAAAATTCCGAAAGTGGGCGGTACTTACTACCTGGAATGATAATGCCTTGGCTGCTCTCTTTCGGAAGGGTTTGTCAGAAGCCGTAAAAGATACTATGGTGGGATTTCCTGTTCCCTCTGGTCTGGACGATTCTATGTCATTAGCCATTCAGGTTGATCGGCGTTTGCGTGAACGCAGGATTGCACGAGAGGTGTTGCCACCTGTTGAACAAATGTCTGAACCTATGCAATGTGATAGAGTTTTGTCCAGAGAGCAGCGTCAGGAGTTCAGAAGGCGTAATAAGTTGTGTTTTTTCTGTGGAGATGCCTCGCATATTATTTCTGTCTGTCCTAAACGAGAGAAACGCTTTGCACACACGTTTTCTGTTGGTGGTGTTCAACCTAAGTTTCTTCTGGCTATTACTCTGATCTGCTCCCTGTCCACATTTTCCGCCAATGCTTTTGTGGACTCGGGAGCAGCCCTAAACCTAATGGACTTGGATTTTGCTAAACGTTGTGGATTTCCGATGACACCTCTGCAGACGCATATATAGAATGGGAGGAATAGGGCTAAGTGACAGCACATGTGAAAAAGACTTGGGTATACTAATAGATCACAGACTGAATATGAGTCAACAGTGTGATGCAGCAGCAAAAAAGGCAAATGCAATTCTAGGATGTATTAACAGAAGCATACAGTCTAGATCACGTGAAGTCATTATTTCCCTCTACTCCTCTTTGGTCAGACCTCATCTGGAACATTGTGTCCAGTTTTGGGCACCACATTTTAAAAAAGACATCAACAAACTGGAGCAAGTTCAGAAAAGAGCGACCAGAATGGTGACCGGTCTGCAAACCCTGTCTTATGAGGAAAGGTTGCAGGATTTGGGAATGTTTAGTTTGCAAAAGAGAAGACTGAGAGGAGACTTAATAGCTGTCTACAAATATCTAAAGGGCTGTCACATTGTAGAAGGATCAACTTTATTCTCATTTGCACAAGGAAAGACTAGAAGCAATGGGATGAAACTGAATGGGAGGAGACACAGATTAGATATTAGAAAAAACTTTTTGACAGTTAGAGTGATCAATGAGTGGAACAGGCTGCCACGAGAAGTGGTGAGTTCTCCTTCAATGGAAGTCTTCAAACAGAGGCTGGACAGACATCTGACTGGGATGATTTAGCGAATCCTGCTTTGAGCAGGGGGTTGGACCAGATGGCCCAGGAGGTCCCTTCCAACTCTACGATTCTATTCTATTCTATTCTATGACGCCTATCCCTTTGAGGGGGATTGATGCTACTTCTTTGGCGAAAAATAAACCTCAGTTTTGGACCCAGGTGGTAAGGCGGGTCGCCCCAGACCATCAAGAAAATTGCAGATTTTTGGTGTTGCATAATCTGCATGATACCATTGTTCTGGGGTTTCCATGGTTACAAATTCATAATCCAGTTTTGGATTGGAAATCTGTGTCTGTGGTGAGTTGGGGTTGTCGGTGTGCCTTTAGTGAGGCTCCGGTGTTTTCCACCTCTCCTCAGTCGCATGATGTTCCTGACTATTTGGCGGACTTTTATGATGTATTTAGTGAGAATGAGTCTGCGTCTCTGCCTCCTCATAGGAGTTATGACTGTGCAATTGAGCTGAGCCCGAGGTGTAAATTTCCCAAGGGTCGGCTCTTCAATTTATCTGTACCCGAGGACGAGGCTATGCGATCCTATATTAAGGAGGCGTTGGAGAAGGGTCATATTAGACCATCCTCGTCACCCTTAGGTGCCGGGGTTTTTTTTGTAGCCAAAAAGGATGGATCATTAAGACCTTGTATTGATTATCGTGCGCTCAACAAAATTACTGTTAAATATCAGTATCCGTTACCCCTGATTTAGGATCTATTCTCTAGAGTTAAAGGTGCTTGCTGGTTTACCAAGCTTGACCTCAGGGGGCGTATAATCTTATTCGCACTAAGCTTGGGGATGAATGGAAGACGGCGTTTAATACTCCGTAGGGACATTTTGAGTACCTGGTGATGCCTTTTGGGCTCACTAATGCCCCTTCTGTCTTCCAGTGCTTCATGAATGATATTTTCCGAGATTTTGTCGATAAATTTTTGATTATCTATCTGGATGATATTTTGATCTTCTCCAAGGATTGGGACTCTCATGTGGAACATATTCGGACTGTGTTCCGGACCTTGAGGGAGAATTCCCTGTATGTCAAAGGATCTAAATGCCTTTTTGGAGTACAGAGGATTTCTTTTTTGGGATTTATTTTGTCTCCGTCAACTATTGAAATGGACCCGGCCAAGGTACAGGCCATTTACGATTGGGTTCAGCCCACTTCTTTGAAGGCCCTCCAGAAGTTTTAGGGTTTTGCTAATTTTTATCGGAAATTTATAGCAAAATTTTCTAGTATTGCCAAGCCATTGACTGATTTGACTAAGAAGGGTGCTGATGTGTTAAATTGGTCTCCGGAGGCTGTTTCTTCCTTTCAGGAGCTGAAGCGAAGATTCACCTCCGCCCCGGTTTTGCGGCAACCTGATGTCTCACTTCCGTTCCAGGTAGAGGTGGATGCTTCTGAGATTGGTGCAGGAGCTGTTTTGTCCCAAAAGGATCCTGTAACATCTAAAATGAATCCCTGTGCTTTCTTTTCCCGAAAGTTCTCTCCATCTGAACGTAACTATGATGTGGGGAATCGGGAACTGTTGGCCATGAAATGGGCATTTGAGGAGTGGAGACATTGGTTGGAGGGAGCTAAACATCAAGTCGTGGTCCTCACTGACCACAAGAATTTGATTTACCTAGAGTCGGCTAAGCGCTTGAACCCTAGACAGGCTAGGTGGGCCTTGTTTTTTACACGTTTTGATTTTGTGGTTTCTTTTCTTCCTGGAACTAAGAATGTCAAGGCAGACGCCCTCTCTAGGAGCTTCTTTGCTGATTCTCCTGTGGTGACTAAGCCTGCTACCATCTTAGGCGAAGGGGTAGTTCTTTCTGCCATCTCGCCCGATTTGAGACGTGCTCTGGAAGAGTTCCAGGAGGACAAACCTGAGCGTTGTCCCAGTGGAAAGTTGTATGTTCCTGACCAGTGGAAGAAGAGAGTGATGTCTGAAGTTCATTGCTCTGCTTTGGCTGGTCATCCAGGTATTTTTGG
This sequence comes from Dendrobates tinctorius, assembly GCF_039654945.1. Taxonomy (NCBI): domain Eukaryota; kingdom Metazoa; phylum Chordata; class Amphibia; order Anura; family Dendrobatidae; genus Dendrobates; species Dendrobates tinctorius. The sequence continues at coordinate 6,712,777 of NW_027361691.1, forward strand.
TACTAGAGATCTGGTGAGTCGGTCTTTTTGGTGGCCCGCCTTGTCTCGTGATGTCAGGAATTTTGTGCAGTCCTGTGGGACTTGCTCCCGGTCTAAATCGTGTTCTCGCTCTAGTGGGTTGTTGATGCCTTTGCCTGTCCCCAAGAGGCCATGGACCCATATTTCAATGGATTTCATCTCTGATATGCCTGTCTCTCAAAGGATGACTGTTATTTGGGTGATTTGTGATAGGTTCTCTAAGATGGTTCATCTTGTACCACTCGCTAAGTTGCCGTCTTCCTCTGAATTGGTGCCCCTGTTTTTGCAACAGGTGGTTCACTTGCACGGGATTCCTGAGAACATTGTATCTGACAGAGGAGTTCAGTTTGTGTCTAGATTTTGGAGAACTTTCTGTTCCAAGCTGGGAATTCAGTTGTCCTTCTCCTCTGCTTTTCACCCTCAGACCAATGGGCAGACAGAGAGAACAAACCAGACCTTGGAGTCGTATTTGAGATGTTTTATTTCCGCTGATCAGGATGATTGGGTTTCATTTTTGCCCTTGGCCGAATTTGCTTTAAATAATAGAGCTAGTTCTGCCACTTTGATGTCACCTTTTTTTTGTAACGTTGGGTTTCATCCTCGATTTTCTTCAGGGCAGGTGGAGCCTTCTGCCTGCCCAGGTGTTGACACTGTGGTGGAGAGAATGCACCAGGATCTGGGACCAAGTGGTGGATAAGTTATCTCTCTCCCAGGAAAAGGCCCAGCGGTTTTCCAACCGACATAGGACCATTGGTCCCCAGTTTAAGGTTGGTGATATGGTGTGGTTATCATCAAAAAATATTGCTATGAAGGTGGCTTCTCCTAAGTTTAAGCCTAGATTTATTGGACCTTACAAGATTTTGGAGATTATTAATCCGGTCTCTTTTCGTTTGGCTCTTCCTGTCACATTTAAAATCCATAATGTGTTCCATAAGTCTTTGTTGAAGAGGTTTGTTGAACCTGTTGTTCCGGGGGTGGCACCTCCAGACCCTGTATTGGTTGAAGGTAACATGGAATATGAGGTAGAGAAAATACTGGATTCCCGTCTGGCTAGACGGAGACTCCAGTATTTGGTTAAGTGAGTCTCCTCTCCTCCGGACCGTGGGTACCATCAGCAAATGTTCTGCTTACTTTTCGCATGGTGGGCACAGCCACATGCGCCAAGTAAGCGGAACAATGCAATCCCATAGGTGCGGGATCGCCGCGATTCCGCTAAATTAATGAACATGCTGGGTTTTTTACCGCAAAGCGATTCTGCCCCGGAAAAAAACGCAGCATTAGCACAGCATTGCGGAATACCATAGGATTGCATGGGATGCTTATTTTTCGCGTTTTCGCGGCAAAAACGCGCGTTTAAAACCGCCTTTTCATGTTTTTGCGGCGGTTTTAAACGCGCTATTTTGCCGCGAAAATGTGAAAAATAAGCATCCCATGCAATCCTATGGGATTCCGCAATGCTGTGCTAATGCTGCGGTTTTTCCGCGGCGGAATCGCTTCGTGGTAAAAAACGCAGCATGCTCATTAATTTAGCGGAATCGCGGCGATCCCGCACCCATAGGATTGCTTTGTTCCTCTTACTTCCCGCATGTGGCTGTGCCCACCATGCGAAAAGTAAGCAGAACATTTGAGGATGGTACCCACGGTCCGGAGGAGAGGAGACTGTCCTCCGGGCTCTGGGTACCATATCCCTGTAAAAAATAGAATTAAAATAAAAAATGTTGTTATTCTCACCTTCCGGCATCCCGCGCAGCCTTCCCGCCTCTCTCCACGCTCCCGGTACCAGTAATCCTTTGCGAGAATGACAGCGATGACGTCGAGATCTCGCGGGAGCGCGACGCGTCGCGATCATTCACGATGACGTTGCGGGAGCGCGACGTCTCACAGTCATTCTCGCAAAGGATTACTGGGACCGGGAGCGTGGAGAGAGGCGGGAAGGCAGTGCAGGACGCCGAAAGGTGAGAATAACAATATTTTTTATTTTTTTATTATTTTTTACATTTTATCTTTTACTACTGATGCCGCATAGGCAGCCTCAATAGTAAAAAGTTGGTCACACTCGTCAAACACTATGTATGACGAGTGTGACCAACCTGTCAATCAGTTCTCCAAGCGATGCTACAGATCGCTTGGAAAATACTAGCATTCTGCAAGCTAATTACGCTTGCAAATCGCTAGTTTTTCTGCAGGAAAATCGCGGGAATTAAAATGCGATTTTCCCACGGAATGGAATTCTGGAATTCTCGCGGTAACTTCCGCAAGAGTTCCGCTATGTGTGCACATAGCCATATACTGATAAATACTGTGTGGAAGAAGAGATAGCAAATGTAAAAACTATATTATTAATAACAAGAGTGCAAATCCCCAGAAATATAAACCAAGAGACCTATCACACTTTAAGATGGACACTAACCAAGAGCGCCAAAATTATAGTGATATATGTGGGGAAATACCCCCTAATAAAGTTTAAGTGCCAATATTAAGCCCCCTCAAACAGAAAATAATATGTAGCAAAAAAATATACATAATACAAAGTTGTGAAAAAAAAAAAAAAAAAATAAAAAATGAATAAAATAAAAAAATATTAAATAATAAAAAAAAGTTAAATATATACATATATCAAAAAATAATAATGAAAATAATAAACAAATCTATATAATATCATATATATAGGAACAGTTCCAGCAAGGTGAAATTTGATTGCAGGATGGATAATTTCCCGGACAATGCACCAGAATTCTTGATCTTTAATCTCTTTTTTTATTGTGCCAACTTCATTACTCCAATTCAAAAGACACTCATGACATCAGACAAGATGGAAGAGCATATAATGAGCTGAAATAGCAAAATAAATAAAAAACAAAAAACACACAGGGTTAAAAACTAAGTCCGGGAAAGAAGACAAAAACTATAGGAAAGGCGCAAAACTCAACTGCTCGTTTAAACCAGATGGACTCATTGTTCCCAAAATTGTTATCCATCGACATTCCAATTGTGGCAAAGTGCGTTTTGCATCTCCACCCCTGATGCCACATCTTACTCGATTAATACCAAAAATCTGTAGATCTTTTGGATTACATTTATGGTGCATCCTAAAATGACGTGGGATAGTTTTTAATAAATCAATATCCTCCACTTCCTTGGCTGCCTGGATGTCTCTCACGTGTTCTCGGGTACGTACCCTAAGTTCACGTGAGGTCAACCCCACACAGAACAAATTGCACGTACATCTTGCCAGGTACACCACAAATGCAGTACTGCATGAAGTATATTCTGTGATATTAAAGTTCTTTTGGCCATCAGCAGAGGTGACAGATACAGCACTCACATGGTTGCGGCACGCCATACAGTCACCACAAGGGTAAAAAACCCATTTACGCTTACCCTGATCCAAATGGGTCTGGTCTTTTAGGCACATAATGACTTTGAATCAAAATGTCCCTCAAGTTTTTACCTCTTCTGGCCGTCATAAGAGGCAAGTCCGAGAGACATTTGGATAAAATAGTTTCCGTTTTTAGAATAGACCAATGTCTATTTAATATTTGTCCCATAATACCCCATTGGTGATTGTACGTCAATATAAAACGAATTTTGGAGTCTTCAATCTTAGTAGGTTTCTGGCTAACAAGTAGATCACATCTGCGTTGTGGATCAGTGAAAAGTATGTATAATATCAGGGAGGGCTGAGAAATAAGGTTATCGATCAGGAGGAAAGCATATAAAGAGGAAACAAGTGCAGTTCTGGAAAGGTGCTGATGCATAAAAGCCAGTAAAAATAGCACTTTGGATACACACAAACCTCACGACCAACCTATATTACTGGGAGATGCATCCAGCCTATATTACAGGTAGACACTCACAGACCTCACATCCAGCCTATATTACTGGGGAGACACACAGAATACACATCCAGCCTATATTACTGGGAGAGACACCCAGACCTCACATCCAGCCTATGTTACTGGGAGAGACACACAGACCTCACATCCAGCCTATATTACTGGGAGATACACCAAGACCTCACATCCAGCCTATATTACTTGGAAAGACACACACACCCCACCTCCAGCCTATATTACTGGGAGAGACACACAGACCTCACATCCAGTCTTTATTACTGGGAGAGACACACAGACCTCACATCCAGCCTATATTACTGGGAGAGACACACAGAGCTTACATTTAGCCTATATTACTGGGAGAGACACACAAACCTCACATCCAGCCTATATTACTGAGAGATACACTGACATCACATCTAGCCGATATTACTGGGAGAGACAAATATACCTCACATCCAACCTATATTACAGGGAGAGACACACAAACCTCACATTCTGCATATATTACTGGGAGAGACACACTGACATCACATCCAGCCTATATTACTGGGTGAGACACACTGACATCACATCCAGCCTATATTACTGGGTGAGACACACAGACCTCACATCCAGCCTATACTATATTACTGGGAGAGACAAACAGATCTCACATCCACCCTATATTACTGGGAGAGACACACAGACCTCACATCCAACCTATATTACAGGGAGAGACACACAAACCTCACATCCTGCATATATTACTGGAGAGACGCACTGACATCACATCCAGCCTATATTACTGAGTGAGACACTCAGACCTCACATCCAGTCTATATTACTGGGTAAGACACACAGACCTCACATCCAGCCTATATTACTGGGAGAGACACCCAGACCTCACATCCAGCCTATATTACTGGGTGAGACACACAGACCTCACATCCAGCCTATATTACTGGGTAAGACACACAGACCTCACATCCAGCCTACACTATATTACTGGGAGAGACAAACAGATCTCACATCCAGCCTATATTACTGGGAGAGACACACAGACCTCACATCCAACCTATATTACAGGGAGAGACACACAAACCTCACATCCTGAATATATTACTGGAGAGACGCACTGACATCACATCCAGCCTATATTACTGAGTGAGACACTCAGACCTCACATCCAGTCTATATTACTGGGTAAGACACACAGAACTCACATCCAGCCTATATTACTGTGAGAGACACCCAGACCTCACATCCAACCTATATTACTGAGAGAGACACCCAGACCTCACATCCAGCCTATATTAGCAGGAGAGACACACAGACCTCACATCCAGCCTATATTATCGGGAGAGACACACAGACCTCACATCCAGCCTATATTACTGGGAGAGACACCCAGACCTCACATCCAGCCTATATTACTGGGTGAGACACACAGACCTCACATCCAGCCTATATTACTGGGTAAGACACACAGACCTCACATCCAGCCTATACTATATTACTGGGAGAGACAAACAGATCTCACATCCAGCCTATATTACTGGGAGAGACACACAGACCTCACATCCAACCTATATTACAGGGAGAGACACACAAACCTCACATCCAGCCTATATTAGCAGGAGAGACACACATACCTCACATCCAGCCTATGAAAATGACTGAAAGAATGAAGAGCAATTTTATTAACCAAATTAAACCCATAACATACGTAAAGATATATTTTTGTATGACAAAGAAGTCAATAGCCAGGAAGACCTACTACTACTACAGGTTTTGTCTCAATGTTTTTTTACTTTCAAAGAGGCACACTATACAACTAATACGGGGCCCTTAAAGATATAGGGGCCCAGCTTTGGCTACTGCCATAACCTCTGTTACTGGGAAGCAAGGATATGAAAGGTCTAATGAATGGGTAGGGAATTGGCAAAGGGGAACTGAAAGGGATGTAGAAATAAATGAACCTTCTGTACTGGTTATAAAAAAAAAAGATCATATGGCAGGGCTCCTTATAGGGTCATTATTGACTTTTAGGATCGCTGTTTCAAATAGGTGGCACCAGAATTCAAGTCTTCTTCCTCTTTAGAAGCAATTTAATTATTTATTTTACGAGAGGAGGATATATGGCCTATAAGTTATTGGACTTTGATATGTCAGGAGAAGCGTTAACCATTAGATTCCAGTCTTAAGCCTCTCACCTAGGCAAATCAGATCTCATGCTTTGTACTGATGAGGGGCAACACCCCCGAAACACTGTGTCTGCAAATTTAGATTCTAGTTTTGCTTTTATCCTAAGTCATATGGCAAGGCTCATTAAAGGGTCGATATTGACTTTTAGGATTGCTACTTCCTATAGGTGGCAGCAGAATTCAAGTCCACGTGGCAAAGGGTGAAATCTGCGCTGATTCGACACAAAGAATTGACATGCTGCAGGATTTAAAGAAAAAAGCAACAAATATCAATTTCCGAGCTGATTTGGCACCAAAAAGAAAAATGAAGAAGTTGATTGAGATTAAGCTAAAAACGCCTCCACTTGCTGGCACTGTAAAATGCTGTCGATTTTCCATGCAAAATATCAAGGGTAAGATCTCCACCAAGTAGGCAACATGTGAACCCAGCCTAAAGTACATTTTGACAAATCACATCAACATGTTACTAAAATGCTTTGTACAGAATCAGCACAGATTTCAAAATTTCCTACAGAAAGGGTGAAATCTGCATCAAAAGCAACAAAAAAAATCAGCACTTAATACACAGATTTTATTTTGGAGTTTGCTGCAGAAACTTTTCTAATATGATGCGAAAAAAATCTGCACCAAGTGTGCAAAGTGTGAAATGTTTCAAATATGATGCGAAAAAAATCCGCACCAAATATGCAAAGTGTGAACCTAACTTTCAAACTGCAAATCAACCTGCCAAGTAATGCTGTCATACAGTTCAGTGACGAAAATATTCTATTACAACAAATTATAATGAGCCATCTATGCACTTCAGTTCTCAGCACAGTTTTTTCAGAGTAGGGGGAGATAATTAGGATCAGCAGAAAATAATAATGAAACATTCTCTAAGCATGGCAGGTATTGATTACACAGGGTTACCCTATTTTGCCAGGTTAATGAGATCTAACATCTCATCTAAGTAAAGAGAAGGCAGCGAAACGCGTCAGGACTGTCAAGTCTTATTGATCCGCAGCGGCTCTCACTTACAAGAGTCAATCTTGCTAAACATTACAAACATCACTCACATGCTGGCAGCTCTTCCAGAGTATTTCTATCCAATCTCTGGAGCCAGTGCACAACATCACAAACAGCCCCGTGTTTAGCGAGCCAGAAGACGGCCGCAGGCTGAGCTCAGCTGTAATACATCATATTACCGCTACAAACCCATAAATGTAAACTTGAGAAACTTTTCAAATACTTTGGGTAATTTTATCTGCATTAATCCTGAATAATTGCACATACAGGGGTTGGACAAAATAATGGAAACACCTAACGTTTTGGCATCATAATCTTCGAACATGTTATAAACATGCAAACCGTGACATATGGTAATGTTTTGTAGTTGATTATTTGTGTTATGTGATATGTGTATGTAAGTTAACTGTTCGTTTTGCAGAATTGTAAGAACATTGATGAGAACCTGATACCAATGGCAGACCTCTCGGATTTTCAAAGAGGCCAAATTGTTGGTGCTCGTATGGCAGGCGCTAGTGTAACAGAAAGTGCCCAAATGCTTGGCGTGTAAAGAGGTACTGTCTCCAAAGTAATGCCTGCGTTTGAAAGAGAAGGAAAAACGTCCGCAGCAAAGCACAGGTCCGGCCGAAAGTCGAAGTTAACTGAGAGAGAGCGTCGGACTCTAAAACGAATTGTGAGAGAGGATCGAAAGACCACGGCTCCGAAAATCACTGTTGAGCTCAATGAACACCTACGGAACCCAGTTTCCACGAAAAATGTTCATCAGGAGCTGCAAAAATCTGGATTCCACGGAAGAGCTGCAATTCGAAAACTGCTGCTCTCAATGACGAATGTTTCCAAGCGTTTAGAGAGGTGTAGAAACCTCCAGAATTGGTCCCTCGAGCAGTGGAAACAGGTGAGATTCTCAGACGAATCATCGTTTACCCTATTTCCGACCTCCGGCCCAGTGTACGTTTGGAGACAGCCAAAAGAAGCATTCCATCCAGACAGCCTTCTCCCTACCGTAAAACATAGCGGAGGTTCTGTGATGATCTGGGGTGCTATTTCGTGGAGATCCGCCGGGCCAATGAAATCCCTTCATGGAAGAATTAACAGCCGCGATTATTTAGGCATTTTGGGCGACTTAGTGAATCCTACGGTTCAAGCAGTTCCTGGAGGGGAAGGCCATCTTTCAGGATGATAATGCACCAATTCATACAGCTAGAATCGTTAAAGCATGGCACGAGGAACATTGTAATGAAGTTGAGCATCTCATCTGGCCCCCACAATCCCCAGACCTCAACATTATTGAGCATTTATGGTCGATTTTAGAGATTCAAGTTAGACGTCGATTTCCGCCGCCATCGTCGCTCAAAGAACTGGAGGGTGTTTTACCTGAAGGCTACAATTCCTTTGGAAACAATTCACACCTTGTATGAATCCATACCTTGGAGAATTGAGGCTGTAATCGCCGCAAAAGGTGGACATACACCATATTAAATTAACTTTTGTTGATGTTTCCAGGTGTTTCCATTATTTTCTCCAACCCCTGTATTTCCACCATACTACATTTACGTACAAAATTGCATTTAAAGCGCAAGAAAAATTTCTGTATTTTTTATATGTTTTAAACCCATTAGTTTTGAGTAGGTCGGTGGGGGGCCGTGTCCTGAGATCACCCTCCCCAACGCTCAAAAGACCTCTTAGCTCTTTCAATTGCATCCATACTCGCGATGTTTGCGCTCATGTCTCCTGAACTATGCATTTCAGAGAAGTCTTTGGAATCAACGGTGGTGGTCCCAAGACCAGGACCCCCACAGATCTGCTCACCATGTAAGAACTTGAACAACTCCAAAAGTGAGTTTCTTGTTAAATGGGGTTCTACCAATCCATTGGATAACATAAATATCAGATCCATGGCAATCCGATACCTGAAACTAGAGATGAGTGGACCTGGCAAAATTAGAATTCGTATTTTCTCGGTAAATTATGCGAAGAAGTTATTCTTCATGAATTTAATATCCCTTATTAGGCTCTGGGGTCTAATTACACTTCACAGCATAATAAACACAAAAAAAATGTAAAAAATAAAAAAAACCCTTATACTCAGCTCACTGCTCCGGCCCTCCGCTCTTTACTGTCATCAGTCTGGTCCTCGACACATTCAGTTTGCTCGCTGGGCCTGGCCTTCCAGCTTTGCGCGAGCAAGTTCATGGCTCACGCCATGACGTCATGATGCTGTGGCCTACTGTACGCTTGCACAGAATCCTCCCGGACCCTCTCCAAAGCAATAAGTCCAGGTCAACGCAAAACACACAGGGTATTTCAGTGTGAATTATTATTATAGCGCCATTTATTGCATGGCGCATTACATGTGAAGAGGGGTGTACATAATAAAAACGAGTACAGTGATCATAAACAATACAAGTGACCGACTGGTACAGAAGGAGAGAGGACCCTGTCCGTGAGGACTCACAGTCTCATTCCATATCAATTACTGAGTTTTATGTACAATACGCCACAGCATCATAACATCATGGCGAGAGTCATGAACTTGCTCGCGCAAAGCTGAAACACCCATCAACGGAAGTAATCTGAAGATGTGGAAAGGACTGGACAAGGGACAGGAAGGGGTCAGAATGGTGATTATAAGGATTTTTATTTTTAACCTTTTTTATGTCTTGTGCGGTTCATAGAGGGGAACTTAGTTATGTATCATTACAAACACTTCCAGATCTCATCTCACGGCAGTCAGTGAGTGGAGAAAGCACTGAGCGGTGAGATCTGGAAGTGTTTGTATTGATACTTAACTTAGCTCTTTTGTATCTCTACACAGTACCTGATGGAATCAAAAATCTTTGGTAATGCCCAGTTGAACTATAACATGAATTACAACCTAAACTTTACAAGCAAATATATCCACAACGGAGAGGAGAAATTACAAAAATAAAAACTAGGCTTTTTCCCAGTCCTGCATCCACCATTCCATGATGTGGCCAGTTTAACAAACGTAAACTGGTGAAAAGTCCTCTTTAAGTGGAAAAAATTGTTCAGCTGCTTAATGGTCTTTTTAATAGAGTTCTGTCTCATTCCATATAAATTACTGAGTATTTTTTTAGGGAAAAAATTAGGAAAATAAAAAAGACTGTTATTGTATTTTGCAATTCTTTTCTACATCATTCACCTGCAATTTAAAAACCGCAAAACATTTTTCTTTCCTAGTGGGTCATTAAGATGAAACAATTTATTTCATATATCTGTAATGTTGGAGCATTTTTTTTTATATGCAATTTTTTTCCTTTTTTTTCCTTATTTTTCATAGCATCAGCATTTGCAAATCACTCATATCTGGATCATTCATGTCCTACTGTGTCAATTGCATATATTACAGCATGTGTGCCACAGTCTGTATATGTGTGTTACACAACTCTCCCAGATCCGAGCTTTGCTCCCCTCATCCCAGTCCGCTGAACTCTGTTGGGCCTGGGCCAATATAAGGCCTACCAAGGCACACACCTGTGTCTTGGCAGGAAGACTTTCTAGCTGCTCTGGAGTCCTGCTACCTGTTTCCAGTCTTTCAGGATCTCTATCTGTTCCTTGTCCACCTACCACTTCCAGGACGTTTCCTGTCCGGCTGCGGCTTCCAGGACTGGTCTCCTGTCTGCCTGCTGATTCCAGGACGTTTCCTGTCCACCTGCGGCTTCCAGGACCCCTCTGCAACTTCTTCCCGGGCTCCAACTAAAACTAATGTTACTTAATGGGCCGTTTATGTATCAGTGGCTGGAAAATGTGCAATGTGCAAATCTACGATTCAGGCCCAAAAATAACCACCACTTTTTAATTCTGGTTTCTTAATAATGACACATTAATACTCTCACCAACAGTATTAGTGTATTTAACTTGCGACACACAGCAATATGAGGTAAGCAAATCCATTATATTAGGCATCTAACCTGCAATAAAGTCTTCATTTAGTCTCCACTCCACATACAGTGACAAAACCACAGATTGCATGCTGTTCTGGGCATCACACATCAGAGTCATTACTACGGCACGGAGCTCATTTCCCTTACAGGAGGTTTAAATTGTTTATGAAGAGACAGAAATAAATACTGAACTTCAAAGAAGCTCAACAGAGACCGTTCCCCTGGAAAAAAAGTAATCTGTCACACAATATAACAGGTATCAGAATATCTAATCCAATTCCCCAACTTTGAAGTCAAATAATGAAATATGGAAAGGACGTAAAAAAAATGAGATTATCATAACCCAAGCTCAAATCATTCAGTACAGCAACTTATAAAAGTATAATTTCACTCAAATGCATCCAAGTCTTTACTCCTATAACCAAGAGGTACAATTGTATACAAGAACAGTCTTATAGTAGTTATATTCTTGTACATAGGGGCAGTATTATAGTAGTTATATTCTTGTACATAGGGGCAGTATTATAGTAGTTATATTCTTGTACACAGGGGGCAGTATTATAGTAGTTATATTCTTGTATATAGGAGCAGTATTATAGTAGTTATATTCTGGTACATAGGAGCAGTATTATAGTAGTTATATTCTTGTACACAGGGGGCAGTATTATAGTAGTTATATTCTTGTACATAGGAGCAGTATTATAGTAGTTATATTCTTGTACATAGGGGGCAGTATTATAGTAGTTATATTCTTGTACACAGGGGGCAGTATTATAGTAGTTATATTCTTGTACATAGGAGCAGTATTATAGTAGTTATATTCTTGTACATAGGAGCAGTATTATAGTAGTTATATTCTTGTACATAGGGTCAGTATTATAGTAGTTATATTCTTGTACACAGGGGGCAGTATTATAGTAGTTATATTCTTGTATATAGGAGCAGTATTATAGTAGTTATATTCTGGTACATAGGAGCAGTATTATAGTAGTTATATTCTTGTACATAGGAGCAGTATTATAGTAGTTATATTCTTGTACATAGGAGCAGTATTATAGTAGTTATATTCTTGTACACAGGGGGCAGTATTATAGTAGTTATATTCTTGTATATAGGAGCAGTATTATAGTAGTTATATTCTGGTACATAGGAGCAGTATTATAGTAGTTATATTCTTGTACACAGGGGGCAGTATTATAGTAGTTATATTCTTGTACATAGGAGCAGTATTATAGTAGTTGTATTCTTGTACATAGGAGCAGTATTATAGTAGTTATATTCTTGTACATAGGGTCAGTATTATAGTAGTTATATTCTTGTACACAGGGGGCAGTATTATAGTAGTTATATTCTTGTATATAGGAGCAGTATTATAGTAGTTATATTCTGGTACATAGGAGCAGTATTATAGTAGTTATATTCTTGTACATAGGAGCAGTATTATAGTAGTTATATTCTTGTACATAGGAGCAGTATTATAGTAGTTATATTCTTGTACACAGGGGGCAGTATTATAGTAGTTATATTCTTGTATATAGGAGCAGTATTATAGTAGTTATATTCTTGTACATAGGGGGCAGTATTATAGTAGTTATATTCTTGTACATAGGGGGCAGTATTATAGTAGTTATATTCTTGTACATAGGGGCAGTATTATAGTAGTTATATTCTTGTACATAGGGAGCAGTATTATAGTAGTTATATTCTTGTATATAGGAGCAGTATTATAGTAGTTATATTCTTGTACATAGGAGCAGTATTATTGTAGTTGTATTCTTGTACATAGGGAGCAGTATTATAGTAGTTATTTTCTTGTACATAGGGGCTGTATTATACTAGTTATATCCTTGTACATAGCAGCAGTATAAGGTCGGGGTCACACTAACCGACGCAAAATACGGTCAGTATTTTACATGCGTAATACGGAAGAATGGCCCCTAAACAGTGCTCCATATGTCATCCGTAATCAAGGTGTGGTCGCGTATTTTGCGCATGTAAGCATCCATATGTAATCCGTATGGCATCCGTATGGCGAGATTTTCTCGCAGGCTTGCAAAATGGACATATAATGGAGCCCTATGACAGGGTTTCTAAACAGAAACCAAAGAATAGATATAGACACATAGAATGCATATATATTTATATATTCTATATGTATTCTATGTGTCTATATCTATTCTTTCGTTTCTTTATTAAACCTGTCAGTGAGAGTTTACTGTATCGTGCACTGAATTGCCGGCTTTGCTAAAAGACACCGGGTGCGTATTTCTCGCATGTCACACGTGTGTTCCGTGTGTAATCAGTATTTTTTGCGCACCCATAGACTTGCATTGGCGTATTACGGGCGTGGTACGCTGACAATCGCAGCATGCTGCGATTGGCACGGAGCGTAAAATACGGATGAGAAATATACGGCTGGTGCGAGGAACCCCATAGAGAATCATTGGTCCGTGTCTAATGCGTGCTTTTAGCGCCTCTCACTCGGCCGTATTCCTCGCCAGTGTGACCCCGGCCTTATAGTAGTTATATTCTTGTACATAGGAGCAGTATTATAGTAGTTATATTCTTGTACATAGGGGGCAGTATTATAGTAGTTACAGTTGTGGCCAAAAGTATTGACACCCCTGCAAATCTGTCAGAAAATCCTCAGTTTCTTCCTGAAAATTACTGCAAATTCTTTGGTATAATTATCTTCATTTAATTTGTCTTAAATGAAAAAACACAAAAAGAATTGTCCTAAAGCCAAATTGGATATAATTCCACACCAAACATAAACAAGAGGGTGGACAAAAGTATTGGCACTGTTCGAAAAATCATGTGATGCTTCTCTAATTTGTGTAATTAGCAGCACCTGTAACTTACCTGTGGCACCTAACAGGTGTTGGTAATAACTAAATCACACTTGCAGCCAGTTGACATGGATTAAAGTTGACTCAACCTCTGTCCTGTGTCCTTGTGTGTACCACATTGAGCATGGAGAAAAGAAAGAAGACCAAAGAACTGTCTGAGGACTTGAGAAACCAAATTGTGAGGAAGTATGAGCAATCTCAAGGCTACAAGTCCATCTCCAAAGACCTGAATGTTCCTGTGTCTACCGTGCGCAGTGTCATCAAGAAGTTTAAAGCCCATGGCACTGTGGCTAACCTCCCTAGATGTGGACGGAAAAGAAAAATTGACAAGAGATTTCAACCAAGATTGTGCGGATGTTGGATAAAGAACCTCGACTAACATCCAAACAAGTTCAAGCTGCCCTGCAGTCCGAGGGTACAACAGTGTCAACCCGCACTATCCGTCTGCGTCTGAATGAAAAGGGACTGTATGGTAGGAGACCCAGGAAGACCCCACTTCTTACCCGAGACATAAAAAAGCCAGGCTGGAGTTTGCCAAAACTTACCTGAAAAAGCCTAAAACGTTTTGGAAGAATGTTCTCTGGTCAGATGAGACAAAAGTAGAGCTTTTTGGGCAAAGGCATCAACACAGAGTTTACAGGAGAAAAAAAGAGGAATTCAAAGAAAAAAACACGGTCCCTACAGTCAAACATGGTGGAGGTTCCCTAATGTTTTGGGGTTGCTTTGCTGCCTCTGGCACTGGACTGCTTGACCGTGTGCATGGCATTATGAAGTCTGAAGACTACCAACAAATTTTGCAGCATAATGTAGGGCCCAGTGTGAGAAAGCTGTGTCTCCCTCAGAGGTCATGGGTCTTCCAGCAGGACAATGACCCAAAACACACTTCAAAAAGCACTAGAAAATGGTTTGAGAGAAAGCACTGGAGACTTCTAAGGTGGCCAGCAATGAGTCCAGACCTGCATCCCATAGAACACCTGTGGAGAGATCTAAAAATGGCAGTTTGGAGAAGACAACCTTCAAATATCAGGGACCTGGAGCAGTTTGCCAAAGAAGAATGGTCTAAAATTCCAGCAGAGCATTGTAAGAACTGCATTGATGGTTGCCGGAAGCGGTTGGTCGCATTTATTTTGGCTAAAGGTTGTGCAACCAAGTATTAGGCTGAGGGTGCCAATACTTTTGTCTGGCCCATTTTTGGAGTTTTGTGTGAAATGATCAATGTTTTGCTTTTTGTTTCATTCTCTTTTGTGTTTTTTCATTTAAGACAAATTAAATGAAGATAATAATACCAAAGAATTTGTGATTGCAATCATTTTCAGGAAGAAACTGAGTATTATCTGACAAAATTGCAGGGGTGTCAATACTTTTGGCCACAACTGTATATTCTTGTACATAGGGGCAGTATTATAGTAGTTATATTCTTGTACATAGGAGCAGTATTACAGTAGTTATATTCTTGTACATAGGAGCAGTATTATAGTAGTTATATTCTTGTACATAGGGCAGTATTATAGTAGTTATATTCTTGTACATAGGGGTAGTATTATAGTAGTTATATTCTTGTACATATGGAGTAGTATTATAGTAGTTATATTCTTGTACATAGGAGCAGTATTATAGCAGTTACATTCTTGTACATAGAGGCAGTATTATAGTAGCTATATTCTTGTACATAGGAGCAGTATTATAATAGTTCTATTCTTGTACATAGGGGCAGTATTATAGTAGTTATATTCTTGTACATAGGAGCAGTATTATAGTAGTTACATTCTTGTACATAGGGGCAGTATTATAGTAGTTATATTCTTGTTCATAGGGGCAGTATTATAGTAGCTATATTCTTGTACATAGGGGCAGTATTATAGTAGCTATATTCTTGTACATAGGAGCAGTATTATAGTAGTTATATTTTTGTACATAGGGGCATTATTATAGTAGTTATATTCTTGTACATAGGAGCAGTATTATAGTAGTTATATTCTTGTACATAGGGGGCAGTATAATAGTAGTTATGTGCTTGTACATAGGGGCAGTATTATAGTAGTTATATTTTTGTACATAGGGGCAGTATTATAGTAGTTATATTTTTGTACATAGGGAGCAGTATTATAGTAGTTATATTCTTGTACATAGGAGCAGTATTATAGTAGTTATATTCTTGTACATAGGAGCAGTATTATAGTAGTTATATTCTTGTACATAGGGGCATTATTATAGTAGTTATATTCTTGTACATAGGAGCAGTATTATAGTAGTTATATTCTTGTACATAGGGGCAGTATTATAGTAGTTATATTCTTGTACATAGGGGCATTATTATAGTAGTTATATTCTTGTACATAGGAGCAGTATTATAGTAGTTATATTTTTGTACATAGGGGCAGTATTATAGTAGTTATATTTTTGTACATAGGGAGCAGTATTATAGTAGTTATATTCTTGTACATAGGAGCAGTATTATAGTAGTTATATTCTTGTACATAGGAGCAGTATTATAGTAGTTAGATTCTTGTACATAGGGGCAATTTTTATTATAAAACCCAAACATAAATACAATTATAATAAAACAAAAATCATCCAGTATTACAAAACACAAACCACTTAGGTAATATATACACAGCACTAATAATCAGATCATATTCATCAATAAATTAAAGTGTCCACACCTGGGGATGGAAAAAGAAAGTTAGAGGGAAAAAAAACAAAACAAAAAAAAAAAAAAACACAAAAAAAACCAAAACATTATCATATTTTCTAACTGAATTTTACGTTTCTCCATAACGTTATGTTTCTTGGACTCCTTCCAACTTCTAGTGATTTTATCCACCGGAGTTCTGACATAACCTGATTGGCGGCAGCGGTGTGATCGAACGGCTCATTGTGCAGTGACACCCGGGTTCTCATGTGCCAGTGATAGTATTTGATGACACTGATTATAATGTACATTGTCTCTCTGTTGATGTTACTAACAGTGGAGGGGACACCATAGATTATGTCAGGATACTTTAGAGTCCGCAGTCTGGGGATTTTTAGATTATCTGACACTTCCTCCCAGATCTTCCTCCCTCCCCAGCAATCACATATAAAGTGCTCCATAGTTTCCTCCTGCTGACAACCAAGGGGACAATTCCGATCAGAGACACACAGATGTTTCAGGTTCCCTCTGACAAAGAGCCGACTATGCAGTGAAAGCCAAGTGACATCAAACAGTTTAGGAGGAAGCCGTTTCCCGTTTAGGAACCTAAGGCTTTCCTGCAGGGTGGTGGTGACACAATCTCTCAGGGCCAGTGGAGAGTAGAAGAAAGTCCTACATACACGAGCATACAGGTCTCTTCTCGTACTGCTCTCAATGTAAGACCTCTCCAGTCCCCACCTCCTAACACACTTCAGACCATAGTCCAGATACTGGGGGAGGTGGTCACCTGTCCATCTCCTCCTCTTGAGACTGCCGCCTCGCACCCAAGATTCTGCAAAAGGCAATATCCAGTACCTGATACTATTTACCCACAGGGAGCTACTGTTTGAGTCCATGTTCCCAAAATTCACCTTTAGAAACAAGGAGTCTAAGAAAACCCTTGGATTCAACATATCCAGCCTACCCTCTCTCCGCCGTAGGTATGTTATTCCCCTCTTTATCAGGTTCATCCTATTCCCCCACAAGAGCTGGAAGAACAGGCTGAAGAGCCTCGCTGAGAAAGATTCTGGTAAAGGGAAAATGACAGAGACATACAAGAAAACGGGGACCAGGTAAGTCTTCAACATTGTGACCCTTTCTCTGTAGGTCAGCCTCCAGTTCTTCCATCGCTGAACCTTTGCATTTCCGGTTTCCAATTTCTCCTCCCAATTTAGCGTGGCATTATCATCCCTCCCAAATTTAACCCCTAGGATCTTAATATGGGTGGAGGCTTTGGAAAACTGCGGCAGATCAAAGCTGGGCTCAGTATCTAATGTCCACAGAGCTTGACTCTTTTCAAGGTTGACCAGAGACCCGGAGGCCTCTGAGTAGCTTCTGATGGACGCAGATAACATCTGCACCTCACGAGGATTGGAGATCACCAGCGTCACATCGTCCGCATAGGCAACAACATTCAGAGGCGGGCAGTGGGGGACCGGCACCCCCTGAAAATCGCACTCCTGCAGTGACCTCAGAAACGGGTCTAGGGCAAAAACATACAGGAGCGGACTCATTGGGCAACCCTGTCTCACCCCTGCCCCAACTCCAAAAGTGTCACCCTGCCAACCATTAATCAGAGGAAAGCTCACCGCCTCTCTGTACAACGTCTTCACCCAATCCACAAATTGTCCCGGAATACCGTACTTTGACAAAGTGGCCCACAGATAGTCATGATCAACCCTGTCAAAGGCTTTAGCCTGGTCCAGACTAACAACATATCTCCCACACCGCAGAGCTTTACATCTCTCAAACATCTCTCGTATCGAGATGACTGCTCCAGAGATGTTCCGCCCTTTTACTGTGCCAAACTGAGAGCCTGCCAACAGTGCCGGGGACAAACAGACTAATCTAGAAAATAGGATCTTTGCTAGAATCTTCCTGTCCACATTCAAGAGGGCAATCGGCCTCCAGTTCTTGATGTCACTCGGCTCTTTACCTTTAGACAGCAGAATTAACGAGGACACTCTCATGGATGGAGGCATCAGGTGATTTTCTAGACAATTTCTATACACATCCACGAGAATTGGAGCCAGGAGGTCTCTGAATTTCTTATAAAATTCTGCTGTTATACCATCTGGACCTGGTGCCTTCTTCAGATATAACTTATCAATAGCCTCCTTAACTTCTTCCACCGTTAATTCTGCTGTCAAAGGAGAAAAGTCCAGATCATTAGTATCAGGCGCTGGAGTTGCCTCCAAGAATTGAGCCATCTTATCTTTATCCAAAACTTTCCTCTGAAACAAGTCAGCATAGTAAGATCTCACCACCTCCAGGATACCCTCCCGTGAATCCTGCAATACACCCTGGGAGTCAATGAGACCCGTGACCATTTTTTTGGCCACCCTCTCCCTGCAATTCTCAAAGGGATCAGGGGCCCCTAAGGACCCATAATCCCGTTCAAGAACCAGGGAGGTATACCTGCTATACTGATACTGCTTTATCTCAGATTTCAGCCGGTCGATCTTCACTTTGTCATCCCCGCCCGCCGAATACAGTGACTCCAATTCTTTGCGCAGCTTTAGGTACTGGCTGTACTTATTCCTCCCTTTATTAACTGACAGTCTCTTTAAGAGGGATCTGATATCCTCCTTGACGTCCTCCCACCAGTCGGTCATGTTGTCATAGAAGTCAACCCTGTCTAGATGAAGCTGGATAAGGGAGTGAACACGGCTCTGAACATAGGCATCATCCAGGAGACTGGAATTAAGCTTCCACAACCCTCTACCAATGTCCGGACGGTTAGAGGAACCCAAAGAGAAGCACAAGGCGAGGTGATCAGAGTAAGGGACGACCTTCTCACTCAGGGCGCCGACAGCCTCAGTAGGACTGACAAAAGCAAAATCTATCCTACTGCTCCTGTTGGAACATGAATACGTGAATTTTGGCTGTCGCCCACCCTGTGTGAAAACGTCGGTCAGTCCTGCCTGCATTATAACGTTATGTAGGACCTTACCGTCCCTGGTCACTGCCCTGCCCGAGGAGCTGTCACCTGATGTCATTATGGCATTAAAGTCCCCCGCCATCACCACTGGAAGAGAAGTGAAGAGGTAAGGCTTGACGTCATTAAACAGCTGGATCCTGTCCGTCACTGTCTGTGGCCCATAGATGTTAATAAGCCGGAGTCGCCTCCCATGGACAGTGACTTCCAGGACCAGACATCTTCCCATGACCACCTCCGTCATCCTATGCACAGTCACATCATTGGTGTTAAACAGGACAGCGACCCCGGCGTAAGGCTCCACAGCCAGTGACCAGAAAGAAGGACCGGACCGCCATTCCCTCTCAGCCTCTCTCATAAGCCCCAGAGATGTCAGTCGTGTCTCCTGCAGGAAGATGACATCTGTGTCCAGATATTTGAGATGTTCATACACCGTGTGTCTAGTTCTCCTCAGCTTAATGCTATTCACATTGCTCGAGGTCACTGTCAATGAGAACCCCGCCATCACAACACAATATAGAAAGAGCAAAGTAATAGCCATCATCATGAGTCAGAGATGTTCTGTCCACCACTGGTGTCCATGTCAGACTCTACCTGAGGGTCTACAGATAAGGGCTTCCGCTTTGGTGGGGGATGATCCTCTATGTCCCTGTCACACTCAGCATCAACTTTCCTCAACTCTTCCTCATAATCGTCACCATTGGAGTCAGATAAAACTCCATACTTGTTGGACACGACCATCACTCCTGCAGAATTCTGAACCTTCTTACTAGCACTCTGACCAGTGTCATATTCTGCCTCAGGTTTACGGGAGGA